>NC_081426.1:78344663-79028234 GCF_949786415.1 Peromyscus eremicus | reverse complement strand
GGGAAAAGATGGAAAGATCCTGAGCAGTGGCATTCGGTACAGGTTAAGGTTCAAGCACACAGGATGAAGAACTCCAGACAGATATGGTCACTGTAACATCATTATTTTTTGTTTCCCCTCAATCACCAGCACACATAAAAATCCTTTATTCAAAAACTGCGTTCTACTGCCAAGAGCTTATGACTGTTGAGTTAGGTATCAGTGAAATTATAACTGCTCTGTCTCAATAACTTTAAGGATGAAGTGACTCAGCAGCTTGTTCTTTCAATGTGTTATCTTTGATCCCTCTATTAACCATCCTGAATAATCAGTCAAGAGACTCACAGAATATAGTTGTAGATTTGACCACTGTTCTGTGGATCATGAAAAAAAATCTGAATTTTAGCACTCCTTAAAATAAAATTTTTTTTTGCAACACATGAGCTATGGTTTCCCAGAACTTCTGACACATACTAATGCAGTTAAGATGAGTTACCTGTGTCAATGAGAGAAATGAGGTTTAGGAAGTCCAGTGTCTTCATTCACTACTTATTCATTGACACAAGTAGTTACTGGGAAGCTTCTATAGCCCATGTCCTTGCCAGGCACCAAAAGAACCTTGGTATGAGCGATAAGAGAATGGTTTCAGTCTCTAACGGAATGTAATTTTCCTTCACTGTCAAAAAATGTGAGCGATGGGGCTGCAGAGAGCTCAGCAGTTAAGAGCACTGGCTACTCCCTGCCTCCTGTCTGCCATGTGGTGGAGGGGGCAAGGGAAATGCCCTCCCCCACCTTGGCCTGTCACCTATGATGGGTGAGGGAGCTAAGCTTCCCTCTTACCAGCTGCAGCACTCGGGAAAGTGGGCCCTGCACCTCACCTGGGCAGCACAGCAGAACTGACCCTATTGACAGGGATGCAGGTGAGGTGAACCAGTCGGAGAACGTGAGTATGGGAGATCTGGCTCTACCCTTCATCTGCCATATTGTGGGGTGGGAGATTGAAGAGATACCCCCCATCCCCATCCCCACCTCTGACCACCTGTGAGGGGTAGGAGAGCTGTCCAGGTCCTTTCTCCAGCTATAGCACTCAGGAGAGTGGGCCCTGTACCTTGCCGGGGCAATACGGTAGAGCTGGCTCTGATGGTGTAGGTGTTGGAGAGCTGACCCTTACCCTGAGGGTATGAAAGCAGGAGCTTGGTCCTGCCTCTTGTTCATTGTTGCAAGGGATGAACTAGCCTGGGGCAATGCTGGAGAGGTGAGGATGGGGGAGAGCTGATGGGCTGACCAACCCTGCAACTACCCAGGTCCAGAATCCGGGTTATGAGTTGACCCACTAACATCCATCCCATCTATGATTTGCTGGAGCACGTGAAGGGGTCAGTCCTGCAGACTCAAAGCTGCAGTATCTTCACAACACCAGGCAACAACAGTATACTCAGGAATAGTCCGGGTGAGGACCCAGCATTGATGGTGTAGTAGAAATTAGACACTTCCAACCAGACCAAGGGCTCTGCAACGAGCACTGGCCAGTAAGGATACCTGGGCAAAGGGGTTTACCGCGTGACTCACTGTGTCACGCTACAGCTTCCATGATGAGATTTTTAAGCTTTTCCCGTTTAAAAAAAAAGATTTCACCTTTTTCCTCTTAAATTTCTTTTGGGCGTGGTGGTGCAGGGGCGGAAGGTGGATGCGAAGGGACAGGGAAATGGATGGGATCAAGATACATCATATAAAAGACACATACATCGAAGAATATTTTATTTGAGACTGTGTTTGCAAGGGCAGAGGGAGAATATGAAGGGATGGGGAAATGAATGGGATCGAGATGGATAATATGAAAGAGACAAAAATAAATAAAAAGGAAGTTAAAAAAAAAAAAAAGAGCATGGGCTACTCTTCCAGAGTGCCTAGGTCGGGTTCCTAGCACCCACGTGGCAATTAACAACTGTCTGTACCTGTAGTTCTACAGAATCCAACCCCACTGTACAGCTCCCATGGGCATCAGGGCAGGCAAGTGCCTCACAGTCATATGCAAAACACGTACGTACATGAAATAAAAATAAAGAAGGTAAAAAAAGAAAGGACCAGAATTGTGGTTAGAATTCTAGTCTTTTAATTCTTTTTACTTTTGCCTTTTGATTCTTAATCTAGCATTCTTTCTAAGGCATATAAATATCTAACTTGAGAGGAAAACACACAATACCATAATAATTTGTCACTAATTGGAAAAGTATAAATAAAAGTGAGTTTATATATTCTCAGAAATGAATTGTGATTTAACTCAATGAGGTCAATAAGTTTTTGTGACCAAGAGTTACCTTATTAGTAGCTTTATCAGAAAACCACGGAAGAAAAATACCAAGTTTTTATCTTTTCAATTATGTGGATGTTTATTTATAATTTCTGTGAAACTCTACTGTTATAGTAAATCACACTATTATAACTTTCTGCAAAGCATATGCCACTGACTGATGACTAATGTATCTAATTATTTTGTTTATCTGGTGTTTTAATCTTTAGCATTATTAAAACTAAATTTTCATACTTTATTTTTTACCTCTATTGCACAACTTCATTAGATCAGGACTTCTGTATTGCTCACTGCTTATTCTTGGTGCCTCTCCTAAACACACTTCTCAAATATTTGTTGAACAGTCGAATGATGACTTATAAATTCTAGACACATTTTACACAATGGCATTAAATATTAAAGCACTCACAAATATTGTCATAAAATATTTAACAAGACATTTACATTGATTAACATAACTGCTCTTCTCTATAGAAACTCATTTCAAATGAGTGAATTATAATATAATTATTTAGATGGATTTTTATATTCTAAGCAGAAACTATACATGCAGTTTAATTTAAATTTTTTTCTTTATGTAAGACTATTGCATCATTTCTGATGCTTATGTAAGAAAAAGGAGTGGAGATTTGTAATTATATGCTTCCAAATTTTTCTATATTTCAGCAACTAATTTTTTCCTACTTGAATACTGAATCTGAATGTTGCATGACAGAGAGGTGGATATGGAGGAAATATTGCCAGATTAAAGGATCAGAAGTCGGAGAAAGTTACAAATGTGAAGCTGTGAAAAATGACGCTGGAACCTGAACGCTGTAAGTCTGTCAGATAAGCTAATGTTATGGGATCAATATGGGTAAGCCTACAGAACTAGACATCAGTTTGTCATCCTGCTCCAACTTTGGAAATATTCCCCTACGTTTTAGCATTACTCATTGGTTATCCATAGTCACATAATTTTGTGACCTAAATAAATAAGTAAATGCCTCAAACACTCAAAACTCCCCAAATTGAAAACAAAACCAACAATAACAAAACAATAAAAGGTGTCTGATTTGAAGCAACTCCAAATTTCCTTCATGTTATTATTTCTACCAAGTTGAAATGGGATATTTTACAATGGGCTATTCACTGTTGAATCTGAAGAGATAGAAGCAGCAGATCTGGCACATCATTGTCTTTATTATCTAAAGAACTCTTCAAATAACCAATAACATGGATTATTTGCTTCCATAGTTCTTTATAAGGTGCCCCGCAAACAATGTGGCAATACTGCTGTAAGTTAGAGTGCCAAGAATCAGGTTCTTGGCTATGTGGTATGAATATGTTTTCTCATTGAATCCCCCTATGCACCTGCAAAGTATGGTTATCATCATTAAATTGAAAAGAAAACAAATTCTAAGGTTAGTTTGCTAAGTATGGCCTAGTTCTTCAGCAGTAGAGTTCAATTTTAACTGTTTATGAGCTTAATACTTGTTTCAGTATCATAGACTTTCTATTTACTTGAGACCAAAACACTGGATAGTTTTCTCAAGCATTTTTTGATTCTGTTGGTTAATATTTTTATTTGTACTTTGAGAGTTTTATATAAGGTGTTTGGATCATATTCAACCATTCCCCAACTCTTTTCAGACATACACCTCCTACCCACCAAACTTTATGTCCTTTTATTTCTAAATCCGACTAGACCAATTTATGCTGCCCAGATATTCTTAGATGGGTGTTCTTCCACTGGAGAGTGGTTGGCTTACCAGAAGCTGTACTCTTAGAATGATTAGAATTTTCTTTGAGGATTTGGTGAAAATTTCCCAGATCTCTTACATGCTACAACCCCCCATATATATTCTTTAAATCAATACCTTCTAACTTATGAACTTTCTGTGACTAGTCTTAAGTTGTTAGAGGATTTTCTAAGCTATAGCTGTTAAATAGGCAATTTATTTTTGCTTCTTCCAGAGACTTAAGCAGCTTGTATCTGTCATGAGGAAACGAATCCAAGATTGTTCCAGTCGTCATAGCACTTAGTTGAGATACTAAACATGAAGGTCACTCAGTAATAATGCTTATTGTTCAGGTTCTATTTTAGCTAAAAAGTATAATATTTCTCTGTTCCTTTTCCAAGGAGCCTTTCTACCTGCAATAACAATTACTGGAAGCAACCAAAGCCAAGAACTAAGAAGCTGGAATCACAGGCAACTTCCTTCTCTTAGAATGTTTTTAGAAAGAGAAGTGCCAGGATTCATGAGCATCTGTTGCATCAGTAAGCAGACTTATTTACAAGTTGTATCAATTTATATTTTTATCCAATAAGAAGTTCTTGTGATTTATGATATTATTTGAAAAGATTGCTCCTGTTTTTGCTATGCTATTTGTGACTACATTGGAGACATTAAGAATCTCAATTCTGTATGGCATTATTTCAAGGATATTTTGGCTCTCCTGTGCTCTATCCTTCCATATGTAGATGTGGATCCCTGACATGCAGACCATCCCTGCATTCTGTTATAAAACTTCACACTTAACCATTTTCTGAAGGATGATATTGATTAAGACATAAATAACACATCATTTACCTAGCATGCAGACTGTGTCAAGCCCTGTACAGATGTTTTATTTGTATGAATCAGTTCAATTGCACTACTTCTCACCACAACCCTAAGACATATTTAGATGTGATTTTGATGCTCTCATTTTCAAGTGAGGAACACAAGGCTCGTTAGGATTAAAAAGCCTTATCAAGCATATATGGATGAGGTCCAGTCCCAGAATCTGAACTGAAATCTAACTCCAGAATAGTCTTAGAAAATCACATTAAAACATGTGTGCTGGGAGCGATGATCCTCTGGCACATGAGGTCTCACAATGCATGTGAGATCACACTCTTATTAATATGTGTTTCTTCTATTATTATTGTATATACACATAAGAATCAAAAACATTAAAACAGTGCATATAACTTATTACTAAAACAGCTCTCAGATGATTACAATATCCTAGAAAAATGTCACCTCATGATTTCATTCACAAGACAGAAACTGAAAAAAATCTTGTAGATAAACCATTAAAAAGTGTTACTAAATAGAATCTAACCCAAAAGATAGAAATGAACATTTTTTTAACCAATTAATAAAAATCAGTGAAAAAGTATTACCATTTAAGATTTGGTAAGTGGGTTATTGGTTTCTACAAAGAAGACCAAAGAGTTCCATGAATAAACACTGTGTAATGATTTACGGGCTGTCTGAAAATGGGTTATGCCTAAGACCCAGCTTTCAATAAGTATTAGGTTGGGCAGAACTGCCTCTCTTAAGAACCGAGGTGACTGAAATAACTGGTGTGGAATAATTTGGGGTCAGTGAGGTTGACGTTTGGTTGCAAGAATGGCAGGAGGAGGCTGACTGCTGGGGTGCTCTCACTAGCAATTACTCATCTTTAGTTCCATGGAACACAAACTTCACTGAGTGGCTGTGTTAATTATGTCTCCAGTAAAGCTTGCCCATTAGGTTTCTATGTTGAAATAGCAACTTGATTTGCTTAGGGCCTTCATAAAAATTCTAAGCTCAGAACAACACAGAAAGTTAAAATAAGTAAAAAAAACCCCTATTCTAATTAAAGATAGTTAAAGGCACTTTTAGTATCTGCCTATAAAATACACTTATGCAAGAGTATAGAACTGAAAAATAGGGAAGCATTTCCTCATTGTACATATCATGGATACTTTGGAAAAATGACCTTTAGTTCTAAAAATCAGATGAGTTTTATCTTGGCATGGGTAGATGAGTAAAGGTTGAGTCCAGAGAGGAAGAACTGTTAAGATCTGGCCTGGAACTAATTCCGTTCATTTAGAAGGATGTGCTTGAGAAATCTTTGGCAACCCCTATGTGGTATTGAGAAATTCTCAGTGGAGAATTTCGAAAAACTAAATGCCCTATTCTTTGCTTTAAAGGTCAAACTAATACTTAGTAATTCAAGGGAATATCTTCTATAATGATGTATTAATGTCTGAGTGGGTGGGATAGTTGGGGTTTCTGAAAGTATGACCACCACGAGACACCTGGACCAGGAGAGGTAAAGCTGGCAAAATGGCTGCTGTTTCAGAAGTACAAAACTGTGAGTTCCAAACCTCCATTTTCATAATTGCTTCAATCTGATGTTTATAACATGTAAATCCTGTTTGGATAAAAATATTGTTAGGAGAAGGCTCTGATGAAATGCAGTGTGGTGGTTCATTAGGGTACTAGTGACTACCACTAAAGTGTGGATATGATAAATTTTTACATAGCTAGTTCATTTTATCTACCTAATTTATTTTCTGTACATGGCTGCTTAGTAGCATGAGCTCACCTTATGATGGCTTAGATCTGGCTGTCATTTCATGCTCTTAATAGCTATATAACTTTGGGAAAATTCTAATTACTCTACATCTATTCTTATCTCCATAAAATGGGACAAACTATAAATTTATAGGATGTCTACAGAAAGTGAGGAATGTTGTTCACAATTATAATGACCCTGACAAAGCCAATGTAGAGAAAATGTGACGCTGCTTGATCTCACAGGGAGAAGGCTACACAAGAAAGGTCTCTAAACTGACTTATTTGTGTGTGAGTCATCATGGCAATAAAAAAATCACCAGGTTTAATGAAGAAAAGTTAATTAGGTAAAAATCAATTTGATCAGTTGAAAGTCACCAATACTATTGTATACATGCCTATTCTCCTCTTGTCTCATTTATTTTACTCACTTTGCTAAACCATAGTATCCCCTATTAAAATGAAGACATAGTTCTTCAACAAAAGTTATTTATTGAGTACTAGGAATAATTCAGAAAATTTTCACTCAGATAATTACTTATGAGCAAGTGAGTGATACTTTTTTATGTGAAGATTAATAAAAGAAAACTGTGGGTATGTGCATTAAGGGTAAGTTGACATGATAAGTCCTCTATCTATCTATCTATCTATCTATCTATCTATCTATCTATCTATCTGTTATGTGCTTTTTTTGCGTTAGGGGCTTAAGCAGTATAAGTTTGCCCGTAATTCCCTGTATATTTCAAGAAAGCCTGCACACTTCCATCCTCCTGCCTCAGCCTCCTGAGTGCTGGGATTACAAGTATGTGCAACCATATTCATCTCTGACAAAATTTTATAATGCAGAAAATCCTGGAGTTGGGACATGGAGGCAGGGAAGAGTCCTATCAGGCAGATACACAAGGAAAGAACACGCTAAGCATCGTGTATCATGTGCAAATATGTTGGACATAAGATAACTTGATAGTTTGAGGATCATTACTAATTCAGGATAATTGGGATGTAAGATACTTGTGGTAAATTGATAGGAGGTGAGGTAGAGACAGTAGTTAGGGGTCACTTCATGAAGGATTTTCTTAGACAAATAAATATGATTGAATTTCATCCTGTTGGCAACTGGCATGTATTAATTAAGCAAGGCAATGTATGCACCACCTGTTAGTAATGTCTAGTAAGTATTTCCATTCCTCATCCCAGTACATTTCATGGTCTAGTTTGCAGCGTTTACACTCTGTGATTTGCTTTGATCAGCTAAATATGAGTGAGAAATATATGTTACTTCTGGCCAGACGCTTTAAGATAATGTACTGTTTTCTTTCTGTGGTGGCCACTGGCAATGTTCCAGAAAATAGCTATTCATCAACTTCAGTTTTTCAGTCTGGATTCCCCGGGGTCAAAAAATGTCTAGTGGAGTTTAGAGAAGATCTGCAGCACAGGGGAAGGGAGAGACAAACAGCTGAAATTGGTGAGATTTCAGGTCATTTGTTGCTGCAGGTTGCTTCTTCGTTATTAGTGTTAGGATTACAGTTTTGCGTGATCATTCTGGAAGAAGTGTTACAGACAGACTCCAGCAAGCAAATGAAGAGGTAACGCACCTCACCATGTATGCTTCGGCAAGAGCAGAGGTCCCGGCTGTAGGCTGTTTTGTTTTGTTACTTATATCTCTATCTTCAAGGAAGTTGTTTTCAAAGGCCAGTGACATCTATTAAAATCAGCCAACTCTGGTATTCACTTATACAGTTATCTACACACAGTGACAAAAACTGAATGAAAAAGTTGAGAGAGAGAGAGGGGGGGAGGGAGGGAGGGAGAGAGAGAGAGAGAGAGGTCACAAAGACATTTGAATCATGAATCTTTGTAAGTTTCCGTATTCCTTTCAGATTCCCCTGTTCTTGACCCTTTCTTATGACTTTTTTTCCCTTTACTCTTACAGAGGTTTCATCCCAGGGTCTTTCCAGTGAGGGCAGTTATTGGCATCGGATCATCCTTGCTCTGAAATATTTTACCTGTATTTCTGGTGAGAACCTACTCTCTTGAGACCTTATTTTCCTATCCTTAATTATAACTAGTAACTATGATAGTATCATTTGATTTGTGGAATTACTGTGAGAATTAAAATACATAATCCAAGAAATACTTTATACACTGTTTGAAGTACAGGGAGTCCTCTTTAAGAAGCCTCGTTCATAATCATCATTAATCATGCTGACACTTGCAATGCATTCTTGTGAGGCTCTCACTTCTTAGTATGCTTAAATGCAAGGGCATCAATTTCCAACAGTGATTCCAACAGATATTCTCTCTAGTTTCCAAATACTTCTCCCTGAATTCATGTAACATTTTTCCTTATCTGATTTCAAAAATCAAGTCTCTCATACAGGAATACTAAATTTGAATAAAATGATATATGGAACCATTGAATAAAATGATATATGGAACATATCGAACAAATGTGTCTTTCTATATCCTGGTGAGTCTGATCTTTGAATATTTTGTCTAAATATTTATGTGGCTAATTGAAAAGAAGTAGGATTTCATCATACGTAAGTGCTTGCCATGAATGATGCATGCAGCAACTTAGAATGCTGTACTGAGATGAATTTTAAGGTGCTAAATCAATTTTAATGGCTGAAATGGGTACAGTGAGGCCCTGGGGAATTCCAACTGTCAACACCAAAGCTGGTTAAATATCAGCTCATTCAAACTCCCTGGGCTGTAGCTCAGTGGTGCACTGCCCAGCCCTCTACCACACGAGGGCGCTCTCTCCACCAGCTGTGTGTTTGATTATTTCCATTAATGTTCTTTTTTCTTATAAAATGCAAACTTCATATTGTCGTGAAGCATTTCTAAATTTTTCAGATAAAGATTCCTGACCCTCCAAATCCAAATAATTGAACATATGCTTCATCTCAGTCAATTATATGCATTGAAGAAACTGGAAAAGTTATAGATTCTTGGATTGAAAAAATAAAACATTCCAGGATGATTTATGGTCATTTAATTCCTAGGTAATGGTAAATGTGGCTTCATGTTTTCTATAAGATATAAAGCATAGAAAATGTGTAAAATCAGAAAAAAGCCAATTATTTGGGAGAAGTCTGTCTCTATTGAAATCTAATTTTGAAAGCTTACAAATTGCAGACATGTCATTTGTTTGGATTTTACTTAATGATATTTAGTATAACTCAGAGCATGTGCTATAATCTCTCAAGGACTGTGCCAACAGTCGAACTGTATCCGGCTTCCGCAGGATTTCCACTGAAAAGGGCATGGACTAACGAGTTGTTGAAGACAACACAGAGCAGATTCACACATGACATATTCCAGGGATTAGTGTCTAGTATTAGGAAATTAGATGTGACATGAGAAACCAATGAAGGCACTCACAAACGAGAACAGGCCACCTTGTCTGCCAATGAGAGAAAGCCAAAGGAAACAAAGCCAGAAGGGAAAGTCAGAAACCAAGCCAACTCAAGCCACGCCACTGCCTTCCTCAACCTCCTACCCGGGGCAATGGCATTGTCAGTGCACCAGAGCTGAAAAAGCTTGGCCACAGGCCAGCCATCTGTGTACCCAGAGGCAAAACTGAACTGCAGTTTTACCAGTTATTTCGATGGCTTGCTAATTTCAAGGGTCAGGTGTTTTGTTTTTTCTCCCATCAATGTTTTCTACTTATCACCCACTCAGTGATGCAGGAATGTTCCTCAGAGAAACATGATTTAATTTTCAGTAGATCTTTTATTATAACTCTGCAGACTTTGGATATCATAGCTTTGAGTATAAATGAGTACTGTTGTCTGTCATTGAAAACAAACCTTTAAACATTTGCTTAAATGAATAAATGCTAAGCATTTAGATCTCAGGAGGTTATAGGTTGTGTGTGGATAGAATGCTTTGTGAAAGGTCCCTTTTATTGTTAAGGTGACATCCAGAGACAAGACACAGAAGCACAGGGATATGAAGAGAGTGAGCACATATCAGAAAGGGGACAGAATTAAAAACCCGTGGTCCCCAAAATCAGCTCTAGACAATTTGTAATTATTTCTGGTATTATTGACAACTTCCCAGGCTGTATTGTTTAATTGTTGGAACTGAATAACAACCTTCCCGAGGTAGGGGAAACCTCACTGTAAATCAGAAAAAAAGAGAGAACGAGCTTAAATGATCATGTCTAGATTAGTAACCTGAAGTGTGTGGAATGTTTTTAGAAAATATCAAGGTTCTAATGAAGGTAATAAGTTATCTGTGGAACTGATGTTATCATATAAGCTAAAGGAATGACTTACTTATTTTTTTTAGCCTGAGTAGAACTGGGTTTCAAAGTGGATGGAACTGTCTTTGAAACTACCTCGCACTGAGTTGAAGTGGTGCTCTGCATTCCCTGCTCTCCCACCTGTTCCCAGTACCTAGGTGTGAAGGCTGACTCACTTGTTTCTGGAATTCCACTGGGCGCTTTGCTTCCTTTCTCCGAGAAGTACCACTGATAATAATAGAGCCACCACAGAGGCTGTAGAGATTGACATGAGACAGCACATTATTTAGATGTATTTAAGGTGAATATTCCTTTTTTTAACTTATGAAATTTAGTAACACATTTAAAGGGTGTCGAGGATTTTCTGACATTATGTTTTCTGTTGCATTTGTTAGTGAGGAACAACTTATCCTTTCTTTAAAGCCTGAAGATGACAGTACTTTTTCTTTAGTCTTGGGAACTGCTCATTTCTTTGAGAAAAATTCAGCTCTCTTAGTTTTTTGTCCCTTTAAATACATCCTGTGGCCAGTCTCTCATAAGAAGATATCTTTCTGAATAATTTCACAGCTTAATTATTTCTGTTTTGAAAACTTCTTAACTTCTTTCTACTCCATTTTGTTGAAAAAAAAAAGTTGTACAGTCAAGAACTGGAATGGTATAAAGAAGAAATCTGGTTGAAGCAAATATAATTGTGTCTGCTAGTGTATATAATTGAGAGAATCAGGACAAAGTGATTTCCCCTCCAAATATTCAATTACCTTATTTTACTTGTTGGAAAATGATATTCTTTTCTTGGAGTAAAACTCCACCAATATGTAAAATGCCATAAGGATAACTAAAAAGTCAGGCTTCCAGAAGTAACACGGGAAGACTTGGGAATATTCAAGATTGTTTAGATTGCTAAAAGACTTGAGAGAGAGAGAGAAAGGGAGAGAGAGGGAGAGAGAGGGAGAGAGGGAGAGAGAGAGAGAGAGAGAGAGAGAGAGAGAGAGAGAGAGAGAGAGAGAACTATTACTTTATTAATACATTGTCCCTCTGCCTCAGACAGGCTCCAGCTAACTGGGAGATCACAGTTAAGCTGGGAAACTGTCAGGTTTGGTCTGGTAGAATGGGAGCAGAGGCAGAGAATTCTCTGTGCAGTTTGTCCAGCATTGATACTTCCGTGGATGTTTTTTAGTGATAGCGCCAGGAAGGAGCCTCACTTTTCCACCCAGAAAGAGGGCTGTTGGATTGCATTCAGCCTTTCCTCTGAATACGCCATTATCAGCCCTGAAGTAAGGTTAAAAAAATGACCATATGAAGAAGGGTGGTCCACCCAAAGAGGATCCCCTGTTCAAGAAAAGGCTGATTTGGCAGCCAAAATTTTGAGGTGCATCCTATTACAGGAATTGAATGAAAATATGGGTCTCCTAAGTGACTTCAGTGAAGTGACTGGGTCTAGGGGTGATGTAAGAACAATTATGTATTAATATAAGGAAGAAAAATATGCAGTGATCTTATCCCAAGCATATACCTTTTAGCACAAGTGTAGTGTCTTATCAGTATTCAGTGAAAAGAGTTGAAAATATTTTCTCAAAGGGCAGAGAACTGAAATCTTCCATGAGTCTAAATTTGGTTTTGTTTGGCTGAATTCCCTGGGCTGTGACTTATGGAGCACAGAAGAGAAAATGAACCAGTTGTAGAAAGGGAACACTGAGTATTTATAGCCATGTATCAAAGCCTTCCTGTGGAGTTGCATATTTTGGGTAGTCAGGAAATGAGATTTACTTGGGAAGCACTCATCAGAAAAAAAAAAAAAGAAGTGGATTGATAATTAAATCAAGCCAATGAGAGATCGGGAAGATGAGTTATAGAAACACGCACACACTTCTCAGGAAAAGGTCACTAGTGACCTTGACAGCACCCAGGAGCACAGAGAAGATAAGAGACTGGGGGCTGAGGAGAAGGAAATTTATAGTGAGAAAACAGTACTAGTGAAGATGTCTCTTTGATTAAATGTGTCCGTGAAAGCCAAACTAAACACGTTTAAAGGAAAACAAGTATGTTAAAGACTTTGTAATTTGCATGGTAAGCTTTGTTTTGTGAGAACCTAGCATGTTCAAAGGGTGCTGAGTTAAATACACCAAAATCAAAATTTAGAGAGAGTTATAGAAGTTTTGTGCTCAAGTTTTCCCAAGAGGTGTTTGTACTAACACACAGAGCAGAGGATTTTTGTAGTGTGGAAGGTACATGCCTTTTTGGTTTCTTTCCATTGTTCTTTTCTTCTTTTGTTTCTTGAGTCACAGTCTTGCTATGAAGCCCGGTCCTCTGGCCTCATGCTGGCCTCAAGCTTACATAGAATTTCTTGCTTCAACTCCTCTAAGTGTTGGGATTACATTCTACTTGTATTTTTCTTGTATAATTAAATTATACTTATCTTTCTTTTATATACTTACCTATTTCTGTAGGGAAGAAATGGAGAAAGTCATATAACCCATCCACTCAGCTTTCTCCTTGTACTATACTTCGTTTAGTAGATACAACATTTTCTTTTCATTTTTTTCTGATTGCCATTGACTACTTAAAAACATACTGGTATGGTGACTGGGATACCAAAAGAAAAGACTATATTTGGGGGCATTTGGGCATAGAATATAAAGGTGATAAGAGGTGAGAAGTTGGAGAGTGTAATGAATGGTACAGCTGAGGATGCAATCAGAAATCCCTGCTGTTTTCAATGTCAAAGTTTCTGTTAATACCGAAGTCAGGGCATCTTGGGGAGGCCACTTCTACAGCAATAGACAAGTAGGTTGGAGAAGGAGGTTGTCCAGGATGAACTGAGTGGCTAAAAATGAGAATTAGAACAGAGGCAGCTTCTAGGAGGTTACTTTCAAGGAGCTAACTGCCTAGGCCAGCTGGGATGCTGAAGGAAGGTATGGAAAAAAGACTCATGGGCCTATAGCATAGACAGGACTGAATTATTCATGCAGTCTATTACATTTCACTATTCTCAGGAGTTGTGGCTTGGGGATTTGATGGCAGTTAGGTCAGAAAGATTCTTAATAAAATATAAGATCCCAGATGATCTTAGTGTGGAAGCATAGGAAGCAATGTGATGGTTTGCATTTCTAGAGGCATGCTGCCAGTTTTCACGTAATACTGGGACAGAGTTCACCAACAGCAAGTCTGAATGGAACTGGTGCAGATCATAGGCTTGAGATATACTTTTACTTAACAGTAATGGCCACCATCTTTCCAGAACAACCCTATATTTGCCCAATTTTCAAATAAATCTCTTCCCTCTGATGCACTGAAAGGAGCCAGAAAATGCAAATGTACTCTAAAGTACGTTAGTAGTACCTGGTAAAGCCTTGTGCCAAGCTCTATCGAAGCACTATACTCTCTTCATCAGCACTTGTTTTATTCACATCTTGTTTTATCTTTTTTCTCTCTGTGTAATTCTGCTGTACTGTATGTAATATGACGGAGAACAATTATTTTTCTATTGTTGACACCTCAGTTCCTACTCCACAGAATAACTCCTGTAGCAGATATAATAACTCTTGTAGCAGATATAAGAGGACTAAAGGCTGCTTGTTAATGACTATATTTGGAGTAGTATAGAAGTAACCGTCTTATTCAATAAGAAACACAGAACCAATGCAAAGATGAAAGCCCAAGAGGTCAGAGCTAAGAGCCTTACCCTTCACTCTGCAGCTATCCTCTTCAGCCTATAGACTTAGCGTATCTGACAGACTCATTTGTGAAGTAGGATGTACACAAGGTCAATAGTTTGAACTCACATTGGGTGAGAGCAGTCCATGTACCAGAAACACCTGAATTCCACTAGTGTCCTGTCATGATTCAGGATTTTAAATTCTGGAAATTGTTGATTTTTTTTTTTTTTTTTTTTTTTTTTTTTTTTTTTTTTTTTTTTTGTGCCTCCTCTGTGGTTTGGAGCAAATGTCTCTCTCTCGGAACCATGAACGTTCTTCCCTAGAAGAGAAATCTTCACAGCAATTTCTCCCCACCATTTGTCTTGCCAAATTTTTTCATACTGACCTTTGCTGATGTTTTCTTGTAACACGATGGTCCTGGCAATTCTTCTTTGAACAAACAGCAGTAAACCTTTTGTCCCAGGTAGCAGCATCATTGTAGTCACCAACACGAAGAGAAGTAGCCAGCAACATGGAGCAGCAGCCTCTGCCTCCATGGTCCCACCACCATTTGTGGCTGGGCCTGGGTCGAAGCTTTTCCTTAGCAAGCCTCCTGGGCCACCCTCAAAGTTGGGATCCTCCTGCCTCTGCCTCCTTCAGCAAATCCAACCGGTGTGCACCACCACAACTGGCTGAGTGTAGCTGGGGTCTGATCAGGGACCCGCACGGCCAAAAGCAAGCAGCTTTTTCATGAATTCGTACCACGAACGTTGGGCGCCAGATGTAGCAGGAATCTTAGAGAGCCTTATTAATAAAATCAAACCTGAGGCCAGTTATTGGGGTGAAATGCTGGATGGTCAGAGAGACAGAACAAGTCACAGCTAACCTCACCTGGCCAACTTCTCAGGTGATCTGGTTTCCTTAGACTGGAAGCTTCTGTGTTCTCATCCCAATGGCTCTCAGCTGAACTGCTGCTCGAAAGCCTGAAGCCTAACCAGCTAAAAGCTTAACTAGCCAAATGCTTCTAGTTTCTGGTCTTCACACCTTATATACCTTTATGCTTTCTACCACCACTCCCTGGGATTAAAGGCTCGCTTTCTGGGATTAAAGGCGTGTGTCACCATGCCTGGCCGTTTCCAATGTGGCCTTGAACTCACAGAGATCCAGAGGGATTTCTACCTCTGGTTCGCTAGGATTAAAGGTGTGAGTGCCACCATTTTCTAGCCTTTGTATCTAGTGGCTGTTGTGTCTCTGACCCCAGATAAGTTTATTAGGGTGCACAATATTTTGGGGAACACAATACCACCACAGAATAGAGCTCAGAGAACAGCAACATGATATCTTCTTATTCCATCGAATATATTCCTCAGCCTAGGCTCTGCCATTTTGGGTGCTTCATTCTTCAGAAAACAAGGGGCTACTTTAAGATGAGTGGTTAATGGTGTGATATCAGGTATGATACATGTGTGGTAAGGCAATGAAGACATAGAAATTAGGTGAGATAAGCCAAAATATAACAGCATACAGCTTTGGCTGTTATACATAGGCTCCAGAGAAATTAAATAAAATGAAGCAAAACATTTAATGCTTGCAAGAGATTTATTAGTAAAAGTAAAGAAATTCCGATTTCAAGCCACTATTCTTCTCTACTGGTACACTTGATGTGGCTCACAGTCCCATCACAGTAGAAACAACCTCATGAGAGGAAAACGCTGAGTTAAACTTTGATTTGCTAAAAAAGGACCATGTTTCAAAGGTTTGCACCTGAAAATTTAAAAAATAATATATTAGTGACTCAAAATATAAGCAACTAGTTTGACTGATTTCATTTGTTTTCCCTCCAGGCTCCCTCCAGACACAGTGTGGTGTGTGGTGTAAAGTGTAAGGGCCTTGCTTTCTCCATCATATTTTCAGAATTCATTTCAGGCCGTGGAGGCTCATTATGTTTTCCATTCCTGGTTATGGCAGTCAAGAGTGTTCCTTCTCTCTCTTCACTCTTGACTTGAAACTTTGAGGTCATATGTACTAGAGGGAGCACATGAATGAGAGTCATGTGTCAGATACTTATGTATATGATCTAGTGTGAGGAAGAAATAGTATTCAAAGAACATTAATATTTTTGAGATAACTTGTTTCCATAGCATGATGATATAGTGACTGTTGACTTATTATCTAAATGGGGTCAGTCATCATACAAATATATGAAGAATTCTTTAACATCAAGACTAACAACCACATTTTCCCCAACAAGTATGTCATTGTTATACTACTTTAGAATATCATAGTGCTTTTTATTATACTTCTTTTGATTACAAATACATTACCTCAATTTTCATTCCACAGTTTTAACATTGTAAAGTATATTCTTGGAACTATCAATGATCATCAAACATTGTAACCAGTGTGAGTAAGTTCTCTATCACCCACAACCAATGTAATTCTAGGCAAATTAGTCATTTGTGTTTTAGTTTACTCATCAATAAAATAATACAGAACACACAAAATTAATGCTTATCTTAACATAAGACTTTGAAAGAGAGTTTATGTAGATGCATGCATGGGAAATAGAAATCAATATTTGCTTTTGAAAATCTATTTCTGCTGAGGTAATACTAATTTGGTGTATTTATGGGTACATAAGTATTCTAAACCTGGAAATTGTTTTTCATATGCTAATAAGCTAAGACAAACATGAATATTATGTCCTCTTTAAAATTTTCATTTTAAAATGATTCATTGAATAAATGTTCCTTTAAAAAAATCTTGAATCAATAACAATCACATTTATCACTTGATTATTTGGTGTTGCTTAATCTTATATGTTACTCAGACAAACACCATTCTTAAAGTACTATTATTTCTACTTGAAAGATGTGGGAATAAAATCACACCAATAAACAACAATTAGCTTGGGCTATCCTGTTACTAAGTGTTGATCTTGAGGTATTGAACATTGTAGTCTAACACCTGAAATTACCTTGTTTTCATTACACAGGAGGTGTAAAATACAGAATTTCTTCACTACCATAGTCTGGAAGATCTTGTAAATTGCCTCCTGGAGGCACCCGTTGGGAATAATCGTCATCCTGAAAGTTAAGATCATCTAAATGCTAAGGATGAAAAAGATAAATGAGAAATGAAGTGCTTGTGTTAATAATGAGGTCAGCATTCTGACAGCCTCACTGGTTTCTGGTCTGGAAGGGGTTTCTGGGTAAATACATTTCCAGAAATGTTGCTACCCATTATTGCTAACCTGAGAATGGGCTAAATTTATTTATATAACCTCTGGCTTACTCAGATGTCTTTGTATAGTCCTTAGGGGCATTTGGAGACCTCCTAAAAGTTCTCACCTTGTGCTTTTCCAGAAGTCAGCAGGTGATGAAGGTGACAGATGAAGATATGATGAGGAATGAATTAACTCTGGGGACATACCTCTTCTCCTACTAGAGCATCTTTCAACTTTGGGGACATACCTCTTCCCATACTGGAGCATCTTTCAACTTTTTGGGACATAACTCTTTCCCTACTGGAGCATCTTTCAACTTCTCTGATACCATCCCAGAATATCTCATCACATTAGATACTCATTAAATCCTAATTATATGATATGGTTGTTAAAATAATTCTTCAACAGAAATATCTTCTCCATATGAGAAAATTCATTAATTAACAGTGCAGCTAAGATTTAGAGAACCCACACAATAGTTTTAAGATCATGTCTAGACTCTTGGTACTTTTTATTGTATTTTATAATAACTACATAGCTTTATTTGGGGGTATATATTTATTTTTGTGGAGGAATATAATTTCTTGTACAAGTTGGAACAAAGATGATGTGATAGTGAACATCATCTGACTGGGTCACCGCAGCAAAGACAGGTCCAGCAGTTTGAAATCTAAGTGAGATATTTCGAACTGCATGTGCCACTGGCCCTTTAACCAGTTTAAAAAATATATCTGTTTTTTAACATTTCAACAAGGAAAAAAAACCTTCAAATAAACAGGTAAAAATTAGCACTTATTACTTAATTTTATATATTCTTGTTTATTCTTCAAACTTTAAATTACCAGTATTTATGTGATACATATTCTGTCTAGGCACAGCTCAATCACAAATGAAGAACATAGCCCGAAGGCATGCAGCCTTGGAGGCTCAGGCGAGAGGATGGGGAATTTGAGACCAGACTGGGTTCTATAGAGGAACAGTACTTTAAACAAACAAGCAAAAATCTACTCTCTAATTTTATAATTATATGTTTAAAATGAATGATGATACATATAATACTTAATTATCTAAGTTTTTTTTTCCGGTAGTCATAGTGATTACAACAAATTTAGTAAATGATTAGGGGGATTAAGAAATGCATTTCAGATGTGGTAGAAAAAAATCAGTAAAAGTCTTATTTAAATGTTAAAATATTAAATGATTACCTTTTCACTGGATGGATCCCAAGCACTTGGGACATTTTCCCACTGAACCAAAGACAGAAAGAGAGTTAGTTGTTTAAATTTTTAAAAAAATATTTTAGAATGTCCTCTATAACAATCCATGATTATTTATATTTAAAATAATTGTGGACAGAATCCTCTAGTTGCAATACTGAATTTCATAACTTACCTAAATGTATAGTCATTTTCAATTAATTTATCCCTCATCATATCACACAAAATAGCATTTTATAGAACCATTTTTAATTTCTGGCTTGGATTAAGATTTTTTACCTAACACATATATGGATACACACACACACACACATATGTATGTTTTATATGACTATATAAAAACATTTCTATTTTATTGAGTACTAAACTATTTAAGCCCATAGCAAAAAGTTTTCCCAGGTTAATTTGTAAATTCCTTAAATATGGCCTATGATTATATTAAATTAATTTGTCAACCCTGTTGTATTATATATTAAGTTTAAATTTAACCATATATAAAATTTACAATCTCAAAACTCTATTATGTATAAATACCATTTATTATTTTAAATTAAGTTATAATTACATAATTTACCCCATTCCATTTCCTCCCATTAGTCCTTCCCATACCCTACCTTGCTCTTTCTCAGATTCGTGTCTTCATATTCTTTGTTTTATGTGTTTGTGTGTGTGTTGATTCTGTTTAGTGTTGCTTGTATGAAAGTATCATTTTAATGCATACAAAATAACAGGGGCGACCTAAGCAAGTGTACACACTAAGTTCACATTGGGTAACATTTTGAGTGGGATGCAGTGGTCTTAGTTTACTTGGGGAAAACTTTAGCAGGCTTGATAATAGTTTTTTTTTATTGTAAAGGACCCAAGTTTCTGTGGCAAGACATTTTCACTAGTAAAATTATAAATTTGGGGTAAATGGAGTACTTATATTTAAATATGCAAGACAACTTGCTGTTATTTACAATTATTGAGTTTATACCTTAATATACAGTCTAACCATAATGTCGTTATTGTCTAGAATCCTTTTTATAAAGCAAGGGAAACCCAGAGTTTTTGATTTACTTACTGTTCCTTCTGTCACCACATTCAAAACACACATAAAAACCAGGAATTTCATTGTCAATTTCTATGAAGAAAAATGATAATATATTTATTAAATATTAAGTATCATCATTGGGAGAAGTCATCTTCTTCCAGGGAACAGTAGTAAAATAAGGAAGGAAAATTAATTTTCTCTTTGTAGAAGATATTTTATGTAGATTTTTCATCGTTTCATAATCTTCCCAATAAGAGAAGACCAGCTGAATTGATGAGGAACACATCCCTACAAGCACTGTGTTCTCTGGAGGGGTCATTGATTCACCTCAGTCTTATGTTTGAGCACTTAGAGCAATAACTGCATCTATCCATGCAGAATGACATTTTGTTCTTTTGCAAGTTGTTGATACTCCATTTCTCCAGAATGTGCCAATTCTTTGAGTATTGCTACCACTCATTGCTACCTACCCTTCCTTTATACACATTCACGATCTTGTATCACATTGGCTTCAGTGACCTAAAAGGTGGATTCATCATTTTCCTGATGGTTAGGCATCAAACTCCCACCCAAGGAATGAAGGGGTGCTTGAAATTATCACTATCCCTCCTGTACACTCTCCAAATAGTCCATCGAATCATTATTTAATTTTACTCCCAGAATTTGCCTCTAGAAGCCCTGTATGCTTAGAGACTCAGATTCCTACAAACTAGCCCATAAATATGTAGGGATGTATAAAATGCCCAGCTTTAGTTTCAGTGAGAATATATCTTAATCTGATTGGTTGGAAATTCTATTTTTTTTAAATGATTTAGCATTTTAATATTTTAAACATTGATTAATTTTGTTGATAGTTTTACCCATGAACATAATATATTCTGACCAGCTTCCCTTCTTTCACCTCCTTCCCAGTGCCTACCAGCCATTCCCCTCAGTGTTACTCAGCCCCTCCCCAGATTCATGGCTTTTGGTTTTCTTTCATGACCTCTTTAGTTTAGTCATCTGTATGACTATTGGAATGGAATTATGCCCTGGATCCTGGTAGGGTTATCAGTGGGTACGTATATGAAGGCAATAGCTTCCCATTGCCATGAATATGTCAGTAGTAGTTTTTTTAATTTTTTAATTGTACAAGGTTATCTAAGTTCGAGGTTTGGAAAATTCTTTAGGAAAATAATATGCTACCTCAAATGATCATGTTCTATCTAACATTGTCTATTTATATACCATGCTGGTTTGAAATAAGGTAGTTGCAACTCATGTCCACCTCTGTATACCATCATCCTATACAACCACTAATTAGGCCACTTAAGTCTATATTTGCAATGCAAACCATGAAAATAACATCTCACAAAGTTATGCTGCCAATAAAGATTGTTAAAATCTGTAATTTTTCTTCAGACACTGTTTTTTTTTTTTTTTTTTTTTAAAAAAAATTAGGTTTCAGCTCTTTTTCTTTATGGAACAAATTCAATTATATTCAAATTTGAATGTTTTCCCCACTTAGTGTTTTTGATATTTAAAATGCCTTTACGCTACAATTTGGCATTGAAAAGTGATTTTTTTTTTTTTTACATAGAGAAGCACGAAAAATACCTCAGAATATTTTATAGGATTATAGGATTCATACTTAAATCTTGGAGCAACTTAATTGAACATCTATCTGTTTCTACCTCTCTCTCTCTCTCTCTCTCTCTCTCTCTCTCTCTCTCTCTCTCTCTATCTATCTATCTATCATCTATCTATCTTTTAAATATCTTCTATCATCAACTTATCTACCAATAATCAATCTATCTATGTATCTATCTAATCTATCATCTATCTATTATGTATCTCTATCCTCTATCTATATATCTCTCATCTGTCAGTTCATCTGTTTCTCTACCCATTTTGAACTTAAGTTAATGATACATCAGGTGAAATGTTAGTACTATGTCATTAATGTCCTTCTTTATCCATAAATACTGACACTCTCAGTTAAAACTGGGTAAAGTAAATAAAATTTTACTTTTCTTAAGTCACCTAATATTGTCAGCAACAACCATTCTGACCCCCTCCAGAAGCCTAAAAGAATCTTTTAAAATAAATATTTTCATATGTAGATGGGGTAAATTTCAGTGATAATTAGTAACAGTATTTGCCAGGTAAAAAATTTCTTGGTCTAATAATTTTTCAGTTTTGGTGACTTTATTGTGTCAAGTAAAATGATGAATGAAAATAAAATAATGCTATTAATTCACTGTTTATATTCTTTTCAGATGTTAGAACTTCAGACAGTCTTGAAACTAAGTAACCATTACAACTTCTACCATTTAAAAATACTTCATAGCATCCCTGACAGCTTATGTTCTGAGTTCATTTTCTTAAGTCTCTACTTGTGTATTAAGTAATTTCTGATATACTTATATTGAAATAAACATACTATTCTAAGGCATCTTAATTTTCAGTCTCCATGTGGTAAATCATTTTTCCCTCCTGAAGAAAAAAAAATAAAACAGACACAGTGAGTCGTTTTGAATAGTGTTACCTTATTTCCAAGCTTTGAGATGGGCAGATGGTTCCCGACTTGAGCTGAGGTTCAGTCTCACAGCTATTTAAACTTTTTTCCTACTTGACTTGTATCTGTTATCTTACTGATGCCAATCTTTTCATTCAAGCATTGCCAGAACTGGCCAATATCTAGCTGTTTCCCTGATCTGTATCTATCTCAGGGCATTTGATCTTTTTCTGTTATGAAGTAGAATCAAATCAAATCTAGGCTGAAATGTAAGTAGAAGGTTCAGAGGCAAACTCAATGCATTTTTTTTTTCTACAAAAAGTGAAATGCATTCTTAGTAAAATTGTAGTTGTTTTTTCTCATTGGCAAATGATCTTTTAATAACATCTGATTTGTACATTTGATTTCTTGTCCTTTTTATAATGGGAACAAGAAGTAAATGGTACACTCACAGGATCTTAAAATAAAATAATTAGATCAGATGCAATTGTGCATGATTGCTTTGAGTTTTATATTGAAAAAAGATAGTAATTGGGTATATGATGTTCAGTGACAGAAAACAGGGAGCAATTTCAGAATTTATAGCAAAAGTTCAGGAATAAGGCCCAAGTCATGATAGTATCAATGTAAGCACGCTTATAGACCATTACATTCTTGGAAGTTTCAAGCTTTAGCTCACTGGATTTATTGAAAATCAGATACATAATTTTAGAGGAAAAGGAACCAAGGATAACATCCAGTGTTTAAATATTTATTTAAGCAATTTTTTTTATTCATTTTACATACCAACCACAGATCCCTTCTCATCCCTCCTCCCGCTTTCCCTCAAACTTCTCCCTCACCCCCATCCCTTCCTCCAAATGAATAAGGCCTCCCATGGGGAGTCAGCAAAGACATTCAGTTGAGGCAGGACCAAGCCCCTCCCCACTGTATCAAGGCTGAGCAAGGTGTCCCAACATAGGTAATAGGCTCCAGAAAGCCAGCTTATGCACCAGGGATAGATCCTTATCCCACTCCCAGGGCTCCTCAAACAAACCAAGCTGCACAACTGTCTCCTGCATGTAGAGGACCTAGTTTGTTTGGTCCCATGCAGGTT
Source organism: Peromyscus eremicus (assembly GCF_949786415.1). Taxonomy (NCBI): domain Eukaryota; kingdom Metazoa; phylum Chordata; class Mammalia; order Rodentia; family Cricetidae; genus Peromyscus; species Peromyscus eremicus. The sequence continues at coordinate 79,004,675 of NC_081426.1, read as the reverse complement.
CCACAGCTGTTGGTCGGAACTGGTCTACCTCAAGACCCAATGGTACCACTCTTGGGCATATACCCAAGGAATGCTCAATCATACCAACAAGACATTTGCTCACCTATGTTCATAGCATCGTTATTCATAATAGCCAGAACCTGGAAACAACCTAAATGCCCCTCAACTGAAGAATAGATAAAGAAAATGTGGTACATATATGTTGCACAAATCCTAAATGGTCTTATAATAAAAACCTAGAGCCAGATATCAGGGTGAAAGCTGAAAGATCAGAGAAACAGAGCAAGCTGCAGCTATCACCTCTTACCTCACCAGCTCTGCAAGACAGTAAATTCCTGTCTTCTCCCGCCATGTATTCCTTTCTCTGTCTAGCCCCATCACTTCCTGTTTCAACCTTCCTAGTGTTGGGATTACAGGTATGTGATCTCAAGTGCTGAAATTAAAGGTTTTTGCCATTACTGCCTGGCTCTGTTTCTTCTTTAGCCTGGATTAATTTCGTGTAGCCCAGCATGGCCTTGAATTTATAGAGATCCAGACAGATCTTTGGCTCTACCTCCTGAGTGCTAGGATTAAAGATATGTGACACCACTGCCTGACCTCTGTGGCTAACTCTGTGGATGGCTCTGTTCTCTGATCCTCAGGCAAGCTTTATTTCTTAGATTACAAATATATCACCACACATGTACACAGTGGAGTATTACTCAGCTGTAAAAAGCAATGACGTAAAAAAAATAAAAAAATAATAAAAAAAAAGCAATGACATTATGAAATTTGCAGGCAAATGGATGGAAATAGAAAATATTATCCTGAGTGAGGTAACCCAGACCCAGAAAGACTTATAAGTGGATACTAGCTGTAAAGCAAAGGATAATCAGACTACAACCCACAGCTCCAGAGAAGCTAGGAAACAAGGAGGATCCTAAGAGGGATGCCTGCATCACCTTGGGAAGGGAAAACAGATGAGATCTCCATCAGTGTTTAGTCTTAGCAAGCAACCGATAGAAGTAGTCTCAGGACTAGGGAAAATGTATAAAGGACAAACAATGTGGGGGGGGGGTTAGGGTAAGAAGGAAAGGGATATCCCTCTGAAGAGTTTACAGTTTCAGAGTCAGGGCTTGTGGGGCTGCCACCCAGACTTCTGATGAGGAGTCTCTGTCATGTCTGTGAGGAAATAATAAGACTGATACTGACTGAACAGTAATATGTGCAAATTGAACCTGCTCTTGCTACTTCATGCCATCCTGAGGATGAGATGCAGAGGTGCGGGGGGGGGGGGGGAAATGGCTGGAAAGGAATGGGAATAGTGTCCTACTGCTTCTTTCTTGAGGATTCTTTTAGGGAAAATTTAGTAAGTAGTTGGCACAAAGAGGAATATGTTGTGTATTTTAACCTTACCATCACAAAGAAGAACATGAAAAGATGGCTTTGAGCTGGTGTGTGTGTGTGTGTGTGTGTGTGTGTGTGTGTGTGTGTGTCTACACACACATCTATCTATCATCTATCTATTTATCTATCGATCTATCTATCTATCTGTCTGTCTATCTATCTATTATCTATCATCAGTCTATCCATTCATCCACCCATCCATCCTCTTGGATTAGTCTACATGTACTATCTCCTTCTACATATATTTTGATTTTCATATAAAAAATGAACTTCTTTCCTCTCTAAGTAGAGAAACTTCCCTATATATAAGTGAAAAGACTTTTTTTTCCACAGATATTTTGCTTCCAATCAAATCTTCCATTGAGTGTCTTTACTTGGATTGGGAAAGTAAACCAAATTTGCATTTCTGAATTGCTGTGGGATGTATGGCAAACGTGTTGCTGATTAATCAGTAAAACACTGATTGGCCGTTGGCTAGGCAGGAAGTATAGGCGGGGCAAGGAGGAGAATAAAGCTGGGAAGTGGAAGGCTGGGAGAGAGACACTGCCAGCCGCCATGATGACAAACAGCATGGGAAGATACCGGTAAGCCACGAGCCATGTGGCAAGGTATAGATTAATGGAAATGGATTAATTTAAGCTATAAGAACAGTTAGCAAGAAGCCTGCCACGGCCATACAGTTTGTAACTAATATTCTCTGTGTTTACTTGGTCGGGTCTGAACCGCTGTGGGACTGGCAGGTGAAAGAGATTTGTCCTGACTGTGGGCCAGGCAGGAAAACTCTAGCTACACTGAATGTTTGGGAACCTAACTACCCCACCTTCTATATTATTTTTTAAATAATACTTTTCTACTAGCTTCAATATATGAAGTACTACCAAGTCTACTTGGAAACCAATGTCTAAATACAACATGATTTCTTTGCTTATTAGTTAAATGGCTGAAGACCACCAGAACTACTGGAACATTTTGGAGCATTACATATTTCCTTATTTATTTATTTATTTATTTATTTATTTATTTATTTATTTATTTATTTATTTATTTGTTTGTTTATTATGCACATGTGCACATGTGCCACAGCTTATGTGGGAAGGCCAAGAAGACGACTTACAGTAGTCACTTCTCTCCTACCATGTATGCCCTAGGAATTAAAGTCATGATTATCAGGCTTTCTTGTAACCAAATACCTTTATCTGCTGAGTCATCTCACTGTCCCAAACATTGCCCATGGAGTCTGTGAAGTAGTTTTGGTCTTTAATAGTCATGATTCATTAGGCATGGTGGTCCATCCTTTAATCCCAGCACTCCAGAAGCAGAAGCAGGTGAATTTCTGAGAGTTTGAGGCCAGCTTGGTCTTCATAGAAGTTTCCAGGAAAGCTATATAATGAACCTGTCTTTAAAATTATTCTTCATATGGTACATGAGATATTCACATCACCAGAATTCATCCCAACAAAAGTCTTATAACTGGGTTATTAAGTATAGTAATAAGGGAAGCAATTAATATTTCTACCCAGTTATCCCAGAAACAATAATACTATCATCTTGGAGAAAGAATAAAAGAACACTATATGCTTGTCACTGAATAAGCCTTATAAGGCTATAAGTCTTATATATACTATTTGTAAGACAGAAGCTCATGTTTTAGGAATATCAATATCCTGATGAGTGTCATAATTGAGTTGTTATTTGCTATTTCATTATTTTGGTAAGCTGGCTGCTTCTATGCAGGGTTCCATGGTAAGGTCTAGGAAGCCTTTGGTCATTGATGTCTTATTGTTTTTGTTTTGTATAATCTAATTCTGGGAAAAGAGGCAATAGTTTTCAAAGTCTTTTGTAACATTTTGTAAGACTATTGTCAAAAACAAAGTAATCTACATGTAGTACACAAGCCAATTTCTGGGAGAACAAAATGATGATCTTACAAGAATAAAAACCATTGAAGAACTATGTTAATTCCCTTAGGGAAATATCTGACATCTGGACTCAGCTTTGATTTGTGCTGATGGCATGCAAGAAGTGGCGGAACAAGGTCACCCTAAAAATGCATGACTTAAGCCAGTTTCTGGCCTGTGGTTTCTTGCCAGTATGAGTATTTTGTGCATGAGCCTTTTTAGCAAGCTTGTTATGGTTAGGAATAAATAATGATATTCATAAAACATACTGTGTGTATCTGATTACTGAGAACTTCTAAGGTAAGAGTCATTGGTAAACATATATATGGGACAAAATGTTTTCAATCTGGTACTCAATCCAAGAAGTCAATCAGTAGACCTATTCAAACCCCTAAAATCTTGTCACATACAAAGAGGTATATCAGGAGAAGATAGTGTGTCATTGCCCAATAACATGCATTATATCTTGCATCTTATAGCAATGTAGAGGTATGAATATCCTTAAAAACTAGCAAAAAAAATTATGTGATGATAGAATCTAGCACTGGGTAAGAATCAGATACTTTTTATAAACAACAAGAGTATGTAAATATCTTATAGCAAAATAGAATTCTCTATAGCAAAGGAATTATGAAGTAGACATATACATATACACTACAGATTGCAGATGTATTTTAATAATTGATCAAAATAGCAAAGTTTGAAATTATCTGTACAAAAATATTATAAAAGTTGTTAAAGACAGACAAAACTGAACAATATTATAAGGAATTCAATAAAGGCAGTAAAACAATAGGGAAAGCTAGAACTAGTGATCTTGTTTTACTAGATAATTTTTAAATCTAGGAACAAGAAAGAACATAGATAAATAGAAGGATGTAAGTGCTAAGTATCCAAACATATTTTATGAGTTTTCCAGACACTGGAAATGTGTATTTAATTATTATATTATACATCTATCTAGGCTTTTATCTAAAATATAGGCTTTGTAAATGTAAGTAAACAGATCCTTTAAAATTAAGAAGAATTTTGAAAAATTAAATTGAATAAATAAATGACAGAATAATTGAGGAAGTTCTCAGGTTCCCAGTATTCAGATTTGGTTGAATGTTCTTTACCAATCTCAGTACCCATCTTTACACACTTACCAGTTTTTCACAAAGGAAATGACATTAATTCAATCTGTTAATATTTACATTTCATTCAGTCTAGCTTTCCTCAATGCAGCCCAAATTAGGAAACTACACAAATATCTATCGTGTAATGTCAGATGACTTATTTGTGAATGACAGAAACATTTTACAGAACTTTGCAGTAACACTGACAAGTGTAAATCGTCCCCTATCATCAAATGCCATGTTTACACAAAACTTCATTTTTCAAGGCTTAATTACTTCCTGTTACCTCTTACCTAGAGTAAAGCCTTAAAAACAAAAAACAAAAAACAAAAAAAACAACCAAACAACCCCTGCCCAAAGAAAACACACTGCAAATGTTGTTATAACATGCTCTTGATATTTCAGTTCATTTTCTCCATCTCCTTGGTTTCTTTTTATCCACTTAATAGTTATAAACTTTAATTTCTGCAAAAGAAAAAGCCCAATCCTTGACACCACAATTATTAGAGTATGATGTGGGCATGTATAGCTTTCATTTATTTGTTTCATTCTTTTTTCTTTCGTTTGTTTCCTCCTACTCTTCTAAAAGTATTTAGTTACTGATCACTAAATTTGCCCCTGAACTGCTGTGGGATCCGTGGGACAGTGGTGAATATAAGGGATTCTTGCACTTACAATTGTCTATGTTGGATGAAAACAGCAATAAAGGACAGATGAATGAAGAGCTAATAAAATAACTGCTCTGAAAAAAATGTAAGAGAAAGGAAAGCAGCGGGGCTTGGGAAGAAGGATCTATTCATACAGAAGATGCAGGGAAGCAGACTATGAATAGGATAGTTACATGAGACCCAAAGCTCTGTCATGGAGAAAGATGAAGAACGTGATGGGGCGGTCATTAGCTAGGCCAGTTCAATGTGTCCATGGAGACCAGTGTAGAGTGTGTTCTGTGTCATAGAGAAGACCCTGAAAGGCTTTTGAAAGAGGTGATTTGAGTGGAGCAGGCTTTGAGTTCCCACAGGAGTGCTGCTGCTCCCTGGGGCGGAGGAAGCAAGTAGAACAATCAGAGGATATTCTTTACAGCGTAGGTACGTTCTCAGTTTCTCAAATTGATGTGAGGGATGGTAACAGTGCAAGTTGGTCCCCGGGCAGTGGAGAAGGTCAGAACGGTTAGGACTTAGGAGTATATTTCTCTTCTAGAATACAACCAAGTTTGTAGCTGGAGAGCTTCTCTCCAGGTCCCACCAAGCCCCCGCAGTCCCACAACCCACATATAAAATAGTCACTCAGACGCTTATATTATTTATAAACTGTATGGCTGTGGCAGGCTTCTTGTTATCTACTTCTATCTTAAATTAATCCATTTCTATTAATCTATATGTTGCCCCAAGGCTCGTGGCTTACCGGTACCTTACATCTCGCTTGTCATGGTGGAGGCTGGCAGATCTCTCCCTCCGCCTTCCACTTCCCAGAATTCTCCTCTCTCCTTGTCCCGCCTATACTTCCTGCCTGGCTACTGGCCAATCAGTGTTTTATTTATTAACCAATCAGAGCAATATCTACAGCACAGGTTTCTTGTTTATTATAAAAATATGTAAAATACAACTCTGCCCCAGTTGCTAGCCAGCAGGAAAAGCTCCTGTGGGCAGGCTCCCCCGCCAACCTCCTCCCATCGGACACTGCAATCTACAAAACCCATGCCATACCCCAATACCCATCCACCTGTGACCCCAGTAACTTCCTGAGATATGGACTCCACCAGCTTTCACTGCACCAAGAGGTGGGTGACTCTTTTTCCACCCAGAAAGTCCTATCTCTAGAACCCAGACCCTGGGACACAGCCAGTCCCCGGGAACTCCCACCCAACTCTGTCCCAGTTGCCAGCCAGCAGGGAAAACTTCTGCAGGCAGGCTCCCCCACTAAAACCCCCCATTGGACCCTGCAATCTACAAGACCCACACCATACCCCAATACCCATCTGCCGGTGACCCCAGTAACTTCCTGAGACACGGAATCTGCCAGCTCTCATAGGACCAAGAGAGGCTTTCTGAGCCACAGAATCAGCTAGTTTGGATTGGACCAAGAGCAGCTCCCTGAGATACAGAATCTGCCAGCTCCAGTTAGACCAAGAGCTAAGATTGGACCCAGAGGGGCCCCTGAGACACAGACACAGCAATCACAGATTGGACCAATAGCAGCTTACTCAGACACAGGTACCTCTTGCACCTGTTGGAGTAAGAGATGGGTAGACACCAGTGCAAAGATATATATAACAACATAAAGAGCAATATGGCATCACCAGAACCTAGCCCTTCTATAACAGCAAGACCTGAACATCACAATGTAGACGAAGCAGAAGAAAGCAACCCTAAAAATAACTCCATGAAGATGATAGAGGCCTTTAAAGAGGAAATGAAAAATTCCCTTAAAGAAATTGAGGAAAAGACAAATAAAAAATTGGAAAAAAAATCAACAAACCCCTTAAAGAAAGCCAAGAAAACCTTGAAAAAGCAATTAAACAAGTGAAGGAAACAGTTCAAGACCTGAAAAGTGAAATAGAAACAATGAAGAAGACACAAACAGAGGGAATGCTAGAAATAGAAAATCTGAATAAATGAACAGGGAACACAGATGCAAGCATAACCAACAGAATACAAGAGATGGAAGACAGAATCTCTGGTGTAGAGGATACAACAGAGGAAATGGATTCGTCAGTCAAAGAAAACACCAAAGCCACAAATGCAGTAACACAAAATGTCCAGGAAATCTGGGACACCATGAAAAGGCCAAACCTAAGAATACTAGGGATAGAAGAAGGAGAAGAGTACCAACTCAAAGGCACAGAAAACATATTCAACAAAATCATAGAAGAAAACTTTCCCAATTTAAAGAAGGAAATGAAGATACAAGAAGCTTATAGAACACTAAATAGACTAGGCCCCCCAAAAAGTGCCTTTGCCACATAATAATTAAACCAATAAATATACAGAATAAAGAAAGAATATTAAGAGCAGGAAAGGAAAAAGGCCAAGTGACTTATAAAGGCAGACCCATCAGAATAACACCCGATTTCTCAATGGAGACTTTGAAAACTAGAAGGACCTGGACAGATGTAATGCAGACACTAAAAGACCATGGATGCCAGCCTAGACTAATACACCCAGCAACACTTTCAATTGCCATAGACAGAGTGAAGAAGACATTCCAAGACAAAACCAGATTTAAACAATATCTATCCACAAATCCAGCCCTACAGAAGGCACTAGAAGGAAAATTCCAACCTAAGGAAGTCAGATACACCAATGAAAACACAGGCAATAGATAACCCCACAGCAATAAATCCCAAACAAGAGAAATACACACACACTACCACCAAAAAATAACAGGAATTAACAATCACTGGTCATTAATATCCCTTAATACCAATGGACTTAATTCACCTATAAAAAGATACAGGCAAACAGAATGGATATGAAATCAGGACTCATCCTTCTGCTGCATACAAGCAACACACTTCAACTTCAAAGACAGATACTACCTCCTAGTAAAAGGCTGGGGAAAGTCTTTCCAATAAAATGGACTTAAGAAGCAAGCTGGTGTATCTATCCTAATACCTAACAAAATAGACTACAAACTAAAATCAATAAAAGAGATTGAGAAGGACATTATATATTCACCACAGGAAAGATCCACCAAGATGAAGTTTCAATTTTTAACATTTATGCTCCAAATACAAGGACACCTCTTGCAGGCCACAAGAATATATCATAGAGATTCAGCTGTGCATTAAAGCTGAGCTTTGACTGGCCAAGGGTTTGTCAAAAGGCAAAGCCATTTACTATGAATATTTGGTGTTACCCAGCTTTTAATATTCCAGCTGTCTTCTGCTATGAAATCCTTGTGTGCCCAGACCAATTGGTAAACAGTTCAGCTCCCCAGATCTGCTGAACCTACTAAGCCCTGCCGAGCTTAGGAGACAAGCTGGCTGGAGACACATAGCTTTGTTTCCTGTGTTAATGAAACTCAGACCATCCCCTGGCCTTGAGGAGGCCTAGTGGTTCTCCAGAGCACTTTGACTGAGAACAAAAGAGGTTTTTACATATCAAGGTGAGAGATAAAACAGCATTCCTGAGGAGGCAGGGAACCACATGCCCAGGGAAAGAAAGAGCAGGCATTTTCTGTAGACAGAGACAGAACAGCATGGCGAGAGAGAAGAGAAGAAGACAGAGGTTCTGTAGAGGGTAAGCAGATCTTGGGTAGAGTTTTCTGAGTGCCAGAAGTAGAGAGTAGCAGAGATGGAGAAAGAGGATACAGAGGACGAAGATGAGGCTGAAAGCATAGGAGTTAGTTGTTAGCTGGACTATGAGCTAGGGAGTTGGACAGAACTTCAGTTATGAGACAGGATTTCATCCCAGAGAAATAAGGTAGACAGATATAGCGCTTGGTATGTCTAGAGTTCTTCCTGCCTTGAATGCCTGGTGGAACTATAGCTGAACTGATGTAATTTTTGTCTTAGAGGAATAAAGTAAACAGACATAAGAACATAGTATATGTAGATTTTTTCCCTGATATCCCACACCGGACATATCAAAACCCCCTTGGACCCTGGGGAATTGATAGGCACCCACATATGTAAAAGAAACATTACTAAAGCTTAAATCGCACACCAAGCCCCACACATTAATAGTGGGAGACTTTAAAACCCCACTCTCACCACTGGACAGATCTGCCAAATCAAAACTTAACAGATAAATAAGAGGCTTAACTGATATTATGACTCAAATAGACTTAATAGATATCTACAGAACATTCCACCCTAACAAAAAAGAATATACCTTCTTCTCAGCACCCCATGGAACCTTCTCTAAAATCAGCTACATACTCAGTCATAAAGCAAATCTCAACAGATTAAAAAAAAAAGGAATAACCTCCTGTATTCTATCAGAACACCATGGTTTAAAGTTAGATTTCAACAACAACAAAAATTACAGAAAGCCTACAATCTCATGAAAACTGAATAATGCTCAACTGAATCACCAATGGGTCAAGGAAGAAATAAAGAAAGAAATTAAAGATTTCCTAGAGATCAATGAAAATGAATGTACTACATACTCAAAATTGTGGGACACTATGAAAACAGTGCTAAGAGGAAAATTCATAGCACTAAATGCCCACATAAAGACGTTGGAGAAATCCTACACTAGTGACTTAACAGCACACCTAACAGCTCTAGAACAAAAAAACAAACAAACAAACTCACTGAGGAGGAATAGATTCGAGGAAATAATCAAAATGAGAGCTGAAATCAAGAAAATAGAAACAAAGAGAACAATATAAAGATCAATGAAACAAAGAGTTGGTTCTTTGAGAAAATCAACAAGATAGACAAGCCTTTATCCAAACTAACCGAAAGGCAGAGAGAGAGCATCCAAATTAACAAAATCAGAAACGAAAAGGGAGACATAACAATAGACAATGAAGAAGTCCAGAGAATCATCAGGTCATACTTCAAAAACCTGATATTAACCCACATATCTATGAACACCTGATTTTTGACAAAGAAGCCAAAACTATACAATGGAGAAAAGAAAGCATCTTCAACAAATGGTGCTGGCATAGCTGGATGTCAACATGTAGATGATTGTGAATAGATCCATATCTATCACCATGCACAAAACTCAAGTCCAAGTGGATCAAAGACAATGTAAAACCAGTTACACTGAACCTGATAGAAGAGAAAGTAGGAAGTAGTCTTGAATGCATTGGCGCTGGAGACCACTTCCTAAATATAACACCAGTAGCATAGACACTGAGAGCAACAATTAATAAATGGGACCTCCTGAAACTGAGAAGCTTCTGTAAGGCAAAGGACACAGTAAATAAGACAAAATAACAACCTACAGAATTGGAAAAGATTTTCACCAACCCCTACATCTGACAGAGGGCTACTCCAAAATACATAAAGAACTCAAGAAACTAGACACCAAAATAACAAACAATCCAATTAAAAATTGGGCTGTAGAGCTAAACAGAGAATTTTCAAAGGAAGAATTTCAAATGGCCGAAAGACATTTAAGGAATTGCTAGCATCCTCAGTCATCAGGGAGATGCAAATCAAAACAACTCTGAGATACTATCTTACACCTGTCAGAATGGCTAAGATCATAAACACTGAAGACAGCTTATCTTGGAGAGGATATGGAGCAAGGGGAACACTCCTCCACTGTTGGTGGGAGTGCAAACTTGTAAAGCCACTCTGGAAATCAGTGTAGCGGTTTCTCAGAAAATTGGGAATCAATCTTCCTCAAGACCCAGCTATACCACTCTTGGGCATATACCCAAGGAATGCTCAATCATACCACAGGGACACATGCTCAACTATGTTCATAGCATCATTATTCATAATAGACAGAACCTGGAAACAACCTAGATACCCCTCAACTGAAGAATGGATTAAGAAAATGTACATGTACACAATGGAGTACTACTCAGCAGAGAAAAACAATGACATCATGAAATTTTCAGGCAAATGGATGGAACTAAAAAATATCCTGAGTGAGATAACCCAGACTCAGAAGGACAAACATGGTATGTACCCACTCATAAGTGGATACTAGCTGTAAAGCAAAGGATAACCTCACAACAACCCACAACTCTAGAGAAGCTAGCTAGCAAAGACGACCCAAAGAGGGATGCATGGATCACCCTGGGAAGAGGAAATAGATGAGATCTCCATGAGTAAACTGGAGGTGAGAGGTGGGCAATGGAGGACAGGGGATGAGAACATAAAGGAATGGGATGGTTGAGCTGGAACAGGGATGGAGTGGGAAAGCAATGAAGGAGATATCATGATAGAGGGGGATATCATGGGGATAGAGAGAAACCTGGTGCTAGGGAAGTTGCCAAGAATTCCCAAGGATGACCCCAGCTTGGACTACTAGAAATAGTGGAGAGGGTACCTGAACTGAACTGGCTTAGCCCAGTGATCAGATCAGTGAATATCCTAACTGTCATCATAGAGCTTTTCTCCAATGACTGATGGAAGCAGACACAGAGATTCACAGCCAAACACGAGGCAGAGCTCCAGGAGTCCAGTCAAAGAGAGAGAAGAGGGATTCTACGAGCAAGTGCAGCGAAATCATGATGGGGAAACCTGCAGAGAGGGTCAAACCAAACTAGTGAGAACTCATGAAAGTTGTATCAATGGCTGTGGAGCCTGCATGGGACTGGACTAGGCCCTCTGCATGGTGAAACAATTGTGTAGCTTGATCTACTTGGGGGGCCCCCTGGCAGTAGAATCAGAATCCATCCTTGGTGCATGAGTGGGCTTTTTGGAGCCCCCTACCTATGATGGGACACTTCATAAAGCCTTGAGGCAGGGGAAAGAGCTTGGAATTGCCTCTACTGGATGTACCTCCCCATGGGAGGCCTTGCCTTCTTGTGGGAGAGAGTGGGGGGTGAGTTGGGATGGGGAGTCTGGCGGGTCAGGAAAGAGGGGGATCTTTGACGGTGTGTAAAATGAATGGAAACATTTTAATTAGAAAAAAGAAAAAAGTAAAATAATGAATGTATGTATGAATCAAGCTTGAGACCATTTTTACTTGTGTTGGAAACCCAGAAGTTTCTGTGAATCAGAGTCTTGTTCACCTATGGATAAATCAAGCCTTGATTTCAAATTTAACAGATTGTCCTTTAATATGAGCAACTCGGCCTAATTATAAGATTGTTGTGTTGTAGCTTACCAATGGATGTGAAAACTGCTATTGAATGTAATATACATCATATAGTATTATTGTAAGGTAAATCAAACTGTATTAACTGACTTGTTGATTTTGTGCAGAAGAAAAAGGTTGATGGAAAACTAATTTTGCATTTAAGCTACTAAAATCATGGATAGCATAAGGAGTTTGTTATACACACAGTCAAAACATCTGTGTTTTGTGGTGAAATATTCTTGATGAAAAATATGCTCTTTTAAAATTAATAACCCATCTCATTAAGGTCAACACTAAAATCACACTGAAGGAGTGCCCTCAAATCCTAAGACTGGAAGCTATTTCAGTCTGCTCTATCACAGCTTTCCCTCAGATCACATGGCAGCTTGCCTAAATTATCCTGACAGATTAAGGATTCTAATGATCCTAATGATCCCCTTTATAATGAATTCATTCTCTCCATTTTCTTCCATGTCTGTTGGTGGTATATATATTGCTACCAATATGTATGACTGTGGTACTTTACCATAGTCTGATTGTATTTCTCTACAGTTAGCCTGTAAAGTTTTAGAAGAGGTGGCCTTGGTTTCTAAATGTCATATATTAATAATTAATAGTGTCATATATTAATGTAGTATATGTTTATTCTATAGCTGATAAATAATTGAAAATTTAAAATTTATTTGTATTATTACTTAAAATGACAGTTTGAGCATTAATTTTTTACTTTTTCAAATTTTCTCAATTTCTGTGAATTCTAATATCTAATGTGATCACAAGAGTTGTTCATCATATATTGGTGGAAGCATTTGTCACATCTAAATGTTTAGTTTTACCCCCCAGTGAGAATTTTTTAATTAAAAGTTTTTTTTTAATTTTTGTTTTACACATCTTTGCAACTTGGCATTCCTAAGTGCATACTCTCTGCCTGGTGCCTTTGCCATTGAAAAATGGACATGACCCTGTTTTCTTTTTCCATATTTCCCCCTCTATACTAAAGTAGAATTCATCGTAACAAGTAATACTTTTCTATCTTTTATGAGTTGCTTATGTTTTTTTCCACTGACTTTTTCAAACAACACAGAAAGCCTAGATTCTTATATTTCTCCTTCCATTAACAGCATCGGTTTGTCTTAATTATCAAATATTTTTTTTATTATTTTTTCTTCTAAATGTCTTTCCTAGTATTTGTTGTTGTTGTTGTTAATGAGAACAGTCCTTTATTTATATTTGCTTAGAAATGAGAAAAAACATCAGTTACATGTAAAGGTCTTCAGCAACACAGGAATGATTAAGTAACAGCATCCAGAGGGATCACCACTTAGCTAATAAAATGATTCTGAAAATATTTTAAAACATAGAGAAGTATTTATAACCTGGGAATTGAAAATGTAAATTTTGTAAGGCTACATCTGTACATGGGGTTGGGGTCCCTGTACTTACAGAAATGTAAATGTTAAGATATTATTATGGTGTAATAGTGGCAGGAATGTGGGGGGGGGCAACCAACTGCTTTATGATGGGAATTGAGACTTATCTTGCTTAATGGATAGAGCATCAAATTATCTTCTAGATGACATTTTATACTTACAGATAAATAAGGTAACCTCAGCTTTTATCAGAGAAGCTTCCTTTTTGTGATGCATAGAGGCTAATACAAACTTACAATTGGTCAAATTGTGGAGAATACATGGTTACGGAACCCTCAGCCCTGAGACATTTAAAACACACACACACACACACACACACACACACACACACACACACACACACACACACACACACACCAAGAAACAACACAGAGAAGAAAGGGGTGGAACGAGTGTAGGAGACAATGTGGATGACAGCTGTCAATCAGTGTCTTCTGGACCTGAGAGGGCTATTGCACTCATGACCTCGGGGCGGCTGTGGTTGCCAGAGAAAGACTTGACCCTGCTCCTTGCTGCATTCTTCCTTGAGAACTTGGAAGTCTGTCCGGCCACTGGCTTACTCGCACTCAAGGAGGTGCAGCACGTTTGGGAAACGCTGGGATGTGGAAATCAGTCATTAAACCGAGAAGTCTCTCCAGGTGCCCATGTGGAGCTTGCCCTGCATATTGGATTTCTGGATTTCCAACAACTGATATTCTAAAGCTGAATGCTTAGAAGTTAAGTCTTTAAACTCCTTCATAAACATCTCCTTGACTTTTTCCATCTCATCCCTCAATTTCTGTTTTTCTTCCTCCTCTCATCTATCAACTAATTTCTGAAAGTCCTCTTTGGTTTTCAGCGCTTCCCCGTCTTCAGAGATCCTGACTGTGTGGGTGTGCGGGGTGGCCTCTAGCTGAGCCTTGGTGAACCGCAGCTGCTCCTTCAACATGTCGATCTCCTTCTGCAGCTTGTCATTCCGTGCCTTTGTACTTCTCCCAAGACAAGAATCTGCAGGGTGACGGCGATGAACGTGGCTCTGTAGAAAAGCTTGGCTCATAAAGGCTTTGTCACAAAAACGGCACTGGTAATGGCTGGCTTTGGCCTGGCCCATCATCAGCTGCTGGGCAGACAACACCTTCTTCCTGCGCCTACACTCCTGCTTGAGCAGTCTGATCTCCTCAGCCTGCTTGGTGAGTAGCTGTTTGTTCCGCTCACAGCCACTCAGACTGAGGCGCAACCGTTCCTCCACCACGTTCAGCTGTGAGGCGAGGAACTCCTGAGAATGCATCAGGTACTGGATCGTGAGTTGCGCCAGACGGGTGAGCTTCAACAGCAATGGGTCCACCCCCGACTGGCAATGCGGGCACTTCTCGTCCTCCAGCTTGCCAAAGGTGATGTTCATGATGTTCTCCTGAAGTGTCAGGATATCCATGGCTCCCACCACCTTGTCCACATCAATGGCGCCCAGCCGCCTCCAGTCCACATTCTCTATACGGGGTCGAAATTGGAAGGAGGGCAGAGATCCAGATGCTGAGCTGGGGGTGACAAAGACCCTGGAAGATGTTCCTTCCCTTGGAGCATCATGCCTCTCTGGGCTGTCGGACTGAGGGTAGCAGATGTGTTTCTGGAAAGGCATTCTTGAAAGCCACCCGTCTGTCTATCGTCTGTCTATCCTCTTGCTGGAGGAGCAGGGCAGTCTCTCCTACCTGGTTGGGCCATCTGTAGTCCCACACCACCACACCCAGTGTGAGAAGGTGAAGACCTGGGTCCCTGCTGCAGCCCTTGCGGCCAAAGACCATCTAGATGTCCGGGACGTTGCTATGGCAGCGCTCAGCCTCATCTTGGAGCTCAAGGCCTGTTGGCTCACGAGCATTCTGACTGCACCCACCGACCTTACAAATGGGGAGTGCAGCATTCTGGAGAACTTAAGTCTTACAGCGACTTGCAGGCCATATGATTCTTGTTTTGAGAGTCTTTGGGGGTGGGGTTGCCAGTGGTTTCCGTAGAGATCAAGGAGCCAAGAAAAACCAGGCATTCCTTAATCCACCAGGGAGGACTGGAACAACTATGAGCCCTCTCCCCTTTTCCTGTCTTCTGGCATTTCTGTGGATTTTGGGCTCCATCCACTGTGCTGGCAGGATTAGAGAGAACAAGTGGTCCTTGACCTCTGGAGTATTATCAGAACTTAACACAGTAGAAGAAAAAAGACTGTGTCCAGAAAATGCACGAATAAAGAACAATTGACTGAATTAGGCACCTAGTTAAGGAAATAATGGCTCTAGGCCCATATCCCTCCTATTTTCTCTGGCTAGGGCCTGTTCAAGGGACAAGCCCTCGCTCTGGGCCATAAGGCTATGAACTGTTGTATTTATTTGTATGTCACTAACCAACCAAGACTTTCTAACTGGGGTTCCCAGTTTCAGTCTCTTCTAGCCCACAATACTCTGTCTCTGTATCAATCGTCATGAAACTAGTACTTTGATACCATCATTCTCTGCTCTGAAAGTCCTTCTTGGCTGCCCAGTGCACAGAGGTCCTCTTAAGGCCTTTATTATGTGCAGCAGTTTGAGCAGTCGTTCATACCCTGGGGCCACTGAACTGTTAGATTTTTCCAAAATATTGCTTAAATTCTTGCAATAAGCTTCAAATTTCTCAGCATTTGGCCATAGGCAGATCATTCTTTAATGCTAAAAAAATTTATAGATTTAGGGCTGGAGAGAAAGCTCAGTGGTTAAGAGCATTGGTCGCTCTTCTGGAGGCCTGGGTTTGGATTCCTGCTTGGTGACTTGCGACCTTCTGGAACTCAGTTCTGTCGCCCTCTTCTGGCTTGAGCAGGCACTGCACACACATGGAGCACAGACAAGCGTGCAGGCAAACACTCCTACACATAAAATACTTTTTTCTACATAAAATATTTTTTAAAGTTAAGATTTATGAGTAAAATCTTCTATCTTCATAGAATTTTCAATGTTTCACTTCAAGATAGGGTATTATTTTTCCACAAATTAATTTGATACAATTTTTATCTCCCCTTTGTCATGTTGTGTGTCATCGTCGTCCCCCCCATGCCCCCCCCCCACGCCAGCCCATGCCCCTCCATACTTCTCTTGGCAGTCATGGGTTCCTTTGTAGCCCAGGCTGGCCTCAAACTCAGACTCTTCTTGCATCTGCCTTCCCAATGCTGGAATGATATGGCCTGGCCACTAGGCTAGCTTCATCTTTTCCGCAGTATATAAAGTCCATCTCAGCCATGAATGCACTTTAGAGTATGTGAGTTATACTATCTGCCTGTGATAAGATGGGACAAGAAGCTAACTCAGGAAATCTCCCTCTTATACATGGTATGAGGAGTGTGATCGCCAGAGGCTTGGACCTCAACAGAACTGAGAAGCTGACTTCTTACCCCAAATAATGAGTAAAATGCTGTTTAACATATCACATGCTGAAGGCCAAATGCATGATTTTAGCTTAATAACGTGACCTGGGGAAAAGATCTGGTGAGTGGAGTTATATTCTCATTGATTCCCTGCCACCCCACCGAGAATTCATTGGAGTAGCCAGTGAAGTAAGGGAGCAACATGTAGTGACATCAAGGTATGTAGAAAAGGGAGGGTTTTGTAATTATTGGCACACTAGCCTTCCCTGAAAGCAAGTTGATTAGCATCCTGAAGACTTTTTGCTATTAAATTAGGTTAATGTATTATTAAATTAAATCAGACCAAATGCAAAAGGCTCCATTGAGTATTTGTGTCTTCAGATAATTTAACTCCTTTAAAGAGATAGGCTTTACATTTAATTATAATCAATAATATTAATTGGTTGATTGAGATATTCTTTCTTTCTTTTTTTTTTCCCTTTCAGCTTTCTTGGGGTCTGACTGACAAAAATGTCTATTTTCAAAGTGTGTAATGGCATTTGATACATATATATGTATATATATATACATATATATATATGTGTGTGTGTACACATATGCATACACATGCATACACATAATACACATAGAGTAAAAAGATTACCACTATCATGTAAAGTGACATATTCACATCACCTGGAACAGTTGCATTTTGGGGACTGACTATCCTTAAAGTAGACCCTCTCCATATGTTTCTAGTACATAATACATTAATACCTGGTCATCCAGCTGCAGTTTTGTCCCCAGAATGTTTTATCTTCCAACTGAACATCAACACCCTCTGAACACTATTATTATTCTGGTCTTTACAAAGTAAGTCCTGGGGCTTCAGCCTTCCAAGCAGGAGGTGGACTTTTACAGCCCAAGGATGGAAAACAAACCTCTAGCATTACTGGAGAAAAGCATGGCTACAACACTTATTTGCAGAGAGGGAAATCATGCACATTTCTCTACCTTGGCTTCCCCGTTTCCATTTGGAATGCTGCAGTGGTGGTAATTTTCTAATGGGGAGTATTTTAGTTATTGTGTCTCAGGCTTATCATGGGACCACCATTTAGGGTACAGGTAACTTGTCCTTTCTGTTTGATGTTCAGGAGCAGGAAAAGTCCCATTTTGATGCAGTTAAGGGTGAGGATCTTGAATTTTTTTTCTGATATGGTGAGAACGTGTCTGTTCTATTTGTGGGAGTTAGACTGAAGTGGGGAGATTTTAATTAGTAAGTTAAGACATGCTGAGATTTGCTGTTTATTTATTTATAACCTAGGATTTCTCAGCTTCCCCTTTATTCCACTGGGTTCATTTAACTGCCTATCAAAGAACCAAAGGTGGGTAGAAGCCAAAAAAATGACAGCCCAAGGCAAAGCCTGGAAGAAACGTCCAGGGCTGTCTGAGTACATATTGCCAACCCACTGATCTTAATTTAGTAAAATTAATTTCGAACTTCTGATCTTCATGTCATGAGAAAATAGGTTTCTTTTGTTTCAAACTGTGCATTTTGTGGTAATTTGTTGCAACAGTCAAAAGAAACTACTCAAATCCACAGCACATTAGTTTACTTTGCCTTTCCTTCCAGTAACATTCAAAGTCCATAACTTCTTGGTATGCTTTTCCATCTTGCTGCAAATATTTTGTAGCTATTTAATTGTTGGCAAGTCGTTGTCTTTAAAATAGAACAATATTTATTTGTATGATTATTATCAGGGCTGAATATTTGTAAGGAACATGGCATAACTTTTGAGACTCAGAAGGGCCTTGTAAGTTGGTATTAAATGTGTTATTCAGAAAAGTGGCTGACATTTTGAAGCAAAGGGATTGGGGATGGGTGGGAGGGTCAGTGTTGTCAAAATGGTTTCTATGAGAAAGTATTTAGACACAAAAGACAAAATTGTCTTGTATGCTAGAGACCGTTTGAAAAAAGGTACTGTACTGCATATTTAAATTTTTAAAAATTTCTTTAGCCATACCTATGAAGTCTATATTTTATAATTTTAACTGAAAAGAAAGCATTCCATCAGTTTTGTTTTGTTATAAGGTCTAAAGAAATCCAGCACAAACCAATCACTATGGAGAGACTGATAGTTTTAATAAAACATAGTAAACTATTGGTTGAGAAAAGAAAGAACATTTAGATTTCTTTGATTTGTTCATCGGTATCTGTAAAAAAATTAAAATAACATCAGTTTTGTTTAACAAATTGTCACATTTCTTACACATAAAGCAAAATTATTTTTTTACAAGTTGTTTTGATAAACTATGCAGAATAGTCATTTAAAAATCTATGTCATAACACATGTTTAAAAGAAATAATGGTTTTTCTCCTGCTTTCTTACAGATACAGCATCCTTACAATTCTATATTTTTATAGGAATTAAAATAAACATACTTATTAGAGTTTAATTAAAATGCTATGTCACAGTTTATTTGAATGTATATATAGGTATCAAAAATTATGGGCTTGAGTGGCTTTTGATTTAGATCAACACTGTCTCTTGATATTGAATAATTTAAAGAAGAATTCTTTCTCCATTTTAACAGACTTTCCAGAAAGGTAGCATTTTCCCCCTTTATTTCTCATTGAGTATCTTACATGTAATAAATTTGAGACACATGCCTGTGATAATGTGAAATTGTTAAATGTATCTAATATTTTGATATTATTCACTAACAGGTCTCTCATCTTAAATATGAGCAAATAAACAGTGTCAAATAATTTAGCAGTGGTTAAGGTCCAAGTAAAAACTGAAAAAGGTTGAATGTCATTGGAAATGGCTATTGTTAAGGGGTAGGTATCACTAATATTACTAATTGTTATCACATTTGATTTTCAATATAACTTGAGGCACTGATATCACTTCAGTTGTTAGAATTTTGATTTGACTGACAGTCTCACCATTCCTTGTCCAGTGAACATTTATAATCATAATCTTGTAGTAGTTTTGGGGTAGGACAGAGGACCAAGGGATTATAAATAGTTTAATCATTTTATTTATTTTGCTGATTTTTGATTAAATAAGGAGTGGGGAGATGCTCAACTGAGCATTTTGGCCAGGGCTTTTATTCTTAGGACAGTGATTGAGGTGAGATAGAGGAGTAGAAACTGGGTAAGAATGGAAGCTGATAGATAACATACAAAACGGCCCACAGTCCTTAACGGGCAACACTTCTCTATAGTTTAGTCTCCTTCCCATTTATTGAAGCTTGTTCCTACATTGATGTCTATTATACAGGATAGCCAGGTCATAATCAATTTGGATCAGTTTAAAGAAGAACTTCCTATTCTCAAAACAGCCTGAAAATTTTACACAGGACATACATTCACCACATCTTAACTTCTGGGGCACAGATAATCATCAACCACACTCCACTTTTTCACTTTCAAGTAGTTAAAAAAAAATTGGAGACATATATATATATATATCTTCATATATATATAAAATTACATATATTTTATATATATATAAAATCTCCAAAGATAGTTTCAGCAGAGGAGATGTAGTATAGTTAATCTACAACATCCACATCTCATTATTATGCATGACTTACAGAAACTCTCTTCTCCAGAAAATCTCACTTCTCTACCTAAAAAGAAAAAGGATATTTTTATTTATTATTAAAATAATACTTCATTTGGTAGCACTAGGGCTTTCTTTCCTAAATAAGTGAGCAATTCTAAAATGCATTATAAAAGGTCTAGAGAAATCTCTTTCCAGACATGATGAGTTACAGAAAGTGGATTCCCTCTCTTGTCTGAAACAAAATATGTGCTTAAAATTATGCAAAAAGGACTAGGTATGGTGGTGTACACCTTTAGGCTTAGCACTCAGGAGGTAGAGGCAGGTAGATCACTGTAAGTTCTAGGCTAGCCTTGGTTACATAATGAGACCCTGTCTGAAAACCAAAATAATTATGAGGAAGAAGAGTTTTTTCATGATTTGAACTTCATGTTGTGAAGAATAGTTAGTAAGACACAGGAAGCAGAAAAAGTGGACCAGTAATTGGTTTAGCATTTTTTACCTGCACAGAGTTCCAGGGATTACACGTTATAGGTTAAATGTTAAGTATTTGTGTGTGTGTGTGTGTGTGTGTGTGTGTGTGTGTGTGTGTATGTAATATGTGGGGAAAAACACACATTAATTCTTCCTATAACACGACAAAGTCAATTTGTCCAGCTAATCAGTTTAAAATTTTTATATGTGTGTTTGTCTGCAATATATATGTATATATGTATATATATATACATATATATGTATGCATGTCACACACACACACACACACACACACACACACACACACTGCACATGTGTGCCTCGGGCATGTGGAGGCCAGAAGAGGGTGCTGGATCCCTTGTAACTAGAGTTACAGATGGATATGAGCCTCCATGTGGGTGCTGGGAACTGAACCTGCAAGAAAAAGTGCTCTTAACCACTGTGCTAGCTCTCTAGCCCCGATTCATTATTTTTATCTAACAGAAAGTTTACCAAAGACGTGAAATATGAGAAGGTGCGAGAAGGAACAAGAGGCATGGGGGTTCTGGTGGATATGTTCAAATATTCAAATCCTGAAAATTCTTTTCATGGGTATAAGCAAATGCCCTATACACTTTCGACACCTGCCATTTACTTATCGACTGTCTACTAAAACAGCATCTCCTGAAGCTGGTGTGTTTTCATGTACAGAAGATGGATGTCTTCCCTTCTGCAAATCCCACACACTGCAGTGGTGAAGAGGGTAACCTACCTGGTAAAACAGAAAAGGCTGCGGCTCTTGGCTACCAGGTTTGGCCTCAACAGGCTCAGGTGCCTCCACTTTGGCTTCGGTAGGTTCAGCTGGAATAAGCTTTCCCACAACAGACTGGCCCGCAATAGCAATAGGTTCAGTTGCAGGAGCTTGGGCGGCAGCAGCCTCAGCTGCAGGAGGCTTGGCTTCGGCAGCCTGGCCTGCAGCCGGCTCAACTGGTATAGGCGGGGCTACAGCAGGCTCACCTGAAGCAGGTTTGTTTTCAGCAGACTGGTCTGCAGGGTTTTCCCCTGGTACAGCCTGGGCTGCAGCCACAGATTGGGGTGGAGCGGGTTCAGGTATCACGGGGTGGGTTGCAGCAGGCTCAGCGGCCCCAGATGGGGCAGGAGCAGGTTCAAGTCCACCAAACTGGGCTGGAGCAGTCTCAGGCGCGCCAGCACCAAATTGGCCTAGAGCAGGCTCCGCTGCAGGAGGTTTGGGTTCAGCAGGTGGTGGTTCAAGTTTGATTGCAGGAGGCAGGCCAGAAATAGTTTTGTCCATAGAGAACTCAGGTACCAGACCCTCGCCTACAGCAGGCGCTGCTGCCGGGGGCGCTGCTGCAGGTTCAGCTGCAACAGATGAAACAGAAATCTTTGGAGGTATGACAAAGGGGTATGCCCTGGGAGGAGGCACTGGAGGAGGAGGAGCAGCTGCTGCAGGATCTGTGGGATAACTAGGGTTTTGGTATATATAGCGAACTTTAGAAGAAGTAGGAATCCAAGGGTACGGAGTTAGCCCTCTTTCAGCTTCAGGATTTCCAGAGAATTTGGTGATGGCATTTCCTTGGTGAACGTCAAGAGGAGGCAAAAGGAAAGGTGGTAAATTATCATTCCATAAGCCGAATGGGATATTGAGAGATGGAGTAAGTGGGTAGCGATTTCCATAGTAATCCTAAATAGAAAGGAAAGTAATTCATTGTAGTTGATTGTTTATACTCATATCTATACTCCTACTTCTGTTATGACTGTGGTCATACATAAGTAATGTTTTTAAAAGAACACCCGTTTAATCTTTCTTAATAGCTAATATGCATCCATAATAACTGAAAGGAAAATAGTTTGAGAAAATCAAATAAACCCAAGCTGCAGGAAACACTTTGCATATAGGCAAAAGAGTATTACATACTGAAGGAGAAACACTTTGTATATAGGCAAATGAGTGTTACCTCCTGCAGAATACACTGCCTAGGCTAGGATGGACGTGGATATGCATGAGTGTATTTTAGAAGATTGGCACAGGATGAGAGGACTGGTTGTTCCAGGCTTCTGTCCACCGTGTTCTTTCTCCATGCCTCCTGCACTCGGCACCCTCCCTGTCTCTAAATTTTCCCACTTGAGTTCTTCACTTCCATATTCCTCTTCCAGGTATAGGACTATTTGTGACCTGTGTCCTGGATTTGTCCTGTTGTATCAAAGCTTCAGTTCCTTCAAGGAATCGTTATCAGAAGAGTAGGCAGGAAATGTGGAGAATGAACTTGGCTTTACCTGTATAATTTTCCCAGTACTATTTTTTTTTGTTTTAAATGAGTATTTTAGTAACATTGGTCATGAATTTTTCATCAAATTTTCAAATTCTCCCTTGTGGTAAGACCTCCATATGTGCCTCTGACTGTTCTAGATTTGTCTATCCCATTCTGGAAGACTGGCAGGAAGCTCAGGTCATAAATTATGTAAGAATTCACAGAAAATACTCATGCATACATAATATTTTGTATCATATCATAAATCCTTTCATCATCAGACTACCCCTGGTTTACAAATCAGGATCTTAGAATTTTGGTATGCTCTATAGCTAAAGCTTGATTATAATTCAAAGAATTTTGACAAACTGCACTTAATGGTTTCATGCCCTGTGTTGTCTTATTTAGATTTGTTCCAAGGTGGTTTCCGAACAATGAACTTCCTGTGGATACAGATTCAGTTTTCACGTTTTGGAAAGTCCTGCCTTCCTTCTCAACTATACCTTCTATAATGTCAAACTTTATAAGATTATGTTTCATTTTAACCCACTCAACCTAATCAGCAAGCATAATGATGGGCAGGATGTCAGGGAGGATAAAAAGGTTTATGATGTATAAGCCTGGGTATGGTACATAGGCATACGTAAGTGGACCATGAGATGAAAAGAAGTGAACATGTTTCCAAATGAATCCCCTAGTCCTTCAAGGAAAAACATAATAAAACTGAATTATTTAGTATTATTTGATGGAAAATGATAACTTAAAGAAAAAGTAGTATAAGCAACATATTAGTATATTTAATTATAGATAGATGTGAATACACTTTACCTCTTCACTGGGTGAGGGTGATTTCTGAAATAAAGAAAAGATTCATTTTAAACTTGATGTCACTGAAAGAATAACACTTCAAATCCCTGCTTACAATTGGAGAGGTTGTGAGCAGTGAAGTTCTTGGAATTTTCTTTTTTAAGAGCCATAGATGGTTGCCTTATTTTTAGTTTTCCTATAACTATGTACCATCTTATTATTATTATTTTTCTTTTGAGATAGTATCTTGCTGTTTGGCCTTGGGGCTGTTACTTGATATATAACCCATGCTGATCTCAAAGTTATGGCAATCCTTCTGGGTTGGTCTCTTGAGATCATGGGCATGTACCACAATACCTGATTTTCAGTAAACATTCTGTAAATGTGGTATGATGCCTGACAATGTTAGTGAAGGAAGAACGTGAGAATCAATGAGACAATGGCAGGGGGGAGGAGGGCATCCACTACTACTATTCTACTAAATGGACATAACAATAAAATAACTTTTAATGACATACTGCTATACCCATAGATCAGTGCACTGCTCAATCATCACCAGAGAAGCTTCTTTTTGCAGTAGATGGCAATTAACACAGAGACCCACAACTGGACTACATGTAGACAGTGAGAGACCTCGGAGCACTTAGCCTTAAAAGAAATGTCTTTATCAGACCCCTGGATTCAGGTTCAGGAATCTTTAAAGAAGAGGAGGCAGCAAGATTGTAAGAGCCAGTGGTGGTGAAAGGCTCCAAGGACAGTGTCTTCCAGACACAGAACTGATCCACATATGAACTCACAGAGATGGTGACAGCATTCACAAGACCTTCACAAATTCAACCTAGACACAACCCCAACACAGGGAAGAGGAAGTGGGTACATACTCCTAACCAAGAAGCTATTTGCAATTGATATCTGCTGCTAGAGGGAAAATTGGCTTTCTCCGATGGAGTGATGCACTCCAGGGCAGACCTCATGCTCCAGAGTAGTATATCAACACCAATCAGACACCTTTTTTTTTGTGTGTGTGTGTATTCTTTTCCTTTGTTATTGCTTAGTATTTTTTCTTCTTCTTGGTTTTGTCTTGTTTTGTTTTCCTGTATTTTTTTTTGGGGGGGGGACTTTTTTTTTGAGAGAGAAAGAGTACGAAGTTGGGTGGGTAGGGAGGTGGGAGAATCTGGGAGGACTTGGGAGAGGAGAAAAACTATGATCAAAATATATTGTATGAAAAAAATTTAAAAGTAACAAAAATGTTATGTAAATAAATAATATTTAAAGAATGACGTGATATACAGGGCTGAGGAGATGTTCAATCTGTAAAGAGGGTGTTGTACAAATATGAAGACCTGCCTTTTATCTCCAGCATTCATACTAAAGCCAGATGTAAGATTTAGAGAAAGAGGGATAAATATGGTTCAAACACATCGTATGAAACTTGAAACTCTCAAAGAACTAATAAAAAATAAAGAATATTATGTACGTGGAATTATTTTCTTTGAAAAGCCAGACACAGAAGTATGCACCTATCATCTCAATTTGGAGGGTGCGCAAGATAGGACATGAAGATAGGAGAATGTCTACAGCTTTTTGGCCAGTCAGCCTTGCCCAATCGCTGAATGAGTAAGAGAAGGGACCTTGACTTGAAATATAAGGTAAAGAACAACTAAGATACCAACTTCGACTTCTGTTCTCCACACATGTGTGCACCTGCACCATCATACACATGCACAGCCTCCTGTGAATACATGACTGCACACTCAGAACACTATGGATATCCAAGCATTTCTCTGTTCACTAGTTCCAATGTTTCCATACTGCCGCTTAAATTTTTTATTCACAACCTATTTAGAAACTTTTGAGTACCAGAGCCAAAACTTCTTATTCATTTTTATATCTAGTTCCTTGTTTACAACAGGTAGCCACATTATATCTTCATTTGTGCTTATTACAAAATCTTAGATATAAAATGAGGCTTTCAGCGTAACTTTTCAGTCAATAAACATGTCTGGGATGTTTCTGGGATGAAGTAGTCTAAGCTTTTTCTTGAATAGTAGCATTTCTTTCTTATGTATACACACACACAGTGTTTGCTTTGTGGTACACCGGTTGTAGGCATTGGGATCCTAGCTATTACAAAATGCAGCCAGGTTTTTTAAATGCCTGGAATAATAAACCTGCAGCCAGCCAAACTTTCCAATTAAAATGTAATGTTGCTTTCCAATTTTAGATTGATTTTCTAGAATTTCTAATCTTAAATTCTTTCAATAGGTCATTTTTCCATATTCCCTAAGGTATGAGATATGCACAAGAAATAATATCCCAGGACAGGAACAGGGGCAAAGTAAATTATTTTTATTATAGGGTAAGGCACTGCCAAATCTGATGATCATTAACTTAAAAATTAAAAATAACTTTTCAATTTTGAAAAGTTTTAAAGATTTTCAACTGATTTACAGTAAGTTTAATTGTTTTTATTCAAACGCATTTACATCACAGGCCATTTCTTTTGGTCTGTCTTTACTACACTTTCCTATCCATGCAAAACACACTTATGGATAAGATCATTTGTAACTTTCTGATTACATGTTTATCATCAGAATTTGAGGCAAATATTATAAATAACTGAAGAAAATAAAATATCAGTAAGTATTTTTGTTTCCTATATGGACTAGTTCATGGCTAGTTGCTACACAGAGATCATCTAACTCCTTGGGGTATGCATGCATATTGTTTCTAGTTTCTAATATCTAGAAGAAAAATTCAATCAGGCATGATGGTAGATGTCTATAATCCCAACACTTGGGAGGGGGAAGCTAGAGAATCAAAATTAAACATCATGGCCAGAGACACAGAGAGTTTGAGGCCACCCAAGGCTACATGAGACCTTTTCTCAACCTCTCCTCTTTAAAAGAAAAACAACCCATATACAACAAAATATATAATTGAATATAAAGTTGCTCAGCATCTCATGCTTTCTTACCTAATATTTCATGTCACCATTGTCTAATCAGTTATATTACTTAAGTACAAATCAATATCGTAGAGGCATGACATTAAATCAGGACATAATAAACTTGTACTACATCATGAAAGGAGCATTTCATGCTTCTGGTCATCAGAAATGAAGGCTTGCTGGTATGTATGTTTATCACAAGTATACTTATATTCCATAAATTTTTGTCATCTAATATGAAGAAATTAATAAAACAAATATTTTAATAGCAACCAAAGTCAATTGCATTGCCAAGAAAAAAAAGAATCTTTAAATAAAATATACTTTAATGATAAAACATGTATTTTTATAGAAATTGAAAGGTTTTACCTTATAAATGAAGGGATAACGCCTCTAAAACAAAGAAAAATATTTTAATGTAGTTATTTATTTTTTGAGAACACCCGCCTTCCAACTTTCCTGTTAGTGATGAATTTTTTTCTTAATAGGAGTCTCTGGTCTAAATTGAGTAGCCATCATAATCATTATGATGTTTTGGACAGGACGTTTTATTTTGGCTGAGTAGAATTTAGTTTGCAACATTGTGTATGCAGGAAAATCTTTGCCATATGCAAGGTCATTTGGCTGTTACCCATCAATGTTGTTTTTACTTTTCTCTTTCACCACCCTGGTGTTGCTGCGTGAGTGTGTGTGTGTGTGTGTGTGTGTGTGTGTGTGTGTGTGTGTGTTAGGTCTTTTTGTAGATCTGTACATTGTTTTCTAATGAAGCTTCATTATGTCTTATGAATTCACCACAGGTAAGGAACCCTAAAGAATAAAATCTAGTGTAGGAAAATCAACATACACTGTTTTAAGAATTAGAAATTAACTTAGGTGCATTTAAGGGACAGAATAATATTTTGAAATTTAGCCAAGACTCTAATAATAATTAGAAGTGGCAAGTTGTCTGACTTTCTACTCCATCTTAGAAATTTTGCTAAGCACTTTCGGTAATTATCTTCTTTAATATTCAAAGCAATTACTTGGAGTCGTTGTTCCTGCTTTCCCAAGGAGAAAATTTCACACACTCATTTGCTAGTATTAAAACTGCTGTTGGTCTAGGTATTATGAGGCTACACCTTTAGTCCCAATATCCAGAAGGCAAAGGCAGAAAAAACTCAGAGTTTGAGGCCAGCTTGGTCTCCATAAGGAGTTCCAGGCAAGCCAGGACTACCTAGTGGGATTCTGAATGAAAAAAATCAATTAATCTAGAGCCTCATCAATTCACATCACACTCATGTCTATTTACTTCTGCCCCACTGAGTGTCTTTTGATTCACTATTTTATATCCCATAGCTGTCTCAGCAATGGGAGCTCACTGCAGGAGAAACCCTGCTAAGATTATCTATCCAGGATTCTAGTTCCCTATAAGGCTTTCCCCTTCCAGCTTCCTGCTTCTGAATTCACCTCTTCTCCAAGCTGTTGACCTGCTCCATGTTTTAGAACCCATTGTTTTTGCTTTTGAAAATGTCCTTTCTAGATTTTGACAAAGCCAAATTTATGCCCACAGCACGTTTCTCTGATGACGTGCATGAGCGCTGTACTGACTTGGCCTTCAGAATGACTTCCCACTAACGCTTAGTTGATGTGTTTACCCACTGTTCGGATCTGGAGAGTCCAGTTACTTACCCTCTTTGCAAAAGCGACGCACATGACGCAGGCCCAAAGAAGCAACTTCATTTTGATTGACCCTGCGGACATGAATAGTAGAATTTGCTTCTCAGAAAGGATACACTATGTTTTAAATTGCCTCTTTCAGAGAGAAACGGATGCCACGCGGGTTTACTAGTCTGACAAGAAGGTCACTGAACAGAAAGGCTGTCCTGCTGTTTCACTGCTGCCAGCATGGCTAAATAGGCCTGACACTAAAGTCCAGTAATTAATCAATTTCTAACTATATTTTCTTTATATGGAAGAAAATTCACTTTGTTATTCAAGGACATCTTTTGCAATTAATGTGTTTTGGCGGACATATCAGGAAATAGAACTGTTTTAAGTAGTCACACTGTGGGGTGCCTTATTAAGAGTTTGCATCTACGGACTCAACAGGAGACTAGTAATCACCTACCTGGAAAAATTTCTCACTTTTAATTTTTTTTTTACCATTGGTATATTAGATCTCTAATTACCTCAACTTTTATGTCACCTAAGAATAAAGGAGTGGGGCTGGAGAAATGGCTTAGTGGTTAAGAGCATTGTTTGTTCTTCCAGAGGTCCTGAGTTCAATTCCCAGCAACCACATGGTGGCTCACAACCATCTGTAATGGGATCAGATTCCTTATTCTGGTGTATATATAAAATACACAAATAAATAAATCTTAAAAAAGAATAAAGGGCCGGGCGGTGGTGGCGCACGCCTTTAATCCCAGCACTCGGGAGGCAGAGCCAGGCGGATCTCTGTGAGTTCGAGGCCTGCCTGGGCTACCAAGTGAGTTCCAGGAAAGGCACAAAGCTACACAGAGAAACCCTGTCTCGAAAAACCAAAAAAAAAAAAAAAAAAAAAAAAAAGAATAAAGGGGTGCTTTTATATATTTTTTTGGGGGCACAAGTCCCCAGTTGCTTTATTGTTAAGGTTTTAAGGTTTACTGCTCTTTCCTTCAACACATAAAACATCCCCATTCTTATAAAAATATCTCCATACAAAGACTATTTCAGCGTCGTTCTGAGTTCCCATATGTGAAAAATAGAAGTATCCAACCTGATGTGTCTTATCAAATAATAACATTACACTGGGTGATGGTGGCACACACATTTAATCCCAGCACTTGGGAGGCAAAGACAGGCAGATCTCTGTGAATTTGAGGCCAGCCTGGTCTACAGAGTGAGTTCCAGGGCAAGCTCCAAAGCTACAGAGAAACCATATCTTGAAGAACAAAAACAAAAATAAAGAAAGTGAAATAATAATATTAAATCCTTAATCTATTTGAAATGACCATTTAAATGATCAATAAATCTAAGGTGTGTTAAAAACCGTTTATAGTTATATATTAAATTTTTATAATTGTTTCCACAATTTTTATTTATTTTCTGTAACCTATAATTTTGGTGGTATAGGCACTAATTTTATGCTATGTATAGTCTCATAATAGGAGGGAATTCCAAGTTTGTTAGATGAGACTATGTACAGTTACCGCTGAATTTTTAAGAATTGTAGTTTGTGTGTTTACAGGAAAAGGCCTGGAAGAAAATACACTGTGTCCATGTCTCACTTTTTCCAACTCTTGCTCAACTATTTAAATGTTCAAGATGTTTTGGGCCACATGTTGCATGATTTTTGTTGTGATCCTTGGGTGGCACACCAGGTTTTTATTAAGACTTTAAAAATAATAGTAGATATAATGCTATCGAAAAATTACAATGTGTGGTAAACATTTATGTCATTCTGTTTACGTATGAGTAGCATTAGAGAATTCTGGGAAAAATCCTCAGAGACATTTCTTGAGTTATTGGTTTAATTATCTTAATGTCTTAGAAACTATATATATATATATTTGTTTTGCTATTGTTCTTTACTGGAAATTTCAGAATTTACTGTACCCACATTCAGAGCTCAACAGGGTGGGTGGGACCTCATTTTGAGATGGTTCCTGCATTTATGTTTTTTTTTTTTAATTAACTTTTTTTTTAAAGATGTATTTATTTATTATGTATACAGTGTTCTGTCTGCATGTGCCCCTGCAGGCCAGAAGAGGGCACCAGATCTCATTACAAGTGGTTGTGAGCCACTATGTGGTTGCTGGGAATTGAACTCAGGACCTCTGGAAGAGCAGTCGGTGCTCTTAACCACTGAGCCATCTCTCCAGCCCGCATTTCTGTTTTTAACCTTAGATTTTCCTACTCTATTTTCATCCCTTCTCAGAATAATCATGCCTACCTTTGTTAGCCACTACAATCTCTTTAGAAGTGATCACATTTGTAATCAAACAGAAAAAGTGATTTTAGGTAGTTAAGTGGATCTTCCTAAAATTACAAAATTATGTCAAAATTTTCTTGAGATGCTTCTTAACATGTAAATTTTTACCTTGCAGTATAGTATAACTAGTATATAATTAGCATGACTTAGTGATTGGCTATATACATGGTGATCATTCTAAAATCACTGCTTTTATCTCTGATTGAATTTCTCAAATAAGATTTTATTGGCAGTTGCCAGATTTTCACAAGCCTATTTTGAATGCTGTTTTTTTGGCAACCTATAATTCTGAGTCTACATAGTGATCCTAAGCTAGAAATATAGCTAGCACAGTATCTCAATAAGAGAAAATTTAAATGAAGCTCAAATGAATGAACAATTCTAGTAAAGACCTAATGATCACTTATTCTTCATAAAAGATATGCAGAAATATTTATTTCTGTCTGAATAACTAATTAACAATAGGTAATTAACAATATAGAATTAAAATGGTAGAATCCTTAGAAACCCCCTGAGAACTGAAGTAATCTAAGATTTGTTAAAATTTAAAAATCTTCTAGAAATGTCTTGTCATAAGGTCTTTCAACCTCAATACATAAGACTTCTGATTTAGTCCTTTAGAATATTCTAAAAGTAAGGAAATCTGTGCTGTTTAAGTCGTATAGATTTGGATCTTATTTTCCTGTTTATTTTTCTAACAGATTGTTAAACAGAGATTTTGCTTGATCCTATTGTTCCGTTTATGGAGTTTATGCCAATGTCTAACTATGACCTGGCCCCAGAGTGTCCAGAACAAGGCAAGAATGTGAAAACACCATGTGTTTATAGTTGTCCTATTAAGTTGATGTGTTCCAGATCAACTGAGAATCTTAAATAAAATCAAGAACATTTTAGGATGGGAAAAAGGTACCTTGTTTTCAGGGCTGAACCAATAGTTAGAGATTCTGGTCCTGATCTGGACTAAATGTCTCACTCCCTTTTCCTGTAGGGATAATTATAAGATGTATTTTAGTTATTATTATTATTTTTATCATTATCATTGAAACAAATTAGTATCAAATCTGAGAAGAAAAAAATCAGTCTAGCTGTGAATAACTTTCCCCATTTCAGGGAACTAGAAGACTTGAGATGTTATTTACATGGGATGTTATTATATAGCATGACAATCAAAGTCACATTTATGAACTCTCTGAAGCTTGATTACTAAACAGACTTTGGAAATATTCACTGGACTATATTTTGATACCAGTTAGAAAGGACCGTGAAGGAATTTCATGCTTTATTTCCATCTTCTGTTAAGCATTTAATATTATGAATTAATAAACATTCTTCAATTTCATTTTCCCTTTCTGTTTTAGGGATATAAATGAATTGCATAGAGTTCACAGTTGGGTGAGATGTACATGTCTTCTCTCCCTAACAACCTGAAGGACACCTTCCAGTATAACATGAGTCTTAAAAGGTCTTATTAATATATTTAAAAAAAAACCCGGAGTCAGATAAAGGGGTGAAAGTGGAAAGATCAGAGAAACAGAATAAGCCACAGCCAATGTCACCTCGCCAACTCCTCAGCTGATCCTGCTTCCAGGAATCCTTAGACCGAAAGCCTCTGGGTCCTCACCCCTGAGGGTCTCAGTTGAACTGCTGCAGCCACTAGCTTACCTCTATGAAATCCTCACTCAAAAGAGAGAGTTCCTGTTTCCTCATGTCTTATATACCTTTCTGCTTCCTGCCATATTACTTCCTGAGATTAAAGGTGTGTGTCCTTCCCAAGCAAAGAGATCTCAGGTGCTGGGATTAAAGGTGTGTGCCACCATGCCTGGCTCTGTTCCCAGTGTGGCCTTGAACTCACCGAAATCCAGAGGATCTATCCCTGCCTTCCAAGTGATAGGATTAAGGGTGTGTGCCACCACTGTCTGGCCTCTATGTCTAATCTAGTGGCTTGCTCTGTCCTCTGATCCCCAGATAAGTTTCTTTGGGGTGCACAATACATCATCACACTCCAGTACTTCAAAGCCATCTAGCAGGGAGGAAACTTCCTAGTTAGGACCAGCTTGATTTCTCCACGCCTGCTGTCAAAAGTGCATGGTGTCTTCAGCAACAGGGTCTTACTATCTAGTTCTGATAGATATCCAAGAGCAGCCGTCGTCAGTATTGTTTAGAAGGTCTCTGGGACATCACTGAGCAAAAACTAGAGAGAAGGTACTCTACAACTCTCATTGGGCTTTTTATTTGGCAAACTATGGCTTCTGGGAGGAGCATTATCCCTTGTGGAGAACTCCATTTAAACTATTTTATATGAATATAAAAAGTTTATAAAAGAATAGATTTCCATATAGCTTTTCAAAAAATCTTAATCTTAATTATCCATCCTTTACTCCCTCCTATATCTTATTCTTCCACCCTTCTCCACTTAAACCTCTCTCTGTATTCTCCTTTTCTGCTTCACCTCTTCTGTGTTCTGCTATATCCTCCAATAAGTTATCTCTTTCCCCTACACACACATAATGCTTTTCTATTGCCCTGGATTCTACAGACACTCCAAGTTAAACACACAAATCTAATAATGACCCTTGTGGCAAGATATGTGGATTCCTGCAATTCTGGCAGGAATGTTATAGGGCAACCAGCCATTTTCTAATTGGATTGAGGGCCTGCTTCTTAGGAAGAAATGAATGCCTAGTACTGCCAGTCTGGTCAAGAACCTATGGCTAGGGAGCTCAGAGATTCTGAGGGTTAATCTGCTACTATTTTTTTTTAATATATTTTTATTTTATAATTAACTTGATTTCACATATCAGCCAGGGATTCCCCTGTCCTCCCTCCTCCCACCCTCCAGCCCTCCCCCCAATCCACCCCCACTCCCATCTCCTCCAAGGCAAGGTCTCTCCTGGGGAGTCAGCCCAGCCTGGTAGACTCAGCCCAGGCAGGTCCAGTCTCCTCCTCCTTACACCAAGGTTGTTGTTAAGAGAACATAGTACCAAGCTGCTTTCTAAATTTGTATCTCTGTACCTACAGATTAGTGCAACTCTCAGTTCTCAGAAGAGAATTGTCTTTGTGAGTGGAAGGTGATTAATGCAGAAGCTCACAACTGGTCAAAGTGCATAAAGTAAGTGTCTGTGGAATGCTCACAGCAAATGTGACATCTATATAACCTGCTTCCCCAAGGCTCCAGGACTACTTTGAAAGAGAGAGCAGCAATATCATCAGAGCCAAAGATTAGGGAAGACCAGGGTATGGTGATATTTTGTTTGTGCTCTAATGAATAAGGCTTGCCTGGAGATCAGAGGGCAGAGCTAGCCACTAGTTAACTATAGAAGCCAGGCAGTGGTGGCACACACTTTTAATCCCAGCACTTGGAAGAAGGAAGCAGGAAGATCAGGAGTTCAAGGCCACCCTGGGTTACAGGAGATTGATCTAATCTAAAAGAGTAACAGAGCAGAGCCAGGTGGTGGAGGCTCTCAGCTTTAATTCCATCACTTGGGATGTCTTTGAACCCAGTACTTGAAAGACACATGCTTTTAATCCCAGCAGGAGGGAGGTGGAGACAGGAAGTTATATGGTGAGGTGGAGAGAGGAACATAAGGTGGGAGGAGACAGGAGCTCACTCAGTGAGGTAAAAGGTGGCTGTGACTTGCTCCTTTGTCTCTCTGATCTTTCAGCATTTACTCTGATATCTAGTCCAGGTTTTTATTATTAAGACCAATTAGAATTTGTGCTGCACCAGAGTAAAAGAGATCTTCTGGACATGACAAGACCAGGGCACTTATGAACTCATAGTCGCTGTGGTTGCCTTGGCAAGACCCTTAGAAGATCAAATCAATCATCATTCCAATATTGCAAGGTGCCGAGGTTGGGGTGGGGGCTCACAAGCTCCAAGAATGGCAGGGCAGCATGGAGTGGGAGGATCATAAGCTCCCATTCCTGAGAGATATTGACATCTACAACTTACGGCCTCTGGGAGAGGAGCCGGTTTTATTTTTATAAGTGTTATGGTCCCTGTTAGATAGACCACAGTCCAGTAGATGGCTCCACACCATGGGTGTATGGGCAATACAAATAGGAATCTGTGGGATCCACTATAAACCACAGTGTCCAATTTGTTGAGAGGTGTTAGTGTTTGGGTTGCATCTGGGAGAAGTTAGGGAAAGTAATGGAGGGTGGATATGATGAAAATAAATTGTATGCATGTATGAAATTCTCACAGACTTAAAATGCAGAAAATCAAGAAAAATGTCTGATGATTATAAAAATGCTACAATCAGTTAACATAGATTTTGCAACTCTCAAATCCAGCACTTATCATAACTTGAATGGCTTGAAGATTCTGATGGGAAGGGCAGAAAAGATGGACATTCACAGAGGAAATTTTGGCAAAGAGATAAGAACTATTTGAAAGGACATAATGTACATGCCAGGAAGCAGAGATTCAGTAATGGAAAAATGGAATGTTTTTAAATAGTTGGTACAAAACATCCCAGGAAAACATCAGAGAACTTGAAGATATTACTCAGAGAAATGACCAATATGAAACCCAACCTGAACAGTGAATGTCTTAACAAATTTGTTGTCGTAATCACAGGAGAATCAAAGAGGATACAAGAAAGAGTAGTTAAAGAAATAATGGCCATGAGTCTTCCAAAATTAATGACAAACTCTCCAAGTAGGGATGCACAGTATAGAGAACAGCAAACACAGAGAGAGAGAGAGAGAGAGAGAGAGAGAGAGAGAGAGAGAGAGAGAGAGAGAGAGAGAGAGAGAGGGAGGGAGGGGGGGAGGGAGGGAGGGGGAGGGAGGGAGGGAGGGAGGGAGGGAGAGAGAGAGAGAGAGAGAGAGGAGAAAAACAGAAAACAAAAATATATAATCACAGAAAGCTTGTTAGATTCATGTAAACAAGAAGAGAAGAGAAATGAAACCCCAGAAAGAACCAGAGAAGAATATTGCTAAAATGTGGTTACATCCTTAAAGAGTGAAGCATTAGAGCTGAGACCTGGAGCTTTTAGGTTACATCCACAGGCCCACTCCTCTCTGCAATACTCTCTGGGACATAGACTTAGAAGCTGTCTGTGTGACTTAACAGTTAGATAGCTTTCTCCTCCATGCTTCTTGTAATGTGTCTATGCCAAACTATGCATCTATGCCAAACACTGCCAAACACTGATAGGAAGCTTCCTGTTCCTCTAAATGGTTATAAAAATTCACATTGTTCCTTTGTCCTGGTTATTGCTTTGAGACTCCCCAGGAGGATTTGCTGGGTTGATTGCTCTGAAGGCTGATGTCTGAAGAGACTCCTCTGGCTTCACCTCAATCCCTCTATGGAGGCTACTATTTTTTGGTCTCTCTCCATTCCTCCCTCCCTTGTCTTACTCTTAATGAAGCCTCTCCATCACTTTCCTTCCCTATCCTGTTTAGTTCTCCAAATGGATTGTCTTTGTCTAATGCTCCCCCTCTGACCTGGAGGCTCACAGTCTTGAGATCCTTTCATTCTAAGAAACCTTATTAAAGGGACTCATGTCAGCTTCCTCCTCAGATAGCCACTGCTGTTCACATTGCAGTACACCAAGAAGAAATGTTTTATAAAACAAATGTCACAGAGGAAATTGCAAAGTATTCAGATAGCGACAGAAATTGAGCAGCACTCTCAACCCTGTTGGGGCAGGTGAATTCATCGCTATTTCCATCAAACAGGTTAAAACAGGGATGTACCTCAAGGTAGACCACATTTGTGGCCGTAAAACCATTCTAATCACATTTAAAATAATAATAAAACTATATTGCAATTTAATAGAATTAGACTAGTCACCATTTACAAAAAAAAGTATCTTAAAAGTCATCATATATTTTGGAAGTAAACATCACATTTTTCTTTTTTTAGGTCAGTAAGCAACTACATTTCTGAATGGATTTTTTGATAGTTATTTCTCTCTATATAGTATTCTGATTATTATATATTATACATATATATCGTATATGTAATGCTGTATCTATATCTATATATATTTCTGATTGGTCCCCTCTCTTAACTCCTTTACATCCAGTCCACATCCTTTTATCCCTACCAGCCCTTTTCTAAGATTCATGACTTTTGGTTTCTTTTTGTGACCCATAATTGAATCCTTAATTAATAACTAGGGTCATCTGTGTGAATATTTGCTATCTAATGAAGCCTTATGGGGTCATTAGTGGAGTGTGTATGCAGCTAAAATGAGTTCCATACTACCAGAATGTATCAGTAGGCAATAGTTCAGCTACAAGGGGTAGGGCATCCTGATTTCTTTCTTCTTCAGCCACAAGGAACAGGGCATCCTGATTTTTTTCTTCTTCAGCCACAAGGAGTAGGGCATCCTGATTTCTTTATTCCTCTATCCTTGCCTGGCTGCTGACAGGTCCATTCTTATGCAGACCCAGTGCATGTACCCACAGCTGTTGTAAGCTTCAGATTTGAACGGTTGTATCTTACCCAGATCTTATTTTACAGCCCTTCTCCTTCTTTTCTGACTCTTGCATTCTTTATGGCTCTTCTTCTGCAATGTCCCCTGAGCTTTACAGAGGGTAGCTGTTTATGACTGAATAGTCATGTGTCACCCATTCTCTGCATCTTGTTCAGCCATAAATCTTTGCATATACCTTTGTTCACAGGAAAGAGGGATTTCTTTGATTAAGGTCTACAGTGGCAATTGTTTTATGACCATAAACATATATTTAGAAGGCAGTTGGACACCATGTCAATTTAAATAAACAACAGAATAAAGCCCTACTCTCATGCCTGGTAGAGCCTATGATCTCCCTATAATGGATTTTTAACTAGCATTCAATACTGAGCACACATTCTCTCTCGAGGGGTGAGTTTCTCCTCATTAGTAGTGCCATGTAGCACAGTGGGCACACTGAGTACACAGGCCATCGATAGTCTTTCTTCCCAGCAGCTGGAACAGAATTTTCTGGAACCATGAGAACTTCCCTGGAGGGAAGAAGCTTTCAGTTCATTCTAGCTTACGTCCTCCATCTTGTGCTTCTGAGGTGTGTGGTATCAGCAACAATAGGTCTTAACACCTAGTTCTGGGGTAATCAAATGGAATGGCAAAAACCTACAGTGTTTAGGGGTGTCCCCTACCAACATCATGTTTTAAATAATTTTCAGTTTAAAAAGGCTGACTGATGGTAAGTAGGATTTTTTTTTTTTTTTTTTTGTCTTAACTCTGAAGATAACCTTTGGTTAGTAATTCTCCTCCCTTATTTCAGGGAGTTCATGCCATGTATGTTTTAATTCTGTTAGATTTATTTTATCTTAGATTTCCATGTCATCTTGGTTTATTGACTTTTTTCTGCTTGCAATTAGTAATAATCACTGCTAATGATTTAACTTTCTATTTTGACTATTACTTACTCATAGACCTACTACTATACATGAAAATTCCATCACCCTAGGACTTCCCTCAAGCGGCTCCTGAGTACTCATATCCTTTCCTTTCCCATAACATTTAGCAACCACTCAATGATTTTTTTCAATTTCTGAAATATTTCATATTTCAATTTCATATTTCAAATGTTCAGAAAAGTTATCATTAAATGTATTTTTATGAATGTGAAACACATGGCTGGGTTTTTGTAATGTGCTTTATGTTTTAATATTTTCTAAACCTCCAGTGGTGTCAACAAATGAAAAAAAAACAAGTGGATAACAATCATATCAATCCAATTATGTCACTGAGATCATCTTGAATCTGACTCTTTGAAAACCCTCAAAGCTTACTTACAATGGCAAAAGGAGACATGATTGGTTGCTTTGTTACAGTTTGGCCTGTTATAACAAAATACTGGTTCCAAAATATATGAAATAAGTTCAGTGCTAGACAATGTCTTGAGTAATAGAGACTTGAGAAAATTGATGCTTATTCCTTAATTTTTATATTACAGTTATAAAATTTTCTGTGAAAGCAGCAAATATAGGATGATACTCAGGAGATAATTATGTCATATTGGAGAGCTGGCAGCACATTTGAGGTAGACTTAGAGAATTGGAAACTACTTTTTAATCAGTGAATCATCAGTATAAATTTAAATGATTAAGTGAATTAGATTATATAGAAAATGTGTAAAGTTAGAAAATATGCAGCTGAGATGAAAGCCCTAGAAAATATCAATCTTTGTATAGATAATGGGAACCCACAAAAAATACCTTGGAGAAATAGTCAACGAAAATGTAAGAATGATTAGAAATCATGTCATGACAAGAATCAAGTGGAGTGGTGCTCTTGCAAGAAACATTTCATTTCTGATATAAATTTATCATCATTGAGCTACAACATCAGTAGTTATATTACAAATAAAATATTTTTAATAATAGTAAGATTAGTTAAGAGACTATGTAAGATACCTTAAAAAGTAATGCCTGGCCAACTTTAAGTAATAAAATCATTATTACTTCTGATAAAACATTCATTCAAGAGGATAGAAAACTGAGGAAATAAAAAACATGAAAAGAGTTATTAGCTTTGAAGATCACATATCTGTAGAAACTTGAGGGGAGAGTTAAAGTTATTTTCAGATTTAAATCATGTTATCAGCATGTTACACCAAGATTAAAATAAAGTTATCAATGTGAGCTGTGTTTTTATTCCATGGATTCAATATTGCCATATAGAAAGTGAAATATCTTTGAAACTTAAGGTAATTCTAGGAAGACTGCTAACTTTAATTCTGTCAAGTAAAGAATCTGATGAGATATCCTTAGCGACCATCAAAGTTTAGAAAATAAACTTACTTTGAGACTCGGATGCTTAGAGGAAACAGAAGCAAACATTCATTTCAGGGTCTTAAGTGGCCAGATATTGGCCAGTGTAGAAAGGCAGAAGAATTGTATCAGCTATGAGGATAATATTTTAAATTATCAAGGATGAAGTCTGGGAGAAGTGAGGCCACCAGAGAATGTAGCAGACAGAATGTCACATCATCAGATTGCTAAGGCATGGAAGGTTCTAAGAGGACAAAGAGGAGTTCTTGTAGCTTCTAACTGTCTACCTTTTCAAAATACATATCAGAGTCACCCTTTTCAGGAAAACTGTTGAGTCTTTAGACTGTACAGGAAAGGAGCTAAGGCCAAGGGTACATGATAGACTGAACTACGCTACTGGAGTAAAGGACAGGGGTAGTTTATAGAGTCAAAAATACAGGCTTCATCCATTGTCTTGGCATCGAAGACATCCTGCAGTGCTACCTACAAAACCTATCTAATGCTTCCTTTGTAACTGAATATGTAAAACAGATTTCTAAACTGAAGTGAATACCACCTTTCTTTTCTGCTACTTTATCTGCTTCTCAATCCTTTCCTCATCCCTCTGGAAGTACTGATCTACTCAGTTGCCCCCTGCAGCTCACACAGCCATTGGCTGCATGTGCTTGTCATTCTGCTGTTTGAGAACACCACAAATGGAGGGACTATGTTCTAGCTGAAGTGACCAAGGTAACACCAGTTTGTCCTGACTCTATTTCATGATTTCTTAGGCAGTTCTCAGCCCTCTATACCAACAGTCACGTCTGCCTTTGCAACACACTTGAGATTTTCGAGACAATGACCATGGTCCAGATGTGTTAACCAAAACAATTAAGTTTAAGAAAGTTTAAGTGAAATACAATTATCATGTAATGTCTGAAATAACTACTTTGTTCTGCCAAAAATAAATGTTGCAAGGTTACTCTCCTCTGACCTTCATTTAACATTTATGTTATTGTGTTTTGTCCTTTAAAAATGCTATGTCCCTGGGCTTTAGCTCCAAGAGACCCTGAGGTATCAGCCCTCTTTTTATCACTAGTCAAAGAGAAGGGACTTATAAACTCTTAACTGGCTTAGTCAACATAATGGTCTGTATCTTTCTCATGTAGATTATTTCACTAGCAGGATTCTGTTCTTAGTGTCTGATTCCTTTCTTGTGACTATGGAATTGGAGAGAACATGAAGGACTTTGGTGAAGCTTTGGGATTAATGCTGTGGCAAACTGTAAGCAGAAATAGGCAGAGACAGGGTGAAATAATGGTTTAATAGAACCATGAACCTACATGTCTTTGAGTTATGATTCAGTTGCTGAAGAACTTCATCTTACAGTTACTAGCCTTCTGGTTCAATATAAGTAATACAAATTACAATCTCACACAGAAAAGTGCACTTAAAATTTTATGTTTTGAAAAGCAACACAGGAACAGTAGTGAAAAGACATTTAATCGTCATCAACCCTGCTGAGATAAAACCCAGATATAGACCTAACTTATTCAACGTAAACAAGAATAGAAACCATTCAGGAGCTGCTTTGCAGCCTTCTTGTGGCTCAGCATTTCTGTGTCATTTACATATCTGTCCCCATATACTGGAACTAAGAAGTAATTATAATAGGAAAGAAAGTGGAGATGTGGATTTTCCACTCAAACCTGTTAAAAAAACACACACACACAATGATGAATTTATAGTCCAGAAGATAATGTTTATTTGTATATAGGATACAGATATACTCATCCATCCTGGTTTAGCATGATTTTAGTATTTCTAACTGATATTAGCATTTGCCTGCATCCCAGATGATGCCTAGTACAGTCAGAGTTTATTTTATTTATTTTTTTATTTTATTTATTTATTTTTTTCTGGAGCTGAGGACCGAACCCAGGGCCTTGCACTTGCTAGGCAAGCACTCTACCACTGAGCTAAATCCCCAACCCCAGTCAGATTTTAAGAATTATTTGCATTTATGCTTGATGGGGAGTACAAAGAGACTTTCATATAACTTTTAACAAATTAGTGATTGAGAGTTAATATTTATAAAGTGAGGCATCAATTTGATTTTGAGAATTATCACAGAATTCTTGTTGGCTGAGTATTGATTGGGGCAGAATTGATATTCTGAGAGCCAGTTCTGCAGAGCTTTGACAAGATGCAAGGAAGTCATTATAGTCCTTATGTTCACCTTAACTTGAGTGTGGGGAGTGGAACTGGAGGGGTGGGGAAGGACTGGAGCAGGAGGATTGATTTGAGTTTGAGTCTGGCTTGGGGTACCTAGTAAATTCCAAGACAGCTTTGTCTCTTTCTCAAAAACAAAACAAAACATCCCCCAAAATTTGCCATCAACAAAAAACTCAGTTTTCCCTAAAAGTTTCTTTTGGCCATTAGGATTTCATTAGTGTTCAGGAGTGAAAGTTTGCTAAAATGATTATATGGAAAGTGTACCATGGAGTCTTGGATGTTCTTTTCTTCTTCAGCCATCACAGTTTTCTGTTCAGAATAAAAACAGTTGTTTGAAATGCAAAAGAAAATTTTCTGGAACGATATTTAGTTAATTGAATAGAAAATACTTAACCTCAGTTGAGAACCTCAGTTGATTCCATGGTGGGTAAAATCTGCTTCACTGGGATAATCTACTGACAATTTTGTCTGTTAGGTCATATCCCTACTCCCAAATGTCACATTTTACAGAATTTATGGCTTTAAATATTATCAGACCGTGTTCTCTGAGCAAAATAGTTAACTAAAAATATGTATTACATCCAATTCAAACTCTTGATTTATCTTCCTTGTTCTCATCATTCTGAGGTTTCAAGCAGTGTAGGAAGGTAGAGGAAGAGGGAGGTTACAGGGGAGGGTGTGAAACACGTGACTTTCTTGGGGTGTCTGGCAGAGCCCTCGTGCCTTTGCTTGGAAGATCACTGTTTTATTGGGAGCCTCCAGTTCTAGGCTGGCAATGTTCAGATGAAGCATACTTTCCAGGCACTGAGGAGGAAGACTCCAGGCTGTGCCCGAGGCCACAGGCTCACATCCAGCTGCACCTCTCCCAGAACCCCCCCACCCCCAATTCTGCTCACTCAATTGGCTCATTCTGCAGCAGCAGGTATTTCTTGTATTTACACCGTCTTGGGCTCAGTCCAGAAAACAGTATTATAGAGACAGGAGAGAAGGCCCTATGTTAACTGCAGTCAAGGGCATTGAAAATCCTGGCCTGGCTTTGGTACATTTTAAGTGCATAGCTCCATGGAACCAAAAATCCAACTCTACACTGTTTGAGAGCATGGGGAGGATGGATGGCCTATGCCAGAAATCCTCTTCTGTGTTCTGTGTATGTTTCTCTC
The DNA here is from genome assembly GCF_949786415.1 of Peromyscus eremicus. Classification (NCBI taxonomy): domain Eukaryota; kingdom Metazoa; phylum Chordata; class Mammalia; order Rodentia; family Cricetidae; genus Peromyscus; species Peromyscus eremicus. Next base: position 78,961,685 of record NC_081426.1, on the reverse strand, counting down.
TCTCTCTCTCTCTCTCTCTCTCTCTCTCTCTCTCTCTCTCTCTCTCTATCTCTCTCTCTCTCTCTCTCTTTGTTTTTTCAAGACAGGGTTTCTCTGTGTAGCTTTGCGTCTTTCCTGGAACTCACTTTGGAGACCAGGCTGGCCTCGAACTCACAGAGATCCGCCTGCCTCTGCCTCCCGAGTGCTGGGATTAAAGGCGTGCGCCACCACCGCCCGGCTGTGTTTATTTCTTAACAAGAGTTTTATTTCTTTCTACTGGATACCATAAGAGATGGAGAGAGGGTAATTTAGTGGTAGACTTGCCTAATACACACAGACACACATACACATGCAGACAAAGACACACCTGCTTTATTGGATATTTTGTTAAAATTAACAACACCTCATTTGATTTGACTAGTCATCCAATAGCAACAAAAAGCAGTTTTTCTCCGTAAAGTGGCTGGTTATTTGGTATTTAAAGATACTGTTCGTCTCTCTAGATGAAGGGCTACAAGATTCCTTGAGAAGTAAAAATAGTAATAATAATATTAAGGAATCAATGATGAGGGGCATTGAGTCATTACAGGTATGTTCTCAATATTTGTGGAATTAAAGATCTTTTTCATATGACAGGGGCAACAGTCCAAGAATGACAGGGACCAACTTCAGTAAAGCTTGTATCTTAAGAAAGAGTAAAATTTTAATTTAAAAGTAAAAACAAAAAGAAACTGAGGAAACTATAAAACTTAAGGTCTGTGGATAGAAACCTTACATGAAGGTCTTAGCTGAAAGACTTCAGCTTGGCTGAGAGATTCAGAATTAAGGGGTTTAGGGAACCTTCATTAATATTTTAGTTACCTGTTGGAAACATGAGCCAAATACAGATCCTATAAAACCAATACACTACCCTATGAAGTCATCTTTAGTGTTTTCTTAAGGAAATAAATGAAGGGTTAAACACATTTTTCTCATGTGTTGATTGTACATAATTTTCTCTTATATATATATATATATATATACATATATACATATATATATATTTTTTTCCAATAATGACTTAAAAAGAAATGTGAATTAACTTGTACCCTTCCTTTAATCACAGTTATATATATCCTCCAAATATGAAAGTATGTAAGGAGCAGAATATTTGCTAAATATGTATTTTAAATGAATGAATAATAAATGAATGAATGGATTCCTAGGGCTAATTTAGATAGTCAATAAAGTAACTCATTTTAATAAATTAAACTATATGTTTATGTTGAGCATAGAAACATAAAACTAAATTGTAGAGCTGAGTGAAATGTGCACAACATTAACAATACTTTTAAAAAAGAGTAATTTTAAGAAAAATATTAAACAAATTTTAACTTAAATTGGAAATATGTAAGAAAACAGCATCAGTAAGTTTACAGATTTAAAAGAATGAAAACCTAGAGGAAAAAAAAGAAATTTATTTTAGGGAATCATTTACTCAGAGAAGAAGTGGATCAAACAGCCTTATCAATAATTATACTTAAACTCTTAGTCCCTCACCCTCATCAGAAAAGCTTATTTTTTACAATGGACAGAGGTTAGTTAATACAAATACCCACAATTTGTTAAAGAGCAGAGGGTAAGTGACTGTAGGGTATTCAGCCCTAAATAAGACATCTGTATTATCCCCACCCCCAAACAGTTCAGGGAACACTGCAGAAGAGGGAGCAGAAATTTTGTAAGAGTCAAAGGCCAGAAAGAGTTTATGTAAAAGAGTGTCTTCTAGACACGACAGGGATATTATACCCGCAAACTGACAGCAGCTGTGACTGCCTGTACAAGGCTTGCACAAGATCAAGCCAATCAACATTTGAGCAGGAAGGGAAGAGGGGATCGGGAAGAGTCAGTTTTCTTCAGTTATATAATAAGTGGTGGTTACCATGTTCCAGCAAATGACCCTACATCCATGAATACAAGGGAAGCCCTAATCAGACTCAGTGGGTTATAAACATACCAACAAAATACAAGGACATGAAACTGGTAGATATGAAGGGTGCAGTGGTCTGAGAGTAGGAGGGAGAGGATTGAGGAATACATATTATCAATGTACATTGTATACATGTATGAAAGTCTTAACGAATACAAACATTTTAAAAAAACAAGAAAAACAATATTCACATAGTTGTACTTGTAATAGAAAAGATGGGAGAGATATTCTCAACAAGAGACAACATCAATGTAAGTATATGCAGTGAAAATAATTTAAGAAGTAATACATAAAAAATACAAAGTAAATAATACTAAATGATCAGGTATATGTTTTCCTAATAGAAACTCACAAATTTAATTTCACTCACTATTCCAATCCAGATTAAATATTTACTTATTATTCATCAAAGTACAGCAGAAGTAAATATTGTCATTATCAGTATCTCTGTTCTAAAATTTTTGGTGGTCATTAACACCATAAGAAGTTAATGAATCTAAAATGAAATACGCAGCTTGAAAGTCACCTGACCGAAGAAGATTTACCATATGCAAGAATCGTGGTGAGACCCCAGGATCATAAAATGAAACTTTCTAATAACAATTTATAAATGTAACTATATAAACTATGTGTGAAATATGTACATGCATTTACATCATCCTCTATTGGCATTCTACTGATAAAAGTGTGAAATATTTTTGATTTTTTGATTATAAGAATATATGTCATAGAAGTCATTTTACACTATTCTGAGTTCAAAGATCCCGATATACTCAAATAAATTAAATAATTCCTGTCTTAGTAAAAATGAATGTATTTACAAAATAGTGAAATTTTCCTATTCAGCAAACTGTCTGTTGGTCTCAAATTAAGGTTACCCTGTCCTTTAGAATTTACATCCTGTCTTACTTAGAGTTACTATTGCTATGGCAAAACACCAGGACCAAAAGCAAATTGGGGAGGAAAGGATGTATTTCATCTTCTAGTTTTAAGTCCATCACTGAGAGAAGTCAGGGCAGGAATTCAGGGAAGGAACCTGGAGGCAGGAACTGATGCAGCAACCATGGAGGAATGCAGCTTACTGGCTTGCTCAGCCTGCTTTCTTATAGAACCCAGGACCACGAGCCCAGGGATGACACTTTTCACAGTAGTTTACACCCTCTCACATCAATCAGTAATTAAGAAAATGTACAACAAGGTGGTCAACCGAGTGGGACATTTTCTCTGTTGAGGTTTCCTCTTTCCAATTGACTCTAGCTTATGTCAAGTTGACACAAGCTAGCCTATATACAAACTAATGCATAAGCTATTTTTCAGTCACTGGATAATAAATTCAGTGTGAGTGTATTAGTATAGGAAGAGTGACCAAGATCCTGTTGAACAATCAACTTTTCAGAGTTACTGTGTGTAAATAGAACCTTCATGCTGGATTAAAGCTGCAAAAATTTTAACTTATCCTAGTAGTGAACTAAGAATACACATTAAATGCAACAACAAATTCAAGTTAAAATTGCAGATGCATTTAGTCACACATTCAAATGATTTGCTGTTGTATACTGCTTCCAAATCTGTCCTATTAATCATTTTCTCCAAAGCAGCCTAATACACTTGTGGCACATCCTAATTTTGGAACAAGGGTCCTCCTAAGTTAGTGATTTTGGCTGTTGGAAGGAATAAAATATGTATGTATCTCCTCTTTAAAAATGAATGAAGTACAAGTACAATTTTTTCTTTTCATTTTTTAATTAAGAATTTTTTTTATTCATTTTACCAAAGATCCCCCTCTTCCCTCCTCTTTCTCCTCCTCTGCCCCTCCAGCCTCCTCCTCCCATTCCACCCCTATTCCCTTCTACAAGAAAAGAAGGCCTCCCATGGGGAGGTACTTTAATAGAGGCAGGTCCAAGCCCCTCCCCCTGCCTCAAGGCTGTGCAAGGTGTCCCATCATAGAAGTGGGCTCCAAAAGGCCCGCTCATGTACCAGGCATGATTCTGATCCTACTGCCTACTGCCTACTGCCAGGGGGGCCCTTAAGTAGATCATGCTACACAACTGTCTCACTATGCAGAGGGCCTAGTCCAGTCCCATGCAGGCTCCACAGCTGTTGATCTAAATTTCATGAGTTCCCACTAGTTTGGTTTGGTTGTCTCTGTAGGTTTCCCCATCATGATCTTGATGCCCTTTGCTCATAGAATCCCTCTTCTCTCTCTTCAACTGAGCAATTTTTTGATAATCTTGCAAAACAGTGGTGATATAAAGAGATGGACTAATAACAAGAAATCCTTCCAATTATCCATAACTTTTACACTGTGGTTCACAGAAGAGTGCAACTGTGACTCATCAGGAACTTCACATATACTCATAATATGTAAATAAATGTACCACCATCTTTCATAGTCCTAGGTTTAAAAAGCTGCTTATCAATCTCTGCCCTGTGTGTAACCCCTGACTATCAAAAGAAACCTGTATCCCTCTTTGGTGGCTACAGAGTCAAATTATTCTCTGTAGCCCTGACTAGTCAGGATTTCTTTCCCTGTAGTGTTTTTGAATAAAAGTTGCCTCTGTTTCTAGAAAAAAAAAAAAAGCTGCTTATCGAGTGGTAAATAGATAAAACATACATGCATTTAAGTTGTATATCATTAATGAAGCAATAATGGCTTGCATACTCAGGTCCATTCTCTGAATATATTGCTACAAAATAAATAATATTATTCGAAATAAAAGTGTAAGCAGTGAAAACAAAATAAAAATAATGTCCTAATTATAATTGATATGAGTTTGACTTGCTTGCTGAGAAATGATGTCAGATTCCTTTAAAGTGAAATAATATTCCTTGATTATATTTTATGGGGATAAAGCTAGGTTATTCATCGCATGGCGCTAAAATGTCTCTATCACCTCTGACACATGGTGAGCATTTGAATGACAGCATTTTCTGTGGATCTGGGTGAGCTAGAGTTCTTAGTCCAGGGTGAACCACTGGCCTCCTCTCACCCTGCTTATAACACTCCACATGTGTACTATATTCCCTGGTATATATAACTGAAGTATCAATACATGTTCTCATAAAAGAGGAAATACTGTTAGGATTTTTGGCAGTGTCTGCTAGTACAAGTCTACTTTTTGAATTCTTAAAAGTTCACATTGGTGGCCTGCTCTTACCTTATATTTCTTACAATGCTGTCATTTAAGTTCTGTGGATTCTCTAATTTATATTTATTATTTACAATTGAGGGTGAAGAGCATATGCAACTGTATATGACATCTTGTTATACACATGCTTATTGAGTGTAAAATAGATAAAACATACATGCATTTAAATTGTATCTCATCAATAAAGCAATAAAAAATAAAAGTTACAAGATACTGTTTTTATAATAAAATGCTTTACCTCTCTAGCCAACACCTATTCTCTATTTTTCCATGGGAAAGAAAAGAAAGAAGCTTTAATTTTATGTTCTGATTGAAGGCCAAGAAGGATTCATTTTTTTTCCTAATAAAACAAGAAGCTAGGCTACCACTGTCTTATAGTTCCTCACATCATGATTTTTCTACTAAATAAAGACAATGACTTCTAATTTCTCTTACAGCAAAGAGTGTTTAGAAAACCAAGTACAAGGCAATATGAGCAAATACTGAGAGCATACAAAGTAAACTTAAGTGAAATTTCTCATTAGTTACTATTGCTATACTGATAATTATTGTTGTATTAAGACTATACAGCAAGTTTGTTTAAAACTTTATTTTTTTCTCCTTTTATTGCAAATAGATCCCCCCCCCCACAAATAGTATATCCAGATTACGGTTTCCCCTCCCTCTCTCTTCTCCATTTCACTACTATTTTTCTTTCTAAATTACAATTTGGGGGTATTTAACACTAATTACTTTATGCATTTTAATACTTTACTTCTTGCTCCTCTAATCCAGAACTTACCAGAGTGAGAGTGAAAGGGAAGACACAGTTCACAATATAACTCCATGGATTCCTAGCAATGTGATATTGGTCAAGACCCTTGAGGGCTTGGGCATTTTGAATTTCTGAACAGACTGGTAGCATTTGTTCTAGAGAGAGAGAAATATTTAAAAAATTAAGACAGAAGAAAAATGTCAGAAGGAAACAAAAATACAAACATTTAGAAATTAGAAATTGTGCAGGAGAAAAATAATATATTTTACTTTTTGTGTGTGTTTTTTTGATGCTTAAAAGCTTTTTGTTTCAGTATAGTAAAGAATGACTTGGTTATCTGGAATATGATAAGTTCATTATTTATAGAGTGAAACTTTTATCAACTTTGCCCTAAAATTCAGGCAAATATGTTATCTGCCCATTGACTGATGTGTATATATTGAGACTTTGTAGGCAGAGCAAATATCATTGAGGTAAATAAAGTTTTTCTTTCTTTCTTTCTTCTTAACGAGTCCATGGACATCCTTCTCAAGAAGGAAGTCCTCACTTTTGCAAACTAAATATATTTTAACCTTTCATTTTATCAAAATTGTAAAATAAAATTTTATTTTGTTATTTTATCAGGAGAAGGGTATAGCCATTTTCCCAGTCTGGTAAAACTTGATCATTTTAGCCTATTAAATATGGTGAATATTTGGTTTCTATGAAACTATGTTATGTTCTCCTAATAAAAAATTGAATATTTTGTTAATAATTGTGAAAAGAAATATTTTCATTCTTTTACCAAAATTGTAGAGCCTACAATAAAAAAGCCCTTGTGCTTTGCTGGCTCAATATACCAAAAGCTGCCACATTCAGTTCAGAAAATTATATACTACAGTTCATTTGTTTCCTTTTTAGACCATCACACTTGAAGCATTTAGTTTGGAATTAAAGAGAGAGTCAAATTTTTAGCAGATCACCTTCCAAATACCCAAATCTGGTGGCAGCTCCAGGAGGCAATAATATCTATCTTAACCAAAAACAAAACAAAACAAAACAACAACAACAAAAACAAACCAAAACCAAAACCAAATATTTATTTACTTAGAGTATTTATGGGGTCTGTGTTTGCGTGTGTGCATGTATGCCATGTTGTAGATGGAGCCTTCACCTCTATATTCTAGTGTGGGAAGATACTCTGCATACTACCAAAGGAGAAATGTAAAGAGAAGCCCAGCCACAAAACTTTTAAGCTACGGTCTGTCCTCCCTGCAAGATATGCTAGACAATGGTGGCACAGAACTTCTGGGAATAGCAAACCATTGTCTGATTTGACATAAGGCCCAGTCTATGAGATCGAACCCACACCCAACACTGCTTGAGTGACCAAGAACCAGAGACCTAGGGTAAAACCAAATACTACTGGTCTTGAAAGAAAAGGATGAATAAAATGATTTCTAATGATATTCTGCTATATTCATAGGTCAATGCCTTATTCAGTCATCAGAGAAACTTCCTCCCGTGGCAGATAGGAACAGATACAGAGAGAGATCCACACATTATGCAGAGGGAAAGAGAGAGAGAGAGAGAGAGAGAGAGAGAGAGAGACAGAGACAGACAGAGAGAGACAGAGAGAGACGAGAGAGAGAGACAGACAGAGAGAGACAAGAGAGAGAGACAGAGAGAGAGAGACAGAGAGACAGAGACAGAGAGAGAGACAGAGAGAGATGAGAGAGACAGACAGACAGAGAGAGACAGAGAGACAGAGACAGAGAGAGACAGAGACAGAGAGACAGAGAGAGACAGAGAGAAGAGACAGAGCTTGGAATACTCAGATCTAATGGGATGTCCACATCAAATCCCTCCCCCAGGAGCTCAGGGAACCCTGTGGAAGAGGAGGCAGAAAGAAAGTAAGAGCTAGAGGGGATGGAGGACAACAGGGGACAAGACCTCCAAATCAGCTGAGCAAGCCTATGTGAACTCACAGAGACTGAAGAAGCAAACACAGGACCCGTGTGGGTCTGCACCAGGTCCTCTGCATATATATTATGGCTTTCAGTCTAGTGTTTTTGTGGGACTCCTGAGTGTGTGAATGAGAGTGTCTGATTCTAGTGCCTGCTCTTGGGTTCTTTTCCTTCTGTCTATAGAAACTTTAGTTAAATAAATTTCTTTTATACTATTCTTCTGGTTTCTTACACTGTTCATAACTAAATAACTTTTTTCAGATGAATTATTGGCGTGCTTGAATATAATTCTCAGTTTTATAAGGTGGTTTGGTTTTAAGTGTTAATCCTGTAACAGTTTTAAATACCTATATACATGCATACCTACATCACAGAATCTTTAAATGTTTTACTATCATGGCATTCTATATTATCTCATTTAGTTTATATTAACCATTGAAATTAACGTGAGACAAGTGTTTTTGTCAAGTTTTTGTCATAGCCTAAAAATATGAGGAGTAAATTTTTATGTGAAGAACAGTCATATAATCTCAACTCTATGTCTTTATTTCTAATAGTAATCTAATAGTATTTAATTTAGTAATCATAAACTTGTAGCTTGCTAAAAAACACTCACTCTAATTTTACTTGAAGGAAGTTCTTCTATTTAAAAGAAGTGTTGAGAACTGACAAGAGAGAAAAGAAACGTGTGGTAAAGACTAAAGAGTGGAGCTTGCTGAGAATGACACTGATTTTATTTTTACTCCCTTATCTGGAATTCTTACCTAATATCTCCTTTAATTATCATCAGATTTAAGAAGTAACAAACACTAGTTAATATTTATGAGTAGAGTATTGTGGACACACAAAAAAAACCGCTGTCCCTGTGAGGAGTGAAGAAGGAAGTACGTAAGAGAAATGCCGTGTGGACTGTCAGAGGAAAGGACAAAATCAGTCGCCTTTGAGGAAGTAATGGAGTACATATGTATCTTCAAAAACATACCACATGAAGAATCCAGGCCTGAGTTTATCATTTATGACGTGAATATTGCTGTAATATCTCCACTAGAGTGGAGGGATTGCTTTGTGTTAGGATATTTGACAAGTAATGTGTAAAGCTCCCCTCTTGCTTGCCTAACAAGCTTCGATTCTGAACCATGGTAGTCAAGGGTAGATAAAGACTTTGTTTGGCTTTAGGTGAAAACTTCATTTTTTTCCTGTGTCTTTCTTGTGATTTTTAGAGAAGTTTATGAGAGGAATGAAAACAATTCATTGTGAAATTCAGGCAGGTATAGAAGGCAATATCCCTAAACTTGTAAGGAGAGTTCTTCATAGAAATTATGCCCACATTTATATCTGCTGTAGGACAGGGCTAATGCATTCTTTGACTACAGGTTCAAAAGACCACATGCTTGTTTCTGTCTGCACAAGAGGCTCACTCTTCATAAATGTAAATAACACTGGATGGTCTTAATTTTCTCATGGTACTTACCTGCTTCGCAAGAGCAACACTAAAAGGCAAGTAAAAATGAAGAACTTCATTGTTACTGAGTCCTGTCAAATAGATAAAAAGTCAATGGCTTTTTTCTTTCTTTAACATCATATATGTCTTTGCTGGTTGTGTATTGCTTCAAGTTCATCTCCTGTAGTTGAGGAAAGGGAAAGGAGATTGGCAAAAGCAGATTAATTTGGGAATCATGTGTATTCATGTGACAAGTTCTTCATAAGGAGAGCATAATATAAAATTTTCACTTATGAGATATGGAAACTCTTTCCAGCCATAATAAATTAAGATCATTGCTTGTGTTATAATTAATTTATTTATCAATTTATTCATATTTGCTACCATATTTCAGGAACCTTCATAGTCCCAGAGATACAATGATACAGATTATCTATTATATATGTAATACAATATATTTGTACACATTTTTATTATTATTGAAGATATATTTTATTTTTAATTGTGTGTATGTGATTGTGATGTCAGTGTGAGTATGCACTCATGAGTGTCTGTTCTGACAGAGGCCAGTAGAGGGAGCTAGTATGAGCCAACTGCCATGGCTGAGGGACTTGGACTGTTCTACAAAGTTCAAGTGCTCTTAATATCTGCGTCATCTCTTCAGACTGAGGATGCATGTTTCACAATTCATTTTCAACTTACAATTCATTTTCAATCTCGGGAGAAAAAGAAGCTGAAAAAATAAATTGGACGAAATTAGAATTGGACAAATATTGAGAGTTAAAGAAACATTTTCTAGTTAAAGTAATTTTTTTAATGTTGATAACAGAAACAGAAATAGATGCAATTAATAAGCAGCTGCTCTCCCCAAGCATAAAGCTAGGTATAAGATATTAGTAGTTAAATATTAATGTCTGGGTACCAACATCCAATACACAGTGACCTGGATTTCCAAAACCCTTATTTTGGTGACCTTGCCTTTAAACTAAGACTTAGACACTCATTGTTATGTAGAGTGGTGAAGTTAATTGTTTCTAGTGTCCATACAGTAGTTCCTTCTACCAACACCAAACGAAGACAAATTGTTAGATTTTGTCAGTTAAAAATATATATTCTCAAAGCCCCTTAAGTTACTGTGCCTTAGTTTCTTTACTTTTTTGGGGGCACAATATCATTCTGTTTTACAATAATATCTGTTAGATAGATTAATAAAAGAAATGAAAATATTACCTTGATTCCTAAATTGAAGACAAGATATCCAGACAATGAGAGGCCTGAGATGAGTTATCACTGAACTATTTAAATCTTGTTTCTCCATGATATGGTAATTGTATGGTTCAGAATAATCTTAGAGGGACTTGAACTCTAAGAAATCATGATGATTAGAAATTGTTTTTCCTTCCATTTTGTGTCACTTAATCCTGAATGTTCTTCCACTTAGGTTGATTTGGGACATGATACCACGCTATGAGGATGTCATGATGTATTAGGCTTATCTGTGCTCTGTTTGAGCAGCTCACGTTTGCCTTGTACTGGCTGCATCATCCAACGTAAAGTTTTTCCCCTAGGGGTGCTTTGCTGTCTCTATATTCCAAAATGTTCATATACATTTATATTCTTTAAAAATCCTAAATTCTATATTCTGAAGTATAAACTAACTCTAAAAAGTTTGCCTCAATTTTGCTACTTCCATATTGTCAACATCTGACATTATTTGAAATATTTTATGTTTGTAATAAATTAAAACTGTTAAAATATTATTTCTGCCTATAATTACAACTATAATAGACTTTTTCCCAGATGATGAAAATTTGAACTGTCTGGATAAAATGCCAACTTCCATGCATCTATAATAATTGGAAAATGGATCATTTTAGAAACCTAAGGTTTTTGATTAGCTGAAAAAGTAACGTTTAAACACCAAGATTTTTAAAAAATTATTATTTTATTTTATAATTAATTTAATTTTACATATCAGCCACGGATTCCCCTGTCCTCCCTCCTCCCCCGCAAACTCCCCCCCCCCCATTCCCACCTCTTCCAAGGCAAGGTCTCCCCTGGGGAGTCAGACCAGCCTGGTAGATTCAGTTGAGGCAGGTCCAGTCCCCTCCTCCCTACACCAAGGCTGAGAAAAATGTCTCACCATAGGCCCTAGGTTCCAAGAAGCCAGCTCACACACTAAGGACAGGTCCCAGTCCTACTCCCTTGGGGCCTCCTAGATAGTTCAAGCTAATCAACTGTCTCACTTATCCAGAGAGCCTGATCCAGTTCCATGGGGGCTCCTCAGCTATTGGTTCATAGTTCATGTAAATACCAAGATTTTAGGAATGCTGGTACTTTTGTGTGGCAATCTGCATGTAATTTTTTTTCCTGAGACAGGGTTTCTCTGTGTAGCTTTGCACTTTTCCTCGAACTCATTCTGTAGCCCAGGCTGGCCTTGAACTCATAGAGATCCGCCTGACTCTGCCTCCCGAGTGCTGGGATTAAAGGCATGCACCACCACTGCCCAGCCTGTATGTAATTTATAATAGACAAAACTGAATTTTTAATAAGATGAAGACCACCAATAAGTCTTAGATCCCCTTATCTGTTATTCTATTTGTAAAATCTATTTCTCCAAAGCTTAAATATTTTCTTTCTAAAACAGATGTGATAGCTAATTATGCTGAACTAAAATATTTTCGTGTTTTTTGTATTATCTAAGATTTAGAATATTTTTTGTAGACTCTAAAGCCTCTAAAAAATCTTCCAGGTGGTTTTATTTCCCCTATGATTTTGGCAATATATATATACATATTTATATATATTTCCATATTCACAATGTTTCCAGAGGACATCAGGAAACATCATGGTTCCTTCATTTCAGAATATCCTTCATTCAAATTCTACATCATGGCACTCCTTGTTCTCCAGAACCCTGGACTCTGCTTTGAATGCATCTGTGTGAAGATTTCCCATATACTTGATAAAAGGGATCCAAGTTCTTCACACTTGCAATCACAAATCTACTATCAATAACTAATTTGAAAATATGATTTAAATGATTTACTTTATAGGTTTGATAATTTTTTACTGCTTAGTAAGTGTCAGGAATTATTTTGGTCTTCTTGAATAAAATATGATTCTGAAGCCTAAACTAAGACAGGATATAGCTAATATAATCATGGAAAGAAAATACTATAAGTCATAAAGAAAGGGCTTGGAGAAGATAAATTCATTAGCATATAAATAAACAGGATGAGAAAAAGAATTCTTAATATATGGGGAGGCTAATGTTATTTCAGTGGGTGTGTACAGACCCACTTCAAGGCTTCAAGTGCATTAGTACTTAACATCTTTTTTTTTTTTTAAATTTTTATTTTGCAATACAATTCAGTTCTACATATCAGCCACGGATTCCCTTGTTCTCCCCCCTCCCTCCCCTCTCACCTCCCCCCCCCCCCCGCAGCCCTTCCCCCATTCCCATCTCCTCCAGGGCAAAGCCTTCCCCGCAGACTGAGAAGTCCAGGTAGGTCCAGTCCCCTCCTCCCAGGCCGAGCCAAGCGACCCTGCATAGGCCCCAGGTTTCAAACAGCCGACTCATGCAATGAGCACAGGACCCAGTCCCACTGCCTGGATGTCTCCCAAACAGATCAGGCCAATCAACTGTCTCACCCACTCAGAGGGCCTGATCCAGTTGGTGACCCCTCAGCCATTAGTTCATATTTCATGTGTTTCCGTTCGTTCGGCTATTTGTCTCTGTGCTTAATCCGACCTTGGTCACAACAATTCTCGCTCATATAAACCCTCCTCATTCTCGCTAATTGGACTCCCAGAGATCCACCTGGGGCCTAGTCATGGATCTCTGCATCCAGATCCCTCAGCAGTTGGATGAGGTTTCTAGCACGACAATTAGGGTGTTTGGCCATCCCATCACCAGAGTAGGTCAGTTCGGGCTGTCTCTCGACCATTGCCAGCAGTCTGTTGTGGGGGTATCTTTGTGGATTTCTGTGGGCCTCTCTAGCACTTTGCTTCTTCCTATTCTCATGCGGTCTTCATTTACCATGGTCTCCTATTCCTTGTTCTCCCTCTCTGTTGTTGATCCAGCTGGGATCTCCCGTTCCCCCAATCTCTCTTTCCCTCGACCCTCGCCCTTCACTACCCCCACTCATGTCCAGGCTGTTCATGTAGATCTCATTCCATTTCTCTGTCATTGGGCGATCCCCGTGTCTTTCTTAGGGTCCTGTTTTCCAGGTAGCCTCCCTGGTGATGTGAGTAGCAGTCCAGTCATCCTTGTTCCACATCTAGTATCCTGCTATGAGTGAGTACATACCATGTTTGTCTTTCTGAGTCTGGGTTACCTCACTCAGGATGACTTTTTCTAGATCCATCCATTTGTCTGCAAACCTCATGATGTCATTGTTTTTCTCTGCTGAGTAGTATTCCACTGTGTATATGTACCACATTTTGTTTATCCATTCTTCAGTTGAAGGGCATCTAGGTTGTTTCCATGTTCTGGCTATTACAAACAATGCTGATATGAACATAGCTGAACAAGTGCTCTTGTGGTGTGGTTGAGCATTCCTTGGGTATATGCCCAAGAGTGGTATAGCTGGATCTTGGGGGAGATGGATTCCCAATTTTCTAAGAAAGCGCCATATTGATTTCCAAAGTGGTTGAACAAGCTTGCATTCCCACCAGCAGTGGAGGAGAGTTCCCCTAGCTCCACACCCTCTCCAGCATAAGGTGTCTTCAGTGTTTTTTATCTTAGCCATTCTGACAGGTGTAAGGTGGTATCTCAGAGTTGTTTTGATTTGCATTTCCCTGATAATTAGGGATGTTGAGCAGTTCCTTAAATGTCTTTCAGCCATTTGAGTTTCCTCTGTTGAGAATTCTCTGTTTAGTTCTATAGCCCATTTCTTAATTGGACTGTTGGGCATTTTGATGTCTAGTTTCTTGAGTTCCTTATATATTCTGGATATCAGTCCTCTGTCAGATGTGGGGTTGGTGAAGATCTTTTCCCATTCTGTAGGCTGTCGCTTTGCCTTGTTGACCGTATCCTTTGCTCTACAAAAGCTTCTCAGTTTCAAGAGGTCCCAGTGATGGATTGTTTCTCTCAGTGTCTGTGCTACTGGTGTTCTATTTAGGAAGTGGTCTCCTATGCCAATGTATTCAAGACTACTTCCTACCTTCTCTTCTAGCAGGTTCAGAGTAGCTGGATTTATGTTGAGGTCCTTGATCCACTTGGACTTAAGTTTTGTGCACGGTGATAGATATGGATCTATTTGCAGCCTTCTACATGTTGATATCCAGTTTTGCCAGCACCATTTGTTGAAGATGCTTTCTTTTTTCCATTGTGCACTTTTGGCTTCTTTGTCAAAAATTATATGTTCATAGGTGTGCGGATTAATGTCAGGGTCTTCAATTCGATTCCATTGGTCCACATGTCGGTTTTTATGCCAGTACCAAGCTGTTTTTTTACTGTAGCTCTATAGTACAGCTTGAAGTCAGGGATAGTGATGCCTCCAGAGGTTGTGTTATTGTACAGGATTCTTTTGGCTATCCTGGGTTTTTTGTTTTTCCATATGAAGTTGAGTATTATTCTTTCCAGGTCTGTGAAGAATTGTGTTGGTATTTTGATGGGGATTGCATTGAATCTGTAGATTGCTTTTGGTAAGATTGCCATTTTTACTATGTTAGTCCTGCCTATCCATGAGCATGGGAGATCTTTCCATTTTCTGACACCTTCCTCAATTTATTTTTTCAGGGACTTAAAGTTCTTGTCATATAGGTCTTTCACTTGCTTGGTTAGTGTTACCCCAAGGTATTTTATGTCATTTGTGGCTATAGTAAAGGGTGATGTATCTCTGATTTCCTTCTCTGCTTCTTTGTCCATTGTATATAGGAGGGCTACTGATTTTTTGGAGTTGATCTTGTATCCTGCTATGTTGCTGAAGGTGTTTATAAGCTGTATCAGTTCCTTGGTGGAATCTTTGGGGTTGCTCAAGTATACTATCATGTCATCTGCAAATAGGGAAAGCTTGGCTTCTTCCTTTCCAATTTGTATCCCCTTAATCTCCTTATGTTGTCTTATTGCTGTGGCTAGAACTTCAAGTACTATATTGAATAAGTATGGGGAGAGCAGACAGCCTTGCCTCATTCCTGATTTTAGTGGAATCGCTTTGAGTTTCTCTCCATTTAATTTGATGTTGGCTGTTGGCTTGCTGTAAATTGCCTTTATTATGTTTAGATATGTTCCCTGTATTCCTGATCGCTCCAAGACCTTTATCATGAAGGGGTGTTGGATTTTGTCAAATGCCTTTTCAGCATCTAGTGAGATGATCATGTGGTTTTTTTCTTTGAGTTTGTTTATATGGTGTATTACATTGACAGACTTTTGTATGTTGAACCATCCTTGTATCCCTGGAATGAATCATACTTGATCATGGTGGATAATTGTTTTGATGTGTTCTTGGAGTCTGTTTGCCAGTATTTTATTGAGTATTTTTGCATCAATGTTCATGAGGGAGATCGGTCTGTAGTTCTCTTTCTTTGTTGTATCCTTGTTTGGTTTAGGAATCAGGATAATTGTAACCTCATAGAAGGAGTTTGGTTATGTTCCTTCTGCTTCTATTGTGTGGAACAATTTAGAGAGTATTGGTATTAACTCTTCTTTGAAGATCTGGTAGAATTCTGCACTGAAACCATCTGGTCCTGGGCTTTTTTTGGCTGGGAGACTTTTAATGACTGTTTCTATTTAGTTAGGGGTTATTGGACTATTTAAATAGTTTATCTGGTCTTGATTTAGTTTGGGTATGTGATACCTATCCAGAAAATTATTCATTTCTTTTAGGTTTTCCAGTTTTGTGGAATAGAGGTTTTTGAAGTTGACCTGATGATTCTCTGGATTTCCTCAATGTCTGTTGTTATGTCCCCTTTTCATTTCTGATTTTGTTGATTTGGATGCTCTCTCTCTGTCTTTTGGTTAGTTTGGATAAGGGCTTGTCTATCTTGTTGATTTTCTCAAAGAACCAACTCTTTGTTTCATTAATTTTTTGTATTGTTCTCTTTGTTTCTATTTTATTGATTTCAGCTCTCACTTTGATAATTTCCTGGCATCTATTTTTCCTGGGAGACTTTGCTTCTTCTTGTTCTAGAACTTTCAGGTGTGCTGTTAGGTCACTAGTGTGAGATTTCTCCAGCTTATTTATGTGGGCATTTAGTGCTATGAATTTCCCTCTTAGTACTGCTTTCATAGTGTCCCATAGGTTTGGATATGTGGTGTCTTCATTTTCGTTGATCTCTAGGAAGTCTTTAATTTCTTTCTTTATTTCTTCCTTAACCCATTGGTGATTCAGTTGGGTATTATTCAGTTTCCATGAGATTGTAGGTTTTCTGTAGTTTTTGTTGTTGTTGAAATCCAACTTTAGACCATGGTGGTCTGATAGAACACAGGAGGTTATTCCAATTGTTTTGTATCTGTTTAGATTTGTTTTGTGGCCAAGTATGTGGTCGATTTTAGAGAAGGTTCCATGGGGTGCTGAGAAGAAGGTATATTCTTTTTTGTTAGTATAGAGTGTTCTGTAGATATCGATTAAGTCCATTTGGGTCATGACATCAATTAAGTCCTTTATTTCCCTGTTAAGTTTCAATTTGGGAGATCTGTCCAGTGATGAAAGTGGGGTGTTGAGGTCTCCCACTATTAATGTGTGGGGTTTTATATGTGATTTAAGCTTTAGTAGTGTTTCTTTTACATATGTGGGTGCCCTTGTGTTTGGGGCATAAATGTTCAGAATTGATACTTCATCTTGGTGGATCTTTCCTGTGATGAGTATATAATGCCCTTCTTGATCTCTTTTGATTGATTTTAGTTTGAAGTCTATTTTGCTGGATATCAGGATGGCTACACCCGCTTGTTTCTTAAGACCGTTTGATTGGAAAGTCTTTTCCCAGCCTTTTATTTTTAGGTAGTGTCTATCTTTGAATTTGAGATGTGTTTCTTGTATGCAGCAGAAAGATGGGTCCTGCTTTCGTATCCATTCTGTAAGCCTATGTCTTTTTATAGGTGAATTAAGTCCATTGATATTGAGGGATATTAATGACCAGTGATTGTTCATTCCTGTTACTTTTTTGTGGTGATGTGTGTGTACTTCTCTTCGTTGGGGTTTACTGCTGTGGCTTTATCTATTGCCTGTGTTTTCAAGGGTGTATCTGACTTCCTTAGGTTGGAATTTTCCTTCTAGTGCTTTCTGTAGGGCTGGGTTTGTGGATAAATATTGTTTAAATCTGGCTTTGTCATGGAATGTCTTGTTCACACCATCTATGATGATTGAAAGTTTTGCTGGGTATATTAGTCTAGGCTGACATCCATGGTCTCTTAGTGTCTGCATTACATCTGTCCAGGTCCTTCTGGCTTTCAAAGTCTCCATTGAGAAATCGGGTGTTATTCTGATAGGTTTGCCTTTATATGTCACTTGGCCTTTTTCCTTTGCTGCTCTTAATATTCTTTCTTTATTCTGTACGTTTAGTTGTTTAATTATTATGTGGCGAGGGGACTTTTTTTGGAGGTCTAGTCTGTTTGGTGTTCTATAGGCTTCTTGTATCTTCATAGGCATTTCCTTCTTTAAGTTGGGAAAGTTTTCTTCTATGATCTTGTTGAATATATTTTCTGTGTCCTTGAGTTGGTATTCTTCTCCTTCTTCTACCCCTATTATTCGTAGGTTTGGTCTTTTCATGGTGTCCCAAATTTCTTGGACATTTTGGTTCATGACTTTGTTGGCTTTAGTGTTTTCTTTGACTGATGAATCTATTTCTTCTACTGTATCTTCAACGCTAGAGATCCTCTCTTCCATCTCTTGCATTCTGTTGATTATACTTGCATCTGAAGTTCCCAATCGTTTTCTCAGATTTTCTATTTCCAGCATTCCCTCTGTTTGTGTCTTCTTCATTTTTTCTATTTCCCTTTTCAGGTCTTGGACTGTTTCCATCATTTGTTTCATTGATTTTTCTTGATTTTCTTTCAGTACTTTATTGTTTTCTTCCAGGACTTTATTGATTTCTTCTAATTTGTTTGCCCTTTCCTCTAGTTGTTTACAGTGTTCTTCACATTTTTTTGTCTTTTCCTCTACACAAGCCTCTAGCTTCTTCATGATGTCATTCATAAGGCTGTTTTCTTCTGTTTCTTCCAATTTCTGATGTTCAGGTCTAGGTGTTGGAGGAGGGCTAGGGCCTGGTGATGCTGTATTGCTATTCATTTTGTTGTATGCGTTTCTGCCTTGATGTCTGCCCATCTTGTGGTTCGTTCTTGGCCTTATCCGCACACTTAGTTCAGACAGAGCTGACAGATTCAGGGAGTCTCTCTCTCTTGTCCAGATGGGAGCTCTCTTGTCCAAATTGGAAATCCAGGGCAGGATGGGAGCTCTTGTCCAGAAGGGAAGTCCGGGGCAGGATGGGAGCTCTTCTCCTCTCTCTCTCTCTCTCTCTCTCTCTCTCTCTCTCTCTCTCTCTCTCCCGGTGGGGCTAGAAGGGAACCTGCCTAATGGCCAGAACCTGGGGCCAAGTTGGGCAGGTCTTCCCCGGAGTGGCTGGTGCCTAGGGATGGGGTCCGGGGCAAGCTAGGGGACTCACCTGAGCTCCAGAAGGGAAGTCTGGGGCAAGATGGGAGCTGTGGGCCGGCCTCCAAGTCTCAGGGAGAGGCTTGGGGCTCGGGCAGATGGGTGTGGGGGCAGGGCATGGAGACTGCAGGGTCTGCCAGGGGTCTTGGAGAAGGGGATCCTTCCAGGTGGGGCTAGAAGGGCACCTGCCCGGTGGCCAGAACCTGGGGCCAAGTTGGGCAGGTCTTCCCCGGAGTGGCTGGTGCCCAAGGATGGGGTCCGGGGCAAGCTAGGGGACTCACCTGTAGTACTTAACATCTTACAGAGATGATGATGATATTTGCAGTTCATTGAGAAAGTTATAAGCAAAAATATTCTCGCAAAAATGTGCACCAATTGATTTAGCTAAAAACAGATGTGTTGATTACATTAGGAAGACTAATAATTGATTGTTGAATATAGACCCATTAGAAATGCTTGAAAACTTTAAGTTTTGAGTCTGAGTGGAAGTAGTCTTTTGCAGGAAAAACCCTATAGTGAATTAGTTAATGTGAGTTATATAGAATAAGTTATGTTACATATATCTAATGTTGTAATTGTTTATTGTATTATAATATAAAAGTAACAATAAACTTAAGTTTTGGTACATTCTGAGGCCTATGAGTGCAATCTAAGTCTGAAAATCAAAAATGTTGTTCTCTTTATCTCTTTCCCCTGTAAGAACCAGAGGATCAGGATTTTGATGAATGCTCAGTAAAGAGAAAGAAAAAAAAACAACTGTATGTAACAGGATCATAATTCTCTGTCTAAGAGTATACTTAGAGAGTGATATAATAGTATTTCAGTTGAAATATAGAATAAATATTTAAAAGTTAGAGTGTCAGTATGTGGTGATATTTTATTTGTGCTTTCATAAAGCTTGCCTGGAGACCAGAGGGAATAGCAAGCCATTTTAAGTAAACATAGAAGTCAGGCAGTGGTAGCACATGCCCTTAATCCTATCACTTAACAGGCAGGATCTCTGTGTGTTCAAGGCCACACTAGGGAACAGAGCCAAGTGTGGTGACACACACCTTTATTCCTAGTACCAACCATAGAGGTCTGTAGGTCTGTACAGACAGACAGAAAGTGACAGAGTTGTGTAGGAAGATGAAGTGATGTAGCTGGACAGAGAGCAAATCAGATGACCAAACAGCAAGGCATATAGACATGGGTAGACAGGAAGTAACTCGCATTTGGAAGCTGCAGAGTTGGTGAGGTAAGGTTGGCTGGTGGCTTTCCCGATTTCCCTGATTATTGGTAAAATTATTAAGGCCACTTCACGTAGTTAAAAGGGAGATTTATTAAGTGGCATAACTTACAAATGAAGGGATAGGTAGGTTGCAGGGTCTGGGAAAGACAGTGCAGTCCAGTGGTGTTCTCTGGAAAACTCTGCTCTGTCTACCTTCAGCGTCCAGGGTCCAGGAACCAAGAGAGCTGGCACATCCGGATCTCGGGTCTTCAGGGTCCTCTCTTGGCCCCACCTTATAGGCGTGACAGTTACCGAAGCCTCAATGGGGGCTGGAACTTCCAGATCAAAGCTGGAATGGCTACCCACTACATCTGATCTCTCTAAGGCTTTCACCCCTGTATTTGGCTCCGTGTTTTTGATTTAATAAGACCATTTAGAGATTTATCTACATCAGTAGTTTATGTGAATAAAAATATCACACACAGGGGCAGAAATATTCATTTTTATAGTAAAAGAAAAGCAAAAGTCTTAATCTTATTACGTGTTTGGGAATATAGTTGCTGACTCTGTGTCACTATCGCTATCCAACACAGGACTTACGTAGACATATTACTGGGTAATTCGTTAGAGTTGCTAATTTATTTAAAGTCGAACAAAGCTGATAATGAATAGCAATTTGAGTGAGGATCTGTCCCAAGGCCTAGGAATGAGTAATGTAAGTGTTTGCTTTGTTGATATTGCCCACGTTTTTTGCCTTTTTGCTTTTCTGTTGTTTTACTCTCTTTTCCATATCATTATTGAGAGAGAAAATAGGGCTTCAGTACTTACGTGTAATTTTAAACTCAGAGAACAATACTTGCTAATATTAGAGCATTGCTACTAGACACACACACATGGCTTTTCCAGTAATCAGATTCAGAGAACATCAGGGAGAAAGGTTTTCTGATTTCACTGGAAGATCAGAGATTAGGGAAGTCATGTGATGGTGTGTAGATGCACCTGGACTCAAGTCAGGAAACAGCAACTTTGTTCCAGTCATTTTTATAGGAAGGTACTGTGCCCACTTAATCGGCTCATTGCTTTACTGAGCAACCCTTGTTGAATTTGATTATGAGCCAAATACATCTGAGGAGGAATACATTTTCGAGTGTGCATCTAATCTATACAAAAATATGGTTGACTTCAGGCTATTTTTAAAGCTAAATTGTAAGGAATTACTCATGTGAAACTAATGTCATTTCATAAGTGATCTAAAAAGTACAGAAAAATATATTAAATTTTGTTCATTGAACGAATAAGAATTTTCTTCTACACTTGAAAACGTGGCAAACCCAAGAACATGGGTTACAGCAATGGACTGAAATTTTATTTTCATTTGAATCCTAATGAAGTAGATACCAGGAAAGAAGCTATAATTTGACTGTGAGCTAAAGTAGTGATTTAGTAGTGTGGGTAGAGAAGTAAGGTATATTTCCTGATTTCAAGCAGCTTACACACACACACACACACACACACACACACACACACACACACACACACACACGATAGATAGACAGATGATAGGTAGATAAACAGACAGATAGATTATAGACAACAGACAGACAGATAGATGTTGTGAGACAGGGTCTTTCTGTGTAGGCCTTGTGTGGCAGAGACCTGAAAGAACAGAAAAACAGCCATGAAAATGGGTCAGTGTCCTTAAGTGTAGGTGACAGTCCACTACATCTATCCTGTAGTGTCTTCCTCCCTTCCCCCTCCCCTGGCATTCTAGCTATTTTTAGGCCTTCACCCCACGAGTTTAGAACAAGCCAATGAAATTATGTGTTGCCATGTGTAGGAGACAAAGATCTCTAAGGTCATAGAAAAGGCTCTGTCTCACAGTACTGGGGGCTTAGTCTCTCCTGACAGAAGTACCGCAGAGCTTGTGCTAGCAAAATTAAAAGCTATTTTTTTCTTTCAAGAAGACACTGCTTGCAGCCCGAAGTCTCTCTGCTCCCTGCAACATCCATGCATATGCAATTTCTCACCTCTGAGTGGAGTTGCTCCCACTAAGGTACCTTTGCCACCTTAGATGACTGTATCACCTCAAATTGTGAATTAAATTCTGTCCCCTTTAAAAACAAAGAAACCAAAACCAACTCAAAAGAACAAAAACACCACCACCACCACTACTACCAACAAACAAACAAACAAACAAACAAACAACCCAACCCAAATCATGGAGTTCATTTTGTGTTGGCCAGCTACTCCTGAGCATGGGGCCAGTCCTGGAGGCTGGTTGATATAACCAGTTCAGTCTGCTGGAGAAAACTGATTTTTCCTCCTCCAGCAGCAGCTATCAATTGCAAGTAACATAGCTGTTGTGGGCTCGTGTGTGCAATAGTCCTGTCATTTCCAGAGGACAATTCATACCCTTCCTCCTCATCTTCCAGATGTTAAGATTGCTTTTACCCTCTTTTTATGAGACGTTCCCTGAGCTTGGGGGTTGGTGGGTGATAAGTAAGTTCCATCTAAGACTGGGCACCCACAATCACAACTTTTTAATACAGAGACACAGTGATGAGTCTCTGCATTAACTGCAGTAAGAAGCTTCTCTGACCATGTTTGAGAGCAGAACAAATCTATAGATACAAACAGAAGAGTCCATCAGTTCAAGACTGGATAAAGAAAATGCTGCATACCTAGGCAAAAAGAGCATCTCAGATCTTAATAAATAACTCTTGTTTTTTTAATAATATAAACAAGCTTAGGGAACAGCATTATGAGCAATATGATCAGCCACAAAGACAAATATCGTGATATTGCTTTTGATAAGAGTATGAAAAAACAGTCATAAGGATCTGAGGACAGAATGGTGGTTATCAAGGAGTAAGGCAAAGGGAAGATGATAGGGGAACTGTTGGTCAAAATGTAAAAAATTTCCATTAATTAGAAGGAATAAATTATAAAAATATATTGTATAACATGCTAATTATAGTTAATAACCAATTAATTAAAATTATAGAAAGGTTCTAAGTGTCCTTGAAACAAAATAGAACAATAATGTAAAGTAACTGATATGCCAGGTTGTGAGATCCAGTCATTTCCCAGAACATATCATAAAGTCACACATAACATAAATTTGCTCTCTCTTTATTTATGAATTTATAAAAATATATAAACATAAATGCTAAAATTCAAGTGCCATTGGTTTTATATAAAAAAAAAAGATGTTAAAAAGCTTGCATACCCTTATACCCTATGTTGGTTAGAATCACTAAATTTTACACATCGAAGCTCATTTTATTGAAACTTTCGATTCAATAGAATTTATTATGAATAAGAACTGCCAAGTCTAATACAAGCCTGGCACTGTACTTTTATCTAATGGTTGTTTGTTAGAGCAGTGGATGACTGTAGAAATCTGGTGTACCAGATCATGTTCTGTCAGCTCTCAGTAGAGAGGAAAAACCGTGTATTTTCCCCTAGGACTAAATGTTATGCTCTTAAAAATGTCCAAGTTTTTCACTTACATAACACAGCTCAACACAAAGATATTGATGTTATTACAGTGTCATAGTTATAAACCATGGCCAACTTTTGTCTTTAGATTTCTGATTTATGCTTGCAAATCTTCAGTGACAGACTATAGCCATGGAACTGTACTGTGAGATACTCAAAATAGGAGAATGCTTAAATTCTTTTGTCAAATTCTTATTGTTAAATTGTCTTGAAAAATTAAAAAATTTCATTTCAATGACCACCCAAAGAGATTAGATAGATTAGATGTTATATTACTGTTTCATCTACTGAAATACCCTTTTAATGAAATGTGTGGAAGTTATGGTTTTATGTCCTGGGGTCTCAATGACAAGATACTACCATTACCTTGAAGGTTCTTGTTGATTATCTTGGGAGACAGTTGAAGACAATGGATGTCTAGGAGGCAGATGAGAACATATGGACATTATAGGATACAGATAGTAATTAAAGTCATTCATGTGGATAAGATGAGACAGGAAAAGTGCAGAGTCAGAACATAAGTGTGGTGAAGTCAGAATCATGTGGAACAGTAGTGAGTTGTGCATGTGAGACCAGAGGACTACTTGAAAAAAGCAGGAAGAGACAATCTTATGAGGAGGTGTTTGAGGGATGGACCTGTGTGTGAGTTTAATGTAATGTGGACCTTGAAGAATGACTTTGTGAATCTTCCCACCTCTGCTCTAGGAAGAGTCTGAGCAGGATTGGAATGAATTCTTACAGTGCTTGGTAGAATTCAGCAGTGAAATCATCAGATTCTGGCTTTTCTTTGAAGTTGAAAAGATGACTCCCCATGGGAGGCCTTACCTTATAGGAGGAAGGAATGGGAGGTGGATTTGGGGGGAAAGGCTGGGGGGCGGGAGGAGGGAAGAGAGGGGGATCTGTGGCTGGTATGCAAAATAAAAAAGTCTTATCCATCACAAAAAAAAATATTTATTAGATGATGGTGGTGGGGAGATGTTGTGTGTGTGTGTGTGTGTGTGTGTGTGTGTGTGTGTGTGTGTGTGTGTATGTGTGTGTGTAAGTATGGTGTGTGTGTGGTGTCTACGTGGTGTGTGTGTGGTATTTGTGTGGTGTGTATGTAGTGTGTGTGTGGTGTGTGTATACATGTGGTGTCTATGTGGTGTGTGTATGTGTGGTGTCTATGTGGTGTGTGTGTGTGTGTGTGTGTGTGTGTGGTGTGTAAGTATGGTGTGTGTGTGGTATTGGTGTGGTGTGTATGTAGTGTGTGTGTGGTGTGTGTATATATGTGGTGTCTATGTGGTGTGTGTGTAGTGTGTGTGTGTGGTATGTGTGGTGTGTGTGTGTGTGTGGTGTCTATGTGGTGTGTGTGTGCGTGGTGTGGTGTGTGTGTATATATGTATGGTATGTGTGTGTGTGGTGTCTATATGGTGTGTGTATGGTGTGTGTGGTATTTGTGTGGTGTATATGTAGTGTGTGTGTGTGGTGTGTGTATATGTGTGGTATCTATGTGGTATGTGTATGTGTGGTGTTTATGTAGTGTGTATATGATGTGTATGTGGTATGTATGTGGTATGTGTGTGTATGTATGATCTGTGTGTCTGTGTTGTGTATGTGTGGTGTCTATGTGGTGTGTGTGTAGTGTGTGTGTGGTGTGTGTGGTATGTATGTGGTGTGTGTGTATATGTATGGTCTGTGTGTCTGTGTTGTGTATGTGTGGTATGTATATAGTGTGTGTGGTGTGGTGTGTGTGTATGCGTGGGGTCTATGTGGTGTATGTGTGGTGTGTGTATGCATGGTGTTTATGTGGTGTGTATGTAGGAGTGTGGTGTGGTGTGTGTGTGTGTGTGTGTGTGTGTGTGTGTGTGTGTGTGTGTGTGTGTGTGTGTGTGTGTGTGTGTGTGTGGTGTGTGTGTGTGTGTGTGTGTGTGTGTGTGTGTAGGTGTACCTGTATCACAACTGGTGTGTGGAAGTCAGAGCACAGCTCTTCAGGAGTCAGTTTTCTTCTTCCACCATAGGATCCAGGGACAGAACTTAAGTCGACAGCAACTACTCTTACTGTCTGAGCCCTCTCATTCTCTCTGATATCACCACTACCTGCTACAGGCAGAGAGCTGGCCTGGAGTGGGGGCATAAGGGTCAGAGAGCTGGTCCTGCCCCTTACCAGCACTCCGAAGAGTGGGTCCTGCACCCTACCTGGAGCTGGCCCTGGTGGTGGGAGTGCAAGTGAGCAGGACACCAGGGCATGAGAACAAGAACACCAGCCCTGCTCCTTATTGCCTGCTGCAAAGAATGAGTTAGCCTAGACAGTGCTGGAGAGCTTGCCCTGGTGGTGTGGATGAGGGAGAGCTGGTGGACTGATGAACCTAGCCACTAACAGGTCCAGAACCAGGGTTATGAGTTGGCCCACCCCAACATCCACCCCATCTATAATCTGCTGGGGCATGTGAAGTCGCTGGTCCTGCAGATTCAAAGCTGTAGGATCTCCATGATATAAAGCAGCAACAGGATATCCAAGAGGAGTCTCAGTGAGGGCCAGTCATCCATAGTATAGCAGAAGCCAGAGACCTCTAGCCAGACCAACCATTGCAATGAACACTTGCAAGTAAAGATATATGGACTAAGGGGTGACTTTAAAAACAGTGGCCAATGATTGTAGATTTGGGATGTTAATGCAATTCATGGATTTGAATTCTGAGCATCTGTTCATAGGCCATATTATTTTTAAGTGTCATTATAACATGAGAGAATGCAAAGTATATGCTATTTTAAATATTATTGTAATGAGGAAACACTTTAAAAAACTGGAAGTTGTGTCTATTTATAATGTTGCTAGATGTACAGAAGGATTTTTGAAGAAGTAGAAGCAGTATGCATACTGAATACACTGATTTACCAACATCCTTCTGGAAAAACAGGAAGATATCTATATCTATATTATATCTATATCTATATATCTATATTATATAACATATAGCATTTGTGGCATACTTATTAATAATATCTTTTGATGCTCTTAATGTGTATCTACCCAATTGTCATATTATCTTGTAATAAAAATACCTAAGACTTCTGGTTGACTGGTTAAAATTTATTAAATGTAAAATATTACTAAAGTTTTACAAAGGAGTTGTATAATCTGAATGTACAATAGAGTAAATTTATTGATGTCTCTTCTTTTTTTAATTAAATATTTTTGTTCATTTTACATACCAACTACAGATCCCCCTCTCATCCCTTCTCTGCCTCCCCCAAGCTTCCCCCAGAACCCCTCCCACCCCATCCTCCAAAAGGGTAAGACCTCCCATGGGAAGTCAGCAAAGCCTGGTACATTCAGTTGAGGCATGACCAAGCCCCGCCCTGTACCCATTGTCTAATTTAAAATTTCTGTCTTAAATTTTTAACAGTTTTCAATGGAAAATTGATATTTCTTTTAAGAAACAAAGAAAAACCATAGTGATAAGTCTTTGAAAGTAAGTGCTCTAAAAGAATCAGGGGGGGCTGGAGAGATGGCTCAGTGGTTAAGAGCACTGACTGCTCTTCCAGAGGTCCTGAGTTCAATTCTCAGCAACCACATGGTGGCTCAGAGCCACCTGTAATGAGATCTGGTGCCATATTCTGGCCTGCAGGGACACATGCAGGCAGAACACTGTATACATAATAAATAAATAAATCTTAAAAAAAAAAAAAAAGAATCAGGGGAAACTTCCCTCCCCCCCCATTCCAAGAAGCAATTGCTATTTTTATTTTCCCTCACAATTAACTATTGTTATTTGCACAAAAACATTAAATGCTACTGTCATTACTTTGCCTTCCTCCGTAACCATGCCTTGGGGGAGGAAGCTGCAAATTTCAGTTTATAAGTGAGTCATCTCTCTGAGAACAGACCACAGGGGAGACAGTGACATGGTGAGGTGGTGACTGGTTTCCACACGGCAGTGCTATAGCTTTCAAAGTGCTGATGCTGAGGAGGGCACATCTGAAGCAGTTCGGGTGGGAGAAAGGGGAAGGGGGAAATGATGTAATTATACTATAATCTCAAAATAATTAAAAAATAAGGATAAACACCCAATTCGTTGTCCAATAACAAATGGGTAGCCCTGAAAACACACTCACAAGTAACATATAGACAGGAGTTTTCTGTTAGGGATATATATGTATATGCATATATGCATGCAATGATAGTTAATAAAAAAGGAGGCCATGATTTTAAAGAGAGCAGGGAGATATATATGAAACATTTTGGAGGGAGGAAAAGTAAGTGGAAATGATGTTATTATAGTATAATCTCAAAAATAAAGGATACAATTCAAAAATGGAATACAACAGATAATAATACTCATTACATTCTGAAATCACCAAAAATATTATATACATTCGTAAAATTCAGCATCTTCCTGGCTTTATTTGATAAATTTGTACTCAAGAGAATGTATGTCCTTGAGATCTTAACGTCAAGTCTCATTGACCAATTTCAACCCTGCTGCAAGGACTTCCTAAAATGAATCTCTATAGTGCTTTACTTACATCTATAGATAAACAACTATTTCACCTAGTAAATAGTGTATACACTGACTTTATATCCTTTATATTAGATAACTGAATGTAATAGGACAGAACATTACAATTTTTTTCCAAGGTTACATATGCTGACTCCAGTAATATATTATTTGTTTGAGCTAAACATTCAGCTTGAAGTTTGATTTTGCATTATGCATTTCTTTTTCTTTTCTTCCTTCCTTCCTTCCTCCCTCCCTCCCTCCCTCCCTCCCTCCCTCCCTCCCTCCCTCCCTCCCTCCCTCTCTCTCTCTCTCTCTCTCTCTTTCTTTCTTTCTTTCTTCCTTTCCTTCTTTCTTTCTTTCATTCTTTTTTTCTTTCTTTCTTGGTCTCACTCTGTAGTCCACTGGCTTCAAAATCATGGAAATTCTCCTGCCTCAGCTTCCCATGTCTAAGCTTTTCAGGTGTGAGCCATCATGCCTGTATGTATCATATAGTTTATGAGAATATTCATAGAGCATATTTAAAGGACTCTGGGATGTGTCTCATCTAGTTTCAAGAAAACATACAGACTAATGTATGTCTGAAGGAAACAATAATTCAATTCCATAATGTTAGAAAGTGATTTCTAAGCATTTAATATTGTAAATAATCTCTATTACAAACTTTGTATTCCCTGAAATAAGTCTTTGTAATACTACACTTTGAATCAGTCATTTTTATTGAGTTACATTATAATTAGTTGAGTATGTCTCCCTTTCTCTGCACATCTTTCTATCTTTTTAATCTCCCTTTGTATGTTTACTTATTCCTTACAATATGTATCAAGCATTCTTCAAAGCAATAGTTATATGTAATAAAAAGTAATATAAAATTAAGATTCCAAAAGGCATTTGGAAGTGAAGCTCCAAAGTAAATTTCTTTTGCTATGAAGGAAAACCTTTACTAATTTCAAAAGTACCTAAGTCCCTATTTAATTTTAAACATTAAAACTACCACATTGTTTAATCTTTTACAAATAGAATATCTTTAATTAATTCTTTGATAATTTCATTTTCATATATGTAAACAATGTATCTTGATCATGTCCACCTCTAACTCAATTCCTTAGTACCGCCATAATAAACACAGACTATATCTTCTTTCCTGATACACTTTTTCCTTTTTGGTAACAAATGAATTCACTAGTACTTCCGTTTGTCATGTTGACTGATCTTGCTGGCTTGATTTTACGTCTGTCCTGTGTAGATAGTAACGGCTGCAGTACGTTCGTCAGTGCAACAGTCATATCATGTCCCAAAGACAGCATTTTATAGTATACCTTCTATCACCTGGCTTTTACATTCTTTTCACCCCCTCTTCTGTGATTATTCCTGAATCTTGGATAGGGAGGTGTTGATATAGATGTTCCATTTACTACTGAGCACTCACCGGTCACTTAGTCTCAACATTCTGACCAGTTATGATGCTTTTAACAGCTAAATACTGCAAGAAAGCGCTTCACTGGCCCAGGTCAGGGGCAGCACTAATCTACGAGTCTAAACATAAATATTTAGAAAGCAGTTTGACAACTTGGCCATTTAGCACCAGCAGTAGGCTGCTCACTAGGATCCATTATCTGTGATTCATGGTATTTTGACCAGGTTTACAGTGCTAGCATGAATTCCCTCCTGTAGAACAGGTTTTAAATCAAGTCCAAAAGTGATTGGTTATTATCTTAGTTTGCTTTTCATTGCTTTGATAAACACCGTAACCAAAGAGGTTTGGGAAGAAAAGGATTTATTTAATTTATATACCCAGATCAATTCCATTACTGAGGGAAGTCAAGGTAAGAACTTAAACAGACAAAAAATTTAGAGGCAGAAACTAAAGTTGAGATCTTTGAGGAAAGATGCTTACTGGCTTTAATCTCACATTTAGCAACCTTTCTTATACAATACTAGAACCACCTATCCAAGGGTGGCATCATCCACAGTGGCTGGGCTCTTCTATACTGAATAATCAAGTAAATGACCCACAGACTTGCCTACAGGCCAGTCAGATGGAGGCAACTTCTCAATTAAGGTTCACTTTTATCAACTAATCTAGTTTGTGCCAAGTTAACAAAACAAATAAACAAAATAAAACAAAAGACATAATAGTTACCCACATAAACTTCATGCCACTGATGTACCTGTAAACACGGTTTGCCTGGGAGACTGGAATTGTATCATCCAGGGTTCATATGAGCTGATAACCATGTCTCCCTCAATGGCCCGCACAGCACCTTCTAGTAGGATGAAAGCTGGCCGATAGTAAAGTTTGCAGGCCAATTCCAGCTTAATTTCTCTAGGTCCTGCCACCTGTCTTTAAAATAGGGTCTTACCATCAAGTTCTGGAGGCCAACCAAGAACAATTGAAATAGCCTGTGCTGTTTTGGAAGTCTTCATGGCCTCCCTGACCAATAACTCATAGGGAGGTATCCCAGAAACCGGCACTAGGATTTTAATTTAATAATTCAAATCTTCACATAGAAGCATTGTCCACACAGGTGCTAGTGTTAAAACTCCTGTCTACTTATATTTTAAAGCTTTGCTTGCAGAGTTAATAGGCTTCTGTAGGTGTTTTTCATACATTGCTGGTTTTGCTTAACCCACATTCAAACTTTCTTTTCCCCTACTCCCATCTCCATTCATATTTGAACTATTAACTTTCAGTATTTCCCATTTTGTTTTCATATCGTGTTTATTTTACCATCACCTTACTCCTTAGCTCTGGGCCTTATCTGTTCTCATAACCCCTTTCTAGTGTCCTGATATTCTGTCTTTGAAATTCAGTACTACAGGAGATGTGATGATAATGCTTGATAGCCAGAAAAAAGGATGGGCAACCAACACAAAGCACCATCTTTTTGGTATTGTTTGAGAGTTCATCTTCCATAAACAGATGGTTTCAAGAGACTGAATTACAGGCAAAACAAGTCTTAATATTTTGCAATAAAGCAAAGAGTTTGTATCTTGATAATTGATAAAACCAATTTCATGCTTCAAAAATAAAAAAAAAAGTGTTTCATTTAGAGACAAATACTTGACAAAGAGTAATTGTGATTTTAAAAGAATGGTTCCACAGAGTCAATATTTCCCAAGATTTTATTTTAACTTCAGTTTTATTTTTAAACTACTTTAATTAGTGGAAAAATTTTAATTCCCATCTATACCAATGAAAAAGTTGGAGTCTTTCATTCTAGGTCCAAACCCTCCAAGTCTGTTTTTATTACAAACAAATAAATTCATTAAATAATATATTCATGTTTCATTTTGTTATAATATAAATATGAAAGTTTTCAATGAAATGAATTTATAAGGAAGCAATTTATGTAAGAGAAGTTTAAGTAAAGAGTCATTCAATTGATTTTATTTTAATTTGAGAAATATAAAGGTAACTATTTAAGAGGTAAAATGAAGATGTTAGAAACTCGGGATTTTAAGTAAAAATTTGGATATTATCAGATTGTAGATGATGAAAATTCTTGGACTGGAAAAATAATAAAAAATATGCATATTCACAAAGTCAAGAGCTGATGTGCTACCCCTGAAGGACCTTGTACTGTGGAAAAAAAAAGGGTCAGAGCAACGTATATTGAGGATGCAATCAAGGAAAGAAAACTGGGAGAATTACTAAGATGTAATACTTTAATCAAATACTTCATGTAGAAGTAACCTTCTTATTAAATAAGAAACACAGAGCCAATGTAAAAATAAAAGCCCAAGAGGTCAGAGCTAAGAGCCTTACCCTTCCTGCTTCAGCGATCCTCTTCAGCCAAGAGAGACCTACTTCCTATGTGTTTGTCTTTATATAGATTTTTTGTTCTGACTTCTCATTGGTTGTAAACCCAACCACATGACCGCCTCATCACTGCCTGTCTGTACAGACTTCCAGGTCTTCTATGGTTGGTATTGAGATTAAAGGCGTGTGTCTCCAATGCTGGCTGTATCCTTGACCACACAGAGATCTACCTAGCTCTGCCTACCAAGTTCTGGGATTAAAGGCATGCACCATGAACGCCCAGCTCTGCTATGGCTTACTATTAGCTCTGACCCCCAGGCAACTTTATTTATTAACATACAAATAAAATTACATTTCAGTACAAATAAAATATCACCATACCCTCACAGTAATTCACTGAACACAACTACAGTTTCCTCCATGGCATGCTTGCTAATGATAGTGATTGAATCAATGTGTGTTAACAACACTACACATAATAGTTGCATAGTAAGTTTAGGGATCATACTCTATTCCATTTACCATCATCTTTCCTGTTAAGAGGACTAGCTTTGGTGTAGCCTGAAAGGAGAGAAAGAGAATATGGATGCGATGTATCAGCCCATTGGGTGAGGGTTAATCTGTATGCTCAGCCTTTGCTATGGCGAAGTCAGACTGGGAGTCTGCTGTGATTTATGCTGGATAGTTTTGGTAGTCTTTCTGAAAGAGAAAAAGATTACCTTCTGAGACTGAGGCAATTAGAGCTTAATGAAATTGTGAGAAGGGCAAGGCTGTTAGCTGTTTTAGAAAAGAGTGAGATGGAAGTTAGTTTTAGCTCTAGTAAGGAAACATTTTCTAAACATTTTTGATTGCTCAGGAAAATTTCAGAAACACAAATGGGTAGAGCAGTGGTTGTATTGTTAGAAGACTTTTTTTTTTGCTTTTCAATTTAGAGCCTGGGTTAGACAGTGGTAGAAGTATGTTTTATGAATTTATGGGGCCAGGAATTTTTCAATTGAGTGGTAGAAAGGCAATGTACACTATTAAATAAGATGCAAAAATGATCTGTGATAAAGTCCAGATGAGGCAAAGGGAAACAGAAACAAGTGAATGTGATAGAGGAATCATTAAGTACTTGGACAATAGCCTCCTGCTTTCCACCTTTCCAAAACATATATTGTGTAACGACTTTCTTCTGCTAATGAGTCTTAATGATTTACCACCTCAAATCAACTGATTAATGCAAGGTTCAAGGCCATGATAACTTACACCTCTGCCTCACTGGTGCATTTTTATAAAGTACTTTCCATCCTCTGATGTTCTCACAATGTGCTCAGCATGTTTCATGTACTACATTCATGCACTTGTTGTAGGAATTTGCTTTTATCATTTCTTTTGTTAGAATCATTTTCTTCTAGATCCTTCAGACAATTGACACTTCACTGCTCAAAGTTCTTCCAGCTTCTATAAGTATTTTACTTGCCTACCCTTTCTAAAAGAGCCCCCCTCCTCATTGTTCTGTTTTAGTCTTCCTTGGTAAAGTCACCGCCATGTAACACATCACCTCCAGCTCTTTTTCCTCTTCGTTATTTTCTTTCAGTGGTAAAAATGTGAACATGATGAAATGGTGTCTTTGATTTTGCTGTAAAACATCTACTAAGTTGTTCAACACATCATAGACACTCAACTCTGCTAAGATTAGTCTAAAGTCTTGATAGAATTTCTTTAAATGTGTCAGTTCTTAGAGACTGACTTCCTTCTACAGGTTTATTATCCGCTCAAATCCTGAGTATGGCTTAGTGAGAACTCTGATAGAATTTTGGGGGTGAGGTGGTATGTATAGATAAAGAAGGAGGGAAAAATTTAACAATTGGTGCTTACTGGTAAAAACACGGAAATGTTAAAGCCAATAAATCTGTAAGCATTCCAAGGTATGAGAGAACTACTTGGAATTAATGGCCTCAAATTAAAACAATTTTTTCAGTACTTTCCATGATTGGTTAACTTTTATTTTTATAGATCTGGTTGTTCTAGTAAGAGTAGCTTGGTCTCCGGCCACACTAGTGGAAGCCCGTGAACTGTGGACTGGTGGCTGTGGAGCCCACATGGGACTGGACTAGGCCCTCTGGATATGGAAGATGGTTGTTTGGCTCGAACTGTTTGAGGGGCACCCGGGCAGAAGGATTGTGATATGTCCCTGGTCTGTGGGCAGGCTTCTGGGAATCCAGTGCCTGTGGTGTGGCACCTTGTACAGCCTTGGTGCAGTGGGAAGGGGCCTGGACCTGCTTAGGCTCAGTATGCTGGGCTCTGCTGACTCCCCATGGGAGACTTCGATTTGGGGGATGTGAGGATGTGGGGTGGCTTGGGAAAGAGGGCTGGGGGTAGGAGGATGGAGGAGGGGGGATCTGTGGATGGTATGTGGAGTGAGTAAAAAATTTCTTAATAAATAAAAATGGAAAAAAAGAGTAGCTTGGTCTTAATGTATGATGAATCTGAGTGAAAAGATCACACAGTAAAATGCATTTAAAATTTTAATGCTTTGATAAAAGAGAGTCTGGTTCTTATCTCAGAATTAGTACTGAAAAGACCTCAGTTAAGCAATACAGTTAATGTGGTTCCATAATCCAAAACTGGCACATCCAATACAATACACAAAGAAGGTCATAAACAACACAGAAAATATCCCATTCTCTCTTTCTTTGGCTCAATATTGTTGTCTTTTCAAGAAGCATCTTAGGGAATGTTGATAGTAGGAGATGATGTGATGGATGGGGAAACTAAGCAGAAATCAATTTTCTACTCAAACCTATGAACAAAGAGAAAATAATGGATTATCAAAAATATGTATTACCAAAATATATATAATATGCATAAATATATGATCTATACAAGCATTCAAACTTACAGAGTGGCCAGATATAATTCTTCATAATTAACACTAGTTGATGACATAGTAATGACATACTAATGTGGACATAGTAGCTATTGATAATTATTGTCTAAATAATACTTAGGAACTAAATTCTCCAATACATTTTATAAATGGTATTCTATGTAATTTTTCCAATAATTGAGAAATATTTATACACCTAGACCCACCACTAGGTGGCTTAAAATTTTAAAGAAAGAAAATACATAGAAATAAACCTTCATATCTACCCACCCATCCTTCTATATAAAAAGCTAGACAGATATATCTTCTGCAAGTAAGACATTTTGTGTGAAATGTAAAATAAAAATATCAAGTATGTACCAATATGGCCACTAATGCTTGTAGTGGATAGCTGTTTCAGCTTTGCCCTGGAAGTACCACCCCCATTGGGGCTTCCAGTAACTGTTACGCCTATGAGGCAGGGCCAAGAGAGGAGCCCTTAAGACCCCCAATGCAGATGCGCGGGCTCTCTTGGATCCTGGATGCTGGAGGTAGATCGAACAGAGTTCTCCAGAGAACACTGATGGACTGCGCTACACCTTTCCCGGACCCTGTAACCTATCCTTTACTTGTAAGTTACACCACAAAACAAACCTCCCTTTTAACTACTTCCACCAATAAATGATGCTTTTGACAATTTCTGCTCGATGTTATTTCTCCTGGTTGAATCAACTCTGTTCCACCAAGGAATTTTTGTATTATTTATTTTTGAGTACCCATAACTAGCATGGGTATAAAAAAATTTAATATGTACATCCAAGTTACACAGGCAACTGAGTGGCACATCAAGAATTTAGAGCAAAACTTAAAATATTTCAATGAAGTTTTGATAAAGAGTTGAAGTGTGAGTTTTTCTTCTACTGTTGCATGAAAAACTGCAAATGTTGCTAAAAGTGTTGCTCAATGTCTAGGCCAAGTGCATTACCTATGGCTAGGATGCAGCAGCTAATCATCTTAGCAGTGTCTCTGAAAGGAGAAGTCAGTACAACACATTTTAACTCCCTAAGGATGTCTGCATTTTACCTAAAGTATCTCGTATCGTCTCTAAGCATCTGACATTGAACCTAAAGTATGAGTTTTACTTCCATACTGAGCTTATCTAATGATTGCTTCATGCCCAGAAACATCATTCAAAAAAGCAAAAGTTGGAAGCATGCTGCAGATAAATGTCACATATGGGACTCATAGCTAAGGGTTTTAATGCCAAGTCACTAATATTTATACAAAATTTCGTTTCGTGCTCCACGATTTACTCTGCATGTTAGCGGAGGAAAACATCCCAATCCAAAGGCATTTATTACGGGGATGAAGGTAGAACCACTGTATACAGCTTCTCATCTACTCTGCTCCTTTAACCTTTCTATTCTTTTTTTTAAAATTAATAATACTCAATGTTTCTACCTCAATAAATATAATATAGTATATTTATTATACTATAGTAATATAATCAAGTAATCAAGAGGATATTAATTCTCAAAAGCTGGAACTTATGGAGATGGCTCAGCAATTAAGAGTTCATACTTTTCTTGCCAAGAACCCCAGGAGCCATGCTGGGAAGTTCATAACTGCCTATAGATCCAGTTCTAGGGAGATCCCGTAGCTCTACCCATTGTGGGTACTTGTGCTCACATGCACATGCCCACACAGGGACACAAGCACACATATAGTTAAAAATAATACAAATAAAATGGATGAATTTTGTCCGCTGCTTGATCTTTAATTTTCCTGGAATGTGCTCTATGTAGGAAATTAAATACAATATCAATGCAATTCTTTGTTATTGGTAATTGGCACAATCAACCATTACTATTCTTGATACAATTCCAAGTACTTCAATTAAATAATATGATTTTTAAATGTCCTTGACATCTTAAACTTCTATTTCTATGTAAAACATATTTTATTTCATCTTATTACATAACTTTTCTTACAAAGCCAACAATTATATTTTATATTATATTTGATTATATTATTGATATGCTAGTATTATATTTAATCATATTTCACAGGGCACACATACCACATACGGAGCATATGGGTTGGTGTAATACTTATTGGTGTTCCAGTAGGTTACAGGCACCTGCTGTTGATGAACAGCCTGGGGAAACTGGGGGATGTTGAACTGCTGAATTTGGTTGCTCTTAACCTAAAAGAAATAAAAATATCAAAAACTTAAGTTACTCTCCTCTAAGCTTCAAAACAGAGAGGAAGAGAAGCTAGTGAATTCTAACTTCAGCTACTTAGACACTTTCTAAATTATTTCAAAATTCCTCTAGACAAAAATTTTTCTAGTATCAAAATCAGCATAACCATTTTTTATGTTACAGAACGTACTATTGAATTGAAGCAATCTTGTTAATTCATACACAGACAGAAAGATTTATAAGATTAAAAGGGAAATTTGTGTGTCAGAAGGAAGTAAGAATATTTTGATAAGCCTGATAATTTTCTCCACATATAATTTATAAACATGTCTGACTATTACAGTCAGAGAGGCTCAGAATGATTTGTCATGACTTACTCTCTGGAATCTCTGTCTCTGATCTGGTTGCTTAATCTCTCTTAGCATCACTTCCATTGCAGAGTTACCTTATCAAATATCTACAGAGCTTCCAGACTAGCCTGTGCTGTATATTTTATGTATAGTTCCGCTCAAGATCTTTAAACCTTGCTGAGTTGACTTTACAAGGGGTAAGTCCAGAGGATAAATACAGCTTCCTGAATGGGAGTCCTAGTTCTTATGAATGGAAAGTTTTATTTTAATTCCAGTGAATGAGTGCATGGTGGGTTTATGGTTGTGATGTTACTGATAGAGTGGTAGAATATGAGGAAATAATTTCTGCTTCTCCAGCATTGTATCATACAGTGTACATGTATTACAAATATCTTAGCCGGGCGGTGGTGGCGCACGCCTTTAATCCCAGCACTTGGGAGGCAGAGCCAGGTGGATCGCTGTGAGTTCGAGGCCAGCCTGGGCTACCAAGTGAGTTCCAGGGAAGGCGCAAAGCTACACAGAGAAACCCTGTCTCGAAAAAAACAAAAACAAAAACAAAAAAAAATCTTTAGAGTTTTTAGTTTTTTCCTATGTTTGTTTTCAGTTAAAGATAAGGTAGGCAGTAGGAAAGAAGTAATGAAAAACAGTGTGTCATAAGAGTAGGGTAACAGGACTGGAGAGTCCCTCTCCTGAGTACAAAGCCTGTGTTAGTTCGCCATTGGCACACATGGCTTTAGACTAAGTAAACGGTTACATCATCTGCTGTGGTTTGACACTAATCACTGAGACACCTTAATTTGAGAAATTAGGTCCTGTCAACCTATTAGAGAGAAGCTGGGATGAAGTTTTACTCTGTGGGTACTTACTCTAAATCATTTAAAATAAAAAGATGTTCTATACTGAGATTTCCAGCTATTTTACAATCATTAGATAATTTCTCAAGTAATTGTTTTTAAAAAATAGACCCGTAATTATTTTCATACACATCCATATCAAAATGAAAATAAAAATTTAATTACTTATCTTTTTTTATACAAAATATTTTGTTTTTAAATGTTTTCCTGGGATTGAATGATGTAACAATTAGTATAACAGATGTATGCTTATATATGTTATATTATTTGAATTATAAACAGGAATTTTCATTATCAGTAATATTTATATAATTTGATGTAATTATTAAGGTGGGAAATTATTAATTTATTAGAAATTGTAACTGCAAAAAATGTGATCTTTTAAATCAATTAGTTATTTATTTGTTTTATGAGAGAATGTAATCTACTTCACAAGATGAATTGCTAGAAATATCCTTAAGAAATAAAAATGTATGTAAAAATCTGAAGGTAAGAAATAGTTAACTTTGTAATGACTCAAAATTATAAACTGTCACCTGACAAGAAAGTTCATATACCGACACAACCATTACTGTGACAGCAACAAAGAACTTAAAAAAATCAATGTAAAACATAGAAAATTCAAACGTATACAAGTACAAATAATTTAAAATTTTTAATTGTCAGAATTATAGACAATTAAGGGGAAGATTTTGAATAATAAGCCACTAAAAATTTACTTTCATGCACCTAAAATAATCTGTTTTATCAATAAATGACATCTCCAAGCATGCTAATTCTTCATATTATAAACATTTTAAGCCACATATGGCTGCACAAAACTAAAAAAGCTTACCATATCAATAATCTTCTTCAGGATTTCCTTAAAGAAAACAAACAAATATGTAACATACATGCTGAATTGAACACTCTTTTTCCTTTGCCAAATTTATTCTTAGATATAGCAGGACTAGTCCATATGCCATAATCACAAGCATGATGATTTTTCACTGTCTGAATGAATTATGTCTAAATTCCTCAAATAATAGGAACATACATTTACTGCTTTATTCAAGTATACACCATAAATTGAGTCTGTCCATTTTACTCACTTTCTTGTTTCTAATATCTAGAATCTTTTAGGTGAGGTAGTGATTTTTACTTATATGCTTTCTGAATAAATGGATAAATTCATGTGTTTAATTTTAGAAGCATAGCAAAACATTTTAAATAATACCCTGCTTGTTGCAATTATGCTAAATAAGTGTTTGCATATGAAATATCCATATCTGTGCCTTGGCTGATCTTGACATACGATTTGTATGAGAGACAATTTCAGAAAAGTTGGTAAATATTTTCTTAGTTAAGAAAATCTAATAACAATACATTTAGAACTGTTAGGGTTTTATAACTATTGAAACCAATAAATAATAAGATCTTCATTTCTTGTGGCAAATAATTTGGTTCATCAACTTAATCCTGCAGGCTTTTGTGCTAAGTCAATAACACTTGTCTAAATACTAACTATAAAATTAAAAGCAAAACTTTAGAAGTCTGTGTAATTTTGGTCGTTATGACTCACCTTCACAGAGATGCTGATGGATTCCTTAGAAAAAGAAATAAAAATAATACAGTAAATTATTTTTATAGTAAACTATTACTTGTGATAGTGCCCTCTCACTTGTCATAAGTAAGATACCAGGGAATAAAACTAGGTGAATTGTTAGATGCCTTTCCAGGTGCCTTTTGGCAGGTGGCGTATACATCAGTAGGTAGGTTTTGAAATTAGCACTGATATAAGAACTTGATCCACACTTGAGAAGCACAGCTTACAGCACTGTGGATGGATGCCACAACTCGGTTCAGTGACCGCCAACCAAAGAGATAGTATTGACTATTTTTGTTCTGATCCAATACTGTGTAAATATCTCTTTGCTAAATTTGAATGTTACTTTGCTAAATTTGAATGCTAAATTTGAATGCTTTCTTCTGATCCCATATAGATTT
Organism: Peromyscus eremicus; assembly: GCF_949786415.1. Classification (NCBI taxonomy): domain Eukaryota; kingdom Metazoa; phylum Chordata; class Mammalia; order Rodentia; family Cricetidae; genus Peromyscus; species Peromyscus eremicus. The sequence goes on along the minus strand of NC_081426.1, from coordinate 78,921,660 downwards.
TTATAATTGTTACATAAAAATTTTATGCTTCTGCACATCTAACCTTATGCATAAAATAATAATTTTAATAAAGAATTCTAATGTGGTATTGAATTTTTTTCAATAAAATAAATAGCTTAAGAATTAAAACATGACAAAGTGGTGGTATATTTGTCACCTGCTTATAACTGATATTTACCCCAATCAAGCAAAATGGTTTTAAAAAGCCAAATACCAAACAAAAATATACATATGTATATATATATATATATATATATATATGCAACTTTAAAGAGAGGGTAATTTATGGTGTTTCATAGGTAGTGCATTGGTTTCTTATTTCTTGGGTCCCACTAGTCTTCTTATATAATAATAACTGTCTTCTTATTCTTAAGCTATTTATATCAATAAGAAGTATTGCTCATTTCTTCGAGACTTAGAATCTAGATGATGCCTGCTTCATATACATATAACATACACAATTCTCTACACCAAAACACCATGGTATATGCCAAAGGCACAGCCTTAAAGGAGGTAGCAAAGATGAAGTATCAGAGGTCAATGGTGATTTTCTAAGGAGATGTCAATTTGGGGTCAAGATTGGCATTGGTATAGGATTTATTACCCTTTATAAAATAAAATATTAAGTATAAACTATTTAGTAAATGGTAGTGAAATAGGATTGGTATATTATATGTGAATAACCATTTTTATTTACATCAAAACCACTCAGACATTTTATGTATGCAATTTAATAAGCCTTCATAATGTTGATATATAACTTTTATAGTGTTAAATCCTAATGATTTAAGGAAAATATATAGTTATTAGAGTCTCACATCATCCAAATAGCACTCACATATTGTAAGAGATTATTTGCAAGTAGTTGTCTACTTACCACTTGACTTAGACTTTTGCTTAGTATTTTCCACTTTTTTGGTCACCCTTTCTTCTTTCATGTTTAAACACTAGACATTTCCGACTATTGTTATCAAAATTCTATCCTGGTTTAAAAGTTGACCTTACAACTTAGGACTGGAGACACCAACCTTACTTATAAAATGCTGGGTTTGCCAGGCAGGGTCAAGAATCTCCAACAAAGTCAAAGCTATGTGGAGTAAAATGTGTGTTTTTGTGTTATATCTCTTTATAGCTCTAGGGAACATCATGAAGTAGGAAGCAGCACTTGATGACAGGCACATCCTGCTTGCTACAGAGTCTTCTTTATTTGATAATGTTATTAATTGGGCTGCTTGATTGTTGGCTAGAGGCTGAGACTGACCTACATAATTTCCAACTGCATTCTAAATACCTGTGCTTACACCCACAGGTGAGAGTCGCTTTCACCTCTCATCAAAATAACTTTTTTTTTTTTTTGCAGGGAATAGAGATCATTAGAGAAAGAATAACTGGTCAAAATATGGAGAACAACAGAGTGTGAGGTGCCTTCCCAACTGAAATAACAACATGACTCCTGACATGCAAGGCTCAGGGAACATGGTGGGAGAGGGGGCAAAAATACTCCCAGAGCCAGAGGAGCAGGCCATCTGCTGTGAGATAGTTCTCTAGATATGACAGAGAAGCCACACCTAGGAAATCTTAACAATAAGGCTGCCTAAAAACAAGACCTTAAAAATGGCAGCGTCAATTGCCATGCCTACATGGATTAGAGATTCTCATGGGGCTTTACCTCTAGATCTGAGAGACAGAGAAATAGTCTTCTCCAGGAAAAACCTCCTGATCGGGTTGCCAATTCCAGGAGATTACATATCTACATAAATATATGTCTATGCTTTTTATGGAACAATTAATTAAAGAATAAAAGGCCATTAATTTGAGGAGTGGGAGGAAGAAGGTAGAATGGAATGATACAAATTCATTACTCATATATGAAATGCTTAAAAACAAAATCATGAAATATTATTATTGTAAGAAGGACTCTAAAGAACTACTTGTTATTGTTCTGCTTTGGGATTGGAGATGTCTAGTTGACTGTTGGCTAACAGCTGTGAGCTACTAAGTAATCTACAATCTTTGCTTGCCAATGCTGCCCTCTCCTGGACATCATAAAATGTCAAAGCCTTTCTGTTTCAGCGGCACAGATTTTTAACATTTAAGATGTTTCATAATCTTCTAGGGTTCAAGACAATATACAGAAGCTTATTTAGTCTAATGATAGTGATGGCTTCTTAACTTGTGGAGACACTGAAGGAAAATAATTCACAAGAAACACAGAGAAGGACGATCATGTCCCCCAAGGTCATACACCACATGGCTTGCTTATGGCAGTTCGGCAGCTGGCTCCTGTACACCTGACTTCACACCTCAAGCTAAAGATAAGACCCTGACTCCTGCTCTGTTTCCTTCAAGACACTTGTTTCTCCTTTTTCAAAGGCAGAAACCCTTATTGAAATGGACCCAGCAAATAGAACTTTAACAATTGGATGAACTTCTTTAGAGTTCAGATTCTTCTGAAAATGAAGATAATATTTTCTGCTTCACAGACATGCTGTCATAATCACATCAAATCAGATGTAAATGCACATTTATTAGAGTTATATGTAATTTGCCTTTTCTTTGAGTTATTTGTAATGCTTTTTAAATAGTAATTTGTCTATATGATTTATTTCGATTTATGTTCCATAAAAATTATTAAAATGTTGTTTTTTTCTTTCTATATTCAAATTGATTGGAACATTTTCCTTTAGTTAATTATTTTTCAAATGAAGGTAACAGTCAAAACAACACAAGTCAAAAATGCAACACTCACCTGGTCGGGAATATTACGGATGGTCTGACCCTGGGCCCACTGGTTCATATCAGTCTGCTGTTGGGCAACAGGCAGGCAAAACTGGGGGCAGAAAAAGTCCTGGGAAAACTGCTTGATTTTTTTCTAGAAGGGAATAAATGTACCAGTATTTATGGAGTGACTGTTCTCTGTGGGTCAGAGTGCATCTTGATGAAATCAAATCTATATAAATATCAAAACTATAATTTTGTTTACTAAAGTAAAGTTTACTAAGCAGACAACATTTTATTATATAATACAATGTAAAAGTGAATTAAGTGAATTTTAGAATTGAAGGAATTATTAGGTTAGGATTCCAGACCTAAGTGTTTACTCTATGCGAAATATTATGTAAATGTAGAAGTTGAGAGTTGTCCGGGGAATATCTGACATTGCTGTTTCTTTTATTCACATTTCTCTCAAGAAGCTTGATGCCTGCACTCTTTAAATAGTGATATTTATATTTACTTTGTTGTAGGATAACTTCTCAATGGCTTACAGTGTCACTGTTTGAGAAATCATGTGAGCTGATGGATGTACTCGTTTGTATAGTACCTATCTTCTATACCTATCCTGGAATGATCCAACTTTGATTTGGCTGTAGCTAGCTGCCTAAAATAACTGTGTTAGCTGAAGTTGAAACCATATTTTTTAAAAAAGCACATTTATTTGCAGAGAATTTCCAGTCCACACAGATAATAATAGAGTAGATGTGTAGAAGAACATTAATGTATATGTTTGGGTGTCAGGTTAGATGGGCACATACATGAGAATGGTATAATGGTGTGAAAAAGAGTATTGTATAACTATTTCTTTAAAGTAGATTATTTTACCTTGTTTTTAATAGTACAACGTACTATTTTGTTATGATAGTCTTAGAATGGATTTTTCGACATGTATACAATCAGTGATTACTATCCTTTTGTTTATTTTCTCAAACTGCTACTATGTAGCTTCCAATTATCCTCTAACATCCTTTTCAAACCTACTGTGGTATCAGTGGTTTGTTTTTGGGTTAAAGAAGATGTAGCATGGAGGAGTTAAGTAATTGCTCAAGGAGTTAAAGTTGGAAAGGAATTTGCCTGGTTTTGATACTTTCTTGCGCTGTACATCAGATTGAGAACATTTAGTAGCACTTGCTGTTAAATTATCTATCTTTTCTTGTTGACTTAAAGAGAAGCATTTTGACTAATTACATGACTAAGAAAATACACAGATATATCAAGGAAATCAGTTAAAATATTTTTCTGAGTTTTTAAATCCTTTTGAATTTAGTTATGTTGCCTGGGTTTTGTTAAAATTCTGCAATTTTAAGATATTATTCACATATATGGTACCAGTTTTTGTCAGAATTTGATATTAAATATTTTCTCGGAAAGAAATGATCTCGACAAACTTACCTGCTCATTTAGGTTGACCTTTTCTTCTTCAGTCTGTACAATTTTCTGTTAAAAATATTATACATATCAGAGAGATACAGATAGAAATGATGCTAATCAAAGTAACTTATTAACTTAGTTGAATTATAATTACTTACATCATTGATTTTCTCCTCAGATTCCTAAAGCAAAACATGAAAAGTAGCTTTACTTGAATGATATACCAATAGTTAAATATACATGATTTTAGTGGAAAGTCAGGGGCAATTATCCAACTACCCAGGACTAAGATATTAAGCCTTTTAAGAACTCAATAGGCTAAATAATCATCAGAACTCCCTTAAGTTTCCTTTTTCCTTTACAAAAGTAATAACATAATTAGAATATACTTTAATTCAGGACTTTATTAATACTATTTTATTCAGATTTTTTGAATTTCTAGACATGGAATACAGACAAGAGATCAAAATAAACAAATAAGACTAATCATGATGTTAACTCATACTTGTAATCCCAGCGTACTCTGTAAACTGAGGCAGTAGGACTATTCTAGCTTCAAGGCCAATCTTGGTTACATAGTTATAGAGTTATACAGTTAGACCCTGAGTCCCTTCCTGGAAAATGTAGGAGAGAAGAGTAGGGGAGGGAGCGTGTTTTTTGGGAAGTAAGGTGAACTCCGCCTCATGGGTCTTCACACAATGACAGATATGATAGGAAGCTCCCAGTCTGTGACTGAGACATTATTTAGAGAAATGCTGAGACATGTTTTCTGAGACATTGGCTGTAAAGAGCTTAGGCATCATCCAAGGTCACAAGGCTCCAGATTATAACCAAATACAATACTGCGAGCTCTTCTAATACATACTTCAATCTGTCTCCATTGTTGTCAACCAAAGGTATAGAAGGTATTGGCAACATACATAATATCTCACCCAAACCTTCTTCTAACTCTGTTGAAATGGTTCTCAATATTTAATATGATAGTGTCGTATTAAAGATTTAGTTCCTGATTCAACTTCTCATGGAGTCACATGTACAGCAAAGAACAGGGTGTAATAAATAATGATTTTATGAATTTAGTCAATTTAAGCTATGATGGGATATTTTTGAGAGCCTTTCCTTCCATTGAATATTTATATGTTTATCTCCTAGGAAATATCGTTAGTAAAGAACACTATGGCTAAGTCACTATTTCTCAAAATAACACAGAATAAATAATAACTTACCTCACTGGATGAACTGCTAGCAGAGTCCTTGATAAATGAAGTAAAAGTGAAACAAAAGAATTGGTAACATGAAGACAGATTTCTCAACAATATTCCTCAAGAAGCAGCAATTACCTTAACTTCATGCCGTATTGATTTCCTACTGTATTACTAATATGCAAAATGAGAAAAGGATAGAGACAGAGCATTAAATCGTGATTCCTAGGCACTGACTATTAACCACATTCAGGAAAATAAATGGGAAAGATCCAGTTTAACAGGTATGGAAATGGGGTTTGGTGAACATAGAGGAATATGAAGGGATAAAATTAATGCAGCTAGAGTCAAATTATAGTCCAAATGACTATAGATGCCACCTTCTGGCTTATTTAAGGAGGGATATCATGAAAGGTCTGTGGGATAGTAGCAATATTTCATATCAAGTATAAGTATTGTTAATCAAATATAGTTAAGATGAACAAAAATCTTTCAGTACCTCATGTATTTTTATTTGTGGTTTTCTCATTGACAAAGAGAATTACTCACATTACTCCTACAATATTATTTATGAAATAAGAGAAAACACATTTTCCTTAGAAAGAAGTATACTAATAGTTTATCTCCACCTTATGAGTTTATATCAAAATAGTCCACTGAAAATGTGGCTTCGAAAAGAGATGCAGATATCCTTGTGGAATCTTCTCACATTATTGCATCATGGCTAAGATTATGAAAACATTGATCATCTGAAGTTCAAAGTTGAATAAATAACAGTCATTTGGCCAAGTGTGCAGCACAGGCGTTAATAAACGAATTTTACCTGAGTTGTTTGGAACACATCATTGTCCTGCTTATAGTTCTGGAAAGAAAGAAATGACATGAATTTTAGAGCCATATGAGTTGAAAAATATTTGAAAATGTATTTAATTTAAGAAACTATGACTTACTCTGTGGACGATTCTTGCAGATTCCTTAGGAAAAAAAGATAATGCATTTTGATTACTTAATGAATTCTTTAACTCGTACTACCCAAAGAAGTATTGATGAACACTGACTATCGAATACAAGAGTTTCATTGTAATGAGTTTTGAGATGACAGCAGCAAAGAGGGAAAGAAAAATTTTTCTCAAAATATTCTTTTGATTTTTAAGTAGAATCATGGCAGGAGAGCAGAGCGATTTGTTGGGTGCCATTGAAGTGGAATCTGTTAGTGAAGCACGGGAAGAAGACAGTCATCAAGTGGAGCCCTACGTAGTTGTAAATGTGCCTGCATTTGGTACTCTAAAAGTAGATATAACCAATTACTGTCATCAGTCACAGGACAATGGGATTCCTATTGTGTGACATCAGGATTACTGAACGATGAGACAATCAGCATGAGGAAAGTATATTTGATGCTGTTGTATATTTTGGTTTATTTTCCCCATAATTTTTTTATTTCAATGGATAATTAATTTAGTTTTCCTCTGGCTTTATAGGGCATTCTTGCTGCCCATAAAAATCTCAATGAACAAAGACATATAATTTACAATTAGGTGCCAGAATTAGTAATCCATAACAAAATACCTTACCTCAATGGATTGATCCTTTACCACCTATATAAATAAAAATAAACATAAATTTAATTTCTATGGCTTATTGAAAATGGCAAAATGTATCTCTTTTTTACTGCTTATAATGGCAGTGAAATTTAAAGCAAAAGCTGAGGCAAGTGAAGTGACTCAGCTGGCATAGGTACTTGCCACCAAGCATGAGGACCTGAGTACATCTCCAAGAGCACATGGAAGGCAAGAACGGCTTTCTAGTTCCTATAAGCTGTCCTCTGTCTTCCTCATGGGTATTGTGACATGTACACACAAACACACACACACACACACACACACACACACACACACACAAACGAATTAATAAAAATGACTTAGATAAAAGAAAAACAGTTTCTAAGACACATTTAGTGTGAAAGGGCTCTCTCTGAAAAGTTATCTGAGTCTGAAATATCAGTGCAAAGCAACTTCTAACATAAGCACTTTTGAAGATCTTGAGCTATCATTTGCTGATTACACTGATGCACTTTTAGCTGGATGAGTTTTTTTTATTTAAAAAAACTTTTTAGACTAATAATAAAAAGTAAGAAATCCTGTATAATATCCTGTATGATACTTCCAAAGCATCTTATTATTTTTCTGTATACATTAACTTTATTCTAAAGAGTCGAGTTTAGGTTCAGAATGAGGGTAGAGACAATGTTGAAAAACTAAAATTATTGGTACTATTATATATGTAGACTGATCTACAAACTGTGATAAGAAAGTATTTTAAATATATTATCTATTATGTGCTCTGCATTTTGTAATATTATTATAATTATCATCATTGCCATTATCTTTTTACTTTTTTTGGCAAATAAGTTACATTCAAATACAAGCTTACTAATATTTATTTTCATTAAAGTCCTTTTCTGTTATGTTTATGGTGTGTGTGTGTGTGTGTGTGTGTGTGTGTGTGTGTGTGTGTGTTCATATTCTCATGTGCAGGCAGTAGCATGCATTCATATGTGAACTGAGTGCCTGTAGTTTACATTAGGCATCTTACCTGATATCAGCTTCCCTTATTCACTGAGACAAGATCTCTCTGCTGAATTCAGAGTTCCCTGATGTTGACTGATCTAGTAAGCCTGCTTGTTCTTTGCTTTCCCAATGCTTGAATTCCAGATTGGCAGCCCACTGGAGGTTTTATATGGGTCCAGAAAATCCAAAGTCCGTTTTTGTGCTTGTGTGCCAAGTGCTTTATCTACTAAGCCATTTGCCAGTTCTACATGTCCCCATGTGTATTTTGTCATTATGATTTCTAAACTATTTTTCAATCAAGAGTGACAAAATTCTGTCAGTTCATTGACAACTGGTTCTGGAAATAACGAGTCATGTTGGTGGAGTTTCTTTATACTTCGAGAACACACTGCACGTAGAAGTGGCTCCTCCAGATAGCTCTAACTAAAATTACAACATGCTCTGGAACGGAAGCAGCTCTTCTCCTATTGTCTACACATCTGCATCTTCTCATTGCTGACACTTTGTAGCACCACTGTCCCACCCTTGTACATCATATGAGGTCAGATCAATGCTATCACTGATATAGATTCCAAGGTAACAAGATGAGTCTCTGTTCATTGTTGACATTGCCTGCATCTTTTGCATATAGCAAAAGATTCACTCTTTTCATAATTCAAAAATGAAGCATCATGTATCCCTGTTCACTTACATGTTTTGCCAGAGCAACAGCCACCAGGCAGGTAAAGATGAAGTACTTCATGGTTACTTGGTCCTATAGAAACATGTATAGAAAATGAATAATTAATTTTATCATCAAAATAATGAAATAATCATTTATCTATTATTATACATGTAATGGATAAAAGGAATGAAGATGAATAAAATAGGATATGTTGGAGAATTTTATGAATACAAGTAGAAATATCACAATTAATTTTGAAACGTTTTTTTCTCTTAAAAAAAAGGAGATACTTAAAGCCACGTTTGCTAAAAGGTGCATGGTTCATTCAGAGACATCATAAATTCCTAGAACTAATCTCAACAGGTAGATGTTTTGTGAAGGATGATTATCAGAAGGATGAAATACAATAGAAACTCCTTTTGAAATTTGATTTTAGGTGAACTAAGGCATAAAGCCTCGTTCCCTAACAAAGAGAAGTAGTAGATGGAAATGAGCCCTGGCTGAGAATCAGGGATCCTGAATATCCTGGCTCTACCCTGGCTAGAAGTAAAGCTGAAACAAGCTACTGAGTATTATCCGTCTTCATCTAACAAGCCTCATGCATGAGCCCTGAGTCCACTGTTTCTGAGATTGCTCTCAGCCAGAGCAACCTCTAATTCCGTAGCCACAGAGAAGTAAGTCTGAAAGTTTCTCTGACAGCCTGTAAACCAATTACTTCTCTCTGTTTAATCAAATTAAAACTGAAATAAAATTATTCTAATATCTTCTTTTTACATTTTACTCTAAAGGCATTATTATTTGTTTGTTCGTTTGTTTTAAATCCTGACTACAGTTTCTCCTTCCTCTCCCCACCCCCAGCCTGTCTCCCCCACCTGCCTCCACTCAGTCCACACTTCCTCTGTTGATACCTCCCATGGGTATCAACAAAGAATGGCATAGCCAGTTGTGGTAAGACTAAGCACCTCTTATATTTAGGCTTGGCAAGGCAATCCAGTATGAGGGATAGGTTCCCAAGAGCCAGCCAAAGCATTAGGGACAGCCCCTGACATTGTTAGGAGTATCACAAATAGACCAAGCTACACAACTCTCAAAAACATGTAGAGGCCTTAGGTCTTTCTCATGCAGGCTTCCTGGTTGTTGGTTCAGATCTGCGAGTTCCTATGAGCCAGCTTAGTTGTTTCTGTGAGTTTTCTTGTGATGTCCTTGACCCCTCTGGCTCCTACAATTCTTCCTCCCTCTCTTCATCAGGATTCTCCAAGTTGGCCTAATGTTTGGCCATGGATCTGTGCATCTGTTTCCATAAGTTACTGGATGAAGGCTCTCTAATGACAATTGAGGTAGCCACCAATCTGATCACAGGAGATGGCCTGTTCAGGCTATGTATCCACTATTGCTAGGAGTCTTAGCTGGGGTCATTCTTGTAGATTCATGGGAGTTTCCCTTGCATCAGGTTTATACCTGATCCTAAAATGCCCTTCACTCCTTCCAGTCTTCTCTTTCAGTACTCTCCCCCTCCAACTTCCTAACCTAATCACTCAAGATTTCATCCCCACCTGCCACCAATAAACCCAGGAGATCTCTTCTATTTCCCCTTCCCAGGGAGATCCATATTTTTAAACCTTCCATTTAAAATATATTCTGAATGTTAGTTCTTAATTAGGTCCTTTCTTATCTTGATGGAAAAGTACATTTTACATAGCTATGTTTATGAAGTGATTGCTATGTGGCAATCACTATGCTGGCTAGACATTTTATAGTATCATCTGCAATCTTTAGAATAATTTTGCAATGTTGGCAGACTTAATTTTTTTCTCCAATTTCTAGTTGAAGAAGTTGGCCCAAAGCCCACAAGCAAAGTAAACAGTTGGTAGATTTTTAAAAAGCCATATTATCTTACTTACACCTGGCTTTAAAATACAACCTCAAGATACAGTATCATAATAAAGTTTTTAGCATCTACATTTTAATGACTAAAAGTTGAGAGAAGGTAAAAGACAAATTTGTATAAATTTAAAATGTCTCAAGCAACGTATACTGTACTAATCATGGCGTTTTTAACCTACATCTTAATTTTTATTGTGCAGGAGAGAATGAACAGATTTTGAAATATTTTGTTAGTATATACTGTAAGAGAAAGAATATGTGAAATGTTACCTTGTTTCCCAAATGGAAGACCAGAGGGATAGGTAGATGATGATTTGCAGTGGATCATTTTCATGCTATTTAAACCTCGTTTCATCATGATAAGCTAATTCTGTGGTTTCAAATACCTAAAAAAGACATTTGGATTCTAAGAATGCACTGTGATTAGAAGTTGTCTTTCTGACTTTTGTTCCACAAATTTCAAGGAATCCTTAATCATAGTTTGATTGAGAACATGATAACATGGAGGGGGAGCTTGCGATGTATAATGGCTAATTGTATTTGAGTGTAGCCTCACCTGTTCTGTGAACTAATTTTCTGATTCTAGTGTTTTTAAAACTTTCTCCCATTTATTGTCATATTGTGAACAGTGATATTTGTGATCTTATTTCCATCTTGAAGCTTATTTTATTATTATTTTATTTCATGTATATGTGTATAGGCCTGAGTACATGTATGTGTACCATGTAGAGGCAGGAGCTCTCAGAGTTCAGAAGAAGGAGTTGGATTCAATGGAGTGACAGTTACAGGTAATCATGGGTCCTTGAACCAAATCAGGATCTTTTGCAGAAACAATCAGTACTCTTAATTGCAGAACAATCTCTCCAGCCCCACGGTCTCATTTCTTGATACTGTTTTGGTACAGTCATAGTCTTTCTTGAGAACACCATGAAATTCCTTGTTTCTATGACTCCTCATCTTTTTTTCTGACTATGAAGTCCTTGCCTTGGCTTCTTTCAAAGAATTAATGGTAATAGCCATGTGTCACTTAAGATAAGCTTAAAATTTTTACACAGCCCTAAAATAGCCTACAAATCTCATATGATAAAAATTCTTTGCTTTATTTAGTCTGTTTCCTCACATAATTAGTTAAAATAATGTACAAAATTATGACTAGTGTATATTGATATATGGGTATTTGATTCAATAAGTAATTAGGATATCAAATATATCCTGGCCTGAGAATTCTGCACACTTTGAATGAAGTCACAAACAAAATTCCAGGATGCATGAGTTAGATACTATAACTGGAAGACATAAAATCCTATTACATACATTCTATCCCTGTTTGATTTGGCCATGACATAGTCTAAGCAGAAAACTGACTTGGAAAAAAGATAGGAAGTTTTTGTAGAGATGGGATTCTGGTGGTTCTGTGCCCAGAAAGGCCTTCCCTAGCAGAATATCAGCTGGAAGATGTAAGAAAGTAAAATGGGACTCTAGTCCAGGCCTTGAAATAAGACCACACCTGAGTCTTTAAAGACAAGTAACAGACTAGTGTGGGTAGAACTGAGTAAAAGTCCTGGACCTGAACTCAAAAGAACAAATAGGCTTAAAAATACAGTAACATTATGACATTCTTACATCCTTAAGACTTACCAAGGCTTTCACCATGAAGTTACACTTCTGTAATTGAGAGCATATCCAAGAACAAACATACTTCATCTAAATAACTAAAAGAAGAACAAAACACAAGACAACGCACATGGTTTTAAGATGTCACCTAATAAGAACAGTGATCACTGAAAGATTTGGAAGAAACCAAGTTAAGCACAATAACTCCTTCGATTTATTATCTGAAAAGTGTTTGCAAATACCAAGAGAAAGAGAAAAGGTCTCAAGGCAGGGGTTGATTATCTAGGGTAGACATTGTTATTAATATTGTAGGAAAAGACCAGCATCACAAAATCACATTGAATGCTGAAGTGGGAGACGTGTTGATTCTACACAAGGACTTGAGAAAAAATTCTGAAATTTGACCCAGTACTGTGGTATCTTTCCACGGCTTGATTACAATGATGAAATGTGGAGAAAATTGGGAGTTTGGGAAAGAATATAAAAAATGAACAGGTTGAATAATGCCCAGAGCTCAAAGAAGACTTGGACTAGAGTATGGTGCCACCACCCAGGGTAGCATGTATGTATAATGCATAAGGCATTGTTATAATTCTTAGAAAAGTATTGCTTCATTAATACAATAAGTTTCACTCTAAACAAAACAGTTCCCTGTTCTATATTGCTTAACAAGGCTGGAAGCAAGACTATGTGTGGTAGAATTGTTTCAAAGGCCTTCATTTGTGATCCAGAACTGAAATCAAACCAAAATTGAAGTGAAAAATACGCGACACTCCACAACAGTAAACTTACATCATCTTTCATACAATATGAAATAGATAGCTATGGAGTAAAAATAGGAAATATGGCTCATAATGATGTTAAGTTGATATAAACAGACATATAATCAGACAAAGCTGGAATTAGCAAACAAGCAGATTAAATACTGGTCTTTACAGTTGCTTCTGAGTGTGTATATATCTATAGCTGCTTCAGGTCCCCGTGAAAATCATTATACATCACTGGAATCATCATGACAGCTAAATCATAAAGAACATTACAAAAAGAATCTTCTGAGAGCTGGCTCAGAGGTGGAGCACTTGCCTGGCATGTATGTGCTTCTGTGTTAAATCTCCCAACAACAAAAGACAAGATAAAACAAAAACTACAGAAGAGTGTACCTTATAAGACTGACTCAAGGATCGTGATTGATCCCTGACCTCAAGCTCTACTATAGAGCTACAGTAATAAAAACAGCTTGGTACTGGCATAAAAACTGACATGTGGACCAATGGAATCGAATTGAAGACTGCTGTGAATATCGCTCTGTGTATAAATAAACACTGATTGGCCAGAAGCCAGACAAGAAGTATAGGCACGACTAAGAGAGAGGAGAATTGAGGGAACAGGAAGGCAGAGGGTGAGACTGCTGGAGCCACCGCCAGGACAAAGAAGATGTAAGGTACCAGTAAGCCACGAGCCACATAGCAAAGTATAGATTAATAGAAAAGGGTTAAATCTAAGAGTAAGAGCTAGACAATGATAAGCCTAAGCTAATGGCCAAGCAGTTTAAGTAATATAAGCATCTGTATGTTTACTTTATAAGTGGGCTAAGGAACTGCCGGGGATTGGCAGAACCCGGAGAGAAAACTCCAGCTACGGAAGACCCTGACATTAATCTGCACACCTATGAACATATAATTTTTGACAAAGATTCCAAAACTGTACAATGGAAAAAAGAAAGCATCTTCAACAAATAGTCCTGGCATAACTGGATATCAACGTGTAAAAGGCTGTAAATAGATCCATATTTGTCACTGTACACAAAGCTTAAGTCCAAGTGGATCAAAGACCTCAACATAAATCCAGTTACTCTGAACCTGATAGAAGAGAAAGTAGGAAGTAGTCTTGAACGCATTGGCATAGGAGATCACTTCCTAAATATAACACCAGTAGCATAGACACTGAGAGAAACAATCAATCAATGGGACCTCTTGAAACTGAGAAGCTTTTGTAGAGCAAAGGATATAGTCAACAAGGCAAAGCGACAGCCTACAGAATGGGAAAACATCTCCACCAACCCCACATCTGACAGAGGACTGATATCCAGAATATACAAGGAACTCAAGAAATTAAACATCAAAATGCCCAACAGTCCAATTAAGAAAAGGGCTATAGAATTAAACAGAATTCTTAACAGAAGAATCTCAAATGGCTGAAAGACATTCCTAATCATCAGGGAAATGCAAATCGAAACAACTCTGAGATACCGTCTTATGCCTGTCAGAATGGCTAAGATCAAAAACACTGAAGACACCTTATGCTGGAGAGGATGTGGAGCTAGGGGAACTCTCCTCCACTGCTGGTGGGAATGCAAGCTTGTATAACCACTTTGGAAATCAATATGGCACTTTCTTAGAAAATTGGGAATGAATCTCCCCCAAGATCCAGCTATACCACTCTTGGGCATATACCCAAGGAATGCTCAATCATACCACAAGGGCACATGCTCAGCTATGTTCATATCAGCATTGTTTATAATAGCCAGAACCTGGAAACAACCTAGATGCCCTTCAACTGAAGAATGGATAAATAAAATGTGGTACATATACACAATGGAATACTACTCAGCAGAGAAAAACAATGATATCATGAAGTTTGCAGGCAAATGGATGGATCTAGAAAAAATCATCCTGAGTGAGATAACCCAGACTCAGAAAGACAAACATGGAATGTACTCACTCATAGGAGGATACTAGATGTGGAACAAGGATGATTGGACTGCTACTCTCATCACCAGGGAGGCTACCTGGAAAACAGGACCCCAAGAAAGATATGGGGATCGTCCAATAATGGAGAAATGGATGAGATCTACATGAACAGCCTGGACATGAGTGGGGATAATGAAGGGCGAGGGTCGAGGGAAAGAGAGCTTAGGGGAGCTGGAGATCCCAAATGGATCAAGAACAGAGAAGGAGAACAAGAAATAAGAGACCATGGTAAATGAAGACCACATGAGTATAGGAAGAAGCAAAGTGCTAGAGAGGTCCACAGAAATCCACAAAGATACCTCCACAATAGACTACTGGTAATGGTTGAGAGAAAGCTCGAACTGACCTACTCTGGTGATAGGATGGCCAAACACCCTAATTGTCATGCTAGAAATCTCATCCAATGACTGAGGGAGCCAGATGCAGAGATCCATGGCCAGGCCTCAGGTGGAGCTCCAGGAGTCCAATTGGGGAGAAAGAGGAGGGTTTGTATGAACAAGAATTGTTGAGACCAAGATTGGAAAAAGCACAAGGACTAATAGCCAAAGGAATGGAAACACATGAACTGTGAACCAATAGCTGGGGAGCCCCCAACTGGATCAGGCCCTCTGGGTAAGTGTGACAGTTGATTAGCTTGAACTGTTTGGGAGGCATCCAGGCAGTGGGACTGGGACTTGTCCTCAGTGCATAAGCTGGCTGTTTGGAACCTGGAGCTTATGCAGGGACACTTAGGTCAGCCTGTGAAGAGGGGTCGGGACCTGCCTGCACTGAATCTACCAGGTTGAGCTGAATCCCCAGGGGAGTCTTTGCCCTGGAGGAGATGGTAATGAGGGGTGGGCTGGGGGAAAGTGGGGCGGGGGGGGAAGACAAGGGAATCCGTGGCTGATATGTAAAATTAAATTAAATTATAAAATAAAAAATACAACATAAAAAAAGACTGACTCAAAATCAACAAAAGCAAAATGAACTACAAATATATATTATGCATTTATTTTGTATACACTGTATGTGTGCATATTAACACATCATGACCAAAGGAATTGGTTTAAGTAGTACATGTTTAACATTTCAAAACTAATACAAGTAAACAGGTTGGCAGACTCAAAGCAAGAAACCTATGGCCATGTCACTAATGGAAGGAAGAGTACTTGAGAATATATGATAGCTTATTCTGAGAAAAAAAAAAAACCATCAGGAATGAGGAATGCAAAGAAACCAAAATCCTAACAATCTACAGCTAAAGAAGAACAAAAGCCCAATAAGTAATAACTGAAGAACGGAGCACATGCATGTTCTCTGACAGCTGTTACTGGATATTCTAGTGTCATGGTGACAGTGTAACTAAAATAAATCAAAATTATGAAAGTTTCTCTTATTCACAGGTAATATAATTGTTTAAGTAAACCAACAGCTTCTGCAATGAAAACTTCTAGAAGCCACAATTAAGTTTATCAAAACTGTAGAGTATGGGTCAATATAAAAATTAACTATATTTCTATAATAATTAACCAAATATTCAAACTAAGTAAAATAAGATGTAATAGAGTCAATACACAAATTTATAAAGAATAAGTGTAATAAATGATATGCAGCCCATACATTGGAATTAAAACTCATAGCCTAGAAGTCTGTGCATATATGTAGAGCAATACATCATTTTTGTGGGCCAGAGTCTTAATGTTAATATTGCAGTTCTTCACAATTTAATCTATAGATTAAGCAAAATCTCTACCAAAGCCCTTAAAAATTGATCATAATATTCAAGGAATTATACTAAAATGGAATGTAAGACATTAGCTTAACATCTTACGAAAGGAATGCAATTTAGAAGGCTAAAACATATAATTGTAAAGATACACATTACAGAAGTTAAAAGTGTGTTTCTAGTTTAAAGCCAAGAAATACTGAACGTGAGAGCGCATCCAGGAACACAACACATAGATAACACCCTTTGACTGTGGCACATTGTCAATTCAGCTCAGTTTTTCACAACTGTAGTTTTGGATATTGAACAGAATTTACCATTTCTCTCTTTAGTTCTTTTAAATCTATTCTGTTACCTGATTTATAGTTAAAAGAGTGGAATCGGAGTCACACTTGAAGGACCATGGGTGGAGACATTACTTTCTGAACTACTGGAAAGACTTAGGATTGCAGGCATACCACTGTCTTTTCCCTTTAGAGTTAATCCAAAAGGAAGGCTTGTCATTCACCAGGTCAGAAAAATGCCTGTGAGGAAAGTTGTGAGTTTCAGGGTCTTTTGAGCAAACACTGAAACTTGCCTCAATACATTGATCAACACAATGGTCTCCCTGGCCATTGTGTACTCTCACATTGTGAGGGTGTTTTTTCCCCATGGTATTCTCTTTGGCCATTGCTCAGTCTCATTTCTCAAGTTACCACATTTTTCTCTGAAAGAAATACTTTATTCATTTCTTTTATGCTCTGCTTTGTGTGAACTACAAATCCTTTCAATAGAGAACAAAATTTTAAGGGGTTATGAGGAAAACATAGGATCTTTTTCTTTTAATAAATTTAAAGCATGTATTCTATTTATTTGGTGCCAAAATTCTGATAAGGAAGTAAAGGTACTTTTGAAATTATCATTTAAACCACCAGCTAGTACTGGGAAAGAAAAGTGATTCCAGAAACACCCAGCAAACTGTCTTCTCACTGATTCTTATCAAACATTTAAAATTATATTTTACCAGCAGACAACTCCCAAACTACATTTCCCAGATGGAATTCAGAACAGTCAAAGGGGGAATCCCTCTCTCTCTTTTTATGGAACAAATTTATTATTTTTAAAAGGATTAAAAATGTATTCTTTTCTCATATAATATATCCCACCAGCAGCCTCCCCTCTCTCTACTCTCATTTCCTTCCCTCCTCCCCTCTCCCCCAGATCCACTCCTATGTTTCCCTTCAGGAAACAGCAGGCCTCCCAGTGATATCAAACAAACAACAAAGATGCAGTAAGACTAGGCATATACCCTCATATCAAGGCTGGATGAGGCAACCCAGCAGGAGGAAAACAGTCTTGTGAGCACGTAAAAGAGTCAGAGACACCTCCCATTCCCACAGTTAGGAGTTAAAAAAAAAAATCCCAAGCTAAAGAAACACAACATGTATGCAAAGAATCTGGTCCAGACCCATGCAAACTCCATGCTCTATGGTTGCCACTTTCGTCTCCAGAATAATAAATGGATTATATGTCATTATATGTGATTCCTTCAGTAGAGATTATGGTTTGAATTTATATAAAGTAGACTTAAAGAAATGTGTATTAGTTAATCTACTTTGTCATATTGGAATTGTTCCAGGGAAAATTATGGTTATTCTCTGAATAATACCTAGTAAGTCAAGGATATATTCTTAAATTATTTTGGAACAAAATTGAGTAAAATCATTCTTGTTTTTGATGGGTTATCCAACCATCCTAGTTGCAGACAAAAATCTCTTCTAATACTTCTGGTGGTAAAATTATAATTATTCACTAACTACTGATATTTCTAATTTTTAAAACCAAAGTTTTCTTTTGTTATTTTAAATGTTTCAAAGAATTTGTCTCTTCTCTCAATTTTTTTCATGAACTATTAGAACCAGTTTTATTAGCTGCTGTTTTAATATGTTTGTGTGAAGGATAGAGAATAAGAAAAGCAATGGTTATTACAAATAGTAACATGCTTCCTCAAAGCAGAGGAACAGGAAGAGGGGATCATAACAGAGGAACAGGAAGAGGGGTATCATAGCAGAGGAACAGGAAGAGGGGGATCATAGTAGAGGAACAGGAAGAGGGGATTATGACAGAGGAACAGGAAGAGGGGGATCATAGCAGTGAAACAGGAAGAGGGGATCACAGCAGAGGAACAGCTCCTGCTACAAATGTCATTGCAGCTATATGTTTAAGATTTAATTCAACACGCCTTCCTAAGAAAGATGTGAACAATGACAGAACAACAGTCATGCTAATGTGGAAGGGGGAAAGCTAGCCAGGCTTCAACTTCACAAGAAGCTCTAGTGGCAGCTAAGGAATGCTGAAAGGGGGGAAATAGTCTTCCCCAGGGATGATTCCCACCGTTATTCAAAATCAGGTGGTCAGGTGTGAGTCATATATAAACAAGTAATATATGGAATGATCTGGCTGTAGTAACATATTTAAGATATCTATATCTTGAGATACATACAGCAAGGAGAAATACATGAAAATGCTTGGGGGAAGGAAGGGTAGAGGGAAATGATGTATTTATATTTTATGTTCAAAAAGTATAAGGAATTATATACACACATGCACATAAACATGAGAAGCAAATAAATAAATATGAATAATTAAATGAATAAATAAATAAACAACCTTTACAGCACCTGAAAAATAACATCTGAGGATATTGTCTAACATGTGCACACAGAAATCCATAACAACAAAATTAATAAATCAGTGTCATTGACTTAACCATTCTTATTACTTTCTAGTGTCATTTCCAAGCTTGGTAGCTATAGTTTCACCGGGCGGTGGTAGCGCACGCCTTTAATCCCAGCACTCGAGAGGCAGAGCCAGGCAGATCTCTGTGAGTTCGAGGCCAGCCTGGTCTACAGAGTTAGATCCAGGACAGGTACCAAAACTACACAGAGAAACCCTGTCTTGAAAAACAAATAAACAAACAAAAAACAAAAACAAACAAACAAAAAATGATTCATAATTTCTTTACCTATTGAAATATGCTTGATGTTAGAAATTAAGAATTACTTTAGTTATTTTGAAAGTGTGATGAATTTCCAACACTCTTTTATGTTATTTTTATTCTTCATTTTTGTCATTTTATTTATTTCTTTAATATTTATTTAGCTAGTCTAATTTGGTATGGTTGTAACAGATATGTGATATTTATAACCTAGTGAACAATAAGCAAACTAATGATCCAAAGGCATTGCCAAGCAAAAGTTCATACACACAGTAAATCACTACGGTTATATCTGAATCATCTGTATTTATTCTGGAAACCAAGAATGTTATGAATCTATCATTTATTTTCTGTTTTAACAGTCAAGAAGGTCAGAAATTATTCATGATGGGTGAAGTAGGTATAGTGGTCTCTGAACAGTAGTAATCTTCTTATATTTGTTATCATCACATAATGCACATGTGAAGTCATTTGAGCACACTAATAGCAGAGATTGTATCTTGACGCTAATTATTAAGAAAGCAGAAATGTTTCATTCTCTTGTCACTATAGAGCATGTTCACTGAAAATGCCAAATTGCTTTCTTTATGGAACCATCAATAAAAGGCCAAAAAAGTAACACAATCGTGGTATTAAATTTTTAGCTTCAGATTACAGCCCAGGAAGTAATATTAACAGCGATATTTAGACAAGATTTAGTTCTTCCTTTTCCCATTTTCTTTCATTTGTCCTGGGAATTGAAGCATGCTGCATGATATACTAAAACTCGTGATACATAAACTCAAAAATATTATTTTTCTGTAGGAATGTATGAAATAGAAATTTCTGATAAATATGTAGCATTATATCTGTGTGATAAATATTATGAAGTCTCTCTGGTACTGGGGTCACCTGGTGATAAGCTCTGTTCTTGGTTTTTGTGTCTTATTATGTAATCAATGAAACACATAGTTACAGCAACCACTTTATCAAGTAAAAATGTGGGTAAATTTAGGAGCAAAATGTTTATACTTCTGGTTCAATTTAGGCCTTTAAGAGTTTATTGGTTATAGTTAAAATTATGCAAATGAAAGAGGCCATACTAGAATCCTCCTTAGAATCATAAGTAACATAGCTGAAGACAGATCTCATAGATTAACTCTGAGGTACTACGGTGGAGAAGAGCATGAAAATAGTTTAGAACTTGTTGAACCTGTGAACGTTGTGGAAGGAACAGAGAGGAAAGTTCAAGAAGGAAAGCTTATTATCTGTAAATCAATGTTGCATTGACCTTGGAAGTTCCTTAATGGCATTAATTTAAAGTTTCAATAGAATATGTACAAGAATGACCATTCATTATATTTGAAGAACAAATAGTCAAACCTAAATAATTAATACTATTTGGGTGGCATTACACTCTCCAAAGAATGTGATCATGAAAACAATTCTCCATGAGTGAAAGAAAACCTTGTAAGTAAGAGATAAAATATCTGCAGAAAACATGTGGTATTTTTCACTCTCAGAGTGCAAGAGCGAGTTAGAGATTAGATCAAATATAAATTCTTTGAGGATATTGAGATTGTCAAGTTTAACACTCTTACACTAACTTAACTAAATGGACTCATTGGGTTTCTTTAAATTTATTTTTATTAATAATTAATTCCAGCCTGATCACAATTTCCCCTACCCCATTTCCTCTTTGACCCTTCCCTCAACCTTCCCTCTTCATCACCACTCAATCCATTTTGCCTCCTTCTCTTCAGGAAAGTGAAGGCCTCCCATGTATATTAGCCAGCCATGGTATTATCAAGTTGCAGTAAGACTAGGCACCTCCTCTCCTATTGGGGCTGAACGATGCAGGAAGGATCCTAAAAGCAGGTAACAGAGTCAGAGACAGCCCCTTCTCTAGGACACAGAGGCTGGAGAGCCCAGAGTCCTAGGATAGAACCAAACATAACAGGCCAAAAACAAAAAGTCAAAGAAATGATTCCTAATGATATTCTGCTATACTCATAGAGTGTTGCCTGGGCCAATTTTCATGAGAGAGGCTTCACCCAGCAACTGATGGAAACAGATGCAGACCCAAGCCAAACCTTAGGTAAACCTTGAGAATGCTGAGGAAAAGGGGGAGGAAGAATCAGAAGAGCCAAGGATACCACAAGAAAACCACAGAATCAACTATCCTGGGCTCATAGGAACTAACAGAGGCAGAAGAGACAACCAGAGCACTTGCATGGGACTGACCTAGGTCCTCTGCATATATGTTACAGCTGTATATCTTGAACTCATTAGTTTTTCTATAATAGACTGCTGGGTAAGTTGAGTTGAACATTGCATATAATTAATTAAAGATGAGGCTAGCATATTAGCATTTATGATAAATATATGAGACCAAATCAAACTAAAAGATTTAGTACTCACTAATTTAGCTCTAAATTAATGAACAAACAAACAAATAAAATCATAAGATTTGCTCAATGCACTTTCATATTCATTTAATCTCTGCACTTGGCAGGCAGAGGCAGGGGGAGCTCTGTCAGAGGCCAGCCTGGTCTATATGAAGTTTTCCAGACTGTCAGGGCTACTTGGGTGACTTTGCCTCAAAAAAACCCAAATATAAATTAATAAAATTAATTATTCTTGTAAATTTAAATTTTCTTTGTAGAGGCAATAGAGTATGTATGAATTTCTAGTCACTGAAATCTGAGGGTCATAGGATTTGTTTCAGATATTTCAGGTATGTAGGTCATTGTAGATATGAAGCCATGGAATCAAAGAGAATGAAATAAATTTCTTAAAAAATTGAGTACAAACAAGAGTGTGTGGAGATCTTATGTTCATAATGCTGTTATGTGAAATAATCTTTTTCTCAAACATCTTGTCCTTTCCATAGCATATATGAAATCACACATGGCTTTCTCTAAGTTTTTTTTTATTATAAAGTTGAAATTATTTTCCTGATATGAGTAGATGTCACACTACAATGTCATTCTTAGAAAGTGAAGGAAAGACATTGCCCAGTTCCTTTTGTCAGGTAGATGCAAACTCTGGTTGGACAAAAAGATTCCAAACATGATGGAGAGCCGGGATATTGTGAAAAGAAAGAAGGGGATACTTAAATGCATGGATCAATGATTTCATTGTCATCTATGGGACAAAATACATGCTGATAACTCACTGAAAGACTTCTGTTGATTCAAAGATTGAGAGCATGGCCTGTCATGTCGGGGAAGGCATGAGAGCCACTGACTTCATGCACAGAAGTTGAAGATTGCCGGCTCTGCAAATCAGGTACCTGGGAAAAGGGAAATATTAAGATCAGTCACATGTTTTTACTCAACCCAGGACCCAAGTATATTGAATGGTGCTAACTACAGTTAGGGTAATTCTTCCCCTCCCAGTTAAAATTTTCCAGAAATGCTCTAAGAAACACCAAAGGTATGCATCAATAATTACCTAGGTGTCTCCTAAACCAATTAAATCAGCTTTCTAAATTAACTGTTATATGGCCACTTCTTGTCCACTTAAAGCCTGTCAGGAAAACAAGTACATGCTATATATTTCAAAATCCTTGCTATCACCCTTTCCTTTCTCACTTCCCTGGGCTTCCCTCCACCTGTTGTGGGATAATCTTTTGGTACACTGTGAAGATGTGTCTCTACCAAGGCACCTTCTGATTGGTTTAATAAAGAGCTGAACAGCCAGTAGCTAGTCAGGAGAGGCTAGGCTGTACTTCTGGGCAAAGATAGAAACTCTGGCAAGGAATCAGATAGGTATAAATTTGCCAGTGAGATGTGGAGAAAGTAGTATGAAGGAGAGGTAACAAGCCATGGGCAGAACATAGATTATTATAAACAGGTTAAGTTATGAGCTAGTTGGAAATGAGCCTAAGGTAAGGCCTTGCTTTCATATCTAATAATAAGTCTCCATGTCATTACTTGGGAACTGACAGTCTAATGAAAGTCTGACTACATCCTCCCAGATATCCATATTTTTCTCTTTATAATAGCAAAGCTTTCACATCTTCCCCTGCAATTCTCCCTATTCTCTCCTCCCTTATTATCTCCCACATTCCTCTTTCCCTACCCCATATCCAGTCTTCCTTCTGAATAAACTGACAATATGACCATTCCATTGTATGTTTAAGGGAACAGGAAGAATTTGTTCAACACACTGGGTGTAGCTTAAGCATAGGGGACCTCAAAGCCCGCTCCCACAGTGACACCCTTCATACAACAGGCCACACCTCCTAATAGTGCCATTCTCTGTTGGGGCTATATTCAATCAAACAGCCACATTCCACAACCTAGCCCCGATAGGCTTAAAGCTATCCCATCATGCAGTGTTTTTCCTTAGTTACTGAGGAAGATTCCATAAACCATTTCTTCTATCCTTATCTTTAAAGCCAGAACCACGTGGCTGAAGCTGCCAAGTTTTGCTGCTTGCTGGGGCTGGAACATGGCCCCCTCATTCATTTACATTGTCACCAGCTTTCTGTTTTCAGTGCATGGTGTCCTTAGATAACAGTAGATGTGATCAGGCCTTGGAAGTGGACTCAGACGGTTTTGAAGAATGATGTGAGTGTTGGGAACCATAACTGGGCTCTCTGTAAGAACAACTCATGGTCTTATGCACTGAGCAACCTCTCTAATCTAAACACTTTACAGTTTGAGATGGGATCTTCCTGGAAAACTACATTTGCAATTTTGAGGCTAGAGTGGTTGAGCAGTGAGCTCCATGTATCCTGTACCAACCTCTGAGGTTCTGAGATTACTAATGCAGGTCACTAGATATATATGCGATTTTATGTGGGTGCTTGATCCTCATCCTGATTTGTAAGCATTTAAGCAACAAGCCATCTCTTCTTCTCCAAATTGTCTAAGTTTACCAGTGATGTCCTACATTAGATATTTTTAAGTGCCAAATGCTATCTTTTTATACATTCATTCTTTCTCTTCTTATTTTAACTTCATTTTCTTCTTTTCAATTACACCCAGGCAACATCACAATGTAATCTATATGATTTTTTTTTGACCTAGGGACCCCAACAATTTTAAAGCTCCAAAAACACTGACAAACAATAGCATCCTTCCAGAGAAAAGTTTTAGTTAAAATCTGCAGTTTAATTTTATTCATGGATATTTAGGTTGATCTATTGGGACAACACAATTTTTCATTTCATTTTTGTTTAAAAAAAGTGGAAGTATATGGAATATTTATGCCATTGGAAGACAGGAATGTTGAACTATAAATACAGACTGAACCATATTGTATTATAATGCTACTATTCAGGAACAAAGAAGATCCTTGTAGAAGATGATGGCTAAGAACATCATACAATTCAGTGCTACAGGTATCTTATTATCTTTGACTCACACTATGGTTTTTGTATCTTATAGTCTTACTTTATAAGACAAAAAATTAAATAGACATAGTTTTGTTATCACCAAGATGGATTAATAATCCCTTATTAATAATTAAGCTGGACTTGGTTCTTCCTCTTTATAAATGTGCCCTTCAGTTTCTCATAAAATCTAGCAATTGCTATTTCATTAGACAAAAATACAGGAAGTTTATTTATTTAGTAAAATATATTATTTTCCTTATCATATAGAAAACACAATGAATCAAGCTATTTGGAAGACTTTATGAAAAAATTCAGACTAGACTACATTGGAATGCAATGAGTTCACATACCTGCCATGGAATTTCTTCATTACCTTCCAAACTGGAAAATTACAAAGATAAAAGTTTGTCTCTTTGTATGTCGCAGCATGGACATTAGAAATAAAAACCATAATTAGAAAAGGAACTTGAATTTTATTGCTTTATTTTTAAAATGAATTTTAGTAAACTAGAATCATTAGTGACATCACATCTAAAATTATGAAGTTGAAAAAAATCAAACTCAGCATGAATTGTAAAGCCAATTCATGAGGCAGAGACTATACCAACAGAGATCTTTATTCCAAATAAATTGCTTTGATTAGTCAGTTGAAACACAATGCCAATTATTAGTGAATGTTGAGATGAGAAGTCACATTAGTAACTGGGTTGAATCAAACCTGAATGGGAAAAGAAAATGATGGGTTATAAAAAAATGAGGTGCTATAATTATAATTATAATTATAATACCGCCTAGTAAAAAGACTCAATACAGAAATAATGTTATTGATTAAAAAGTAACAGCAATAGCACAGCTTACATGTAGCAGGAAAAAATATTAACTCAGTAAAATACATTTATAATATTATCCAACTCCTAACATTTAAAATTCTTTTGTATCCATCAACAGCCTACTTTATTCTATAAAAGAGCCTAGCCTTACCTTCCTTTTATTTGTTTTGAAATAATATTTCAAAGTATGCTACAGTTTTATAACACCTTAATCTTAAAACTAATGTCTGAATGTTTATATTCTGATTCTTCTACTTTATTATTTATAACATGAAATCAACTGGAATGAAAAAGAACAATATATTTATAAAAAATCAAATTTAGCCATTCGTCTTTGAAATACAGGACATCCCTCATTTATTTGACTTTGTAGTATGTGAATATTTATATTTCTCAGAATTCAGAATGATTTAAGCTGTTCCTAAATAGGTGTGAACCACAATGGGAGATGTTGGGGAGATACTGATTCTGACTCCACAAGTGTGCATGCAGCTTACTTCACTCTGTCATCTTCTATCAAGTCTCCAGATGGGCCTGCAGCTCTAGTAAAGACTGTATTCTATGAGGGGGAATTTTTTTTTTTTTTTGGTTTTTCGAGACAGGGTTTCTCTGTGTAGCTTTGCGCCTTTCCTGGAACTCGCTTTGGAGACCAGGCTGGCCTCGAACTCACAGAGATCCGCCTGGCTCTGCCTCCCGAGTGCTGGGATTAAAGGCGTGCGCCACCACCGCCCGGCTATGAGGGGGAATTTTAAACAACATCCAGGAAATCTCCACTATCCATGCAGCCAGTGCTCCTGATTATTCACAATGTTCACCATGGCATTTGTGCTCTTATAACTTGTAAGAATGTCTCTAACTGTACTTTAGCTATTCCATTATAATACCTACTTTGTGAGTGATTGAACTGAGGCACACAAGCTTAGGAATAATTTGAGGTTGAGTAGAATTTAGCAGGCCAGGGGAGAAACTCAGGTATCCCCTTCCCCCAAAACCCAGCCTATTAACATGGCAGAGGAAATTCTCTTGTCATGTAAATAATGTAAATAAAAAATACTCTACAGCAGTGATACAGTGTTGATTTCTTAAACTGTGCTCTAACCTGGCTACTGCCTTATTTTTTTTTCTCTCTTATGCTGCTAATTGATAATTTTTATGATTTGAGAATTTCATACTTAAATATAATAAATTTAGGCCAAACCTACTCCCTTTCTCTTCCTTCAATTCTTTTTCTATTTCTCCTAAAAGTTTCTGCTCACAACCTCATGTGCTGAGGTCACTTAGAGCCGCCTGTATGTGCGTGGATGCAGGAACAACTTTTGGAACATGGGTAGTCTCTCAGGAGCTCCATCACTAGTGAAAACTGATTTAACCAGCTGCAAACAATAGCCACTGATTTCTCACCTGGAAGTGGTACTTGAAGTCTGATAACTAATTCACTATGCCCACCTTACCTTTTTAGTAATGTTTCATGGTTAGTGTAGAGCCACGTCTACGAAAGCGTTTGGACCTCGATTTTGTAGGTATAGTGGATAACCTGGATAACAACATGATAGATAAGGCCTCTTCATAAAAACCCAAATTAAAAAACAAATACATAAATAAATAAGAAAAAGGCAAAGGAAAATATACAGTCAGCACAGGAATTTATAAATATAATTAAAATGTTATCAACAAATGTAACATGTATACAATAGGATATATTCCAGTCATAAATACTGACATTCTGTCATATATAGTATTATGGAACTTAAATGTGTTGCTTTAAAAGATAGAAGTATGGAACACAGAAAAACATTATATCTTCCAACTTATAAATGTCAGCTAAATAGTTGATCTAAAGTAAAGAATAGTAGTTACTAGAGGTCAAGGATGGCACAATAGTGAGAATGATGGGGAGAAGATGGTTCATGGAAACCAGAGTAAAGTTTAGGAGGATTAAAAATTTACTCTATTCTACTGCATCTTAAAATGAAACTAATGAAAAGCAAATGAAAATGCAAAATTTCAAAAGAATACTGTTATAATTTTAGAAATTTCTTATTATTTTTTAATATTAGTTTTCCTTCCCCTATTCCTCGTTTGTGACTCCATAGAAACAATATCATCCACACACAGCAGGACTGATACACTTTTGGATTCCCAGAGACTGACAGCACACACAACACCTCCACCTGTTCAAACAAGACAAAATCCCAGCATGGAGCAGGGGAAGAAGGCACAGGGTCCCATCCCCAACCAAGAGCTACTTATACTCTTTTCCTGCTGGGAAAAGGAATATTGATTTTCTACAAGGAAGTATCACTGCATATAACAAACACATTTTTAATGTTACCCCCCAAAAAATATACGTGTTTGAGGTAAGAGATATGCATATTACATTGACCTGCTCCTTTCACATTGTAAACAACAGTGAATAATCCTGTCATACCCCACTAGAATGTACAGTTTAAATCCTGCCTTGCTGGTGATCCTATTAGCTACAATGCTGACTTAAATAGCAAGGGTGGCATTGACTATTATGGGAGAAATAAACTGCTCCTGATTGTATCTGAAGTGTAGGTAGAGAGCGTTTTCTCTCTGGGTACTGCCAAGCCCCGGCAGTCCGACAGCCCACTTATAAAATAAACACACAGATGCTTATATTATTTAAACTGTTGTGCCTAATGGCTCAGGCTTCTTGCTAACTATTCTTATATCTTAAATCAACCCATTTCTATTAATCTATAAGTTGCCACATGGCTCGTGGCTTACCCGTGTCTTCATATACTGCTTGTCATGGTGACGGCTGGCAGGGTCTCCCTCCTCAGCCTTCTTGTTCCCAGAATTCTCTTCTCTGCTTGTTCCATCTATTATTCCTGCCTGGCCAATCAGCACTTTATTTATTAATCAATCAGAACAACACATTCACAGCATAGAGAACATCCCACAGCACTGAGGCCTACTCCACCAATGGGAACTCATGGCCTGTAATTTAAACCTGGTCAGGACAATATGAGAGGGAATTGAATGGGGATCACAGGCCCTAGTGGATAAAAATTGTTGTTTTGCTAAATGGACATGACATTGAACTGTCTTCTTAGTACTCAGCTATATACCCAGAGATGAGTGCTGTCATCAGCCTTCCTCAGAAAAAGAAAATTTTGCTGTGATAATTGCAGAGGTTCACAACTCATCAAAGTGCCAATAACATGTAACTGTGGGGAGCTCAGCCCTAAATGGCTCATCTACATCGCCTCCTTCAATGCTCCAGGAACATCATTGAAGAGTGAGTAGAAAGAATGTAAGAGCCAGAGCTTTATGAGGACTATGGCAAAACAGTGCCTTCTGGACTTGACACAGCCATCGAACTCATGGACTTCACTGTGTTTACCTGCAGAAAACCTTCGCAAGACAGAGCATGCCATCATTTTTCATGCCAGATGTGAGGTGCACACAAGACCAAGCTCCTCAATGAGGAACTGTGGACAGTTACAGGGTATTGTGGGAGAGTATGCCATTTTCTCCAGCGGTGAAGCCTCTGGTAAGTTGCTCATATTCCAGTGCTATCCCCTCAGTCATGCTCATATATGCATGGACAATTAAACTCATTGTCACAGAAAAGAAAAGAAGGAAAAACCACCACCACCACCACCATTACCACCACCACCAAATAGGTGTCTGGATGGGAAGAAGGTTTTGGTAGAAGACAGCAGAGGAAAAGAGAGTATAATGGGGATGAGAATGCTCATGACTTAGAATATACATGTGTGAAATATTAAACAACAAAATCATAGTGTAGTAAAACAATGTGAGTTACAGAAAATATATATTAATAAGATGTAAAATCTAAAGGGAATTTTTCTTATTACATATTGTCAGGTTAACCTAATTAATTTGATTAATCATAAATCTTCACAAAATGGAAACTGATTGTACCTTATGTGTAATTATTAAACATTATGTTTCACTAGGCATTCTTGTAATTAAAGAAAGAACATCTATTCCTTTGTTCATGAAAATT
The DNA here is from genome assembly GCF_949786415.1 of Peromyscus eremicus. Classification (NCBI taxonomy): domain Eukaryota; kingdom Metazoa; phylum Chordata; class Mammalia; order Rodentia; family Cricetidae; genus Peromyscus; species Peromyscus eremicus. The sequence continues at coordinate 78,891,992 of NC_081426.1, read as the reverse complement.
ACTATATAGAAAATATAGTTCAGTTCTAAGAATAACTGATCTTTTGTAACCCAATGTATATTTTTAAATCGAAATACTATCCCAGGACATATTTTCATAGCATCAAAAATTATAGAATGTAATGTATATATTATTATGTGATAATCATGACACTTACAAATAAGTATTGATTATTCCTATAGAAGAGATACTTGCAAAAAAATTGTACCATATAACATAATTACCTCATGTTGTTCTTCATTAAAAATTTCCTATATAATGTAAAGGAGGATACAAAGTCCGTGTTTGTTCGATAATTTTAATTATAATGTTGCCCAGTACATTGGGAATCTTACCTCTTCAGAATCCTCAGCACTCTGGGTGAAAAAAAGCAGAATATAAGAATTTCTTAACACTTGGTTTTTTATTGCAAGATGTATTTATAATGAAACTAATTACTAAAATTACTGTTAACAAGAACAAAACAAAAATATCTGGAAAGTGATCATGCTCAAAGGTCTTTTTTGTTTAATAACATTTTCTAAAGAGTGTAAAACAAACTTTTAAACACTGTATTGTACTCAGTTTTTTCTTAAATGTGTGAAACAAAATTAAGTTTCATCACCATGCTGGTATGTGAAGATTAAGACAAAAACTTTGTACTTTTTTATATTGTTTTGTTGTAAGTTTCTCAAACCTGCTGATATTTATAATGTTTAGTTCAATTAGTCTACTGTTATGCATGCATATTGTGAAAATTAAATTTTTCTATCACAGTGCAACAAAATGTTATGAATTGAATTCTATTAGTAATTTACTACCTAAAATATTGATAGACTATTTTTTGATATAAACAATGTTATAAATTGGGTTCTGTTAGTAAATGACTACCTAGAATATTCATAGACAGTTTTACGACTTGAATTTCAGTAACTAGATATAAAAAAGAGAGAAAAATGGAAGAGTGGTGATACAGCCTTGTAGCCTTCCAGAGGCTTGTAGGCTCTGTTGCAGAAAAAGATAAAACAATCAGGGGAGTCCAACCTGTGTAACCTGAGACTTTTCTCAAACGTTGAGAAACAGGTGGTTTACCCAGCAGTCTGAAGTAGGTGCTAGCTATCTCTGAATAAATTAGATGCAGTGGATATGCTTGCGAATTCCATTTTGCACATACTCCAAAATGTAGGTTCCATCTTAGCGGCTTTAGTTCTTCCCTCAGGATTCTTTATAAGGTCTAGAGAATACTATTTTGAACATAAATATGTATATTTGTTCAGCTCTCAGTTTCATTAGTGCTGGAAATGTTAATTAATTAAAGATTATAATTATAATGTGGTGCCTGTGGATAAGTACTGAATTTTCTACACCCTTTATATATGTAAGTTAATTCAAGGAAAGCTGACAGGTGAAAAATAATAAAAGAATACAGACATATCCATACAAATCAAAATGAAATCCAGGTCATTTGGACTAGGGTAAAACCTAGAAACAGTTTCTGAGAATATATTCCACCTACTTGTCTTGTGTACTTACAATCATGGAAAACACACCAGCCATGATAAAGGCGAAGAAAAGAAATCTCATGTTTGGCTGAGTCCTTAGAAAACATAAGGCAAAAAATCAGTAACACATTTATTCCCAAGTTCACACTCGTAGCATTTGTCATCACAATATACTCTAAAACACTGCAAAACATACCGGAGATTCAAAGACAAGTGAAACACATTGCCTAACTCAGGGAATGTAGACATTAGTGATGTTGGTGGGGGCAAAGGAGTGTTGTGGAAACAAAACCCTAATGCAATGAAAGCCCATGAGTGAGCATCTTACATAGAGAAGTGAATGGAAGCATAAGTAAAGAAGAGAGGAAAATCTGAGTCGGTTTTCTCACAATGAAGAAAGCTGATATCACGAGACTGCAAAGAAACAAAACAAAGCAAGAGATATACCTTTAGTGCCCAAATATTTCAGCACATAAAGAGGACAAACTTGCAAGAAATTGAAAACCCAGGCTATTCCAGGTTTTCCAGTTCTAGAGGGGAGCACCAGGAAATGTTATACTGGCACAGTATCAGAGAAATATAAAGAAAGTAAAATGAGAAGCTTTAAAGACAGTTGATGAAAATTGAGCCAGGTGGTATGGTGCAAAATATAGGTACACAAACTTTGGTATAGTTTACCCAATAGTGGGTGTGATTTGTGCAGAAGAGCTCTGACCTGCCCCATAACTTAGTCTCTCCAGCATAGGTCATCTTTACTATATAGAATGACATAGGAAATATGGTATGGAAAAGAAAATAGGATTGTTTGTTTTAATCTTTTACGTGAGTCTTACAAGGGAACAAGTTGTTTATTGTCCCATTGACTCACAATGGCAAACAAAGCCACCATCATATCTTCAAACTATACCCACGTGCTACTCCCAACAGTTTTTAATTGTGGCATTTTCAATACCTTTTTTTCATGTGATAATCTTAGGTCTAGGCAGCACATCTTATGCACACATACATTGTTCTGTGTCAGGGCATGAATGAGTCAGAGAGGAGCAATGAGGATCATGATACACTCTGGAGTTGAAAGCATAGAAAGACTGGTTACCTTGCTTTGCTTAAATGTCTGTTAATTTTAAATAAATTGTACCACTATGTGAGCAGCATGATTAGGTATTATGAATGATCTCAAAGCACATTATCCACTTGGATACTGGTTGGTTGGAAGTTTGATTTATAAAGGTAAGCTTCAAATAGCATTTCTCAGAAAAAAACCATTCCTACTTCAAGGCTCTTTCTTGAGAATTAGAGCATTGATGATATTATATAGACAAAAGTCAAATTGAAAAGAAGTGGATGGAAAAAATATATGTAGGTACATTAAGAAAATTAATTTAATCCACTTAGTAACTGAAAATTGAATATTAATTGAAGATTAGGATATGTAGTCTTCAAAAATATGCTACAGAAGTCATAAAGATAAATTAATGATAGATATTTTTAGACGTAAATAGTCAGGTTTACATAGAAATCTACAATAGTTGTTGAGGGGATTAGATCCTAAGCAGCACCTTGAAGAAATATTGCAATGCTAAAATTTTCTGTATATAATCTTGAGAGTGAGATGTGAAAAGCTTATGCTAATGAAGAGCTAATATGCAGAAGGCTGCTAAAATGTGTTCACTTTAAAAACTGAAATATGTGTTTACATTGCTTGTTACTAAAGGTGATAAAATGTTTTATTGATGTCTACAAAATTAACATGAGTAATTATTTATTCCATGACACATCCACCTCTTAAATTTTGAAAAGAATGTTATTTATATTTTCTTTGAATTTTGAATTAATACATAAGTCATACACTAAGTCAGTATTGAGAAGATAAAAAACAGGTAGTGAAGAAAGTGAGAAAATCTTGGGTATTGCCATTGAATGTGGATGAAGTAACATAGCCTCATAATCCCCATTTTTATCAATGCAGCGATTGTCAAGGTCGCTTGAGAGGAGCTGACACTTGAACACTGTTTCAGAGCTCACCATTATTTGTCCTGTATTAAAACCTTTATAATTTAAACCTATATAAATCTTTATAAATCATTTGAATTATTTCTATTATCATTCTCATAAAATGAGCATTATCATTCAATTTAATCAATTTATCTCACAAATACTTCCACTGAGGCATCATGGAATTTTGTACACTAATATGTTACCTCGATCCAAGGTGAGCCTGAAGAATCAGAGCAGTGTAGGTGAAGCCTTCCCCACAGGGTGAGGCATTTAAACTCACTGAAATAGTGCCTTTGTTTTTGTAAAGGATGCCAATATGAGATTATGGTTAGGGAGTTAAAATGAATGCCCTGTTCTCTCTTGGAAATCACCAAGGATTAATTTAAAAATGACATTTTAGCAAGAGAAGCTTATGAAGATCAAGTGACTGGAAAATACACGTAAGCAATTAAATCCACTGCTGGGAACTAACGACTAATTCTTATACTTACCACTATTCATTAACTATTAACTAACAATGATCTAGGAATTTTAATAAGAAGCAGAAATAACTATGGTAAAGAAAAAGCATAAAATTATTGAAATATTTAATAAATATTAAAATGTTTATCCTTCTGCTAATTCACACATTTTCAAAAGGTCCAGGTGAAATGAATGCTCCTGTAGTTGAGTTCAGAAATTATTAAGATGACTGAAATACAAGATTTTTAGCATACCAACTGTTGTAGCTTAAGTAGGGCATCTTCAAATTGGTATTAATCTCTAGTCATTTTATAATCTTGTCAAAGTCTCATCTGTTCTCCTGTAAGAATGGTACAGGGTGTCATAGAATTAAAGTCATTACTTTTTAAAAAAATGTATGTAACCAAATTTTAATGGTTCTTTTGTATGTGTATGTCTATGGTGTGTGTGTGTGTGTGTGTGTGTGTGTTTTAAAGGGGTGTTGTCATGTGTGTGAGCACATTGTATATGTGGGTGCATGGAAAATCAGAGGTTAACTTCAGTTGAATGCCTTGATTGCATTCCACTTTTCATGGTCTCTGACTTGAACCAAGAGCTTGATATTTAGTTAGCTTAAGCCTGCAGTGGTAATCCTTAGCCCATACTTTTATGCACTATGATGGCAGGAAGACTGCCATGCTTATCCACATATAGCATGTTTGCCTGGATTCAAACTCTGGTTCCCATGCTTTTATGAATTTCTTAACTCTATTGAGACATCCATGGGCCCAGTAATTATAAAAATATTTTCTAGATGTTATCATGTAATTCTTATTTTAACTTTGTACAATGGCTTTAGAACATCTTATAGTATAAGTAAGATGCCATCATTAAAAAAAATTAGTAATAGCATTTTATGTAAGACAGTTCTTAATGTGAAGCTACTCTAGATATTCTCAGAACTTTGTATGGAAAATCTTATGTCATAGTAGGGGTGTTGGAGTTCTTCAACTTTAAGGAAATCATGTTCTTTAAAGGCAGTCCTTGGTTGACAAAGTTGTAACAGACAAAAGGAAAACATAATAAACTTTCACTTAATCCTTAGAAATTCAAAAAGTAAACATTCCACAAGCTTCAAACTTGCTAGATAATAAATAATTCTCATAACTAAATGTTATGTGATGATTTTCAACTTTAAGTTAAAATTTATGATTCCTGAATTTGCCTCTTTGTGTGGCATACAAACCCATCACTCAGCACCATCTTGGACCCTGTAGAGAGTGAAAAGTCTCATCCTTTTACTGAATGTGATACAGAGAACTTGGGAGTGCACAAAGAATTTTTATTTTAATAACAACATTTCCAAGTAACTTTGTGAATAAAATCAGAACAGACACACAAGAAACATGTAAAATGGAGGTCACAAATAAACATAAATCTAATTTGGTGTTGTTTTGTATAGAAATAAATATGAAGGAGATATTCTGTGATATGTTTTCAGGAAAATCTTGGCTATTTTCTGGCTGGTGTCCAATTACATTTTATTAATATATTAAAATAATGATTCAGAGATGGCATATTTGAGAATGTGCTTGACTTGCAAGCTTGAAGGTCTGTGTTTCCTCAAAACAACATACAAATGTTGAGGGAATTAGTGCACACTTGCAACCTCAGCTCTGCAAAGACAAGGACAGGAAAATCCCCAGTGTTTACCAGTGAACCTTCTTAGTTTAATAAAAGAATCCTGAGAATGTAAGAGGTCCTGTCTCAGCACAGCTCCTGCACCTAAGCTAGAGGTTCCTGTGGAAGAGCTGGGAGGAGAAGATCATAACAGAGGAACAGGAAGTTTGCTGTGAAGATGCTTCTGCTACAAATGTCATTGCAGCTACGTGATTAGTATATAATTCAAGACGCCTTCCTAAGCCAGATGTGAACAGTGATAGAACAGTAGACATGCTAATGTGGGAGGGGCAAAGCTAAAGGGCTTCAACTCTATATAAAGAACTACCTGTAAATAAATGCTGAGAGTGGAGAAATACTCTTCCCCAGGGGTGAGTCCCTCATATTCCAAAATCAGGTGGTCATTACTGAATACTAAACATAAATGTAATATTATATGGAATTAGAAGGTTGTACTAATAATTTTAGGAGTATACACATATAATATATTGAGAATATATGTATATAATATAATAGAAAAAACATGGCAAGAATTTGAGGTAGAGTGAGATTGGGTACCTGAAAGTGGTTAAGGTGAGAAAAAGGAGAGGGAAATGATGTATTTACATTATATTTGAATAGAAATTGTTACACACACACACACACACACACACACACACACACACACACACACATATATATATATATATATATATATATCCTTATGAATATATATCATAAAAACAAAACACACTGCCAGGACCTGAGGAATAGCTCATTTGAGTATTTCAACTGACCATACATACACACACCAACACATGCAACTTCATAAAAAAACTTAATAATTCAGTGAAATTTGACTTTATCATTGTTGTTATTTTCAAGTGTGATTTGTAGCTATAACAAATCTGATAATACCAATCAAATCCAGAGAATATTGACAGTGGGAAAAAGACTGGTAGTGTTCTGTACCTATTGAAATATAACTGATGAAATAAATCTAATAGTTACTTAAGTCATTTTGAAAGTGTCAATGACATCCTTCTTCCCTTATTTCATATTGTTTTATTCTTCATTTCTGTCATTTCAATTATTTTTTGTGATAATTTTAGCCAATATAATTTGGTATGGTTGTAATAGATCTACGATATCTATAACAAAGTGAACAATCAGCAAACAATGATCCAAAGGCACTGCCAAGCCAAAAAGCATGCCAATGCACACAGTAAAACCCTGTGGTTATACTCGAATCATTTCTATTTATTCAGGAAGTACGAAATGTTCTCTTCCTATCACTTATTTTGTGTTTCAACAATTTGGAATGTCAGAGATTATTCATGAAAGGAGAAACAGAAACAGTGGGCTCTAATTAGAACTAACCTTCTTCTGTTAGTTATCATTTCATAATATACCTTAGAGCACACTGATGACAGAGATCTTATTTTTACATTTATAATTAATAAAACATGTATGTGTCATCCTCTTGTCACTACACAACATGCTCATTGAAAATGCCAGATCACCTTTTGTTACTGGACAGATTACAGAATAGGAAGGGATACTAACAGTGACATTTAAACAAGGTTTACTTCTTTCTTTCTCATCTCTTTCATTTATCCTGAGAATGGGAGCATGCTACAGGAAGTACTGAAAATTCATGATACTTACAAAATTCAAATATATTATTTTCCTGTTAGAATGCATGAAGCAGAAAATTCTGACAAACATAAAGCATTATGTCTGTGTAATATTATAGAGTCTCTCTTGTACTGGGGACACTTGATGATAAGCTCTGTTCTTGGTTCTAGTGTCTAATCATACAATTGATGAAACACTTAGGGTTAAAAACAATCAGTTTAAAGGCATCACAAAGTCAATTACACATGCTTACATTTTGGAGCAATATGTTTATACTTTTGATTAAATTTTGGTCTTTCTGAACTTATTGACCATAGTTAAAACCATGCAAATAGAAGAGGTTATGAGGAAATCCTCCATGGAATCACAAGTGAAGTGGCTGGAGACAGATATCTCATAGATAAATAACCCTGATGAAATATGATGGAGGAGAATATGAGAACAGAGGGGAAATCTGTGAATATTGTGGTAGCAACAGAAATGAAGATTCAAGAAGGAAAACAAAATGTCTGAAAAATCAATGTTGCATTGACGTTGGATGATCCTTAATGGCAGGAATTTAAAATTTTAATACAATAGGTACAAGAATGGCCAAATATTATATTTCAGAGCACAAGTATGCAAACCTATATCGTTAGGATTATTTTGATGCCATCATAGGCTTCATTCAAAGTAATATGATTGTGGAAACAATTCTCCACATGGAATAGAAAGCTTATGTGAGAAAGAAAATATCTAACAATAGCATTGCTATGTATCAGCGCTCAAAGCTAGGGATGGGGTGAGTTAGAAATTAGATCAGATATAGATTCTTCTACAGAATGTTGAGATTTGGAAGTTTAACACTGTTATAATTATTTGACTAGAGTGGTCTGGAATTGACTGCTGAGTAGTTGAATTAAACATTTCCTATATTTAAACATGCAGGAGGCTAGCTAATTGTCATTTAATTGAAAGATATGCAAGATAAAATAACAGGAAAAGATGTAATAAATAATGTTTAGCTCTACCTTTAAAAACATGTGACTGAAGTATGGATAAAGAAAATGTGTTACGCCGGGCGGTGGTGGCGCACGCCTTTAATCCCAGCACTCGGGAGGCAGAGCCAGGCGGATCTCTGTGAGTTCGAGGCCAGCCTGGGCTACCAAGTGAGTTCCAGGAGAGGCGCAAAGCTACACAGAGAAACCCTGTCTCGAAAAACCAAAAAAAAAAAAAAAAAAAAAAAAAAAAAAGAAAATGTGTTACATATACACAATAGAGTACTACTCAGCAGAGAAAAACAATGACATCATGAGGTTTGCAGGCAAATGGATTGAACTACAAAAAATCATCCTGAGTGAGGCAACCCAGACTCAGAAAGACAAACATGGTATGTACTCACTCATAAGTAGATACTAGATGTAAAGCAAAGGATAACCAGACTGTAACTCACAACTCCAGGGAGGTTACCTAGTAACGAGGACCCTGAGAGAGACACAGGGATTGCCCAATGATGGAGAAATAGACGATGAGATCTACATGAGCAAACTGGGATTGAGAGGGGTTAATGAAGGGCAAGGGTCAGGGGAAAGAGAGCTTAGGGGAGTGGGAGGTACCATCTGGATCAGGAGCAGAGTGGGAGAACAGGGAGGGAGATATCATGATGAATGAAGACCCCAGGGGAATAGAGAGAAGCAGAGTGCTAGAGAGGTCCCCAGAAATCCACAAAGATACCTCCACTGTAGACTACTTGCAACTGTCGAGAGAGTGCCTGAGCTGACCTACTCTGGTGATCAGATGTCCGAAAACCCTAACTGTCACGAAAGAACTCTCATCCAGTGTCTGATGGAAGTGGATACAGAGATCCAAGGCCGCGCCCCAGGTGGAGCTCTCGGAGCCCAATTGGCAAGAGAGAGGAAGGATTGTATGAGCGAGAGATATTGAGTCCATGATTGAAAAAAGCACAGGGACAAATAGCCAAACTAGTGGAAACGCATGAACTGTGAACTAATGGCTGAGGAGCCCCCAAGGAACTGGACCAGGCCCTCTGGATAAGTGGAAGAGTTGATTAGCTTGAACTGTTTGGGAGGCCCCTAGGCAGTGGAACAGGGACCTGTCCTTGGTGCATGGGCTGGCTTTTTGGAACCTGGGACCTATGCTGGGACACTTTACTCAGCCTTGGTGCAGGGAGGAGGGGACTGGACCTGCCTTGGCTGAGTCTACCAGGCTGGGCTGACTCCCCAGGGGAGACCTTGCCTTGGAGGAGGTGGGAATGGGGAGTGGATTAGGGGGAGGGCTGGGGGTGGGAAGAAGGAGGATGGGGGAATCTCTGGCTGATATGTGAACTTAAGCTAATAGAAAATAAAAAAAAATATATTAAAAAAAACATATAAATAGCCAGGGGTGGTGGTTCATGATTTCAATTACAGAACATGGAAGTCAGAGGCAGATGGGGCTCTGTGGGTTTAGCCAGTTGGTTGATATAGAGAATTCCAATATAGCTGGAGCTACATAGTAAAATTCTGTCTTGAAAAAAATATTTGTGTAGTTTTAACTTTTTGGTACAGGCAATAGAATATGTATATATTTCTAGAGTTACTGATATCTAAATTCATTGAATTTATTTCATATATTTCATGTATTTACATAATGATAGATAAGAAGCCTTGGATTCAAGAAGAGTAAGTTTTTTAATTTGGATACAAGTAAGTATGTGGAGATCTTAAGATCATAATGCTTTTTATTATGTGAATAAGTATTTTCTCAAACTTGTCTCCTTTTCATATCATACATGAAATAACTTTAATGTGATTTTACTAAGTTTTTCAAAAGAGAATGTTGAAATTACATTCCTGGTATGAATACCTGGTATATTCCAACATCATTATTAGACGCTGAAGGAAAAGGAAGAGCTCTTTTGCCACATAGATGTGAACAGGTTCTCCTTGTTCTGCCTGAGTAAAAAGATTTCAAGCATGATGGAAACCAACAATATTCCAAAAAGGAGGAAAGGGATACTTAAGTACATGGATTAGTTTCTTTATTGTCATCTATGGAACCAAATACATGAAGAGAACTAACTGAATAAAGGAATTCTGTTGACCCACAGTTTTAAAGCATGGTCTGTCATGTCAGGGAAGGCCTGACAGCAGGTAAATTCATGCTTAGGACTGGAATGTTCCATTACAAAGCTAAGCAGATCAAGTATCTGATAAACAACACATCTTGAACTCAGACACTTACTCTTATCTAACCCAGTAACCAAGCATGCTGAACAGTGCCACCTACATTTAGGATAAGTCTTCTGCACCCAGGTAAACATTCTAGAAATGCTCTCACAATCACACTCAAGGTGTGAAACATTTCTGACCTAGGTGTCTCATAAACCAATCATAATATTTTAAGTTGAATGGCTACACATTGTTAACTTAAAGCCAAGCATCACTTGAACCATAGCATTCTGTCCCTAACTCCTAATTTATCATGCTCATTTCATAGTGTAAAACACATATACTTTATTACTATGCTGTGGAGCTGTAAATTGAAGCAAATTCTTTACTCCACAAGCTGACTTTAGTCATGGTGTTTTATCACAACAGTAGAAACCCTAACTATGACACAAATTTCCTGTGAAGAGAAGATTTTTTTCCTCTGTAACTTAGATGGAATTCTCTATAATACTTATTTTTAATGAAAGGCTCACTATCTCTAACAATGACTACTTTCTCTAATGTTTCTATTAATCAAATATCATTCATCCTTCCTTCAATAACTTTGTATTTTGTGCTATTTTATGCCTTTATCTTTTGTCAGGAAGAAAATATGTGCTATAAAATAATGTGAGACATTGAGTCACATTGCCATGATGAGTTACAGGTTATGCCTGGTACACTTCATTACATGACCATAAACTAAAAAAGAAATAGAAAACTCACTGAGCGAATGGAGTGATTGAAGCAGAGGATCAAATTTACTGTGAACATGGTAGAAATATTTGAAATCAGGGAGATGAATGAAGAAGTCCTGACAAAGAGAAGTAGATATATAGATTCTTCTCTCTGGTCCCTTGAAGTCAAAACCCAGATTCCTCCTCCCTCGGAAACATCTATAATTTTTGAGTAGTCAGAAGGATAATCTCAAGTTAGAATTCTGAGTTTTTCTATGGGAGAAGCATGTGGCCCTTACAGGTCCAGTTTGAGAGTGAAGTTGTTTATGTCCCTTTTCCATTGACCTAATGAAAGAGCTCAGCCAGGACTAGAGGGTTTTCATGAAGTGGGTATAGATAGGAAGGTATGAGGACAAATTACCTTTCTATGCAGATGACATGACTTAAATGTGGAAAAGTATACACAGCATCACCTAAGGAAACTGATATAACTGAATACAGCAATTGCCAACAAAGTAATGCACAGCAACTGTATACAAAGCAGTTACAAAATAATAGGGAAAAGTCCAATAGTCTTAGAAATAAGTCTGCATGAGAAAATGAATTACATCCTTTTAGAATACTAGAAAATATATTGTAAACTCAATAGACTTTTTTTTACCATATAGTTTTCTAGGAAATGAATGTTTCTTACCTCTTTTTTTGTGGATCAGTTGCCTAGGAAAACAAAGAGTTTGGATTGCATCTCAGTTTTATAACTTAAGATTCTAAAATCACATTTACAGAAGTCATGATCAGAAAAGTTGACATCCTATTCTTGAGTAAACAATTCACAAGAATTATCATTTTGTTTAATGGCATTTTTAGAACTCTGCATTGCTATTTAAACCTTCAAAGCCACAAACCTGGCCTAGCTCTCTGTGGTGTAGGAACAACCCTTTGCATTTTTACTCTTCCATGGTTTTATATTTATCAACTATATTTTTTATTGTATTAAAGTTTGTATACGATGTTCTGAGATTTTTAATTATGGAAGAATTTATACTTAATTGGATATGTTTTTGAAATCATAGATGCTAGCCTTAGAATTTTAACTTTCGTTTCCTTTATAGGATGTAGTAAGTTCGATGACTTTTACATAACAAACCACATCAAATGAAAAAATAAATCTACCTTGATTATAGCTTATATCCCATTTAAGTAAATCAAATATTTTAGAATAATAAAAAATATGCTAGAAATTCAATTTATTTTTTATTGTATATTGTCTGGTAAATGAAGATGTCTTACCTTTTCTTGTGGATTCACTGTCCCCATAAACAAATAAAATAGTTTGGTTTCCACTTTAATTTTTCATTCAGGATTCTAATTATTATATTATTTTTATATTTGTGATGAACAGACAAAGACAAAATACTGAATACATAATAAATACATATTTGTCTTTTATTTAATGTTTGTTTTCAAAGATGTGACAGTGGGGTTTTTATATAATTTGTTTCATTTGAATATCAATTTAATTACTTCATATTTTAAGAAATGTTTAAATGGGGATAGAGTTTTATCAATCAAGAAGGGAGAATGAGTGATAATTTTTCCCTTGTATCATATGGAGTCCCCTCCATCATTATAAAAGCTAGCAAGCATGGCTGAAGCTTCCTGCTCAGGCCAGCTTGATATCTCCATGATGTGAGACTAAAAAATATGGTATCTCCAGCAATAGGTTCTAATGTTAAGTTCTGGAGGGTAATCAAGAGCAGTGGTAATAGCCTGCAATGTTTGGGACTTTATGAGAACCCACTGTCCAATATCTCCAAAAGAAATAACCCATTTCTGCACAGAGCTATTTAATTTATATTAGTTAGCCTGTTGATCATAGTAGAGGCATTGCCATTCCATGATTGAGTACCTCCATTTTACCCATTCCTCACTTCTCCTCCCCTGTGCCTTCCCAGGAAAGAGATTCTGCAGCAGTAGGTAGGTTTTCATATGGCCTTTTAGAAAAGTCTTTACTCTGTCTTTTCCTCCCTGTATTTCCTCCTGTACCCTGCCTTCTCTTCTACTGTTTTAATTTAAGGTTTGTTGTTCCTTCTTCCTGTAATACCATCTAGCCTTTATATCACTACTTTATTTCAGGCTTCATTTGAATGTTCACCCCACCATCACCTTTTACCAATTCCCTGACACCCCCTGTGTATTTCAAGTGAAACATAAGAATCTGGGGATTTAAGAGTACAAATCCCTTTCCAACATCACGGAACTCCTTAGAAGTGGAGGCAGAAAGAGTGTAGGGGCCAGAAGGGATTGAGGGCAACAGGAGAACAAGACTTTCTAAATAAACTGAGCAAAAGCTCCAACAAATGCACAGAGAATGAAGCTGCAAGCACAGGCCTACATGAGTGTGCACCAGGTCTCCTCTGTACGTATTAGAGATTTCAGTTTAGTATTTTTATGGGACTCCTGAGTCAGGGGTGGTTCCTGATTCTTGTGCATTCTATTTTCTTTCTGTTGGTTTGAGCTATCACACTTCAATGTGATGGTTTTTTTTTTTAATCAAATAGCATTTTATTTTGTTATGTTATGCTTAGTGGTTATCTCTCACAAGCTCGGTGTGTTCTAATGAGAGACACAAACGGAGTGGATCTGGAAGGGAAAGCAGGTGGGGAGGAACATGGAGGAGTACAGAGAACTGTAGTCAGTTTATACTATATGAGGAAAAATAATCTATTATCAATAAAAGGGATAAAGAAAAAATTTAACTCATAAATGATATAAAATGAGCAGCATTTATATTCCTGAATAGGGGTTACCTCAGAATGACACTACCTAGCTCTGTTTGTCTATAAATTTTATGATTCTATATTTCTTAATAGCTGAACAATATCCCATAGTGTAAATAAGCCACATTTTCATCGATTGTGAACCCAGACAGCTACAACAACATCTTTCCTGGAAAAATGCCCATTGTCACAATAATAGCATGAATATCATGGGAGTAACTGTACTTTCTACTCGGATTTAGGTCCAGTTATACAGATAAAATCCATACCTGGCATCAATTGTCCCCCTGAAAACCTATATCTAGGCAGGTCATTACCCTAGGGAACAACCTACTACTGTTATTTTACTAACTGGACATAGTATTCAACATATTCCCAATGGCTTCTTACATTCATAGCTTAATGCAGCTCTCAACTGTAATCAGAGACTGTACTATTTGCAGTAGACAGATTACTATCACAGAGACCCACAACTAGTCAAAGTGCAGTGAATGAGAGATTGTGGAATGCTCAGCTCTAAAAAGGACACCTGTATCCCAGGTCCTTCTTCCAGAGTTCAGGAACCACTGTGGAGTAGTAGACAGAAAGACTGTAAGTGCCAGAGGCAGTGGATGACCACAAGTAAACAGTGTTCTACAGACTAGAGAAGAGCATCACCTGTGAACTCACAGTCATTGTAACAGCACAGGCTGTTACAAGTACTTTGGGAGATCAAGGCATAGGTGATGCACATTGTAAATGCATGCTAATATTTAGAAATTGTGTTTGCTTTAGAGGCTTTAAGTTCTCATGCACATTATCAAAGGTATTGTTTTTGTATTCTTACAGTGGATAACAGAAAGCTAATTTCTTACTGTTTTCCTTGAAATTGTGTCTAAGAAATAGTCAATGCTTTTGGAACTGAATATCAGGCATTTGTTCCTGACTTTTGATAAATTGTATAGCCTAGTGCTTACTTGCCCAGAGTGTGGAAGTGAATGAGTGCCACCTGGGAGCTTGTGTAAAATACAAATTCTTACTTCATTTTTCCAAACTTGCTGAATAAGAACCCAGGACACAAATACTTTGACATGAGTCATTAACTATTTTAATGTTGAACAAATTATGCATGTTTCCACATGATTCCATAAATAGAAACATAGTAATATTTTGTTATCTATTTCAGAAGTACCTGAGAACTGAATCTTTGTAACATGAATCTCAAAAGGACTTATTAATAAAAAAAACTTGAAGCCAGATATTGGAGTAAAAGCTGAGAGATCAGAGGAATAGAACAAGCAAGCCACAAGTCTTACCACTAAGAAATCCTCAGCCCAAGAGAGCTACTTCCTGTATACTCAAACCTTATATAAATTTATGTGTTCTGCCGTCTTACTTCCTCTCTCCACCCAGCTACATCACTTCCTCTTTCCACCCAACTCTATCACTTCCTGTCTGTCTCTACAGACCTCCAGACCTCTATGGTTAACTAGAGCTAGGATTAAAGGCATGTGCCACCATGCCTGGTGCTGTTGCTAGTGTGGCCTTGAACTCACAGAGATCCAGATGAATCTCTGCCCCCTGAATGCTAGGATTAAAGGCATGTGCTACCACTGCCTGACCTCTATCTTTAACTATAGTGGTTAGCTTTCTCCTCTAATCCCCAGGCAAGCTTTATTTGTTAGAACACAATAAAATATCACTACATTTCCTCTTTTTTGTCTAAAGTAATAAAAGGTTATAACTAATATAAGAAAAACTATATACAATAAGTACAATAAGCATATACATTGTATACAGTCAAGAATTACATTAACAAGGTCCAGTCTATTCACATTTGAAAAATTCAGAGAAAATACTCCATTATCTATTCTATTTTAGTGAGTCCAAAATGTTGTACTTAATTCACATTCTATCTTAACTTCTATTACCAACCAAAAATATTTTTTGATGTCTATCAAACTTATACACTTTACACCTCTTTAGTGAGTTTCTTTTCTTAATTTCTTAACAAGGAAAACCATAACAATAACTATCTAATCTTCAACTCCCTTAGAGACCCGAGAAGAAAATAATATTAACTGAGTATGGGATAATATTAACAGGGATGCTGAGATGAAGCCACACACACACATAGCCAAGAAGAGTGGACAGCTGAATTAAAAAAAATCAATAATTTCCAGAATTTAAAATCCTGAATCATGACATGACACTAGTGGAATTCAGGTATTTCTGGTACGTGGATTGCTCTCACCCAATGTGAGGTCGAACAATTGACCTTGTGCACATCCTACTTCAAAATTAGTCTGTCAGATAAGCTAAGGCTATAAGCTGAAGATGATGTCCCAACACTGTGGAGAAACCTCAGGTGACTGTCCAGGCAGCTGGCTGTTTATGTCAACTCACCTTTTTTTGGAAGTTGCTTGCATGCACTTCCTATTTTTATTTTTGTTAGGTAATATTATTTTCCTTTTTGGGTCTCTGAGGGAGTTGAAGATTAGTTAGTTATAGTTGAAGATTAGTTAGGATAAAAAGTGAATTAGATACATTTTGGACTTACCAAGATAGGATAGATAATGGAATTATTTTCTCTGAGTTTGTCAAATACAAATGGACTAGACATTGTTTAAGTATTTATTACTTGTATATATGGTATATAGTTATTGTACTTTTGTATATAGTTTTTCTTATGTTAGTTATAACCTTTTTCCTTTTTTCTTTTTATTAAAATAGAAAAGGGGAAATATGGTGATATTTTAATTGTACTGAAATGTGATTTTATTTGTATGTTAATAAATAAAGTTGCCTGGGGGTCAGAGCTAATAGCAAACCATCACAGAAGCTGGGCGGTGGTGGTGCACGCCTTTAATCCCAACTCTTGGGAGGCAGAGCTAGGCAGATCTCTGTGTGTTCAAGGATACAGCCAGCATGCAGACACACGCTTTTAATCTCAGTACCAACCATAGTAGACCTGGAGATCTGTACAGACAGGCAGTGACCAGGAGGTCATGTGGTTATGTTTACAACCAATGAGAAGGCAGAATAGAAAGTCTATAAAAAAAAAGACAGGAAGTAGGTCTCTTGCTGAAGAGTACAGCAGCTGCAGTGAAGGGTAAGGTTTTTAGCTCTTGGCTATCGCTTTGACCTCTTGGGCTTTCATCTTTGCATTGGCTCTGTGTTTCTTATTTAATAAGATGGTTACATCTACAATTTCTTAACAAAGAAAACTATAACAATAACTATCTAATCTTCAACTCCCTTAGAGACCCGAGAAAAAAAAATATTAATTGAGTAAACAGGAAGTGCATACAAGCGACTTCCAAAAAATGTGAGAAATGACACCATGGCTCAGATGATGTAACATTCAAAATCAGATTCAGAGCAACTGGCTGAGATGATCCGTCTTCACAGACTCCTACAGCCAAGATTTAACTATAACTATTAATTTTCTCAGGATCCCTATAAGATTACCAGCACCCCTGATCAGCAGGAAGTAGTAGGAGAAGCTGTTCCCAAATTCACAAAATACTGTTTATAAATGTTTAGTTTATTTTAAAAGAGGTTGATTATAAATGCAATCTCTTTCTAAAGAAGAAAAGGGGATATCAATATGATAGGATAAAAAGATAGATTATTCATTTTCGTTGATCTCTAGGAAGTCTTTAATTTCTTTCTTTATTTCTTCCTTAACCCATTGGTGATTCAGTTGGGTATTATTCACTTTCCATGAGACTGTAGGTTTTCTGTAGTTTTTGTTGTTGTTGAAATCCAACTTTAGACCATGGTGGTCTGGTAGAACACAGGAGGTTATTCCAATTGTTTTGTATCTGTTTAGATTTGTTTGTGGCCAAGTATGTGGTCGATTTTAGAGAAGGTTCCATGGAGTGCTGAGAAGAAGGTATATTCTTTTTTGTTAGGATGGAATGTTCTGTAAATATCGATTAAGTCCATTTCAGTCATGACATCAGTTAAGTCCTTTATTTCTCTGTTAAATTTCAATTTGGGAGATCTGTCCAGTGGTGGAAGTGGGGTGTTGAGGTCTCCCACTATTAATGTGTGGGGTTTTATATGTGATTTAAGCTTTAGTAATGTTTCTTTTGCATATGTGGGTGCTCTTGTGTTTGTGGCATAAATGTTCAGAATTGAGACTTCATCTTGGTGGATCTTTCCTGTGATGAGTATGTAATGCCCTTCTTGATCTCTTTTGATTGATTTTAGTTTGAAGTCTATTTTGCTGGATATCAGGATGGCTACACCCGCTTGTTTCTTAAGACCGTTTGATTGGAAAGTCTTTTCCCAGCCTTTTATTTTTAGGTAGTGTCTATCTTTGAATTTGAGATGTGTTTCTTGTATGCAGCAGAAAGATGGGTCCTGCTTTCATATCCATTCTGTAAGCCTATGTCTTTTTATAGGTGAATTAAGTCCATTGATATTGAAGGATATTAATGACCAGTGATTGTTCATTCCTGTTATTTTTTTGTGGTGATGTGTGTGTACTTCTCTTCGTTGGGGTTTACTGCTGTGGCTTTATCTATTGCCTGTGTTTTTGAGGGTATATCTGACTTCCTTAGGTTGGAATTTTCCTTCTAGTGCTTTCTGTAGGGCTGGGTTTGTGGATAAGTATTGTTTAAATCTGGCTTTGTCATGGAATGTCTTGTTCACTCCATCTATAATGATTGAAAGTTTTGCTGGGTATATTAGTCTAGGCTGACATCCATGGTCTCTTAGTGTCTGCATTACATCTGTCCAGGTCCTTCTGGCTTTCAAAGTCTCCACTGAGAAATCGGGTGTTATTCTGATAGGTTTGCCTTTATATGTCACTTGGCCTTTTTCCTTTGCTGCTCTTAATATTCTTTCTTTATTATGTACATTTAGTTGTTTAAATATTATGTGGCGAGGGGACCACATATCCAAACCTATGGGACACTATGAAAGCAGTACTAAGAGGGAAATTCATAGCACTAAATGCCCACATAAATAAGTTGGAGAAATCTCACACTAGTGACTTAACAGCACACCTGAAAGCTCTAGAACAAGAAGAAGCAAAGTCTCCCAGGAAAAATAGATGCCAGGAAATTATCAAAGTGAGAGCTGAAATCAATAAAATAGAAACAAAGAGAACAATACAAAAAAATTAATGAAACAAAGAGTTGGTTCTTTGAGAAAATCAACAAGATAGACAAGCCCTTATCCAAACTAACCAAAAGACAGAGAGAGAGCATCCAAATCAACAAAATCAGAAATGAAAAGGGGGACATAACAACAGACATTGAGGAAATCCAGAGAATCATCAGGTCATACTTCAAAAACCTCTATTTCACAAAACTGGAAAACCTAAAAGAAATGGATAATTTTCTGGAATAGGTACCACATACCTATATTAAATCAAGACCAGATAAACTATTTAAATAGTCCAATAACCCCCAACGAAATAGAAACAGTCATTAAAAGTCTCCCAACCAAAAAAAGCCCAGGACCAGATGGTTTCAGTGCAGAATTCTACCAGATCTTCAAAGAAGAGTTAATACCAATACTCTCTAAATTGTTCCACACAATAGAAACAGAAGGAACATTACCAAACTCCTTCTATGAGGTTACAATTACCCTGATTCCTAAACCAAACAAGGATACAACAAAGAAAGAGAACTACAGACCGATCTCCCTCATGAACATTGATGCAAAAATACTCAATAAAATACTGGCAAACAGACTCCAAGAACACATCAAAACAATTATCCACCATGATCAAGTAGGATTCATTCCAGGGATGCAAGGATGGTTCAACATACGAAAGTCTGTCAATGTAATACACCATATAAACAAACTCAAAGAAAAAAAACCACATGATCATCTCACTAGATGCTGAAAAGGCCTTCGACAAAATCCAACACCCCTTCATGATAAAGGTCTTGGAGCAATTAGGAATAAAGGGAACATACCTAAACATAATAAAGGCAATTTACAGCAAGCCAACAGCCAACATCAAATTAAATGGAGAGAAACTCAAAGCAATTCCACTAAAATCAGGAACGAGGCAAGGCTGTCCGCTCTCCCCATACTTATTCAATATAGTGCTTGAAGTTCTAGCCAGAGCAATAAGACAACATAAGGAGATTAAGGGGATACAAATTGGAAAGGAAGAAGTCAAGCTTTCCCTATTTGCAGATGACATGATAGTATACTTGAGCAACCCCAAAGATTCCACCAAGGAACTGATACAGCTTATAAACACCTTCAGCAACATAGCAGGATACAAGATCAACTCAAAAAAAATCAGTAGCCCTCCTATATACAATGGACAAAAAAGCGGAGAAGGAAATCAGAGATACATCACCCTTTACTATAGCCACAAATGACATAAAATACCTTGGGGTAACACTAACCAAGGAAGTGAAGGCCCTATATGACAAGAACTTTAAGTCCCTGAAAAAAGAAATTGAAGAAGATGTCAGAAAATGGAAAGATCTCTCGTGCTCATGGATAGGCAGGACTAACATAGTAAAAATGGCAATCTTACCAAAAGCAATCTACAGATTCAATGCAATCCCCATCAAAATACCAACACAATTCTTCACAGACCTGGAAAGAATAATACTCAACTTCATATGGAAAAACAAAAAACCCAGGATAGCCAAAAGAATCCTGTACAATAACACAACCTCTGGAGGCATCACGATCCCTGACTTCAAGCTGTACTATAGAACTACAGTAAAAAAACCAGCATGGTACTGGCATAAAAACCGACATGTGGACCAATGGAATCGAATTGAAGACCCTGACATTAATCCGCACACCTATGAACATATAATTTTTGACAAAGAAGCCAAAAGTGCACAATGGAAAAAAGAAAGCATCTTCAACAAATGTTGCTGGCAAAACTGGATATCAACATGTAGAAGGCTGCAAATAGATCCATATCTATCACCGTGCACAAAACTTAAGTCCAAGTGGATCAAGGACCTCAACATAAATCCAGCTACTCTGAACCTGCTAGAAGAGAAGGTAGGAAGTAGTCTTGAATGCATTGGCATAGGAGACCACTTCCTAAATAGAACACCAGTAGCACAGACACTGAGAGAAACAATCCATCACTGGGACCTCTTGAAACTGAGAAGCTTTTGTAGAGCAAAGGATACGGTCAACAAGGCAAAGCGACAGCCTACAGAATGGGAAAAGATCTTCACCAACCCCACATCTGACAGGACTGATATCCAGAATATATAAGGAACTCAAGAAATTAGACATCAAAATGCCCAACAGTCCAATTAAGAAATGGGCTATAGAACTAAACAGAGAATTCTCAACAGAGGAAACTCAAATGGCTGAAAGACATTTAAGGAATTGCTCAACATCCTTAATCATCAGGGAAATGCAAATCAAAACAACTCTGAGATACCACCTTACGCCTGTCAGAATGGCTAGGATCAAAAACACTAAAGACACCTTATGCTGGAGAGGATGTGGAGCTAGGGGAACTCTCCTCCACTGCTGGTGGGAATGCAAGCTTGTACAACCACTTTGGAAATCAATATGGCGCTTTCTTAGAAAATTGGGAATCCATCTCGCCCCAAGATCCAGCTATACCACTCTTGGGCATATACCCAAGGAATGCTCAACCACACCACAAGAGCACTTGTTCAGCTATGTTCACATCAGTATTGTTTGTAATAGCCAGAACATGGAAACAACCTAGATGCCCTTCAACTGAAGAATGGATAAACAAAATGTGGTACATATACACAATGGAATACTACTCAGCACAGAAAAACAATGACATCATGAGGTTTGCAGACAAATGGATGGATCTAGAAAAAATCATCCTGAGTGAGGTAACCCAGACTCAGAAAGACAAACATGGTATGTACTCACTCATAGCAGGATACTAGATGTGGAAACTGGACTGCTACTCACATCACCAGGGAGGCTACCTGGAAAACAGGACCCCAAGAAAGACACGGGGATCGCCCAATGACAGAGAAATGGAATGAGATCTACATGAACAGCCTGGACATGAGTGGGGGTAGTGAAGGGCGAGGGTCGAGGGAAAGAGAGCTTGGGAGAGCAGGAGATCCCAGCTGCAGAGAGGGAGAACAAGGAATAGGAGACCATGGTAAATGAAGACCACATGAGAATAGGAAGAAGCAAAGTGCTAGAGAAGCCCACAGAAATCCACAAAGATACCCCCACAACAGACTGCTGGCAATGGTCGAGATATAGCCCGAACTGACCTACTCTGGTGATGGGATGGCCAAACACCCTAATTGTCGTGCTAGAAACCTCATCCAACTGCTGAGGGATCTGGATGCAGAGATCCATGACTAGGCCCCAGGTGGATCTCTGGGAGTCCAATTAGCAAGAATGAGGAGGGTTTATATGAGCGAGAATTGTTGAGACTAAGGTTGGATAAAGCACAGGGACAAATAGCCAAATGAAAGAAAACACATGAAATATGAACCAATGGCTGAGGGGTCACCAACTGGATCAGGCCCTCTGAGTGGGTGAGACAGTTGATTGGCCTGATCTGTTTGGGAGACATCCAGGCAGTGGGACTGGGTCCTGTGCTCATTGCGTGAGTCGGCTGTTTGAAACCTGGGGCCTATGCATGGTCGCTTGGCTCGGCCTGGGAGGAGGGGAGTGGACCTACCTGGACTGAGTCTACCAGGTTGATCAAAGCGGGGAAGGCTTTGCCCTGGAGGAGATAGGAATGGGGGAAGGGCTGCGGGGGGGGGGGGGGAGGTGAGAGGGGAGGGAGGGGGGAGAACAAGGGAATCCTTGACTGATATGTAGAACTAAATTGTATTGCAAAATAAAAATTAAAAAAAAAGATAGATTATTGAGTCTATTCCATTTGCATTTGGCAAAATTAGAGAAAATACTTAATTATCTAACTTATCTTGGTGAGTCTTAAGTTTTGTATCTCATTTACTTTTTATCATACCTACGGAAAGCTATAACTATATCTATCTATTCTGCAATGCCATCAAAGACCCCAGAAGGGTAAAATGTTATCTAGTGACAGGGACATCAGATTGCCTGGAAATTCACTCAGTGTTCCTCTGTAATATTGGGGCATTCAGCTCTGTCCTACAGACCTAGCATATCTGACAGACATTCCTGTGAAACAGGGAATTTTGAGAGACTGTCCTGCCTTATGCTGGCAAAGTTCAGCCATCATCTGTTTTGAATCTGCTGGTCCAGTTTGGACAGTAACTTTCAGCAATTGAGGCAAGGGCAGTTTCTTTGTCCACATAACTAGCTTTTGCCATAAAGAAACAAAACTCCATATGGTGTTTCTTCCATGACCATCATTTTCTCTGAAGAACCAGAAGAAACTGCAACAGAGGTACTCTGAAACATTGGACCATCTAGACCATCTGTTCCCATGAGAGATTTTCAGGAGGTCTTCCTTAATCAATCTTGATTTTTTTTTTTACCTAAGAATGAATCCAGAATCTCTCATTTCCTGTAGAAGTTAAATCTTTCCCTAAGTAACACATCTTTTGACTTAAATTTTGAAGTCATGATATTTTTAAAATATGCAGGTTAGTTTACCTAGCAGCTTTCATAATCAAGTGACTCTCAGCAGTTCATTTGTTTATTACTCATCAAAAAATTTAAGGCAACACAATAACATACATACTCAGATTTTGCGTATTTTCAATCTTTATGTGGCTTATTATATATTTGTTCTTACTCTAGTTCCTTTTTAAGGACTTTCTCTATGCATTTTATTTCTCTCCCAAGCCTACATGTATTTTTAAATATATTGAAACACATTTAGAGATTTTTTTTTCTTTTTCTTTTCTTTCTTTTTTTTTTCCGAGACAGGGTTTCTCTGTGTAGATTTTTTTTTTGAATCTGTCTTTACTGCATATCTCTACCTCTTGCTCACCACATGAGTCTTTAAACTGCTAAGTGGCATGGCTAGGACCAAAGCAGCAGCTTTGGTGGCTGGCTCTGTGCCAGTTCTGGGTTCCTTGAGAGGCTAGTCTTATTGCAGAGGCACATTTACCAACAGCTCTGGGAGCCATCAGAATATGGGATATGAGACTAAGAGATTCAGAACCACCTTGGATCCTGGAAAGAGTGGAAATTCTAGTCTTTTTTCTTAATGTGATATAGAGAACTTGAGAGTGTACCAGGAATCTGCATTTTAATCAAATCCCTGAGAAAATCTCTGAATGAAAATTAGAACAAGTGAAAAAGAAACATTTAAAATGGATGCCATAAGTAACATATTGTCTCATAGAATGTCAAACTTTTTAAGGCAGTGGTTCTCAACCTTCCTAATGCTGTGGTACTTTAGTACCTTACCTTATGTTGTGGTGACCCCCAATCATAAATTATTTTCATTGTTACTTCACAACTGTAGCTTTGGCACTGTTACAAATTGAATTGCAATGTAAATATCTGTGTTTTCTGATGCTCTTAGGTAACCTCAAAGTGATCATGACCCACAGAATGAGAACCATTGTTTTAAGGTAATATATATTAAGAGAGTGTTTTTTGATATGATTTCAAAGTTTCCATGAAAATCTTGGTTATTTTCTGGCTGGTGTTCAATACATTACATTTAATCAATGTATTAAAGTAATGGTTCAGAGAAGGCTCATTTGGGAAAGTGCTTGCCTTGTAAGCATGAAGATCTGTGTTCCTCCAAAACAACATATAAATTTTGAGTGTACTAGTGCACGCTTTAACCTCAGCTCTGAAAAGACAAGGACAGGAAAATGACCAGTATTTGCCAGCTAGTCTGCTTAACCTAACAGAAGAGCCCTAGGAAAGTGAGAGGCCCTGTCTCATCACAGCTCCTGCACCTAAGCTAGAGGATCCTGGGGAAAAGCTGGGAGGAGGAATCATAACAGGGGAACAGGAAGAGGAGATCATAACAGAGAAACAGGAAGAAGGGATCATAAAAGAGGAACAGGAAATTTGCTGTGAGGATGCTTATACTACAAATGCTGTTGCAACTACATGCTTAGAGTTTAATTCAAGATGCCTTCCTAAGCAAGATGTGAACAATGATAGAATGTTCATTAGAGCCAGAGGGGCCAAAGATACCACAAGAAAACCACAGAATCTACAAACCTGGGCTGATAGCGGGTCACAGAGATAAACAGACAACCAGGGAGCCTGTATGGGACTGACCTAGGTCCTCTGCATATATTTTACATCTGTAAATCTTGAACTCATTAGTTTTGTTTAAAATTATAGTTTGCTTTCTATAATTGATGACTGGGTAAGTTGAGTTGAACATTGCATATATTTAATTATGATTGAGGCTAGCATATTAGAATTTAATGATAGATATACAAGACCAAATCAAACTAAAAGATTTAGTATTCACTAGTTTAACCTTAAATTAAGTAACAAACAAACAAAAGACCATAAGATTTCCTGGATATACTTGCATGTTCATTTAATCTCTGCACTTGGCAGGCAGAGGCAGGGGGAGCTCTGTGAGTTAGGGGTCAGTCTGGTTTATAGGAATATTTCCAGGACTGTCAGGGCTACTTAGTGTGACCATGCCTCAAAAAAACCCAAGTATAATATAATAAAATTAATTGTTCTTGTAGATTTAAGTTTTCTTTGTAGAGGCAATAGAATATGTATGAATTCTAGTCACTGAAATCTGAGGTTCATAGGATTTGTTTCAGATATTTCAGGTATGTAGGTCATTGTAGATATGAAGCCATGAGAGTGAAATAAATTCTTTAAAACATTGAGTACATACAAAAGTGTGTGGAGAGCCTATGATCATAATGCTGTTATGTGAAATATTCTTTTTCTCAAACATTTTGTCCTTTTCATAGTACTCATGAAATCAGGCCAGGCGGTGGTGGCGCACGCCTTTAATCCCAGCACTCGGGAGGCAGAGCCAGGCGGATCTCTGTGAGTTCGAGGCCAGCCTGGACTACCAAGTGAGTTCCAGGAAAGGCGCAAAACTACACAGAGAAACCCTGTCTCGAAAAACCAAAAAAAAAAAAAAAAAAAAAAAAAGAAAAAGAAAGAAAGTACTCATGAAATCACGTATGGCTTTCTGTGAGTTTTTTTAAAGTATAAAGTTGAAATTATTTTCCTGATATGAGTTGCTGGCACAATAAAATGTCACTCTTAGAAAGTGAAGGAAAGACATTGCCCAGTTCCTTTTGTCAGGTAGATGCAAATGTCTTCTTTTTCTCTGGTTGGACAAAAAGATTCCAAACATGATGGAGAGCAGGGATATTGTGAAAAGAAAGAAGGAGATACTTAAATGCATGGATCAATGATTTCATTGTCATCTATGGGACAAAATACATGCTAATAACTAACTGAAAGAATTCTGTTGACTCACAGTTTAATAGCATAGTCTGTCATGTTAGGGAAGGCATGATGGTCACTGACATCATGCATGGGAGTGGAATGTTGCCTCCTCTGCAGATCAGGTACCTGGGAAAAGGGAAATCTCATGATCAGTCACATGCTCTTGTTCAACCCAGGACCCAATTATATTGAATGGTGCCACCTACATTTAGGGTAAATCTTCCCCTCCCAGTTAAAACTTTCCAGAAATGCTCTAAGAAATACACCAAAGATATGCATCAATAATTACCTAGGTGTCTCATAAATCAATTAAATCAACATTCTAGATTAACTATTATATGGCCACTTCTTGTCCACTTAAAGCCTGTCAGGATAACAAGTACATGCTGTAGATTTCAAAATCCTTGCTATCACCCTTTCCTTTCTCACTTCCCTGGGCTTCCCTCCACCTGTTGTGAGATAATCTTTTGGTACACTGTGAAGATATGTCCCTACCAAGGCACCTTCTGATTGGTTTAATAAAGAGCTGAACAGCCGGTAGCTAGGCAGGAGAGTATAAGCTGTACTTCCAGGCAAAGATAGAAACTCTGGCAAGGAATCAGATAGGTATAAATTTGCCAGTAAGATGCAGAGAAATTAGTATGGAGGAGAGGTTCTCTATGGGGGAGAACATAGATTATTATAAACACGTTAAGTTATGAGCTAGTTGGAAATGAGCCTAAGGTAAGGCCTTGCTTTCATATCTAATAATAAGTCTCCATGTCATTACTTGGGAACTGGCAGTCTAATGAAAGTCTGACTACATCCTCCCAGATATCCATATTTTTCTCTTTATAATAGCAAAGCTTTCACATCTTCCATTGCTTTCTCCCTATGCTCACCTATCTTATTATCTCCATGTTCCTCCTTCCCTAGCCCATGTCCCGTCTTCCTTCTGAATAAACTGGCATCATGACCATTCCATTGTATGTTTAAGGGAACAGGAGGAAACTGTGCAATACACTGGGTGTGGCTTAAGCATAGGGGACCTCAAAGCCCACTCCCACAGTGACATCCTTCATACAACAGGCCACACCTCCTAATAGTGCCATTCTCTGTTGGGGCTATATTCATTCCAACAGCCACATTCCACAACCTAGCCCCGATAGGCTTAAAGCTATCCCATCATGCAGTGTTTTTCCTTAGTTACTGAGGAAGATTCCATAAACCATTTCTTCTATCCTTATCTTTAAAGCCAGAACCACGTGGCTGAAGCTGCCAAGTTTTGCTGCTTGCTGGGGCTGGAACATGGCCCCCTCATTCATTTACATTGTCACCAGCTTTCTGTTTTCAGTGCATGGTGTCCTTAGATAACAGTAGAGGTGATCAGGCCTTGGAAGTGGACTCAGATGGTTTTGAAGAATGATGTGAGTGTTGGGAACCATAACTGGGCTCTCTGTAAGAACAACTCATGGTCTTATGCACTGAGCAACCTCTCCAATTCAAACACTTCACCGTTTGAGATGGGATCTTCCTGGAAAATGAAACTTGCAATTTTGAGGCTAGAGTGGCTGATCAGTGAGCTCCATGTATCCTGTACCAACCTCTCAGGCTCTGAGATTACTAATGCAGGTCACTAGAAAGATATCCAATTTTATGTGGGTGCTTGATCCTCATCCTTGATTTGCAAACACTTTAAGCAATAAGTAATCTCTTCTGCTCCAAATTGTCTGATTTTACCAGTGATGTCCTACATTAGATATTTTTAAGTGCCAAATGCTATCTTTTTATACATCTTTCTTTTTCTTCTTTTTTTCACCTCATTTTCTTCTGTTCAAGTACACTGAGGCAACATCACTATGAGCTTTTGTAATCCATATGATTTTTTTTTGACCTAGGGACTAACAACAAATCTAAAGCTCCAAAAACACTGACAAAAAATAGCATCCTTCCAGAGAAAAGTTTTAGTTAAAATCTGCAGTTTAATTTTATTCATCAATATTTAAGTTGATCTATTGGGACAATATTTCATTTAATTTTTGTTTAAAAAAGGTGGAAGTTTATGGAATATTTATGCCATTGGAAGACAGGAATGTTGAACTATAGATACAGACTGAACCATATTGTATTGTAATTCTACTATTCAGGAACAAAGAAGATCCTTGTAGAAGATGATGGCTAAGAACATCATACAATTCAGGGCTACAGGTATCTTATCTTTGACTCACACCATGGTCTTTGTATTTTATAGTCTTACTTTATAAGACAAAAAACATTAAAGAGACATAAGTTTGTTATTAACAAGGTGGATTAATAATCCCTGATTAATAATTATTCTGGACTTGGTTCTTCCTCTTTATAAATGTGCCCTTCAGTTTCTCATAAAATCTAGTAAGGGCTACTCCATTAGACAAAAATACAGAAAGTTTATTTATTTGGAAAATATATTATTTCCCTGCTCATATACAAAACACTTGATATGGTATGGTAAAAAAGCCAATGAATCAAGCTATTTGGGAGACT
Source organism: Peromyscus eremicus (assembly GCF_949786415.1). Taxonomy (NCBI): domain Eukaryota; kingdom Metazoa; phylum Chordata; class Mammalia; order Rodentia; family Cricetidae; genus Peromyscus; species Peromyscus eremicus. Next base: position 78,863,346 of record NC_081426.1, on the reverse strand, counting down.
TTATGAAAAAATTCAGTCTAGACTACATTGGAATGCAATAACTTCATAACCTGCCACGAAATTTCTTCATTACTTTCCAATCTGGAAAATGGAAATGATGAAAGGTTGTCTCTTTTTATGTAGCCAACATGGAAATTAGAAATAAATATCACAACCAGAAAAGGAATTTGAATTTTATTGCTTTATTTTTAAAATGAATTTTAGTAAAGTAGAATCATTAGTGACATCACATCTAAAATTATGAAGGTAAAGAAGTCAAACTCAACATGAATTGGAAAGCCAATTCGTGAGATAGAGAATAAACCAACAGAAATCTTCATTCTAAATAATTGCTTTGATTATTCAGTTGAAACACAATGCCAATTATTAGTGAACATTGAGATGGGAAGCCATGTTAGTAACTGGGTTGAATCAAACCTGAATGGGAGAAGAAAATCGTGCGTTATAATAAAAAATGAGGTGCTATAATGATAATTGTTATACAGTATAGTAAAAAGACTCAATACAGAAATGTTATTGATTAAAAGTAACAGCAATTGCACAGCTTACATGTAGCAGAAAATAAAATATTAACTAAGTAAAATATATTTATAATATTATCCAACTCCTACAATTTAAAATTCTTTTTTTTTTTTTTTTCTCGAGACAGGGTTTCTCTGTGTAGCTTTGTGCCTTTCCTGGAACTAGCTTTGTAGAACAGGCTGGCCTCAAACTCAGAGAGATCCACCTGCCTATGTCTCCCAAGTGCTAAAATTAAAGGCGTGTGCCACCACTGCCCAACTTAAAATTCTTTTGTATACATCAACAGCGTACTTTATTCTATAAAAGAGCCTAGCTTTACCTTACTTTTCTTTGTTTTGAAATAATATTTCAAAGTATGCTACAGTTTTATAACACCTTAATCTTAAACCTAATGTCTAAATGTTTATATTCTGATTCTTCTACTTTATTTTTTATAACATGAAATCAACTGGAATGAAAAAGAACAATATATTTATAAAAAATTAAATTTAGCCTTTCATCCTTGAAATACAGGACATCCCTTTGACTTTGTAGTATGTGGGTATTTACATTTCTCAGAATTCAGAATGATTTAAGCTGTTCCTATTTAGGTGTGAACCACAATGGGAGATGTTAGGGAGATACTGATTCTGACTCCACAAGTGTGCATGCAGCTTAATCCACTCTATCATCTCTTTTTTCCATTATCAATATTTTTATTTTATAATTAACTTAATTTCACATATCAGCCACGGATTCCCCTGTCCTCCCTTCTCCCACCCCCAGCTTTCCCCCCCAATCCACTCCCCATTCCCACCTCCTCCAAGGCACGGTCTCCCCTGGGGAGTCAGTCCAGCCTGGTAGATTCAGCTGAGGCAGGTCCAGTCCCCTCCTCCCTGCACCAAAGCTGAGCAAAGTGTCTCAGCATAGGTCCTAGGTTCCAAAAAGCCAGCTCATGCACCAAGGACAGGTCCCAGTCCCACTGCTTGGGGGCCTCCCAAACAGTTCAATCTCATCAACTGTCACACTTATCCAGAGGGCCTGGTCCAGTTCTGTGGGGGCTCCTCAGCTATTGGTTCACAGTTAATGTGTTTCCGCTAGTTTGGCTATTTGTCCCTGTGCTTTTTTAATCATGGTCTCAATATCTCTTGCTCATATAATCCTTCCTCTCTCTCTCTCACCCATTGGACTCCTGGAGCTCCATCTGGGGTTTGGCCGTGGATCTCTACATCTGCCTCCATCAGTCACCAGATGAGAGTTCTATCATGACAGTTAGGGTGTTCGGCCATCTGATCACCAGAATAGGTCAGTTCAGTCATTTTCTTGACCACTGCCAATAGTCTATAGTGGAGTATCATTGTGGATTTCATGGGGACCTCTCTAGCACTCTGATTTTTCCTATTCCCATAGGGTCTTCATTCTTCATGGTATCTCCCTCTCTGTTCTCCCACTCTGTTCCTGATCGAGCTGGGACCTCCCACTCCCCTAAGCTCTCTTTCCCCTGACCCTTGCCCTCCATTACCCACCCCCACCCCCAGTTTGCTCATGTAGCTCTCTGTCACTGGGTGATCCCTATGTCTTTCTTAGGGTCCTCTTTACTAGGTAGCCTCCCTAGAGTTGTGAATTGCAGTCTGGTTATCCTTTGCATTACATCTAGTATCCACTTATGAGTGAGTACATACCATGTTTGTCTTTCTGAGTCTGGGTTGCCTCATTCAGGATGATATTTTCTAGTTTCATCCATTTGTCTGCAAACCTCATGATGTCATTACCACTTTGGAAATCAATATGGCGCTATCTTAGAAAATTGGGAATCAACCTCCCTTAAGACCCAGCTATACCACTCTTGGGCATATATCCAAGGAATGCTCAATCATACCACAAGGACACATGCTCAACTATGTTCATAGCAGCATTATTTGTAATAGCCAGAACTTGGAAATCACCTAGATGCCCTTCCACTGAAGAATGGATAAATAAAATGTGGTACATATACACAATGGAGTACCACTCTGTCATCTTTTAACAAGTCCCCAGATGGGGTTGCAGCTCTAGTAAATACTGTATTCTAAGAGCAGGAATTTTAAATAAGATCCAAGAAATCTCCATTGTCCATACAGCTCATGCTCATGATTATTCATAATGCTCACCATGACATTTGTGCTCTTATAAACTGTAAGAATGTCTTTAACTGTACATTAGCTATTCCATTATAATACCTACTTTGTGAGTGATTGAACTGAGGCACATAAGCTTAGGAATAATTTGAGGTTGAGTAGTATTTGGCAGGCCAGGGGAGAAACACAGGTATCTCCTTCCCCCAAAAACCCAGCCCATTAACATGGCAGAGGAAATTCTCTTGTCTTGTAAATAATGTAAATAAAAAATACTCTATAGCAGTGATATAGTGTTGATTTCTTAAACTGTGCTCTAGCTTGGCTACTGCCTTATTTCTTTTTCTGTCTTATGCTGCTAATTGATAATTTTTAGTGTTTGAGAATTTCATAAAACCTACTCCCTTTCTCTTCCTTCAATTCTTTTTCTATTTCTCCTAAAAGTTTCTGCTCACAACCTCATGTGCTGAGGTCACTTAGAGATGCCTGTAGGTGCATGGATGCAGGAACATCTTTTGGAACATGGGTAGTCTCTCAGGAGTCTCATCACTAGTGAAAACTGATTTAACCAGCTGCAAACAATAGCCACTGATTTCTCACCTGGAAGTGGTACTTGAAGTCTGATAACTAGTTCACTATGCCCACCTTACCTTTTTAGTAATGTTTCATGGGTAGTACGGAGCCGGGTATGGATAAGCATTTGGAAATGGACCTGGATTTTGTGGGTATAGTGGATAACTTGGATAATAACGTGATGGATAAGGCCTCTGCATAAAAACCCAAAATAAGAAACAAATACATAAATAAGAAAAAGGCAAAAGAAAATATACAGTCAGCACAGGAATTTATAAATATAATTAAAATGTTATCAACAAATGTAACATGTATACAATAGGATATATTCCAGTCATAAATAATGAAATTCTGTCATATATAGTATTATGGAACTTAAATGTGTTGTTTTAAAAGGTAGAAGTATGGAACACAGAAAAACATTATATCTTCCAACTTATAAATGTCAGCTAAATAGTTGATCTAAAGTAAAGAATAGTAGTTACTAGAGGTCAAGGATGGCACAATAGTGAGAATGATGGGGAGAAGATGGTTCATGGATACCAGAGTAAAGTTGAGGAGGATGAAAAATTTATTCTATTCTACTGCATCTTAAAGTGAAACTAAGGAAAAGCAAATGAAAATGCAAAATTTCAGAAGAACACTATTACAATTTTAGAAATTACTTATTATTTTTCAATATTAGTTTTCCTTCCCCTATTCCTCGTTTGTGACTCCATAGAAACAACATTATCCACACTCAGCAGGACTGAAACACTTTTGATTCCCAGAGACTGACAGCACACACAAGACCTCCGCCTGTTCAAACAAGACAAAATCCTTCCCAGCATGAAGCAGGGGAAGAAGACACAGGGTTCCATCCCTAACCAAGGAGCTATTTATAATCTTTTCCTGCTGGGAAAAGGAATATTGATTTTCTATGGTGAAGTATCACTGCATATAACAAACACATTTTTAATGTTACCCCCCAAAAATATACGTGTTTGAGGTGAGAGATATGCATATTACATTGACCTGCTCCTTCCACATTGTAAACAGCAGTGAATAATCCTATCATACCCCACTAGAATGTACAGTTTAAATCCTGCCTTGCTGGTGATCCTATTAGCTACAATGCTGACTTTAATGGCAAGGGTGACATTAACTATTATGGGAGAAATAAACTGCTTCTGATTATATCTGGGCCCACTCTACCAATGGGAACTCATGCCCTGTACTTTAAACCTGGTCAGGAGACTATGAGGGGGAATGAGTGGAGAATCACAGGCCCTAGTGGATAAAAAATGTTTTGCTAAATGGACATGACATTGATCTGTCTTCTTAGTACTCAGCTATATACCCAGAGATGAGTGCTGTCATCAGCCTTCCTCAGAGAAGCAAAATTTTGCTGTGATTATTGCAGAGGATCACAACTCATCAACGTGCCAATAACACATAACTGTGGAACTGTGGGGAGCTCAGCCCTAAATGGCTCATCTACATCGCCTCCTTCAATGCTCCAGGAACGTCATTGAAGAGTGAGTAGAAAGAATGTAAGAGCCCTCTGGACTATGACAAAACAGTGCCTTCTGGACTTGACACAGCCATCGAACTCATGGACTTCACTGTGTTTACCTGCAGAAAACCTTCGCAAGACAGAGCATGCCATCATTTTTCATGCCAGATGTGAGGTGCACACAAGACCAAGCTCCTCAATGAGGAAAAGTGGACAGTTACAGGGTATTGTGAGAGAGTATGCCATTTTCTCCCATGGTGCAGCCTCTGATAAGCTGCTCATGTTCCAGTGCTATCCCCTCAGTTAGGCTCATGTAAACAAGTACAATTAAACTCATTGTCACAGAAAAGAAGAAAAAACCAAACCACCACCACCATCACCACCACCATCACCACTACCACCACCACCACCACCACCACCACCACCACCACCACCACCATCACCACCACCATCACCACCACCATCATCACCACCACCACCACCACCACCACTACCACCACTACCACCACCACCACCACCACCACAACAACAACAACAACAACAAAATAGGTATACAGATAGGAAGGAGGATTTTGGTAAAGAGAGGAGAGAAAGAGAGAGTATAATGGGGATGAGAATACTGTTGACTCAAAATATACATGTGTGATACGTTAAAGAATCAATCGTAGTATAGTAAAACAATATGAGATATTGAAAATATATATTAGTAAGATGTAAAATCTAAAGGGAATTTTTCTCTATTAAATATTATCAAGTTAACTTTATTAATTTGATTAATCGAAAATCATCACAAAGTATAAACCGATTGTATCTCTGTGTAATTAATGACATTATTTTTCAACTAGGCATTATTGTAATTAAATAAGAACATTTATTCTTTTGTTCAAGACAATTACTGTTTAAGAAATATAGTTTAGTTCTAAGAATGACTGGACTTTGTAATTAAATATATTTTTTGTCTAAGTAATTTCCCAGAACATTTTTCATAGCACCAATAATTATAGAATGCTACATACACGAGTTGTGTGTGTTAATCATTCCACTCATACAGCAGTATGATCATTCCTATAGAATAGATACTCAGAAAAAATTGTACTGTATAACATAATCACCTCATGCTTCAGTCTCTTCCAAAATTTCTGCATAAAGTAAAAAAGGATTAATAGTCAGTATTTGTTTGGTGATGTTAAGTATGAAGTTGCCCAGTGGATGGGAGTATCTTACCTCACCCGATTTATCAGCACTCTGGGTGAAAAATAAAACAGAATAAAGAATTTCTTAATGCTCATTTTTTATACTGCAAGATAGATGTACAATTGCACTAATTACTAAAATTACAGTTAACAAGAAAATGAACAAAAATATCTTGGAAGAGATTATGCTAAATTGTCGTTTTGTTTAATCACATTTTGGAAATAGTGTAAAACAAACTTTTAAACACCGTATTGTACTCAGTTCTTTCTTAAATGTGTGAAACAAAATTAAATTTTATCACCATGGCTTGGCATATTAAAGTTAAGATGAAAGTTTTCCACCTTATTTTTTTATACTTTTATGTTGTAAGTTTCTCAAAACCTGCTGATATTTACAATGTTTATTTCGATTAGTCTACTGTTATGGGTACATATGAAAAATAAAATTTTCTTTCTCAGAGTCAAACAAAGTGATACAAATTGGGTTCTATTAGTAATTTACTACCTAGAATATTCATGGACTGTTTTATGACATGAATTTCAGCAGCTAGATATATAAAAGAGAGGAGTGGTGATACTGCCTTCCAGAGGTTTGTAGGCTTTTTTGCAGTAATTGCTAAAACAATCAGGGAATTCCATGCTTGGTTGACTTAAGAGTTTTTGAAAAGTTTAGAAACAACTGGTTTACCCAGCCAGCCTGAAGTTGGTGCTAGCTATCCTTGAATAAATTAGCTTTAATGGATATACTTGAGAATTCCATTTTGTACATACTCCAAAATGTATGTTCCATCTTAGTGGGTTTTGCTGTTCTCTCGGGTTTCTTTATAAGGCTTAGAGATTACAATTTTAAACTTAAATATGTATATTTCATCAGCTCTCAATTTTATTAGTGTTGGAAACATTAACTTTTTAAAAAATATAATTATAATGTGGTGCCTGGAGATAAGTACTGAATTTTCTACACCTTTATATATGTAAGTTAATTCAAGGAAAGCTAACAGATGAAAATAATAAAATAATACACACAAATTCATACATATTCATACAAATCCAAACGATATCCAGGTCACTTGGACTAGGATAAAACATAGAAACAGATTCTGGGAATACATTCTATACTTACAATCATGGAAAACATGACAGCCATGATAAGGGCGAAAAAAAGAAACCTCATGTTTGGCTGAGTCCTTAGAAAACATAAGGCAAAAAATCAGTAACACATTTATTCCCAAGTTCACACTTATAGTATTTGTCATCACAATGTATGCTAAAACACTGCAAAACATACCAGAGATTCAAAGACAAGTGAAACACATTGCCTAACTCAAGGAATGTAGACATTAGTAATATTGGTGGGGGCAAAGGAGTGTTGTGGAAACAAAACCCTAATTCAATGAAAGCCCATGAGTGAGCATCTTACATAGAGAAGTGAATGGAAGTATAAGTAAAGAAGAGAGGAAAATCTGAGTTGGTTTTTTCACAATGAATAAAGTTGGTATCATGAGACTGCAAAGAAACAAAACAGGGCAGGAGATACACCACTAGTGCCCAAATATTTCAGCACATAAAGAGGACAAACTTGCAAACAATTGAAAACCCAGGCTATTCCAGGTTTTCCAGTTCTAGAGGAGAGCACATGGAAACGTTATACAGGCACAGTATTAGAGAAATATAAAAAAAGTAAAATGAGAAGCTTTAAAGACAGTTGATGAAAATTGAGCCAGGTGGTATGGTGCAAAATATAGGTACACAAACTTTGGTATAGTTTACTCAATAGTGGGTGTGATTTGTGCAGAAGAGCTCTGACATGCCCCATGTCTTGGTCTCTCCAGCTTATGTCATCTTTACTAAATAGAATGACATAGAAAATATGGTATCGAAAAGAAATGAGGAAGCTTTGTTTTAATCTTTTACAGGAGTCTCACAAGGGAGGAAGTTGTTGTTTGTCCCCATTGATCCACAATAGCAAACAGTGCCACCAGCAGATATCTTCAAACTATACCCACGTGCTGCTCCCAACAGTTTTCAGGTGTGGCGTTTTCAATACCTTGTTGTTTTCATTTGATAATCTTAGGTCTAGTCAGCGCATCTTATGCACACATACATTGTTCTGAGTCAGTGCGTTAATGAGTCAGAGAGGAGCAATGAGGATCATGGTACTTTGGAAAGTTGAAAGCATAGAAAAAAGATTGATTATATTGCTTTCCTTAAAGGTCAGGTAATTCTAAATAAGTTATAACACCATGTGAGCAGCCTGAGCAGGTATAATGAATGATCTCAAAGCACATTATCCACTTGGATACTGGTTGGTTGGAAGTTTGATTGGTAAAGGTAAGCTTCAAACAGCATTTCTCAGAAAAAAACATTCCTACTTCAAGGCTCTTTCTTGAGAATTAGAGCATTGATGATATTATATAGATAAAAGTCAAATTGAAAAGAAGTGGATGGAAAAAATAGATGTAGGTACATTAAGATAATTAATTTAACCCACTTAATAACTGAAAATTGAATATTAATTGATGATGAAGAGAAATAGTCTTCAAGTACTTGTCACAGAAGTCATAAAGAAAAATAGACTGAATAGATGATAGATTTAGATGTAGATAGTCAGGTGTATATAGAAATCTACATTAGTATTTGAGGGGGGCTTAGATCCTAAACATCAACTTTAAATGTTGCATTGCTAAAATTTTTCTGCATATAATCTTGAGGGTGAGATGAGAAAAGCTTATTCTAATGAAGAGCTAATATGCAGAAGGCTGCTAAAAATTGTTCATTTTAAGAACTGATATATGTTTTTACATTGCTTGTTATAAAGGTGATAAAATTTTTCATTGATGTCCATGAAGTAACCATGAGTAATTATTTATTCTTTGACACATCCAACCTCATAAATTTTGAAAAATACATTATTTCTATTTTCCTTATAACTTTGAGTTAATATATAAGTTATACATAAAGTCAATATTGAGAAGATGAAAAATGGGTAGTGAAGAAGATGAGAAAATCTTGGGTCTTGCCACTGAATATGGATGAAGTACTATAGCCTCATAGTTCCCATCCTCTATGCACTGATTGCCAAGGTTGCTTGAGAGGAGCTAATACTTGAACTCACCTTTAGATCTCAACATTTTTGTCCTGTATTTAAAACTTTATAATTTAAATCTTTATAAACCTTTACAAATCTCCAAAAATCATTTGAATTACTTTTAGTATCGTTCTTATAAACTGAGCATTATCATTCAATTCAAACAATTTTATCACACAAATAATTCCACTGAGACATCCTGGAAGATTATATATGAATATTTTACCTTGATCCAAGGTGAGCCTGAACAATCAGAGCAGTGGAGGTGAAGCCTTCCTCAGAGTGCGAGGTATTTAAACTCACTGAAATACCACCTTTGTTTTTCTAAAGGATGCCAATATGAGATCATGTCTAGGGGACTAAAGGAATGCCCAGTTCTGTCTTGCAAAACACTAAAGATTAGTTTAGGAATGATATTTTTACAAGAGAAGTGTATGAAGTCAAGTGACTGGAAAACACAGAAAAAAATGCATAAGCAATTTATTCCTCTGCTGGGAACTAACGACTAATACTTATACTTATGAGTATTCATTAACTATTAATTAACAATGATCTAGGAATTTAAATAAGAAGGAAAAATAATTATGGTAAAGAAAAACATAAAAATAATTGAAATATTGAAACCGTATCCGTGCAGAAAAGCTTCTAAAACTGTCTCTGTGGACACAAGTGCCCTGTTCAAATGTTAATCCTTCTGCTAATTAACACATATTAAAAAGGTCCAGGTGAAATGAATGCTGCAGTAATTGAGTTCAGAAATTATTAAGATGACTGAAAACTAAGACTTTTAGCATAGTAGCTATTGTATCTCAAGTAGGGCATCTTCAAAATGTCATAACTCTCCAGTCATATTATAATCTTATCAAAGTCTCATCTGTTCCCCTGTAAGAATGGAACAGGGTGTCAGAGAATTAAAATCATCACTTTTTTAAAAAGCACATGACTTCTCTAAAAGTTCATAGCTCTCCAATAACCAAATCCAAAGATACTAAAATATTTAAAACAACAATTTCAAGTCTAATTTTAAAACTTATAAATAATGCCGAATGAAAGACAAATAAACATATGAACACATTAAAGATGACACTTAAAGAATTGAACAAGAAATTCACCGAAGAGATAGGGATTCCAGGGGAAAAGAAAAATTTGGAAAAATGAGAAATTCAATAAATGAAAAACTCATCAGAAGCATCACCAATAAACTACAACCAAAAAAAAAAAGCATTTTGTATCTCTCTCTCTCTCACTCTCTCTCTCTCTCTCTCTCTCTCTCTCTCTCTCTCTCTCTCTCTCTCTCTGTGTGTGTGTGTGTGTGTGTGCATGTGTCTGTGTGTGTGTGTGTGTGCATGTGTATGTGTGCATTTGTTTGTGGGTGTTACTGTGTGTGAGCACATTTGTAATGTGGGTGCATGGAAATCAGAGGTTAAGGTTTTTTTTTTTTTTGGTTTTTCGAGACAGGGTTTCTCTGTGTAGCTTTGCGCCTTTCCTGGAACTCACTTGGTGGCGCACGCCTTTAATCCCAGCACTTGGGAGGTAGAGCCAGGCGGATTTCTGTGAGTTCGAGGCCAGCCTGGGCTACCAAGTGAGTTCCAGAGGTTAAGTTTGAATGACTGCCTTGATTGCATTCCCCTTTGATGGTCTCTGGCTTGAATCAAGAGTTTGATAATTGAGCTAATCCAGCTAGTCAGCCTGCCCTGGGGATCCCTAGCCCCTACTTCTAGGCACTGGGATTGTAGGAAACCTGCCATACCTATTGACATCTAGTATGGCTGCCTGGACCCAAACACTTGTCCCCATGATTGTATAAATTTCTTATCCACTGAGATATCTCCCTGATCCCAGTTATTACAAAAGTGCTTTCTAGGTGTTATCTTGTAATTTTACTTTAACTTTGTACAATGGCTTTAGAACATATTACAGCATAAGTAAGATGTCGACTTTAAAAAAAAATGTAGTAATGAATAACATTTTATGTAAATAGTTCTTAATGTGAAGTGATTCTAGATATTGTAGTAACTTTATTTGGTAAATCTCATGTAGTAGTGGGAGTATGGCAGTTCTTAATTTAAATAAATTCATTTATTTTAATCCTTAAGAAAATCATGTTCATAAAAGGCAGTTCATTTTTGACAAAATTGTAGTAGGAAAAAAAAGGAAAAGACAATTAATTTTCACCTAATCTTTAGAAATTCAAAAAGTAAACAGTCCACCAGCTTCAAAATTGCTAGATAAATTATTCTCATAGCTAAATGTTTGTGATGATTTTCAACTTTAAGTTAAAATTTATGATTTCTGCATTTGCCTCTGAGTGTGGCATATGGATACATCATACTCAGCACCTCCTTGGATCCTGTGGGGAGTGAAAACTTAACATGATACAGTGAACTTGGGAGTGCACAAGGAATCTTCATTTTAATAACATTTCTGAGTAACTCTTTGAATGAAATTTAGAACACACACACACAGGAAACATTTTAAATGGAGGTTGTAAATAAACATAAATCTACTTAAATCTTAAGTGTTGCAAGGAAATAATCATGAAGGAGATGATCTGTGATGTGTTTTCAGAAAAATCTAGGTTATAATCTGGCTAGTGTCCAATTACATTTTATTAATATATTAAAGTATTGGTTTAGAGATGATTCATTTGGTAAAGTGGTTGCCTTGCATGCATGAAGAACTGTATTCCCCTTAAACAACATACAAATGTTGAGGGTTTTAGTGCACACTTGCAACCTCAGCTCTGGAAAGACAAGGACAGAGCTTACTTAGCCTAATAGAAGGTCCCTAGGAAGATGAGAGGTCCTGTCTCAGCACAACTATTGCACCTAAGCTAGAGGATCTTGGGGACGAGCTGGAGGAGGGGATCATAACTGAACAGGAATCATAACAGGAACAGGAAGAGGAGGATCATAACAGGAACAGGAAGAGGGGATCATAACAGGAACAGGAAGAGGAGGATCATTACAGAGGAATCGGAAGTTTGCAGTAAGGATTGTATGCTACAAATGTCATTGCAGGTACATGATTAGCATTTAATTCAAGATGACATCCTAAGCAAGATGTGAGCAATGATAGAACAGTAGACAGGCTGATGTGTAAGGGGGGAAGCTAACCAGGCTTCAACTCTATATAAAGAACTATCTGCAAATAAATGCTGAGAGTTGAAGAAATACTCTTCCCCAGGGGTGAGTCCCTCAGTTATTCAAAATCAGGTGGTCAGCCCTGAATCACAAACATAAAAGTAATATAATATAGAATAAACACGTTGTATTAATATATTTAGGACTATATACATATATTAAGGATATATGTATAAAATATAATTGGAAAGCCATGTGGCAAAACTTTGCTATAGAGCAAATGGTGAGTATATGAAAGTGGTTAAGGGAGGAAAAAGAAGAGGAAAATTATATATATATATATATATATATATATATATATATATATAATATTTAAAAAGAAGTCAGTATATACCTTATATATATTAACCATATATATGTATACGTGTATTAACCATAATAACAAAACATGCTGCCAGTACCTGAGGGACAACACAACATCTGAGGATTTCATTTGTCCATGTACGTACACACTAATACATGCACACATGGAAATTCATAAAAATAACTTAATAATTCAGTGAAATTTGACTTTGTCATTGTTGTTATTTTCTAGTATGATTTGTAGCTATAACAAATCTGATAATACCAATCAAATCCAGAGAATATTGACAGTGGGAAAAAGATTGGTAGTGTTCTGTACCTACTGAAATATAATTGATGATAAAAATCCAAGAATTCAGTCCAGGCAGGTCCAGTCCCCTCCTCCCAGGCTGAGCCAAGTGTCCCTGTATAACTGAATCTACCAAGTTGAACTCAATCCTCAGGGGAGTCTTTGCCATGGAGAAGATGGGAATGGGGGGTGGGCTCGGAGGAAGGGAGGGGCAAGAGAGGGGCAAACAAGGGAATCCGTGGCTGATATGTAAAATTAAATTAAATTATAAAATAAAATTAAAAAAATAAAAACAAACTAGAAATTTAAAAAATCTAAGAATTACTTAAGTCATTTTGAAAGTGTCAATGATATCCTTCTTTCCTTATTTTATATTATTTTATCCTTCATTTCTGTCATTTCAATAAGTTTTACAATAATTTTAGATAATCTAATTGATATGGTTGTAGCAGACCTATGATATCTATAACAAAGTGAACAATAAGCAAACTAATGATCCAAAGGCATTGCCAACCAAAAATGCATGCTACTGCACAGTTAAACACTCTGCTTATACTAGAATCAATTCAGGAAGTAGGAAATGTTATCACTCTATTACTTATTTTCTGTTTCAACAATTTAGGAATGCCAGAGATTATTCATGACAGGGGAAACAGGAATAGTGGGCTCTAAATAGAACTAACCTTCTTTTGTTAGTTATCATTTCATAATGCACAATAAAAGGTCCTTTGAGCACACTGATGACAGAGATCATATTTTGACATTTATAACTAATTAAACATGTATGTATCATCCGCTTGTCACTACACAACATGCTCATTGAAAATGCCAGATCATCTTTTATTAGAGGAACATCAATAAAGGGCTACAAGAATAACACTTGTGTGACCTTCAAGTGGGAGCTTCAGATTACAGCCCAGGAAGCAATATTGACAGTGATGTTTAAACAAGATTTAGCTCTTCCTTTTCCTCACCTCTTTCATTTATCCTGAGAATTGAAGCATGCTACAGGATGTACTGAAAACTCGTGATCCTTACTAGACTCAAATAATTATTTTCCTGTTAGAATGCATAAAGCAGAAAATTCTGACAAACATACTGCATTATATCTGTCTAATAAATATTATAGAGTCTCTCTGGTACTGGGAACACTTGGTAATATGCTCTGTTCTTGGTTCTAGTGTCTTATCACACAATTGATGAGACACTCGTAGTTACAACAATCAGTTTAAAGGTATCACAAAGTCACTTATACATGTTTACATTTTGAAACAACATGTTTATACATTTTATTAAATTTGAGCCTTTTTGAACTTATTGACTGTAGTTAAAACCATGCAAATAGAAGAGGTTATGACAAAATCCTTCATGAAATCACAAGTGAAGTAGCTGGAGACAGATATCTCATAGATAAATAACCCTGATGTAATATGATGGAGGAGAATATGAGAACAGAGGGGAACTGGTAAAATCTGTGAATATTGTGGTAGCAACAAAAAAAGAAACTTCAAGAAGGAAATCAAAATGTCTGAAAATCAATGTTGCATTGACTTTGGATGATCCTCAATGGAAGGAATTTAAAATCTTAATACAATATGTACAAGAATGACCATATATTATATTTCAGAGAACAAGTATGTGAACAAAAATGGTTAGTATTTTTTGATGCCATCATAGGTTTCATTCAAAATAATATGATTATGTAAACAATTCTCCATGAGTAATATAAGACATAGTGAGAGATAAAATGTCTACAAATAGCATGTGCTATATATCAGCTCTCAATGCTGGCTGTGGGGGGAGTTAGAAATTAGATCACGTGTAGATTCTTTTCAGAATGTCGAGATTGGGAAGTTTAACAGTGTTACAATAATTGGACTAAATTGTCTCATTAGTTTGTTCTTGAATTGGCTGCTGGTTAGTTGAATTAAACATTTCCTATATTTAACCATGCATGAGGCTAGCTAACTATCATTTAATTGAAAGATATGCAAGATAAAATAACAGGAAAAGATGTAGTAAATAATAATTAGCTCTACCTTTAAAAACATGTAAATAGCCAGGGGTAGTGGGGCATACCTTTGATTATAGCAAATGGGAGTCAGAGGCAGGTGGAGCTCTGTGGATTGTAGGCAGCTGGTCAATATAGTGAGTTCCAGAATAGCTGGAGCTACATAGTAAAACTTTGTCTTGAAAAAATATTTATTCTTGTAGTTTTATTTTTTTTTGGTAGAAACAATAGAATATGTGTGAATTTCTAGAGTTACTGAAATACTGAGGTTCACTGGATTTGCTTCATACATTTCATGTATGTGCATAATGATAGATATGTAGCCTTGGTTTCAGAAATAGTGAATTCTATTTAACTGAATACAAATAAGTGTGTGGAAATCTTAGGATCATAATACTTTCTGTTTTGTGAAAGAGAATGTTCTCAACCTTTGCTTCTTTTCTGTACAATACATGAAATCATTTTCATGTGATTTCACTAAGCTTTTCAAAATTAAAGGCTGAATTTATTTTCCTGGTTTGAAGAGCTGGCATAATCCAAAATAATTATTAGACACTGAAGGAAAAGGAAGTGTTCAGTTCCTTTTTCCAGATAGATGTGAATAGTTTCTCTTTGCCCTGACTGAGTAAAAAGATTCCAAGCATGATGGAGACCAACGATATTGTGAAAAGGAGGAAGGGGATACTTAAGCACATGGATTAGTTACTTTATTGTCATCTATGGAACCAAATACATGAAGAGAACTAACTGAATAAAGGAATTCTGTTGTTTGAGAGCATGGTCTGTCATGTCAGGGAAGACATGATGGCAGGTGACTTCATGCTTAGGAATGGAATGTTCCATTACAAAGCAAAGCAGATCAAGTATCTGATAAACAACACATCTTGAACTCAGACACTTACTCTTATCTAACCCAGTACCCAAGCATGTTGAACAGTGCCACCTACATTTAGGATAAGTCTTCCACAACCACTTAAAAATTCTAGAAATGCTCTCACAATCACACTCAAGGTGTGCATCATTACTAATCTAGGTGTCTCATACACCGATCATAACATTCTAAGCTACACATTGTTAACTTTAAGACAAACATTCCTTAAACCATAACATTGTGTCCCTGACTCCTAAATTGTCATGCACATTTCATAGTGTACATTGCATGTACTGTATTACTATGGTGTGATTCTGTAAACTGAAACAAATTCTTTACAACACAAGCTGATGTTAGTCATGGTGTTTTATCACTACAATAGAAACCCTAACTATGACACAAATTGCTTGTAAAGAGTTTTTTCTCTATAGCTTAGATGGAGTTTTCCATATCACTCATGATTAATAAAAGGCCCACTATCTCTAACAATGACTACTTTCTTTAATTGTTCTATTAATCAAATATCCTTCATCTTCCTCCAATAACTTTTTATTTTGTACTCTTTTATGGGTTTATCTTTTGTCAGAAAGAAAATATGTCCTATAAAATAACATAAGACATTGAGTCATATTGCCACAATGAGTAACAGACTATGCCTGGTACAGTTTACACCATGACAATGAACTTAAAACGAAATATAAAAATACCTAGCGAATGGAGTGTTTGAAGCCGAGAATCAAATTTACTGGGAACATGGTAGAACTATTTGAAATCAGGGAGATGAACAAAGAAGTCCTGACAAAGAGAAGTAGACATATAGATTCTTTTCTCTCTTGCTTCTTGAATTAACCCAGATACTCTCCCCAGTCAAAAAAAAAAAAATCTCTTATCTGGAAAAGAGTAGTCAGAAGGACAAACTCAAGGCAGAATTCTGAGCTTTTTCTATGGGAGAAGCATATGGCCCTTACAGGTCCAGTTTGAGAGCTGAGTTGTTATGTCACTTTTCCGTTGACCCAATGAAAGAACTCAGCCAATACTAGAGAGTTTTCATGAAGTGGGTATAGATAGGAAGGTATGAGGACAAATTACCTTTCTTTGCAGATGACATGACTTAAATGTGGAAAAGTATATGCAGCATCACCTACAGAAAACTGATAGAACTGAATACAGCAATTGCCAACAAAGTAATGCACAGCAACTGTATGCAAAGCAGTTACAAAATAATGGGGAAATGTCCAATAGTCTTAGAAATAAGTCTGCATGAGAAAATGAATTACATCCTTTTAGAATACTAGAAAATATATTGTAAATTCAATAGACTTTTTTTTTAACCATATAGTTTTCCAGGAAATGGATATTTCTTACCTCTTTTAGATGTAGATTAGTTTCCTAGGAAAAGAAAGAAAAGAGCTTTGAGTACATCTCAATTTTAAAATTCAAGATTCTACAATCACATTATTTACAGTAGTCATGATCACACAAGTTGGAATCATAGTCTTGAGCTAACAATAAACAACAATTATAATTTTAATGGTATTTTTAGAACTCATCATGTTATTTAAACCTTAAAAGACATACACCTAGTCTTGTTCTATATTGTGTAGGGAACAAGACTTTGCTTTTATATTCTTCTGTAGTTTTATATTTATCACCTATATCTTTTATTGTATTAAAGTTTGTATGCACTGTTCTGAGATTTTTTTTAATTATGAAAGTATTTGTACTTAATTGGATGTGTTTTTGGAATAATAGATATTAGCATTTGAATTTTAACTTTCATTCCCTTTATACGATGTGTTAAGTTCATTGGCTTTGATATAATGAACAACACGAAATCAACAGATAAATCTACCTTGAGCATAGCTTATGTTCTGTTTAAATAAATTAAATCATTTCAGAATAGTAAAATATAAGCTAGAAATTCAATTTAATTTTCATCATAAGTTTTCTGGTAAATGAAGATGTCTTACCTTTTCTTGTAGATTCACTGTCTCAGAAAACAAATAAAATGGTTTAGTTTTGCTTTAATTTTAGGATTTTACTATTATATTGTTTTTCATAGTTGTGATTAAGCAGATGAAGACAAAATACTGAGTAAATAATAAATACATACTTTTATTCTATTTAATGGTAGTTTTCAAAGATGTGACAGTGGGGTTTTATATTACTTGTTTCATTTGAATATCAATTTAATTACTTCATATTTTATAATATGTCTAAATGGGGAGAAAGTTTTATCAGTGAAGAAGGGCAAATGAGTGATAATTTTCTCCATTGTATCATGCAGAGTACCCTCCATCATTATAAAAGCTAGCGGGTGTGGCTTCCTGCTCAGGCCAGCTTGATATCTCCATGATGTAAGACTGAAAAATAAGATTCTCCAGCAATAGATTCTTACTATTAAGTTCTGGAGGGTAACCAAGAGCAACTGCAATCGCCTGTAAGTTTGAGGTTTTATGGAAACTCAATGTCTAACAATTCCAGAAGAAATAACCAATTCCTGCACAGAACTTTTTAATTTTTATTTGTTAGCCTGTGGAGCATAGTAGAGCTATTGCCATTCAGTTATAGGGTAACTCCATATTACCAATTCCTCACTTCTCCCCCCACCACCATACACAGGAGAGAGAGTTTCTGCCGAAGTAGGTAGGTTTTCATATGGCTTTTTAGAAAAGTCTTTAGTCTATTTACCCCTCCCTGTATTTCCTCCTGTACCCTGCCCTTTCTTTCACTATTTCAATTTAACATTTCTTGTTCCTTTAATCCTTTAAATTCATTTAGTCTTTATATCAGTACTTTCTATCAGGCTTCATTTTTAGGCCCACCCCACCAAAGCCTTTGACCAATTCTCTGACCTCTCTGTGTATTTCTAATGAAACATAAGTACCTGGGGATTTAAAGATACAAATCCTTCTTCATAGGGCTCAGGGAACTCCTTGGAAGGGGAGGCAGAAAGAGTGTAAGAGCCAGAAAAGATTGGGGAGAACAGGAGAGCAAGGCTTTCTAAATCAATGGAGCAAACTCACATAAACGCACAAGACTGAAGCCACAAGCACAGGCCTACACGAGTGTGCACCAGGTCCTCTTTGTATAAATTATGGATTTCAGTTTAGTATTTTTATGGGACTCCTGAATCAGTGGTGGTTCTCTGATTCTTTCCCATTCTCTTTGACTCCTTTCCTTCTGTTGGTTTGACGTGTCATGCTTCAATGTGATGGGTTTTATTTTATCAAATAACATTTTATTCTGTTATGCTTAGTTATTATTTCTCACAAGCTCCTTTTTTTTTCTGAGAGACATAAGAGAAGTGGATCTGGGAGGGAAGGAAGGTGGGGAGGAACTTGGAGGAGTAAGGGGGACTGTAGTCAGCATACATTGTATGAGGAAGAAAATCTATTTATTACCAACATAAGGGAAAAAGAAAAAAAGGTAACATTCATAAATTATATAAAATGAGTAGCATTTATCTTTCTGAGTCCCGGTTGCTTCACTTAGAATGTTGGTATCCAGCTCCATATATTTGTCTATGAATTTTATGATTCTATAATTCTCAGTAGCTGAACAATATCACATAGTGTAAATATACCACATCTTACCCAATTGTTAACCCGGACAGCTACAATAACATTTGTCCTGGAGAAATGCCCATTGATGCAATAAAACCATGAACATCATGGGAGTAGTTGTACTTTCTACTTGGATATAAGTCCAGTTATACAGGTAAAATCCATACCTGGCATCATTGCCAATCTGGAAATCTGTGGCTAGACAGGTCACTGACCCTAGGGAGCAACCCACTACTGTTATTTTGCAACTGGTCATAGTATTGAACATATTCCCAATGGCTTCTTATATCCAAAGTTTAATGCAGCTCTCAACTCTAATCAGAGATCCTACAATTTGCAGTAGACAGATTACTATCACAGAGACCCACAACTAGTCAAAGTGCAGTGAATGAGAGACTGTGGAATGCTCAGCTCTAAAAAGGACACCTGTATCCCAGGTCCTTCTTCCAGAGTTCAGGAATCAGTGTGGAATTGTAGACAGAAAGACTGTAAGTGCCAGAGGCAGTGGATGACTACAAGTAAACAGTGTTCTACAGACTAGAGAAGAGCATCACCTGTGAACTCACAGTCATTGTAACAGCACAGGCTGTTACAAGTACTTTGGGAGATCAAGGCATAGGTGATGCACATTGTAAATGCATGCTAATATTTAGAAATTGTGTTTGCTTTAGAGGCTTTAAGTTATCATGTACGTTAACAAAAATATTGTTTCAGTATGCTTACAATAAACAACAGAAAGCTAATTTCTTACTGTTTACTTTACAATTCTGTCCAAGAAATAGTTGATGCTTTTGGAACTGAATATCAGGCATTTGTTCCTGATGTTTGATAAATTGTATAGCTTAGTGCTTAGTTGCCCAGAGTGTGGAAGTGAATGAGTGCCATCTGGGAGCTTGGGTAAATTACAAATTCTTACTCCACTTTTCTAAATTTGCTAAATAAGAACCCAGGGTACAAATGCTTCGATGTGAGTCATTACCTATTTTAATATTGAACAAATTATGTGTGTTTCTACATGATTCCATAAGTAAAAATACAATAATGTTTTGTCTACTTTATCATAAGACACTGAGAACTGAATCTCCTATGCTTTGTTCAAGTTGTCCTTCTGAACTCTGTGATTGCTCTAAAAAGATTTTTATCTCAGTCACAAAATGTTATTTCTGACACAGATGTGCCAAGGAATGGTTGTATCAGGGGCTAGAAGTAGCTCAAGAAAAGGTAACTGGACCCTGGATCTGCAACATTCCAACCCCTCCCCCTCCTTTTGTACTAATCTTCTAATCAGCCAAGCATTCTCCTGTAAACACAGCACCTTTCCAGGAGTTCTGCACAGGACCAGTGCAAGGATTATTGGAGCACAAGAATGATTTAGTAAAAAAACCCAACAATCTAGTTGATGGGGCCATTGCCTAATAAATTATATGAAATATGACAATTCATTGGAATTAACTGACTTCAAGAACTGTTGAAGAAATGTTACTTAGTCCAAGTAACATATCTGGTTTATTCAAGACCAGATAAACGATGCTGTATTTGATATTTATTTCTTTGCTAAATGAAATGGATTTCCATCAGAATCATTAGTATTATTGGGTTTAGAAGCACGAAATTGGAGATATTAAAAACAAGAGGAATTAGAAATGTACATAGCATCATGTACAGAAATGTTCTTCTGGAAGGTCTTTTCTCATTTTACCTAGTATTTTTTTTTTAACCATTATACTGAAACACAGAGGAAGTACAAACTTTCATGAGCAATGAAAAAGCCAATGAAGTAACTGGATAGAACTCTCCAAAAGAAAAGAAAAAAGAATTATTCATAAAATGTAAAAATGCTGTAGATATTTGTTTGGCACAAAAAACCTACATGTAGCTAATATTAGTGAATATGACCCAGCACCTGAATGAGCACAGCAGACAGTGTAGAGAATGAAATAAGAAATAACCACAGAAAAATTCAAAATATCACCTGGCTTCTGCAATTTAAAATTCTTTCAAATTCATCTATAACTACTTATTAAGTATAGCTGTACTTTCATTCTCATGTGTTGCTTTCAAATCATATTTCAATATATGCTGGATATTAAAAATACTTATGATCCAAAACTTAAATGTCATTACCTAAATTTTTTACTTTGCTATTAAAACTAGATAGTTATGTTTAATTATGTGCCCAAATACAATTAAAAGTGTTGATATCACCTCATATATTTTCACTCAAACAAAGGCATCTCCTCTTTTAGCTGTGTAATAATCCTGTATTTTTGGTATGTAAATATTTGATATTTTATAAAATTTAGAATATAGTGTTGCACATAAAAAACTTTACTTTGAAACTTTAAGTTGGTGATATTAATATATTGTTATGATGAAATTATGTTATTGGTTTGAACTTGTATTGCTCATGTAATTTGTTGTGATCAGATATCTTAACCTCATTGTCTTACAAACCACATTGGAATGTTATCAAAATGGACATTCATACTCCATGGCTTGTGTATAATTTCCTGCTCTCAAGTTCTCCTACTTCCCCAGAAGACATGTGTTTAGTGATTATAAAATTGTGTTTTGGAAGGAAGAGCTTTCATCAACATCCTGGGAAGGCCCTGGGTCAGGATGTGCTCTGTGTAGTGGGATGTAGTACTTCACATTGTAATGTTACCTGTTTTCTGAATGGCAGTGGCTAGACCTTACTATGGAAAGTGAAAACAATTCCCTGTATGTTTCTTCAGAAATAGATAGAGAAAACTTGACACTATGATCTAATAACAGCATCGTCAAGACCAGGTAACTTAAGAACAAATGTAACCATCACATGCCAATCACTTTGATAACCAGAGCAAAATAAAGTAGAGAGTAAGAAGTGCATGCCACAACAAAACAAGCAGAAAGGCTAGGGAAGTGATGAAAGTGTTTCTCGCGAGCAATGACTCCCCCCTACAGCATGCATATTCAAGATGGCAGGACACTGTGCCACAAATTGTAGCATATAATGTCAATTTTATCAGTTTCTGATTAACGATAAAGATATGATAAATGTAGTCATTGTTTATTTCAGATATTTTCCTGCAGACTTCTATTTTAATTAAGCACTGTTGTAATCTATTTGCAATTGCTTTGACCTAGCAACCAATCTAAAGCTCCAAAAGCATTAACTAGCAATAGTATCATTCCAGAGAAAAGTGGTAGTTAAAATCTACAGTTAAATTGTATTCAACAATACTTAGGTTGATTTGCCTGAAAAATGTGATATTTTATTTATTTTTTGTTTTAAAAGTCAGGAAGGTCATCAATTATTCATGCGCTGTGAGACAGACATAGTGGAGTACAAACCCAGACTTAACCACTTATGTTGTAATGCCACTATTCAGGAACAATCTTTGTAGGAGATGATAGCTAAGAACATTTTATACTTATGAATGAATACATACTGCATTTGTCCTTCTGGATCTGGGTTAACTCAGTCAAGATAATTTTTTCTAGTTCCATCCATTTGCCTACAAATTTTATGATGTCATTATTTTTTACTGCTATGTAGTACTCCATTGTGTAAATGTACTGCATTTTCTTTATCCATTCTTCAGTTAAGGGGCATCTAGGTTGTTTCCAGATTCTGTATATTATGAATAATGCTGCTACAAACATAGTTGAGAACATACCCGTGTGGTGTGGTGGAGCATCTTTTGGCTATATGCCCAAGAGTAGTATTGCTGGGTCTTGAGGTAGGTTGATTCCTAGTTTTCTGAGATACCGCTATACTGATTTCCAGAGTGACTGTACAAGATGGCACTTCCAGCAGCAGTGGAGGAGTGTTCCCCTTTCTCTGCATCATCTCCAACATTGTGAACATGAGAAATTGAGAAGGCTGAGTTTGGGAGGGACTGAAAGAAAAGCAATGAAAGAGATATCTTGACAGAGTGAGACAGTATGGGTTTAGGGAGAAACCTGGTGCTAGGGAAATCCCCAGGAATCCACAAGGATGACCTCAGATTAGACTACTAACAATGGTGGAGAAGGTGCCTGATCTACCTTCCTCTGTACTCAAATTGGTAACTACCCTAATTATCATCATAGAACCTACATCCAGTGATTGATGGAAACAGATGCAAAGACCCAAGCTCCTGGAGTTCAGGTGAAAAGAAGAAGGAGGAACTATAGGAACAATGGGGGATCAAGATCACGATGTGAAAAACCACAGAGACAGCTGACCCAAGCTAGTGGGAGCTCATGGACTCTGGACTGACAGCTGGGAAACCTGAATGGGACCAAATTAGGCTCTCTGAATGTGGGTGACAGTTTTGTGGCTTGATCTGTTTGTGAGGCTCCTGGCAGTGAAATGCTGTGGGATGGTCTGTATGTCAAATTGCTCTGATTGGTCAATAAATAAAACACTGATTGGCCAGTGGCCAGGCAGGAAGTATAGGTGAGACTAACAGAGGTGAAAAGAACAGGAAGGCGGAAGGAGTCACTGCCAGCCGCCACCATGACAAGCAGCATGTGAAGATGCCGCACGAGCCACGTGGCAAAATATAGATTTATGGAAATGGATTAATTTAAGCTATAAGAACAGTTAGCAAGAAGCCTGCCACGGCCATACAGTTTGTAAGCAATATAAGTCTCTGTGTTTACTTGGTCGGGTCTGAGCGGCTGTGGGACTGGTGGGTGACACAGGTTTTTCCTGACTGTGGGCCAGGCAGGAAAACTCTAGCTACAGTGAAACGAGAACTTATCCTAAGTACATGAGCTGGCTTTTTAAAGGCCATTTCCTATGGTGAGAATGCCTTTCTCAGCCTTTATTCAGGGGTGGGGGTGGAGGGAGAGGGGCTTAGTCCTGTCCCAACTTGGTATGACAGCCTGTGTTGACTACCCAAGGGAGGCCTTACCCCCTATGAGGAGTGAATGGGGGGTGATGCAAGGAAGATGGAGGGAGGAAGTGGAGAAGGCAAGGGAGGGGGAACAGTGGTTGGTATGTAAAATGAAAAAAAATTATAATTAAAAAAGGATATTTTACACTTCAGAACTACAGGTATCAATTATCTATGACTCACATCTTGGTCTTTGTAAATTTTATGTTCTTCCATTATAAGAGAGAAGTCACCAAAGGGACATAAGTTTACTATGAGTGTGGCATGTAGCTGGGGTTATCTCCTGGTCCTGTTTGGCCCACAGTCAGGACAAATCTCTCTCACCCGCCAGTCCCCCAGCCAAGTAAACACACAGAGATGATTATATTATTTAAACTGTTTGGCCTGATGACTCAGGCTTCCTGCTATCTAGTTCTTATATCTTAAATTAACTCATTTCTATTAATCTATATCTTGCCACGTGGCTCGTGTCTTACCAGTACTTTACACCCTGCTCCTCATGGCAGCGGCTGGCAGCATCTCCTGACTCAGCCTTCTCCCACCCAGCATTCTCCTCTCTCCTTGTCCTGCCTACACTATCCTTTCCGCCTGGCTACTGGCCAATCAGCATTTTATTTGTCAATCAATCATAGCAACATATATTCACAGCATACAGGACATCCCACAGCAGTGACATCAACTTGGTGGATTAAGAATACCTAATTAATATTTAAGTGGGCCTTGCTTCTTCCTGTCTATGCACAAGCCTTCCTGTTTCTCATGAAAACTAGAAATTGTTATTCATTAGACAAAGATACAGGAAGTTTATTTGTTTAGCTAAAATATATTATTTGCTTGATCAAATATAAAACACCTAAGATGGTCTAATAACCCAAATATCAGGCTATTTTTGAAGACTTATAAAGTCCTTGGGTATTTTGAAAAAATGTCAGACAACATTGGATTCCAATAACTTCATATATCTGCTATAAAAAATTCTTCATTGTGTACAATGGGAAAAGAACATAATAAAGGGTTGTTCCTTTTTAATGCAGAAAGAATGGAAAATGGAAATAAATACCACAGACAGAAAAAGGTGCTTGATTTATTGCTTTATTTTTGAAATGGATTTCAATGAAGTAGAATCATTAGTGACATCAGATTTAAAAATCGTAAGTTGAAGAAGTCCAGCCCAACATGAATTGGAAAGCAAATATCAGGAGGCAGAGAATAAACCAACAAAGGTCTTTCTTCATTCCAAATAACTGCTTAATTATTCAGTTGAAACACTATGACAATAATATGTGAATGTAGAGATGAGAAGACACATTATTAACAGGGTTGAATCAGACCTGAATGGGAGAAGAAAATGGTGGGTTATAATAAAAATGATATATTATTATAATTTTAATATAGTAACAAAATTCTCTCTATAAAGATAATGTTACTTACTAAAACCCATTAAATATCACATGGAGCAGAAAATAAAATTTAAGCAAAATACTTTTATAATATTATCCATGTTTTACAACTTAAAATTTTTTAAGCGCTTCAACAAACTACATTTTCCCATAAAAGAATCTAGCCATTACCTTAATGTTTGTTGTTTCCAAATAGTGTCCTAATTCATGGTACAATTTTAAAACATCTTAATCATAAACCTAATGACTGTGTTCATTTTCTGATTCTTCCTCTTTATTAATCATAACCTGAAATCAACTGGAATGAAATGGACAATGTATTTATAACAAATTAAACTATTTTGCCTTTCATCTTTGAACTGTAAGATATTCCTCTATTATCTGACTTTGTATAACATGAATATTCCCTTTTCTCAGAAATTGGAATGCTTCAGGATGTGTGTAAATCGATGAGTTGACATTCTAAAAACACTGTTATTTTATAATTTTATACATCTTTATGTTAGAATTATGCTATTGGTTTTGCCTTAAATTTTATTGGTTTCAACCAAAATTTCTCATTGGTATTGCTTAAACTTTGAGTTTTATAACACACTGTGCTATGAGTCACATGAGCAATGCTCTTGACATACTGACTCTAACTTGTAAATGTGCATATGGTTTCCTTTATTCTGTAAACGAGTTCCCAGATGGACATGTGTAGCTCTATCAAGACTGTATTTAAGAAAGATGAATTTTAAACACTATCTAGAAAGTCTTCATTGTCCGCACTGCCTGTGCTCATGAGTTCATGAGCATTCACAATACTTACTATGACATTTATGCCTTATAACTTGCAAGAATCTTTTAACTGTATATTGTCTATTGCAATATCATATATATTTTGTAGATCTATGATAAAACCAATGTTAATGAACTTAGAAATAATTTAAGGTTGAATAGTAATTGACAGGCTAAGATAGAAACACAGGGATCTCCTTTACCCCTAAACCCAGACAGTCTATTAACTGGGGCAGAGAATATAATTCTCTTATCAGGATCTGAACGAATAATATTATTCAGGAATAAAGCATTGATTTTTTTAATTTGAGTTTTAGCCTGGTTATTGGCTCATTTCTCTTCTTTTTTACACTTTTAGCATCAATAACTTTTATTTTTTGAGAATTTCATATGTACATATCT
This sequence comes from Peromyscus eremicus, assembly GCF_949786415.1. Taxonomy (NCBI): domain Eukaryota; kingdom Metazoa; phylum Chordata; class Mammalia; order Rodentia; family Cricetidae; genus Peromyscus; species Peromyscus eremicus. The sequence continues at coordinate 78,836,749 of NC_081426.1, read as the reverse complement.
GCATTTTGACCAAATTCACTCCCCTTTCTTCTCCTTCAAAATAATATGTACTATAAACATATTATTGTATATATATAAAACATATGATTCAACAGAGTTGAGATTAGCTGAGTATCAGGAATAATAATATACTTCCCAAATAATGAGGGCTATTTGGGTCCAGCCCAAATTACCCTCTCCCAGGGTCTGCAGGAGAATCTACAACTAGCTGGAAATCTAATCTTAAGGATATCAAAAGAATCTATGCACACTGTGCTCTTTCAGTTCGATTACTTTATTATTCTATATAAGCTAATTCCCTGTCTCTGATCTCTCTCTGTTCTCTATTTTTTTCTACTGCTTCTCTAAATCTACAGCTTCTTTTCAGCTCCCATTCTTCTCTCTTGCTTGACTTCTCACATTTCTAACTGGAGACTCCTTGCAATCCTGAGAAAAGTTTCAAAACCTTCAAGGTCATAGAGCATTCCTAGAATAGAGGATAAGGAGCAGAACCATTACCATAGTAAAGCAAGGTTCCAAGGTCTCAGGACAAGCGATAGGGGGAACAGTACTCAGTGCCACAAACTCTGAGATATAACTTTTTATTAGCAGACTTGGCAAACGAAGAATTGCCAAGCTTTTCATAGGTTGTTTTGTGTTAGTAGCCTTGATAGACACCTGTGATTCTGACCTTGTGCATAACTGTAGCTAGAGTTTTCCTGCCTGGCCCACAGTCAGGACAAATCTCTGTCATCTGCCAGTCCCACAGCCGCTCAGACCCAACCAAGTAAACACATAGACTTATATTGCTTACAAACTGTATGACTGTGGCAGGCTTCTTGCTAACTGTTCTTATATCTTAAATTAATCCATTTCTATAACTCTACACCTTGCCACGTGGCTCATGGCTTACCGGCATCTTCACATGCTGCTTGTCATGGCGGCTGCTGGCAGTGTCTTCCTCTGCCTTCCTGTTCTCTCCATTCTCCTCTCTGTTAGTCCCACCTATACTTCCTGCCTAGCCACTGGCCAATAAGTGTTTTATTTATTGACCAATCAGAGCAATTTGACATACAGACCATCCCACAGCATATAACTGTAAAGTTTTAAACTTATGATCTATTTACAAAGACCTTTAGTCTAGTTTGAACTTGCTCTGAGCTGAATGTGTGCAGTTTGTGTTAGACTGAGGAGAGATCATTATTTTCTGTGTTAGTCTGAGCAAAAGGAACAAAGCAGTTTTAATTGTCCACAGTCTCATGGAAAAATGGATCTGGCTGTGAAGCATATTCTAATATATTTTCTATGTATCAAAATTATACAACTAAATGAAAAGCCTTCTTTCTGACCACCCACAGATATATGTGCCCATAAGATTAAGATATAATCATGAGATTACATATATACATTTTATGAAAATGCATGGTAATGGGAAAATATCATATCTGTTGTTGCACAAGAAGTTTACAACAAGAAACAGCCAATTCATTCAAAAGGCAGTAATTCCAAAACACCTTGCACGATGGTATCCTCCACCAGTAACCTTGGTTCTGGTAGGTTGACCTTCTGAACTCTAGTTGTCACCTGCTGTATACTCTTATGGCCTTTTGCTACCAGCAGCTCTCAATACCTGAAGAATTACATTGGACTTTACTTCGATGTGATGGGTTAGTTCTCTTTATTTTTCTCAACTGACAGTATCAGTCAGTTTTTGAACTAAACACATATCCAGATCCATCTTACCTCTTTAAACATTTCCTGTGGTTAGTAACCCAAAGGATTATAAGTTAATCCTTTTCCAGCATCATGCTGTGGAAGATCAGTATCCGTGTCTACTACTGTTTCAGGTGGCACATATCGGCGATGATGTCTCTGCAAATACAGAAAGAGAAAGTTAAAGATTTGAGACCACATAACTATAACTACTATATCTGTCATTAATGAATTGTATGGCCTGGAGTCACTGTAGATTTATGTATGAATTACATGATGCTATTCATACAGCTTTATGAGATTTTTATATTGTATGCAGAAGATCAAGTTTCAAAGAAGGTAAAAACAATATATTCATAGCTTATTAGTTTTTTATTTACAAGTTAGACTACTGGTGAAAGAAAAACATAGAAAATGAGCTTTAAATCTCTTTTATGATGTTATCTTCATCTGACCACCCCGAATCCTTGAATCTACAGGGAAGTGATTTCAAACTTATAGCTTCTCTACAGCACTGTTGAGTTCTATCAGCCTCCGGCCTCTTGTGCTGCCTATACTTCTGACTATTCCAATGAATCTCTCTTCTGTCATAGGTGTCCTGAATCATTTTAAGCTTTGTATATTGTGTATTAGAGAAGAAATTTTGGCGATATCACATTGATTTGATACAATTTAATGCAGCACCAAAACAAAACAAAAAAAGTCAAGCTAGTCTTAGCAGTTATCTGTCACTCTCACCAAAAGACTGGAAAAAGAGAAAATGATGTGTCCCTCAATAGAGTGTTTGAGGAAGAACATGAAGGCCACTAGAAATAATGTCAAATTGAAATCATGGAGATACATGACAGCCTTATGCAGAAAAGTATTCACAGCTTCCTCCCTAGTCTCTTAAGATCAACAATGAACTGAAAGTTCAGCTAATACCCTAACTGTAAGAGCCTTTGTCCAGTGACTGATGGAGGCAGATGCAGCAGAGATCCACAGCTAGGCACTAGGCGGAGCTCTGGGAATCCAATTGATGAGAGAGAGGAGGGATTCTGTAGGTGAGGGACATCGAGATTATGATGGGAAGACGTGCAAAGACGACCACACTAGTGGAAGCCCATGAACTGTAGACCAGTGGCTGTGGAGCCCCCATGGGACTGGACTAGGTCCTCTAGATTTGGAAGACAGTTGTTTGGCTCGAACTGTTTGGGGGGCACCCAGGCAGGGGGATCAGAATCCGTCCCTGGTGCATGGTCAGGCTTTTGGGAATCCAGTGCCTGTGGTGTGACATCTTTCAATATTAACTGTGATATTTCTACTTGGCCTTGCTCAGCCTTGGTGCAGTGGGAAGGGTCTTGGACCTGCCTAGGCTCAGTGTGCTGGGCTCTGCTGACTCCTCATGGGAGACCTTGATTTGGGAGATGTGGAGATGCAGGGTGGCTTGGGAGAGAGGGCTGGGGGTGGGAGGAGAAAGGTGGGATCTGTGGGTGGTATGTAGAGTGAGTAGAAAATTTCTTAATAAACAAAAATGAAAAAAATATTCATCTCAGCAAAGATAGAAAGCAAAAACAGAACACTTCAAATTCTGGCTTTAGTGTCAGCTAAATAATTACAAACTTCAATTTTGTGTCTTTACTATAATAAATACATTCTCTGTTTTAAAACAACACATGCTTAATTTAAATTCATCAAGTGTTCATGCTATTATGAATCCTACAGATTCTAACTGTCTCTGACAAACTACCAAGTCATATATTAATATACACTTCTAAGATAAACATCACACAGCCATTCAGTTATTTAAACATTTCTGTTTTATGTTTTCATTTACTACCAAGGATGCATTAGAAATGTGTGTGTTGCTGTAGATACAGGGGTAAACATGACAAATACACATCGTGTAATGTAGTTTATGACATATAGCTATGCTGGGAGCTATTAGTGCTTGTCAAGAACTTATTAATGACTTTTTTTTCTTTTCATAAAATGAGGTTCCAGAGGTGTATGAGATTCCTACCATTTTTTAATTGCATGAAGTGTTATCATTAAAAAAAAAAAAGAAATACAACTACTTAGGTGAAGACAAATACTAATGAGAGAATGTTGGGAGTCAGAACAACACAAGACTTCTTAGAAGCCCCGATGAAAGGACAAAAGGAACTTTAACTCTGTGTCCTGGTCCAGGAAAGACTTGGCAAGGACAGCCTGAGCCTGGAGTCAGTGCCGCTCTGCTAAGCTTGGACATTTCCCTCCTGCGGATACAGGGTGCTCTACTTCACTATAAACTAGCTTGGCACAAGACACAGCTTGTGTAAGACCTCCTGAGCCCAGGTTTTCTCTTCCCTGTCTTCTACCTTCTCGCTCTCATCCCTAGGTGTACTCTTAGCCTGGAATCTTTTATTGTAACAACCTACTGGTCCAGCTCAAGAGAAAGTCAATTGACTTTTAACAGTAAATTGGTTACCTTAGAGTGACATTGTAGAATTGTTCCCTAAATTATTTCATACGAGACTGAGCACTTTTATAGAGAATCAAAAACAAGTGAAATCTTTGGAGACATTATTTGTTGGTGATACATGTTCATCTTCACAAAGCACTATTGCGTCTTCCTATGGAGTAGATGCTTGAGAATAATATATAAATTGTACAACATAATCAAAACAGTCCTTACATGACTTCTCTCACCATGGCTTCTCTCTCCATGATCTCTCTCACCATGATCTCTTTCACCATGCTTAGACTGTCTCTGCAAAAATGAAAAAGAAATAATAATTCAGTTCATGGCCCTGCTGTGGTGGCACAGGCCTTTAATCCCAGTACTTGGGAGGCAGATGAAGGTGGATCTCTGTGAGTTCGAGGCCAGCCTGGTCAACAAAGAAGATGCCATTATATCTCAAAACACACACACACACACACACACACACACACACACACACACACACAGAGAGAGAGAGAGAGAGAGAGAGAGAGAGAGAGAGAGAGAGAGAGAGAATTCAGTTCATGTATGATTATGAAGTTCCCAAGTCAATGAGGAGATCTTACCTTTCTAGAACGGTCAGCAGTCTAGGGGGAAAAAGAGAAACAGGAATTAGAGAATACACACCACTTTTTTTTTTCATATTGACTCTAAATTTGCCATTTTTTATATAATGATATTGGAAAGCATTAAAATCAGACTTCTCTGTGAATAATTTATCCTATTTAGTATTCATTTACTTTAGTCTCTATGTCTTTAAAGTGTGCACTGCAGTGAAATTAATTTATACAGATGGAGGAACGACAATGGAGAGAAAAAAAAACCTGAGTTTTTCTTTTATAATGATAAATAGTAATTGTTCAAAATCTGCCCAATACTGAAATTTTGGGTTATAAAATCCATCCTTATCCATTTCCCTATATTTTATAGTTGAATTTTTTCTTCATGTATATTTTGTAGAAAAATGTGACAAATGGTTCTTTTTTTTCCGTTTTTTTTTTTTTTTTTGGAGACAGAGTTTCTCTGTGTAGCTTTGGTGCCTGTCTTGGATTTCACGCTGTAGACCAGGCTGGCCTCGAACTCACAGAGATCCGCCTGGCCCTGCCTCCCGAGTGCTAGGATTAAAGGCGTGCACCACCACCTCCGCCTGGCGATTTATGGTTATTTTATAAACAATGTTTATTAAAACATTGTTTCAGACCGGGGGGAATTATTACGTTTTTATTTCACAGTTTTCAAGTTTTAGATATAATTAAAGAGAGAACGAGCATGACAGTAGGGGGGTGTGCTGGAGAGACACAGGATCTTTTCACTGACACAGCAGCAAAGAAAGATATGCGGATGTGAAGTCTGCACTGGGCAAATCTACGCTTTCATGTTGGTATAAAAGGCTCATAACTTCAAGTCGGAAAAGACAGCTCGTTATCAGGAATAAATGAGGGGTTGGGGATTTTGCTCAGTGGTAGAGTGCTTGCCTAGCAAGCACAAGGCCCTGGGTTTGGCCCTCAGCTCTGGGAAAACAACAACAACAACAACAATAACAACAACAAACCCCAGGAATAAATGAGCTGTAGAAGGTATAAGAGAAAACTCCCATTGAGATGTAGGACACCCATTGGGGTTCATTATTAGTAATCTCATTCTGTGCTCAGTCTCTTTACTTCACATGTACCAGAGGTTTTATTTTTCTCAAGTATAATTTCATCAGCTTTCAATTTCTCCGTTATTGATTACTTTTCCATTTTTTTTCATATGAAAACACACTTCCATGTTTGGGACTAGATACTAAGAACTTCTAGATAATGTGTAAACTTACATAGATTGATTCCAGAAAAATCAATGCATGAAAACATTCACAGTAATAAAGCTTCATTCAAATATAAGTTACTCAAACATTACTCAGAGTGTTAGGAACAAGAGCAAATTTTTGGTTAATTGCTGAATGCCCCTTCTTCACACTTTCTGGATGTACTTACCAGCGTGGAGACCAGGAGAGCCATGATCAAGGCAAAGATAAGGAGCCTCATGCTTACTGAACCCTGTAAAAGCAACATTCTATAACCATCTTCTTCGCAGCTTCCACACAAAAGCATTGATGACCATGCTGTGCTTTTAGTCAATTGTTAATACCCTCAGTGTTAGCAATGATTCAATGGGGGAGTAGGCCAATTAGAAATGAGCTGATAAGAGTGAGCTGATAAGAGAACACTAAAGTTAAGTATAAACACACTAATTGACAGCATAATGAATTATTTATGACCATTTAGAAATTAAAATAAAAATACTAGTGAGAGTCTTATAGTATAGTTAATGAAAATGATTCAATGATCTTTACTTAGAATTTTCATATTAATGATAGCTTATAAAAAGTTAACTTGTAAAAGAAAATAGAAAATACATTCATAGTTACACAGAGAAATTTACTTTTAACAGTTTATTTACACAAATTATGAAATATGAACATTGAGGGAAGATAAAATAAGACATCTTTCAAAGATAGGATAGAAGGCAGACAGACAGAGAGACAGACAAGTAGTCACAAAGAAAGATACACACACAAGTTGATATTAAAATGTATATTAATTAATATATTGTTTGAGAAAATATTTACCAAACCCAAATATAATATTTGAAATATCAAAACTCTTTTATGAAATGTTATTAGATAAATTGAAATGAGTTAAAGAGAATGAATAGGTGACATTATGTGCATCATTAATAATGTAAGTACTGATGAATGAAAGATGTGTTGTCTATGCTAAAAATATTATGGAAAGTTGGTAAAACAGCAACAACAAAAAGAGAGTTGATTGTTGAAATAGAATAACTCAGGGAAGTTGTTGTTTGTGTAACAAATTCATCCAAATTGAAAACATCCCTCCTGAAAGATGAGGTAAGCTTGCTTGCAGAACTCAGGAAGCTAAAACACCTTAAGACTATGGAAACTCAAAAAGATACAGTATCAGAAACTCCCTGAGAGTGCATAAGCTGCAAGCTAGTGCTGAAGAATATGATGCTCCTGGGAAGAAGTTCATTAAAGTATGACAGAGGGCTACAGAAATGCAGATTTGGTGAGTCCTCAGTCATACTGAGATGTTTTTTACAGTGGCACAGTTGCTTTTGGGCCCTCCCCTGCTCCTGTAAGAAACCCCTACACAAGTTCCTATGTAATCCTAGTAGGCTCAGTTCAGTATTACACAGGCTAGGGAGAATTCTTTCATTTCCTCTGTGGTCTGTGATCAGTGCACTGTCTTGTATGAGCAGACATTTGTTCTCATGTCTCTAAGAAACATTACCCAGTGCACTTCTGTCTTGGATTTTGACAAGCACAAACATTTTCACAATGGAACTTGTGCTGTGTTCTTATGAATTTTAAGCTAACATATAAGATTAATGTAAAAGTCATTATTGAGAAAGTGAATATTGTCTAGTGAGGAATGAAAATAAGAAAGATACAGTAATTTCTAGAAAACAGGTGAGAAGGAATACACCACTTCTAATTCTACATCATTTGTTTGAAGATGTCTGGAGTCTGCTCATAGGACTCATACAGATGCTATATGGGACCCCCATACGTTAAATTATTTCTGAATAAAACTTTACAGTAGTTAATGTGCTTTATCACAGTTTACATTTGATCAGTTTTCACAAAGAACAATTTAGCCAAGGCAGCAGAATAGAAGGCACACAAACATTTACCTTTACCCAGGATGAGCCTAAAGTGTCTGAGCAGCTGAGTTTCAGCCTCCAGATGATGAGACTACTAAGAAGGCTGAGCATTTAAACATACCGAAAAAACAAGCCTGCTATTCAAATAGTGCCAATTACAAGGTCATGTTAAGGAACCTGAAAATAATGCCCAAAATCTGTCTCTAAAACTCTGGTAATCAACTTGAAAAGGTGATTTTTCAATAGGAGTTTGTGAAGAGCAGGTGACCAGGAAATAATAGGAAAAGGGCCTCTTCTAGGCATTTGTGAATAATCAGGACAGCTCATCCTGAAGTAAAGAATCAGAGAAATAATGGAAATATCAAAGCCATGTTTCTGTAGAATCACTATTATTTTCTCCGTCTTGGGAAACAGTTTCAAATCAGGGAGATCTTTTAGGAAATTGTACTGAGTGACATCATTTTTTTTTCCTACTCAGTAAAAATAATGATGTATATAACAATACTTGAGCCCAATGTTTATTTCACATGTGTTTCCTGCAGAAAACTATTGAAATTATACTTTTACAATATTTTAGAGTATTTTCTGCATAGGTTAGAAGCAAACATTTGCCCAAATACATTATTGTCTTGTTGAGTTTAAACAATAAAAGTATCTTCTTCTTTAAAATAAAGTGACTCTGGGAGCTTGGTACTATGTATCTCAAAAAGCATTGTGTCCTGACAATTGGGAATTTAATTTACTGCCTTGGAGTTTTCATGCACTCATGAGTCTGAATGGAAGTCATATATTCACACAATAGAGAAAAAGAAGAAAACACTGTGCATTATATTCTTGGGAAACTTTGAAATCTACTGGCTAGCTACTGTTCTTATTTCTGAGTACCATAGATGCTACTGTTTGCCCATAGGCAATGCATCTCTAGAACTTTCTCAAGACTGTAAAATTACACAGAGTGCAGAAATAATTTAAATATGTCTGATGTTTTCATTGAAAATAGTTTTTATGTACTATATTCTCGTTATTGTTTCCCCTCCTCAAACTTTTTCCAGAGCCTCTCCGCTTTTCCAGCCCTTCCAAATCCACACCCTCTCTATCTCTCTCATTAGAAAACAAACAGACATCAAAAAAAGAAAGGAAAGGAAAAAAAAGTAATGATAAAATAAAAACAACCAAATGTGAAAAGAACAAAACAAACAAATGAACAGAAAAAAAGAGCCAAAGAAAAAGCAAAAGAAACACACATATATGCTAAGACACACATTCACACACATTGCATAAAGACACAAAAACCAGAAAGCATAATATATAAGCAAAAGGCCTTTAAGGGAGAAAACTACCCAGACAGCATTGTAAGACAAAAACAAAACAATCTTTCAAAAATGTCATTGAGGTCATTTTGTGTTCGCCATCTAAAGCTGGGCATGAGGCCTGCTCTTAAGACTGCTTTGTATATTCAGTGAGACTCAATGGGATAAAACTAAGTTTTCCTTTGTGAGGGGTTATCAATTGTAGATAGGTTCTGGGTTAGGGATTGGGGACTTCTATTTCCCCTCTCTATCTCGGAATCCCCATCTGGCTTAGACCTGTGCTAGTCCTATGCATGCTACCAACAGTCTGATTTAAAAACAAAAACAAAAACAAACAACAAACAAACAAAACTCTAGTTATTTTGAATTGTTACATGACATTTTTTTCTCTTCTCTTTTGCTCTCTAATTACATTCTCCCCTAATTATTTCATCTCCAATTCACTCACCTAAAACTGGAGTCATGGTGTTAACAGATCTGACCCTGAAAAACAATACTCAAAATGCTCTATATCAGTGGTTCTCAACCTTCCTAAAGACGTGACCCTTTATTTAATACAGTTTGTCATTTTGTGATGCCTTCCAACTGTGAGATTGTTTCACTGCTACTTCGTAACAAATTTTGCAACTATTATGAATCATAAAATAAATATCTGTGTTTTCTGATGGTCCTAGGTGACCCCTGTAAAAGGACCCTTCAATCCCCACATTGGGGGACACATCCGATAGGTTGTGAACCATTGCTCTATAATATCACCTACTTCAGGAAACACACAGTGGTTGAAATATTTGAAAATTATAATTAAATTTAAAGTTTATTCATTTAGGTAGAAACAGTATAATGAAAGCATTATTTCACTCATTATTTTGTATGGTCATTTCTAGCTGTTTAAGGATGGAATGTGATGGTGGAATAGCATTCTTTCAACACTGCAGTGTGCTCTTGTCATAGTTATAGCCGTGTGATCAGGAAGAGTAGGAGATTGCTCTAAAGTTTCATGTAACAGAATATGATTGATATTTCCTCACTATCCAGAGCCAACACTGTGGCCTTTAGTAAAAGTGTGACATTAATCTACAAAGGAAGCACCAATAAATGACTATAGGTATCTGGCAAGGGTTTTATGCTATTGACACTTAAAATTGCAACATCAAAATGGATATTTATAGAAAATATCATGTTGCGATTCCTTCCCCTCCTCCACTTCCTCTTCTCTACCAGCTCTACCTCTACACTTCATCACTACCCCTAGCTGTGTAATTATTTTACATTTGAAATATTTGATTGACTGTACTGTTTATTTTCCTTCCTTATACTCATTTTATTGAAGAGTGTTTTGAATATTATTTAGTACTGCCTACATTTGTAAATAGCTATACACTCTTAAAACTAATACAATCTCAGAGTTGTATGGATTTGCATTTCCCTGATGACTAAGGATGTTGAGCAATTCCTTAAATGTTTTTCCACCATTTGAGATTCTTCTGTTGGGAATTCTCTGTTTAGATCTATACCCCATTTTTAATTGGATTATTTTGTATATTGATGTCTAGTTTCTTGAGTTCTTTGTATATTTTGGATATCAGCCCTCTGTCAGATGAGGGGTTGGTGAAGATCTTTTCCCATTCTGTAGGCTGTCTTTTGTCTTATTTTACTGAGTCCTTTGTCTTACAGAAGCTTCTCAGTTTCGGGAGGTCCCATTTATTAGTTGTTGCTCTCAGTGTTGTGCTACTGGTGTTATATTTAGGAAGTGGTCTCCTGTGCCAATGTGTTCAAGGCTACTCCCCACTTTATCTTCTATCAGATTCAATGTAATTGGATTTATGTTGAGGTCTTTGATCCACTTGGACTTGAGTTTTGTGCATGACTATAGATATCGATCTATTTGCTTTTTTCTACATGTCGACATCCAGTTATGCCAGCACCATTTGTTGACTATGCTTTCACCTAACTAGACCCTCTGAATGTGGATGACAGCTGTGTGGCTTGGCCTGTTTGTGGGGCCCCTGGCAGTGGGACCAAGATTTATCCCTAGAGCATGAACTGGCTTTTATGGAGCCCATTCCCTATAGTAGCATACCTTGCTAAGCCTTGATGCAGGGAGAAGGGACTTGGCCCCACCTCAACTTGATATGCCAGACTTTGTTGACTTTCCATTGGAGGCCTTACCTTCTCTGAGAAGCGGATGGAGGAGTGGGGAGGGGAGAAGGTGGGAAGAAGGGCAAGAGGGGAGGGAGGGGAACTGTGGATTATATGTAAAATGAAAAAAAAATTTAAAAACTAACAAAAAACACAAACAAAAAATACAATCTCTCAGGTCTGACATTTTCTCACTTAAGAATGTTGTATGGATGATTTCTAGGATCTCTTCTAGTCTTTACTTTTTGAGTGGTGGTTTACTTTATTTTACTCTTTGTATTGCAATTTTCTCCTTTTTTGCTATGTATACAACCTCGCCTGTTACTTTTAGGGGTCACTCAAAACTTATGTTTGCATATTTCAGACCCATCACACAAATCCTAGGACATAGTGCACTGATTGTATTTTCTTGCCCCAAGGCTGTTGAGAAATCTCAGTGGGTATGATTCCTTTTTTGTGAAAACTCTTAGTTGAGCAAGACTGGGTTGCTGTACATTGCTTCTTATACATTTGTGGTCTAAAGCTTACCTTACTCCAAAAGTTTGCTTTATTTTAAGCCTCTAGTTTTTCTATTTTTTTTTTACTGAAAAATTCTCTTGCTTTAGTTTATTATTCATGTTTTTCTTGATCATAATTTTGTTTAATTTCCTAGCTCAGACCAATCTGTAAGTACACTGATTACAAAATTTAAAGTTGCTGAGAGAGTCTCAAGGAGATGCTGTAGCTATTGCACAGGACCTAAAGCATTTTACTGAGAAAATTAAAAGGAAATGTTGCATGAGGAAGGCATGCTCACTTTGTATTAGTTTTCTTGGAAATCATACGTTGTTGCCTGTGGTATTGGCAATCCAGGAACCTAGCACAAGAACACACAAGGAAGCTAAAATATTCCTAAAATGGCTGAAGACATTGGAAGAATTTCAACATTTCGTTTCCTAGATGCTCCTTAGCTCAGAATGCTCACAGACTTAGAGAGAATATCACCTGAAAACAACAAACAAACAAACAAAACCCAATGAAATATAATAGTCATTGACTTTGGTTTCTCAAGGACTATAACACAGATTGACTATCAGGTCACTGTCTACCATAAATTTAGTGGGATGTTATTGTAATACCTGTTCAGAAGAAAATGATGGTTAGCCAAATGGTAAAGTTATTATTTGCAAAAAGAAATTATCTTTTACAGACAGAGTAATAGAAAGAAATATTTAAAAATAACCAGCATCAAACACAAACAGGTAAATATTTTTAAGAGTATCAGTCATTAAGTGGACAATGAAATTTGAGACCTACCATTTGAAAGTCTTTGCAAACCAAGTACTTTGAGGCCTCCTTCAGTTTCTGCTGTGGTACTTCTGCAAAGACTCTGCATCCCTCTAAGTTTGGTTCTGTTTTTTTTTTTTTTTCTTACTACTGTCTCCTTGAAATGCTTTCTATCACTGCAAGTAAGAAAAAGAGAAAAGAAAGAAAAAATGCCCATACATGGTCCTGTTTAAATTACTCAGTGCTAAGATAATTGTTCTCTGGAAACAATCATGGTCCCAATACCTCTCTCCTGAGAACCTTCCATGCACCCCTACTATCTCTGTAGAATACAAGTCATGAGACTGAAGACAACAACATTCTTTGCTTGTCACTGTTTTTCACCCTTTATTCTGGTCCAGATGAACTGCTTGAACTAATTTAGCTACTTGGTCCTCACACCCAGGACTCCAGTCTCTCCATATTTATCCTTGAATTCTCTCTCTCTCTCTCTCTCTCTTTTTTTTTTTTTGGTCAGGTCGACCCAGTCTTCACCTGTATCACTGTTCTGCCCAGAACTCATGACTCTGTGCATCTTCTTTTCCTCTTTCTAATCATCATTTGAAATTAATGAGCTATCCCTTCTCTGTCTGTTCTTCTGTATCACAGATTTGTAAAATGCTCATTACTCTTCAAGTGATAGGATTTCAACGACATCAGCATTCAGTTATATCATGTATTTTGTTCATATTGACTTCCTATATTCCTTTCTAGTCCCTCCCTTCTTGCTAGTTATCTTCCTTTCCCCAAATTATCTCCCCTCCAATTTCAAATTTAATTTACTATTCTCTATCTAATTTCTGCTGTTTCTCGTATCTTGATTTGTATCACAGTTGACATTTCAATCACCATGTAGACATAGCCTATTCATTTCTCTAATTTCTACTATTTCCCATTTTAATGACATCTTCTTTTTCATCATCCAAGTTCCTTAGCACCGTCTCCCTACTTCAAGTCATTAAATATCTGTCTTAGATTCAGTTACAATTTCGTATAATCACATCCTATTAGCAGATCATTGAGTTTATGTTATCATAATGTTTCAAAATCTAAAATACTTTACAGTGCTTCTTTATTTTAAATCTTTAATATCATTTCATGTTTCCAATGAATAATGTCAATAAAATATCTGAAATTCACAAGAATTCGTGAATTTCAAATATTTCAAATATCAAATATCTACCACAATAGCTTGTGCTGTCTATACTTTTTGAATCCTCAGAGATGTCGCATTGTACTGCTGATTGATATTTCAAAATTCTACTTATTCTTTATGACCTAGCTATAGAAGCAAACTCATCTTCCTACATTCATCAAATATGTACCATTTTGCTATTAGACAAATTAAATTCTATACATTGAAACAAAAATGCTACATTCAAAACTGAGAGTTTTTTTTCCACAACAAAACCTCTGAAAAGTTAAAGTCTGGGCTGCAGGACTTACATGTGACTCAATAAAATTACTTGTAGACTGATGTGGGGTGGATATGACAACCTTACTGTTAAATATAACATGACTGAACAAGGTATTTGATCATCTGCTGTCTTCATTTCCTACATGTTAAATGAGAGAAAAGAACAATTTCAAATTGTTTATGATAATAATTCTGGATTTAGTGGCTAATATACACATAACATTAAGCAAAATAATAGTCTGTAATTACTACGATGGTTATTATAACTGAAGTAGAAAATGATAACTGCTTATTAAACAAATAAAACTCTATGACTATATTCAAGAAAAAGGCAGAAAAGAAGGAGAGCATGGAGTTAGAAAGAGAGAGGGGGAGAGAGAGAAAGAGAAAGAGAAAGAGGAGGAGACAGAAAAGGTAACACATTTACTGGTATTGGTTGCCGAAACCTGAGGCTTTGGATACTTTAGTGGCTGATCCTCGGACCTTTTTGTAAACTTTTTGCTACAGATTCATAGTTTTATTTTCAATACAAATTTTATGGATTCCTTCTCTGATTTGTTTTAGTGCTGTATAAAATACATCCCTTTGTGTAGTAAATATTGGTTTGAATTATCTATTTTTTCCCAAATCCGGTGAATGTGAGTGATAAAGAGTTTGCTGCACATGACTAAGCTATCTTACCATCATTGAGCTCTTAGTGCTAAGGTTAAATCCTGACCTCTGTTAAGCTCTGTGTATCTCTGATATCTATAGATAATTGCCCCACAACTGAGGTGAAAGCCCCCACCAGGATGCAAAGAGAACTGAATCTACAGCAACTGGGTACTAGGCTGGAGGGCCAACCAGTTATTCTAAGTTATTGGACAATTGAATTTCCTGGATGCGTTTCCTACACCAGCTTCTGAATTCTTGCTTTGTTTAATGTACCCCAGAATTTCTTGGGATAGACAATTGAAAGAAACCATTTTCTAATCATGTGGTCTTCTTGGAATTGAAGGGACTTCTTGAATATTTTACAAACCACAAAATTAGCATGTCATTAAATACAGTATATATACAGTCGCAGAAGCAGATAGAACATCATTCTCCCAGCTTCTCCTTCACTCTTGGCCTCCACTAAAGGTAAGAATTTCAGACATAATTTTGACATATTATTTTGATAATTTATTTAAAACTAGACTAGGTCATAGAAATAATACAGTTACTTAAATACAGTTTTTTGAATTAAATATTTAAGAAGTGATAAGATAATTGAAAAGCTAGGCTTAAAAATGCAGAAATTGCCTAGAAAGATTTGATACAAATACACTGACTATTAGCTTCACAAAAATGAGAAAATGTAATAATAAATACAAGGACAATGAATAGTGTAAAGAGGAGACTGAGAATTTATTTCCTATAAGCTATCTTATTTGATTTGATGTATTTTAGTAATAAAATGCACTCAAATTATATCATAGATAGATGGATATTTATTAATAAGGCAACAATTAGAAGCTGCAAATTACATGTTTGTGAACAAAAAGATAGTAAGCATAAAACTCGTCCAGGCTCTTGGAATTCTTGATCTAGCTCATAATATTTCAAAAAATATTAAGACCCGTGGAAAATAGAAACAAAGTCTTCTATTTGTAAAAGAATTCTAGAAATGTCAGAAATGACTTAGAAGCAGTGATCGTGGAAATGCAATGAGTTGAAAGAACAGTGGCCTATAGCATATCAGATAACAATAACGTTCTTGTTTAAAAATAGGTATATAGAATGGTAAGGATAAAATATAAGAACTGCCATGTGATTCTCCCTACATGCATAATCTATAAGGGTACAACTTTCTTTTAAACTAGGACAATTGAATTATATGGAAACCCACAGATGAGGCTTTAGACAAATACAGGTTAATAATGAATTATGCAACATCTGTCAGAAAAACCAAAAACTAATAGAATAATTTTCACTAATAGGATAATTTTACACCTTCAAGTATTGGAAAGAATGCTTTGTCAATATATTAAAAATTTTTATTTTTCATACTGAGATCACTCACAAGCAATGCAGCAATTTATATACATTGTCTATCAATTCATTCTAGAAGTGAGGCTTCCTAGTGCTGAGATCTTCATATTCTGTTCACTGTCTGGCCACCTGTAAGTGCTAAATAGTTTTAAATAAATGGATCATCAAAGGTTTCCATAGTTATGACTTCTTCATAGCTTCTGTAAGGCATCTATATTCCTGTTAACAAAAGAGAACTAGCAAAAAGAATGGATGAAAGTTGTGAGCTGAAAATCCTGCTGGTGGCTGCTGAAGTCTGAATTTGATGTTTAGTAATAGGAGTATTTAGGAGCCAGAGTAGGGATTGACTTTAATAGACTGACTAATCTTTTATAATTTCTTCATCTTTTCATTCACAGGATTTGACAACCATGAAGGTCTTCATCCTTGCCTGCCTTGTGGCACTTGCTCTCGCAAAGGAGGTATGTAAAGAAGCTTCCTAAGTAATTAAGATGTAGAGAATGGTCTGCTCACTTATAGACAGTAACAGCAGTGACAGCTCAGTGTATGATTGATTAATGGAGAGTTTCAAATCGATTTAATCACTGCTTCTTTGAGAGTCACGTAGTGTCGCAAAGTTTCTGTAGTGTCTCGAAGCTGAAACAAATGTTTACTGCATTATTGTACCACCGATTCCCTAACCAAAAGTAAAACAGACAAATAAGAAACAAAACAAGGCACTAGAAATAGAAATACATGAAACAAATATGATTCCTCAGAAGTAGACTCATATATGCAGCTTGAGTATCTCATTCTGGTGACAGCATGTATGCATCTCTTTAGATGACCAGGTGAAGTCTTACTGTGTCTGTCCAAAGATATTCAGAGGAAGGAAAACAATCGAGAATTGTGGTAGTCTCACAAGCATAATAAAAAAGATTTTAGTAGAAATTAAAGTAACTTCTTTTTTGTCACTCATCAAAAATTATGCACAAATTCATCTAATGTAAGAATGTACCAATAAAATTTTACTAAATTATCAGAGAGATAGTAAATATAAGCTTTCAAGATTCTAAAAGGCATATAACAATTTTTTTTTGCTTTTTAAGTTTCTGAAAGAGGTAGATGACATAAAAGTCAAATAGGAAGCATGTTTAGTAACAAGGTAGATATAGTCACTAATAATGTTTTTGTTTGTTTGTTTCTTTTTACAAAAGGAATCACTCAGCATATCCTCTGAGGTAAGAGGTTTAATTAAGCACATTTTATCACCCTATAATAACTACATTATCTGGAAGTCCTAATTGGATCTAAAAATGAAAATATATGTATTATTATTTTTTTTACATACTGAGTGCATTTCCAGCAGTGAGGTAAGACAATTGTCACTCAGAGGTAGCTTCTAGACTTAGAACAGTGAAGTGCTGTCTTTCTGTTGAGTTACATTGTGTTAGCTTATCCCACTTAGGTAAATGTGCTTTGCATTATATT
Source organism: Peromyscus eremicus (assembly GCF_949786415.1). NCBI lineage: Eukaryota > Metazoa > Chordata > Mammalia > Rodentia > Cricetidae > Peromyscus > Peromyscus eremicus. Next base: position 78,819,273 of record NC_081426.1, on the reverse strand, counting down.
TGGGGCATAAGATATCTAGATAGCTGCATATTCTGGAATTTACCAAGTTGGTTTATTATTTGAAGTGTTTTCACTGCCTCTTATACCCCTTTTTATTTGAAAAGCTCACAGTCGTATTCTCTGCTAAGAGCTCTCCCTAATTTGACCTGCATTTTTAATATTTACTATGTGCCTTTTGTGGGTCACTCATTGACTAGGAGCTACAACCTGAAGTAAAGACAGATGCCAGGAGAAATAACATACTTGTTCTGTAGTACATAAACCTGCTTGTAGAAGGGATACATTTGGTTATTAAAGTTGTCATGTAGGTAAATAAAAATAAGTGAGTTGCACTGCAGTCTGAAATATACCTGAGAGTATCACATAGACGTCTTTACCTTGAACTACTTATTTGTATGTGTTACCATTTGTTTATTGGAGAATACAAGTACATACTTTTCTCTTCAGAGGAAGTATTTATTTCTTATCGTTTATTTGGAAGCTAACATATTAGCAAGTGAACTAAGAGTGACTTCCAGAATGTATTGTCATTAGACTGTATTTTCAGCTACGTTTGTGCGTTTGGTTTTAAGAATCAAATGGAATTTAAAGATCTTTTGTAGCCAGAGAAAGAACCATGGTTGTAGGGGCAACTAGCATTGTTCAGATGTCTCTTTAAATACTGTGCTCACTAATTCACTTTTCTCTCTTGACTGCACTCATCTTTTTTTTTTTTTTGTACACAATAGGCTTATACAAAATGTTTTAAGTGGTTTATAAGTTTCATCAACTTTCCCACTAGGAACCTATCAAAGCAGCTACCAAATACCTTAATTTTTAATACACATTTAAACTATTATTTACTCAGTAAAACTCAATGTTTTTTTTTTTTTGACGCAGTCTACTGAACACACCGATGAGGTAAACCCATTATATTTAATATCCATGGTTTGCTTTTGAAGTTGACAATTTTGAGGTTTTTAATGTTCACTTTATTTCTGTCAGAAGTTTCAAATGGTGGAGGAGATGCAACAACTGCAAGCAAAGGTAAATCGCTCGTGAAGAATGTACGTCTCCTGCTTGTGATGTGTAACGCCAGAAAATCATTACCCTGTGCATGTTCAGAGTAAAGAGTGGTCATACACCACCAGGGCTACACATGCACACTCGGGTGTCAGCAACACTTTCTACATCATGATTGCAGTTACTAGTGGTATTATGTATTCTTTTTTTTTTTTTTTTTTGGTTTTTCGAGACAGGGTTTCTCTGTGTAGCTTTGCGCCTCTCCTGGAACTCACTTGGTAGCCCAGGCTGGCCTCGAACTCACAGAGATCCTCCTGGCTCTGCCTCCCGAGTGCTGGGATTAAAGGCGTGTGCCACCACCGCCCGGCGGTATTATGTATTCTTAATAGTCAGCATATGCATTTCTCCAGTAGAAGCCATGTTCCTTTTATTTTCTACATGAATCTGATGTTAAAAGCAAATATCGACAACGTGGCAGAAATCCTAAACTGACCACCTACCAGCTGAATAATCTTGCTTATTAGTCTCTTTGTAGTTCCCTTTCTTTACCTGTAAGCTGAAAACATTCTTAAAATTTTCCCATGGATGTAGTTAATTGGCTTTCAGTTGAGTCAAGGGTTTTAATTCAACTTTTGGCTTATGATAACATTTGTGCTTTATGTTTACCTAGTTTTGACAGCATTTCTAGTCCAAAGATAGGATGAGTGAGATATAGAACAACCAGATGAACCACTGCTTATGCTGTGATAGAAAGTACAAGAGCTTGCCTTCAAATCAATGATTTTCCACTATTAAATCACATGTATGGCCATATATTCAGTGCAGTACAATAGTTTAACTTTGACAGTTTTTTTTTTCTGTAGTAAATTGCTTGCTGCTCACATTATATTTTCTAAATCAAACTAAAAATTTTAAAAATCGATACCTCTTGAAAAGGTTAAGAAAACTATTTTTACCCAGAGAAGCCATTCTAGAAGTTGACCAATGTTAAGTAGCTCACAGAACTTAGTCACAAATTAAGGCTGATTTTTTTCTTTAAAATCAAATAAAATAAATTTTAGTATTGTCCCACTACACCTTTTAAAATTAATTTGCTTTAAATTATACAAAAAATTTGTGCTATTACCAATCTACAAAGGTTGAAAAAAATCAGTGCTGTCTCATATGCAAGAATATATACTACAGATAGATGTAGAAATGGCTTTGAAAAAAGCGAAAAGATAATAAAAAAAATCCTGAATATCAACTTCATTTTGCACCATAATTAGTCTATGAGTAGAATATGTTAGGGTGAAATCCTTTGAGAATACTTTAACTATTTTCTTAAAGGCTTATTTTGTGTATCTTAAAAAAAAAGAAGTTGAGATCGCTTCTTACTCTGTACCCCAGGCTTGTCTAGAATGCACCATTTAGCTCAGATTGGTCTCAAAGTTGTAACAATCCTCCTGCCTCAAGCTCCCAAATGATAGATTTAGAGGCATTAGACACCATACCCAGCTAGGCCAAGATAGTTTTTTAAGCAAATGAAACATGATAGTTTCTTGAGCAAATTCACTCCTTTGCTCAATTATCATTGGCTAAACGATTATTAATTAATTAAGAAAGATGATGCTGCTGAATTGTGGACTGAAAGGTTGGCTCTCTTCTTTCTAGGATGTGCTCCAGAATAAAATTCTCCCCTTCATCCAGTCCCAGCCTCAGGCCTTTCCTTATGATCAGCCCATCTCTTGCACTCCCATTGCACAAAACGCCCAGCCTATTGCTCAACCCCCTGTGGTGCCTTCTCTCCGGCCTGTCATTTCTCCTGAACTGGAAAACTTCCTTAAAGCTAAAGCCACCATCCTTCCCAAAACCAAAGCCATACCCTACGTCAACTCTGAAACTGTGCTTCGTCTAGTTAGCCCTCCAGTCTTCAGCACTGCTAATCTTGCCAATCAGCACATTCCTCAGTCTCAGGCCCAGCTCCTGGCACAAGTCCCGCAGACTTTCTTTCAGACTCCCGTGGTTTCTGCTCAGGCCCCCCTGTCTGTTCCTCATTCCAAAGTTCTGTACCTTCCCCAGCAAGTAGCACCTTTCCTTCAAAGTGATATGTCTGTCCAAGCCCTTCTGCAGTACCTAGACCTTCTGCTTAACTCCACCCTCCTGCTCCCTTCCAATCAACCACTTCATCAAGTCACTGTAAGTATAAATTTACTTCCCTTTCTAAGCCTCTCAAAATGTGCATATGATGACATTAATAGAAGAAACAGGAGCTCTAGAATGGAAGAGTAGATATATAATTCATTAATAAGTTGAGGATCCTCAGTGTGAGCTATGAAATAGAATCACCGAGAGCTCTTCACTTCAACCTGATTCCCAGTGCCTAGTGACTTACAGATTCTGGTGGAACTGTTATGACTGCCAAGACAAAAGTCATGGCCTGTTAGAAATAGGCAATTATGAGAATGCTGATTTAACTAGTTCACTGGAATTCTGATCTTGAGAGTACTAAGGTTGACTAAACCACAGTTAAACTTGGCAATTCAATAGATTTGAATAACAAAGTTTGTTTTGTAGAGTTCTAAAATTTCCTTGTGCATACGTATTATCCACATACTGCAGTTTATTTGTTCTTTTTGAGTATATGTACATGGAGTCAAAAGATGGAGATGTTTCATTTGTTACCTTGGACATACTTTAGGCAGGTGTTACACTAAGAGGGAAAAATGTATACTTATTTATTTGTATTTGTTTGCTTTTAAGGTCTAAGAGGATTTCCAGGTTAATATCTCCTCCTCATTTTTGGTAAGTTTCTGGAAATTGAAGATAGAATGATTATTTTTGCAGACATCTTTTTATATTTCATTCTCCTATAGAAACACAGCGGAGTAGCAAATTTCATCAAAGTATTCACTTACTTATCACTGTGTTCTCACTGGTTGACAGCTTGTTACCAACATGACACTAGGCACAGCTTAAATTTCAAGGAAATTTTAATTTTATTTGTTTGCCATTGATATAGATCTGTTTCATTCCAAAAGCTTTTATCTTAACATATTATATCATTAAGTTATATGAAACTCAGAAATAAAATTTCCTTATATTTTATGTGAACACACTGTAGCTTTTGTTACAGGTCAATTTTAGTTTCAGTGCATATCTTATGTTTCATAAACTTTATGTTTACTACATTTAAATTTGTTTTTTAATTCACTATTCCAAAGGAAATTACTCAGCCCAGGTATTAAAAAGATACAATAGGGCAGATAATGTAGCTTTGAGATTCTAAACTACAAAACCATTTAGGTTGAAGAAAGACTAGATATTTTGCAACAATTTCTTGTGAGCTGATATACCATTGAGTAGGAATTGTATGCCTTTAAGGAAAAGAACATAGAGTACCTGTAGTAAAACAATTGATTTTTTTTTTTTTGACTACAAATGGTGAGAGGTGAATGAATGTAAAACCAGGATTCTCAACCTGTGGGTCAAGACCCCAATATGAGTTCAAGGGCCCTTTCACAAGAGTCACATATCACATATCTTGCATATCAAATACTTACATTACAATTTATAACAGTAACAAAATTACAGTTATTAAGTAGCAATGAAATAATTTTATGGTTGGGGTCACCACAACACGAGGAACTGTATTAAAGGGTTGCACCATTAGGAAGGTTGAGAACCACTGATTTAACAACACAAAACTAATTCTACATCCTTTCTTTCACAGAATTGACTGAGACGGGAAATGCATCAACTTTTTCATCTTTGGATCATGCTACAAAAAATGATATATTTCTGAATGAATCTACATAGAAAAAAAGAAATTTTATTCTTTCATTTATTCTATGTATTATATGGTATTCATTTCATTTGAATTTGAGTCATGAACTCTTTATACTTTCCAATTGTATTTCATATAATGTAAAAGATTAATATTGAGTTGAAAACGCATGTCAATAATGTATACAAAATAGTTTGTGCAATTGGATTTGCTATTATTTCTTTGAGAATCTATTTCCTTTCCAGTCATTTCAATAAATAATCCTTTAGGCATATTTAAATTGTCTTGTCTTTATTGTAATTTTTCAAACTTTCTAAAGATTATTCAGTGTTAATATAAAATTATTATGGATATTTAAAATTATCATACAACTAAGTGCTGTGGGAATGCACACCAGTACTGCTTGAACTTGAAGGCGAGGCTTGATAGCCAAGCATCTGAGGCCAGGCTGACTTGCATAATGAGTTGTAGGTGGTTTGGGCTACCTGATGACACCTTGTCTAAAAGCAAACAAAATAAGGCAAAAAATAAATTTAAAAAATCTAAACGATGAAAATAAAATAGATATATTAATGATAAATGTGGAAGAGCATTTTGAAATCAAATGCAATGTTTTAAAATGATGATCAAACAAAAAACAAGGCACAGAAGAAAGTTTAGATTTATGTATATTCCTTTTGTTTTTGGAAATCTTGGTTCATACTTATTTTCCTGTGCATTTATAGCATCTGTTTCACTCAAATAGATGCTATACTGGGTGGTAAATTTTCTAGTCATCTAGAAAGATAATTACAAATGTGAAATCTGTGACACACTTCTGTCACATGGTAGCTAAGTGATGCTCTAGGAGATGTTTATTCTCTCATTATTTCAATTTCACACTCACAATGTGTTGCAAAGATTCTCACTAAGGTTTTTTATAGTGCATTAGCAACAACCTTAATGAAGTAGAGAGAACACGGCAGCATCTCACTGTGTCTGTGTACTTCCAATGCCTTTACACTATCATATCAGTACTCTACCACAACCAGAACTTTATTAGCTATGATTGTCCAGTGAAGAAAGTTGTAGGTGATGCTCTGATCATAATTACCTCTGGCTTTGTAGTGACTGTTACATTGTGATGAACTCTCTCTCTCTCTTTATAGCAACTTTTTTCATTTATACAGTATTTATTTCATTTTTACATTTTTCATTATACATTCCATTTCCTAAATTTATGCAATAACTAATATTTAACAATTAATACTTCTTATATCAAGTGTTTCCCTTTCCTTATTATACCGTAATTGTAATGAAAGCCTTATATGTGCTGAAATGTCCATCTTAAAAGGGAAATCTCTTCTATGTAGTACTTCTAAATTGTTCCCACTTCTTTGGTTCACTTTATACAGTCCTTTAAATTTGAAACCCACTCCAGGCACATTTAAAAAAAGCTATATTTTTTTTTAAGAATTTCAACAGTTGTCATCTCACTCACCTGCTTTCATTTAGCCAGTGTCTCTGTGATGATTGCTAAAGTTGACTATCCTTATTATTTAAATATACTTCTCCTCATCTGAAATCTCCAACCATATCAACCTTTGATTTACTATAACTCGCCCGCCGCTCTCATTTGTTCTTGTGGAAGTTTTGCGGCCACACAGTACTCTATGTATGGGTCTAAGCCTGAGTAACCACTGTCAGTTTGGCAGGCCCTATTCTAAGCCAAGTTTCAGCTAACATCTCAAACTTACTCTGGTAGACACAAAACCTACGCCCTTGGTTGCCTTTTTGACTTGACACTTCAGTGTCTAATGGGTATCTCACACTGCTATGGACAAATAGAGCTTAGATTCATCTGGAATCTCTCCCAGGTTGCTTGTTTGTCAATCTTCCCACAAAATTAAAATACCCACAGTCTATTCTGTCATACAATTGGAAACTTAGCAGTCATTATTAATTCACCCCCTTTATTCACTGTTAATACTGGATAGCACGGTTATCTAAATTCCATGTCCTTCTGGAATCTAAGATTTTAACTTTATTTGGACATCAGATTACTGAAGGTACAGTTCAAGTGACATCATGTGGATGTAGGTTTGGCCTTCAATTCAATATGATAGTTACCCTTACAAGATGAGAAAAAGAAAGACAGAATCAGAAACAGAAGGAGAATATCTACTACAGTGGAGATGGGATGTAGGATATTGATGTCATAGGTAAGGGAAGGCAAATGCCGTTGACATCACAAGCTAAGAGAGAGATTTCGGATACCTACCCTTAGATCTGTTCAAGAGATCAAAGACCTATTGGCATCTTATTTTGTAGATCAGCTTCTCAGTTTAATAATTTTTTTCTCAAAATGGCATGTAAAGGAGTAGAGGGTAAGGACACTGGCTATGTAAATATGTTTGCTAGGTTTGAATGGGAGCACCACATGCATACTTAAACATAGCATAGCCGTTCTGATTTACTTTATCTTTCTGTCCCAGTTGCCTAATCTTTAAAATGTAATTAACATTTATTTTTAAGGTTGTAGTATTCTTCAAAACTCAGTCATGAAAAATTAATAAAATGCTGACTGAGGGACGTGTGATGTACAGTTGTCAATTATTAGCCACAAAATATTGAAACTCTCATGAAAATGCTTGTTACATTATTCATATAAAACTATAGTCATAGTAATGAAGTTGATATTGTAATTAAAATCTTCCCAAAGACATTTCATCTCAAGGTTCATATAATACAGTAGGATAACTAGATTTTTAAGGTGGTACATTTTTTTGATTTTTTTTATTACTTCTTTTAGAATTTAGTATAAAACGTTTTGTTCATTTTCACCTCTGTCCTCCTCCTCCCTACACTCTTCCCAGATCTATCTCTATTTGACAACCCATTCAACTGTATTCTAATTTTTTTTCTACCTATCAAGTCCAATTTGTGCTGTCCATATACTCTTTGATCTGTGGACCATCACCACAGGGTTGTCAACCCACCAGAGTATACACATTTAATATAAGTGATTCTCCTCTCAGCAGCCATCAGTTGCCAAGATCTGCTTAGCTAGAGATGGGGGTTTGCTCTTGTTACTGGGATTTTGTCTGGTTTGAGATTGCATAGGTCTTGCTCATGCTGTCTCAAACATTGAGAATTAAGAGATTCAAGTGCCCTTAACTCAATGACATCTTGGAAATTCCTTGTCTCATAATGTTGTGTCAGGGTTCGTCTTTGATTTTTTTAAAATTTATCTGAATATACATATATATATATATATATATATATATATATATATATATATATATATATCAGGTTCTTTCTGTTTATCTTATGGCTTCCAGGTAAGTGTTTTAATGGGATTTCTGATGTGTGAGTGAGTGGGTCTCTCTTTCTTGTGCCTTATCTTGGGCCCTTTTCCTTCCATTTGTTTATTTTGTTCAATTCCTGTTAGTTTTTGTTTTGTATTCTTTTCTTTCTTATTATTGAAGACCTATTATTTTGTATTGAGAGACAGAAAGGAGATAGGAGGTGAGGAGGTAAGAAACTATGAGCAGAATTGTAATTGGGATGTAATATGTGAGAAAAAACTATTTTCAATAAAAATATATGTACACAGAAAGCTTCATATATCATACTAAATGGTGAAATAAATAAGATTATAGGCTAAAGATTAAGGTAGGAGTGGCAGTTCTCATCATATTTCTAGTACTAGAGTACTAATCTAATTATGGAGAAAATCAAGAAATAAAAATATATGGTATACATCTATTCCACATCCCATGCATGAAGGAGGTGCCTTCTTTATTGTAGGTATCTGTTCATGTGGTTCATCCTATTGACGCTCGGACATTCATGACTCTCTGCTGGGTTACAGTGCTACAAGTTGTTGTAGTCCAGATTCAGATTGGTGTTAAAATCTCAAAAGATCTTAATGCTGTTGTTAGATGAGATATAGGACTGTGTGTTTTCATAACTGGGAATTAACCATGGCTATAATAGGTGAAAAACAAGAGAAGCTGGAATACAATGGGAAAAAACTCAACCAACACTTGAAAGTGAGAGTTTATCCTAGCAAGGCCAAAGCCATCACTAACGGACTCACGTGGGTCTGAGGGGGGGATCTGACACAGAGAATTGGAATGGAGTCAAAGAAGAGAAGAACATTTGATATGCAAGAAAAATTTCAGGAAAACTCAAGAATAAAGCAAGGCTCTCACCTTAAGCGAAGGAGTCTACAGACATGTCTAAGACAAGAGGATGGAGCCTTGGAGCAGCTAATAATAACTATCTCTCTTTCTCTTCCTGGGTCTGGTCTGATCTGGATCATTTGTCTTCTGGTCACCTGGGTTAGTTTTCAGCATTCAAAAGATATTTGCAGACCAAGATTATCCTGTCCTCTTGGAAGAGACTAGGAGGCCCCATCTGTAATAGGAAAAAAACCATAGTTTTGATTAAATGAAAATATTTCCTTTTCTTTAAAAAAAGAAGTGTAAGGTACATAGATTGTGTATTGTAGACCACGTGACTATTAAAGTAGAGTAACTCAGTGAATCTAATCAATGCTCTTGAACTAAGAAGTGAGTTTAGTAAGTTTTCTAGAAAAAACACAATAATGAATATAATAGCAAAACTCTAATGAATATATAAAACAAATAACAAATGTAAAAAGCAGATGCAAGATAAGATACATGCAATAAATGAAAAATGTTAATGGATTAAAAAGATCTTTAAATAACTAGGCAGATATATTGTGTTCATGCTTTGAAAGACATAATGTAATGAAAGCACTATTTATTACCACATTGATCTCTAGGCTTCATGTAATAATCATTTTTATTTTGTTGATATGGACAAGCTAAATCTTAATCAACATTTAAAGGTAAAGGGCCTATGATTATAAGAACATTTACTGATAAATTAACTCACAGGGCATGGAACATAAAAATTAGACATAATGACTGCCAAGGACATGTGAACACAAAAACTGCCAAGGATTTTATTAAGTCACTGAAGAAATTTATTTTAGGAATAAATTTCACCATACTCATAAAAAGTCAACTTTGAATTATAATTATTCTTTTTACTTTTTAATTATATTTTATTACTTAAAGTATATTTAAAATTTTTATTGAAAATAGATTCTTCTCTCATACAAGACATCCTGATTGCAGTTTCCCCTCCCTCCATTCCTCCCAGTTCCCCCCCCCCCACCTCCCATCTTCCCCAGATTAATTCCTTCTCTGTTTCTTCTTCAGAGAAGAGCAGGTCTCTAAAAGATGACATCCAAATATGACTAAACAAGATGCAGTAAGACAAGGCAAAAGCTCTCAAACTGAGACTAGACAAAGACAACCTAACAGGAGGAAAAGAGTCCTAAGAGTAGGCAAAAGCGTCAGAAGTACACCCACACCCACATTTAGGAGTCCCTCAAATCACCAAGCTAACTACCATACATACGGAGACGACCTGGTGCAGACTCCAGCAGGCTTCATGGTTGATGCTTCAGTCTGTGGGCCCATGTGAACCCTGTTTAGTTGACCCAATGGCCCATGTTCTCCTGGTGTTCTTCATCCCCTCTGACTCATACAATCTTTACTTCCCTTCTTGTGTGAGGTTCCCCAACCTCAGCTGGGAGGGACCCAATGGAGACCTTCAATTTAGACTTCCTCTCTACATGTATTCTGCCATTTCTGGTGGGAGCACAAACTTGTGCAGCCACTGCCTAAGTCAATATGGTGGTTCCTCAGAAAATTGGGAATCAATCTACCTCAGATCCAGTTATATCACTCTTAGGCATATATCCAAAGGATACTCCATTCTAACAAAAGAACACTTGCTCAAGTATGTTCATTGTGGCTTTATTCATAATATCCAGAAACTGGAAATAACTTACATGTCCCTTAACTGAGAAATGAATGAAGAAAATGTGGTACATTTAAAAGAATTTTTAAATTTGAATGCTGTGGGATGTTCTGTATGGCAAATGTGTTAATAAATAAAACACTGATAGGACAGTAGACAGACAGGAAGTATAGGCGGGACTAACAGAGAGGAGAACTGAGGGAACAGGAAGAGAAGGGGGAGACTGCCTGCAGCCGCCCCCAGGATAAGGAAGATGTAAGGTACTAGTAAGCCATGAGCCATGTGGCAAAGTATTAATTAATAAAAATGGGTTAATTCAAGATATAAGAACAGTTAGCAAGAAGCCTGCCACGTCCATACAGTTTGTAAGCAATATAAGTCTATGTGTTTACTTGGTTGGGTCTGAGCAGCTGTGGGACTGGCGGGTGACAGAGATTTGTTCTGACTGTGGGCCAGGCAGGAAAACTCTAGCTACATTTGAATGTATTTTGATCATATTCTTCCTCTCCTCCAGGTCCTTTCAGATCCTCTCCTCCTCCCTTCCCACCCAATTTTAAATTCTTTTTTAAAAAACAAACAAAAATCCAACACAATAACAACCCCCCCAAATTCAAGAAAACAACATAAAACCACCCCCAAAAGAAATGAAGAAACAAACACCAAACTATAACCAAATGAAAACACACACAAAAAAACCTGTGAAGTCAATTATTTGTTATTCAACTACTCCTGCACATAAGGTCTTTCCTGGAGGGGTTAATATTTGATTTTAGTCTATTACAGAAAACTGAATTTCTCTCCCCAGCAGATATAAGTGGCAGTTCAGTTGTTAACCTTTACCCTAATGGTTAGGTTTTCATTCATTCATTCATTCATTCATTCATTTATTTTTTAGATATTAAAAATTAAAATATAATAAGGTAACACAAAAACTATAACATCAAAGTTGGACAAGACAAACCAACAGAAGGAAAAGAGCCCTAGAGAAGAAGGCACAAGGATCAGAGATACACTCATTTGGACCCAGGAATCCCATAAAAGCATTATTTTCAATAAAGGGAAAAATGTATACATAGACATAATTCTTTGAAAGAGATCAATGGATTAAGTTGTCAATTAGAAATCCCTATGCATATGTTGTGTTTTGACAGAGACCTTAATATCATTGAAATGTGGATGTCAGATTTAAATATGAATAATAAACTTTTAAGACTTCCAGGAATTAACTTTGGAAATGTTGATATCAGCAATTACTTTAATAATGAAGTCACTAAACCATATCATTTGTAAAACAATGACTGGGACATATAAATTATTTATGAACTGACTTCCTCAAAGAACTTAAAGTTCATTACAAGAAGCCATTAAACACGTGGAATGGCACACGAGAGATGGGGGAAAGAACCCACAGTACCTGTAATGGCTTACATATGAAATGTGTAAAGAACCAAATTCAGATTAGTAAGACAACCAGTATTACAGTGTATAGCCTATGCAACCGAAAGGATCACTTTTGTATAAATAGCCTAGCTACATGACGTGGTCGTTGGAAGGAAAATGGTCCCTAAAGGAAGTAACACTATTAGGGGCTGTAGCCTTGCTGGAGGAAGTGTGTCACTGTGAGGGCAGGCTTTGAGGTCAAGAGACCTCAAAAGATTGCTCAAGCTTCTCTCAGTGTGACTGTCCGTTAATTTCCTGCTGCTTGCAAGATGTAGGACTCTTAACACCAGCACCATGTCTGCCTGCATGCCACCATGCTCCCCACTACGATGATAATAGACTGAATCTCTGAAACTGTAAGCGAGCCCCCTCAATTAAATGTTTTCCTTATAAGAGTTGACATAGTCGTGGTGTCTTTTTACAGCAATAGAAACCCTAACTAAGACACATGACCATTCTTAAAGTTTGCTAAAATAATTTGTTCTATTCTAGCCTCAGATACTTGACTAGATAGAACAAGAAATTTTGATGATTAATGAAATCAGGAAGGTGTTCACATCTCTAGTTCTCAGTGAAAATACAAATTCAAGACAGTATATAATAGCCAAAGGGGCTGAAATGAAAAGAATTAAAGTCTAGAAATACAGTATAAAATCAGAACAAAATGAAGCAACAACAACAAAAAGAACAGCGATAAAAGAATGCTTTGCAATGCTGACTTAAATAAAAGTTGGCAAAGAACATGCAAAATATCTGTTAGTATTTGTTAAAAATTGATGACAGTATATTTTGACTACTGGTCAATGACTAGTGGTCTCATTGTAAGGCATGTTGTGTTAAAAAGATATTTAATAATTATTAAAACAGGATAAGGAAGAGTTTGTTCAGAATCTCTCTCACACACACACATACACAATGACAACAGCAATAGGATTTTGCAAAGACAGCAACTCGGCTTTGGTAAATGTAGGTCTGTTAACAACAACAACAACAACAACAACAAAAACAGGAAGGGAGACAGTGCATGCTTACTTACTAAGAGAAAGTATCAGGAGTTAGAAAGATTCTAGTAAAAACCAAACTCACATGACACTGAGAACAAGCCAGAGTGACAAGATATTATTTAAGGGAATGAGACAAGGAACCAGATCAGATAGTGAGAATAACCAAATACTGAGGGGGGGGGTGCTATTAGATCAACTTAGAGGTGTTCTTTGCTAAAACTATTTTCCAAGTGAGTACATGGATGGGCTTGTATGTTTCAGATGCCTGTATAATATATGATAAAGTGAAGAATAATTGCCAATTGCCAAGATAAATATGTTCAACTAAAACATGTACCAATGGCAATAGCAATATATGTATTGATCCCTCAAACTAAAATCCACAAAATTGTGATTTAATAATATTTTGGATAAATTGAGTACAATGGAATGGAATATTTTAGTATAATTGAAATGAATGAATTCCAACTACCTAAAATAAAATGAATGGATGTTGTGTAAATAACATTCTATGGGTGTAGGTCAAATGCAGGATAGAAGAGACCACACAAACCACAGTAGAATATACTAGTATCTTAATAAAATATATAAATAAATCTTTATTTATTCTTCAGTGCTTTGCCTACCTGTGTCTTTTGCCCTGTGTGTGAGTCTCGTGTTCATTGCTTTTAGAACTGATTGAAAATCCACACTGATGAATAAAATCTTTTAAGATTAGTGCTTCATTTAGGTCACAGATACTAGATGAAATAGCACTTGAATTTACAAATTTTGCTTCTCTGGTATATTGTTCTATATTCTGTGAATGTGTGTTGCTCTGATTGGTTGATAAATAAAACACTGATTGGCCAGTAGCCAGGCAGGAAGTATAGGCAGGATAAGCAGACAAAGAGAATTCTGGGAAGAGGAAGGTTGAGTCAGGAGTCACCAGCGAGACACAGAAAGCAAGATGTAAAGGCAGAACTGAAAAAAGGTACCAAGCCACATGGCTGAACATAAATAAGAATCATGGGTTAATTTAAGTGTAAGAGCTAGTCAGTAATAAGTCTGAGATAACGGCAGAGCACTTGCAATTAATATAAGCCTCGGTGTGTTCATTTGGGTCTAAGTGGCTGAGGGATCATGGAGTCTGAGGAGCTGGGTGGGACCAGGAAAACTTCAACTTCACTTTGCAGGTCTTAGGTGACATTTAGGAAAGTAGAACATCAATGATAAAATCTACTGTATCAGAAAATACATTATTAAATAGAAAACTACTTAAAAATACTCATAAAATTCTATTATGTTTATCTTTATCATGATAAGCATTGCATAAAAATGGTTAGACAAGAAGTTATGACATATAAGTTTTATTTTTTTTATTTTATTTTATTTCTCCATTAAGCATTTAATGGCAACAATAACAGAAGATGTATATATTATTGGAATATCCGTGAATGATGAGCATATTCTAGCTATCATTAGAAACACTCACAGGGCTCCTCATTCTCAGATTCCAAACAAGAATCAGTTATATGTTTATATCCCTTGAATGCAGAGAAATTAAGTTCTATAGGAAGGATCCTGCAATTATATCATATTTCTCAGCTTAATGCTTGCTCTCTACCTATGAGTTTTACATCCTTTACCTGGTGAAAGAAGTATAATCTTACAAAGTCTGAGATCCATGCTTTTGCTTGTTACTACTTAGTGTGGAGAATGCTTTGAAGAGCTGTGGTTAGTGACTCGATTTCTTTAAAGTTAAATAATAGATGGTGTTGCATGAGATTTTGCCTTCACTAATTCTAGGAAGAATATAAACCATTCCTGGTTAATTCTCAGGCTGCTCAGGTTGCAGTGTATAGTTTGAATGGCTATAAAAGACTAATTCCCCAGATGTATAGAGTAAAGAGGTAGAAAAAGGTGCACTAGAAATTATGTTTCCTATAGTTAAGTTGTAAATTAACAGTGTACTGTATTTCTAGGTAAAAAAGTGCTATTGACTAAAATGGGAAATGGAGCTTGAGGTTTCCTGCCTGGGCCACAGTCAGGACAAATCTCTCTTACCTGCCAGTCCCTCAGCCGCTCAGACCCGACCAAGTAAACACAGAGACTTATATTGCTTACAAACTGTATGGCTGTGGCAGGCTTCTTGCTAACTGTTCTTACAGCTTAAATTAATCCATTTCTATAAATCTATACCTTGCCACATGGCTCGTGGCTTACTGGCATCTTCACATGCTGTTTGTCATCGTGGCGGCTGGCAGTGTCTCTGACTCAGCCTTCCACTTCCCAGCTTTATTCTCCTCCTTGTCCCACCTATACTTCCTGCCTGGCCACTGGTCAATCAGTGATTTATTTATTGACCAATCAGCAACACACTTGACATACAGACCATCCCACAGCAGAGGAATGTTAATGAGTCATACGGTAATGTGATTCTACTTCCTGATGTTTCTTGGAGGATAATGAAGGATCATGAAAAGTTCACAAGGCAATGATAGGTACTTGTAGTAGAATATTTTAAGGTGTGTTACTTTTGTTTATGTTGCATTTGTTTCATTCTGTAAAGTTTTGTTATTGTGCCTGTCTAAAACACCTGATGGTCTAATAAAGAACTGGCCAATAACAAGGCAGGAGAAAGAATAGGCGGGGCTGGCAGAGAGAGAGTATGTATAGAAGGAGAAAACTGGGAGGAGAGATCTAAGATCTAGCAGCCAGAGGAGGAGGACAATGCCAGGGGTCAGCCACCCAGCTACACAGCAAGCTACAAAGTAAGATTTACTGAAGTTAGAGAAAAGGAAAAGACCAGAGGCAAAAGATAGATGGGATAAGTTAAGAAAAGTTGGCAAGGAACTAAGCTAAGCTAAGGCCAGGCATTCATAATTAAGAATAAGCCTCTGTGTGTGATTTACTTGGGAGCTGGGTGACAGCCCCCCCACCCCCCCAAAAAAAAACCCGAAAATAATACAATAGGTACTTATTGCAGGTGACACATATTTTAAATGTGGAAATTTTAAAGTTCCTGGTATTTGTCTTACACACAGCAATCTTGTAAGTCTATCTTCTTCAAAATGATTTAAAAAGTAAGGAAAGAGAAGCAATTTGTTTTATTCTACAAATAAAATGTCTCACTTCACTCAACAGTCTCATAGACAGATTTAACCTACGTTGGCACTACAGTTTAGACTGCAGAAAATACAGCTGTCTGTTCTGTTAATAATGGATTCAACTGATATGTTTGCTCTTGTAGGGTTAATTTTTAACATATGATTGTGATGCTGCCTCAAATGTATTCAGAGGGTAGAAGTAAAGCATAACCAGGTTCAAACTCCCAGTGTCCCACCACTCACATAATGATGCATAACTCTGTATACTCAGTTGGTAGATAGTCTATGATAAAATCAACTTTAAGGATGCTGTATACAGCTTACAAGTATCCTTTATGACTTTCTGTACCAGCTAGAAGTAAAGATATCTAAAAAAATTTGTTAAAATGCCATAAAGTTAGCTCAAACACAATTTCACACACACAAACACTCCACAACGTTATATAAATATCCAGTAATGACAAAAACATGATTTGTGCCTTAAAACGTAATTTATTGAAAAGAGGAGAAAGAAAATCTCAGTTACTGCACACAATTACTCCAAATGATAGCATTTACAGAAGAATCGATTAAATGACTTTTAAAACAAAATTTCCACTATAGAAACTTAGTTAAAGACTTTGATTCTCTCTGCTCGGGTGTTTTCCCTACTGGCATGATGCAACCGGAATTTAAACAGAATCTGTCTAGGAAAGGTTAGCTTAAGGAAGGGTGCTGTGCTATCTAATAAGCAGTAGACAACTCAGGGTGAATGAGTGCCTTCTCTACGGCGTTTTCCTATTCTAGAATAGCAGTTAAGCCTTTGGGTAAGATGGTGGTTCCATATGATGGATGAAGAGGGGAAGTGAAGAGGACAGAGGTTCCAGTCACATCTGTAAGTAGAGGTGGAGAGGCGTGGTTAGCTATATTATTTAAATTTGAGGGGAGAATTGTTATGATTTTATATACTTTGCTAGTCATTTTCTTTTTAACTCATAGGGTCATTTTTATTTGTCTACTACTGATAATCATTACTCCTGTTTTTTATGTAAAGATAATTTTTTACTAAGCTGTAACTTTTTGTGTTATCATTACAGATGCCACCAGGCAAACACACACAAAAAAAAAATGCTGTCACGTAAGTCAGAAGATTATCGTTTTCGTTAATGTGATATTTTAGGGGGAAAAATAAGGAACATCTCATACCACAAACAAACACAAATACTCACACACACTTAGTGTAGCTGAGATGATTAAAACACACGTTTAGTTTTACTGTGTGATTTGCTATCGATTCCTACTTTAGTATCATAAAGCATAGAACCTTACTGTTTGGCTTTACATGTGTCAGAGGCACTATTCCATGAAGAAGGGGTAACATTCATACAGACTTGCACAGGCTTTTCCATTTTTATAACTTTTACTAGTGAAACATTATTTGCTATTAAATACATTTTAATACTTATGCTATTTAAATATATGATTACGAAAACTCAAATTTCAGATGAAAGTAGGGCTGAACACTAGACATACAGCCTATAAACTCACCAAGTGCTATAATTGTGGAGTTCCTGAGAGTTGACTTAAAGTCTCTGAAAGAACAAAAATCACTTGCATCAGTGGATGAATTTATTCAGTAGTAAAATTTTAATGAGGCGATGATGATAGTCACTTATTAAAGTGCCTGTTTTCATAATACTACGCTTGACAAAGATTACTGAATTCAATTACCTTAAGGATAACAAGAAAAAAGCGTAACCATAGTGTTTCAAATGAGGAAATGGCCAGGAGTTGAATTCAGGGTGAATGCGTGTTTAGATAGTTGCTCTTAATACATACATAGCATTTCCATATTGATTATGTATACACAGATGGAAAGTGCTTAGAGATTAGTGAAAATTGAAGAAGGATAATGTTTACTGTGTGTTGGCAGTTTTCTGCTTCCACCACTATAATGGGTTGCATTTACTAAATGGAGAATTCTGCTCTGCAAGTTTCTGAGGAGTGATTTTAAGTCTTAGATACCAGAAAGTATCTGACTGGTCATTTTTATTTTAAATATTTTCTTGCAGATGCTCTTTAAGCTTCTTTACTTCCTTTGGTAGAGCATCAGCATTCAGTAATTTTCATAAACTTACCACCACACTTTGGTTTCTTCAGCATTCTTGGGGACAATAGCCTTGAGGGTGTTCAGTACAGCTTCGGAAGTAAGGTGCTGCATGTCTTGTGGAAAATAAGCCCAAAAGGGATAGGCATCATACTGGTAGAATTGTGGGAAGGCCTGTAGGGAAAGACAAACAACAACAACAACAAAATTGTGAGCAATTGCTGTTTGAGTTCATGGAGAGCTGGATAGCATTCTCACTTCTTAAAGTCACTGTTCAAAACTGAATCCCAAGGACCAACGTTGTCCATATTGAGTCCAGTTATCAGAGCCCAGAAGAAAATAAGAACATGAATCTGTGGGGCCTCTGGCAGTGAGACCAGGACTTATCCAGGGTGTATAAAATGGCTTTCTGGAACCCATTCCCTATGGTGGAATACCTTGCTCAGCCTTTATGCAGTGGGGAGGGGCTTGGTCCTGCCTCAACCTGATATGCCAGACTTTGTTGATTACCAAAGGGAGGCTTTATCCCCTCTGAGGAGTGGAAGGGGGTTGAGATGGGAGTGATATGGAGAGAAGAGGGACAAGGAGAGGGAGAGGGAACTGTGGTTGGTATGTAAAATAAAAAAATAAAGAAAAAACCCATGAATCTCATTAGTGCTTATTCGGAACTCGTTGATATTTTAACTACAAAAAATTGTTTTGCTAATTTAAACCTATTTAACTTTCTTAACTTTTTTTAAAGACTCTGATGTCCAAAGAAGGGTCATTTATACAGGGTCAATATAGCTGATCCCTGAATGTCTTATATGTAGAAAATAATTTCCTACATGTTAGCTCAGGATCTCCCAAGAAACTAGTGTGTTCCTTTCCGAAATATTGGAACAGCTTCCTCTATTGATCTATGATAAAATTTTTGTTAGAAATTTAGGAATTTCTATGCTAATGCACACAAAATTCTCTATATAAGTGAAATTTGTATTTTATGAGATCAGGAATAAAATTAAAAATGTCAAATTTTCCTGTGAACATTTACATAAATAATAAAACAAATACTATATGTGAAATTTTCTATTTTTCTTAGTAATACATATATATATGAAATAAAATTAAATAATAAAACCAACTGACCTGAACAAAGAGCTGGGCCAGTTCCTTGGTGGAGACAGAGGAAAAAAAAAAGTCTTTTTAAGTTACATATAGCTGGGGACCAATAGACACCAAATTATTGTACCAAACTTGTAAAGAAGAAAATCTATATGTACAATTTTCACACTATCTTTTAAAAGAATTATATTAAAGGTGAAATCAATATATTTATTGCACTGTAATAAAAACCAATCATTGCCCTTAATTTGCCTTTACTTTGAGCAGTGAAAATGATTGGCGTATTCAAGAATGCAATGAACTTAAAGCACACTATCAAATCATTGAGCAACTGATTGCTTCAATACTTAAAAATTTGGGAAACAATTTAATCATAATCATTTTCATAGAAAGAAAATTTCCTCACTTTTCTACACATTCTTTTTAATATTAGAATATTCTATGTAAGATGTACAAGTGGATCCATCCATCAGTGGCTACCTTCTCCAACTTGAACATGACTTCTTTTAAAACATATATATATATATACTAGAAGCAGGAATTGGGGGAGATGAAAAATTGACAGACATAGTAATTTCCCCAAAGTGAGACATAATATATATTCAGATTGAGAACCTGAATTGATTCCATTGCAGAACTGCATTTGGACAACAGGGTATCAAGTTGGGATTTTTCTGATTTAAAGATTGGACTGGAACAATTTTCATTCAGTGATGTCTAAAGAATTAGTCTCTCATTTTTATTTGACAACTTAGATCTGAAATTCTACAGCAAGGTCAGAACTATCCCTGGAGAGCCCATGAGTAGCCAGCAGCTAAGAAAGACTGGAACAATGCTACTTATTGATGGAAATAGTATATATAAGAGTATTTATGACAACATTATACATGCACACACAAATGCCACACAAACACACGAGTGTGTGCATATGTGATATGTGCACACATACACACAGATGTGCGCACAGATGAAGCTTTACCTGATCCATTGCACTCATAGGCTGTCTCTGGAGAGAGAAAAGGAAATAGGAATTACATTTTAGGATCTATTAACGCTGTAAGGATAGAAGAAACAACCTGTTTGAAACTTTCCTTGTTAGTGATTTGGGAACTGACACTAATTAATGCTTTTTAATTACCCAGTGACATCTTTTCCTCTAAGACACAGAGGCACCCCAACAATCACTAATTCACTAAATTGTGAGTTCCTGTTAGAAATCTCCATGCCTGGTATGCAATCGGTCTAGTGATCTGCCTGAGTCAGAATTGCTAGGCAACAGTTCTTCCATAGTAACTGATTATTATCTTAAATCCCAGAGACACTGTGGGACCAGTGGTATACGGAATAGAGCAGACAGTGTCCACTGTTTAGGACTGATAAATTCACCTCATAGGTGACAAGAGAGAAAGTTGAAGGATTTTGATCCAGTCCCCCTGGAATCTGGAGTCTAGAATCTAGATGGTCTCTTTAAAGAACAGCAAGTCAGTCAGTAAATCAATTTCCAACATGCACCCACTAAGCGAACATGACTAAAACTGATCTGGACATCCCCAAGCCACATTGATTGAGTTTGACAATCCTAAATATACAGGTACAGTTACATGACAATAAAAGAGGTGTTGACATGAATAAATGTAACTGTAGAAAGTGACCCTTTGTAATGCTTGTCATTATAGCTGTGCTGCCCACAGGAACTGAGATATGCACAAGGAGGCACAGGAGCAGGTCCCACCCAAAGGATGGAGATTGGCCATTCTTTTTCTTGTAGTTAACCAACAAAAGTTAGTTTAGAAATGGGAGAAAGAGAAAGAGGAAGAGAGAGAGGATTCTCTTCAAAAGTGAGAAGTTTTAAAGCAAAAATTTAACAATATATTATTATTTTATAAAACAGAAAGAAATATTACCATTTGAACTTGGTTGTGTGCATTCATTCTGTAAGCCTGCTCCTGTATAGAAGGAAATGTGTTCTAGATTACTCAGACATCTGACTTCACACTACTGTGTTCACTAAAATGAGTAGAGATTATATCAATATCCATGAAACTTACAGTATACAATACAGATTTTACTCAAGGGTTATTGAAAAAAATCTAAAGTTTCATATTTTGAGTGTATAAAAAGCTTAGCTGAAGCTAAATTCTCTGGAGTTTAAAAACATAAATAGTAAATAAATGTTATTCCCTGGAATACATAAAAGCCTATAAATTATTTAAGACTATATTTTATTTTCATACCTATTTGTAATCATTATTAACATCTTTTCTTTGCTAAATTCCAAATAAAATATTACCATATTTGGGTAGTAGAACTGGCTCTGTCTTGGAAGATGTTTCTGTGTTTAGGAAAAAGTACAAGTTATAAAATTGTAACACAGAATATAAATATTAAAATATTTAAAATTGAATAAATTATCTCACCTGGGTAAAGACAGATTGCTAAAGAAGAAATACATTTTGTTTCTTTTAGTATACTGGTTTTTATTCATTAATGAATAGTCAACATTACTATGCACTTCTCTTGTTGAGAGACTGTAATTAATGCTATGAAATATAATGGAAACCTTGGGCAAAACTAGGATGCCGCTAACATATGTAAAGTTTATTATATAAGCAGACATACAGAGCTAAGACAATTGGCTAGTTTCTGAGAGGAGTAATGACATTTGTGCTGATTAAATAAAATATTTAAATTTTTGTAGATTTGTTCTAGACAGAATCAACTTGAAAACTAGAACAATAATATGGATCTCCTTATAACATAACACATAATGGAAATATTAAAATAATTTAAATTTTAGTAAATAATCTTACCTGGGCCAGGGGAGCTTGCTAAGGAAGGAAAGTAATTCTCCTTTTAGTATATTGACATAGAACTTGTATTGGCAGAGTATTTGAGAAATAGTAAGATAATTTAGAATTAGTAAAAAAATCTTAAAAAAAAAAATCTTACCTGGGCCAGGGAAGTTTGCTATAGGAGAAAAATAATTCTCCTTTTAGCATATTGATTGACATAGAATTTGTATGGGCATAGTATTTAAGAAATATTAAAATAATTTAGATTTAGTAAAAAAAAAATCTTACCTGGGCCAGAAGAGCTTGCTATAGGAGAAAAATAATTCTCCTTTTAGCATATTGATTGACATAGAATTTGTATAAGCATAGTATATAAGAAATATTAAAATAATTTGGATTTAGTGAAAAATCTTACCTGGGTCAGGGAAGCTTGCTAAAGAAGAAAAGTAATTCTCCTTTAGTATATTGACATAGAATTTGTATGGGCATAGTATTTGAGAAATATTAAAATAATTTAGATTTAGTAAAAAATCTTACCTGGGCCAGGGAAGCTTGCTATGGAAGAAAAAATAATATTCCTTTTAGCATATTGAGATAGAATTTGCATAGACATAATATTTTAGAAGTATTAAAATAATTTAGATTTAATTAAAAGTCTTACCTGGGCTAGAGAAGCTTGCTAAAGACAAAAAATAAGTCTTTTAGTATATTGATTGATGTGAAATTTGTATTGTCCTAGCATTTAAGAAATATTAAAATAATTTAGATTTAGTAAAAAAAAAAAAAATCTCACCTGGGCCTGGATAGCTTGCTAGGAAAGAAAAACAATTCCCCTTTAGTATATTGATGGAAATAGAATTTGTATTAGAGTAATATTTGACATTGACTCCACTAACACAAATTGTTCTCTAGTTAGCAATTAAGTATGTGATGTCTCCTTTAGCTCAAACTTAAGAAGCCCACATCTACTCTACAGTATGTAATAATATTCCCTCTTTCTTTCCCCTGTCTCCTAATGTCATGTTTACATCAAAGAGTTGATAAACCTGATCTCTGCTCCAGAAAAGTAGAAGGGGTAAACACTGCATCTTGATATTCAGATCAATAATTGGTTAATTATTATTCATTTCAAAGTTAGAATAAATAGTTTACTTAGGAAGAACTATCGATGTGAGTAGAACTCGTTTATAATTGAATAGGAATATCATAATGAATAAAACATTACCTGGCACAGTTGATTGCATTTCATCTGTCTCTTAAGCTGTTCCTGTTTAAACTGAAAACATATTCTCAATTTCATGCACACAATTCAGTAGTTTTAGATAGTAAAACTGCAATGTCTTTTCTCTGGACTAAAGGATGAGGAATTATTAATCTTAATTTAGTACCCTTTCTAGCCCCAAATGAATTTATCTTTTTTATAATCGTTAAGAAATTATCTGTAAAAATTGCTTTCATTTAAATCATAATGCAGTTATCTCTAAGTGTGAGTATTAGGCAGCCCCACTGGTAGCATTCCTCAGTCTGGATAACCAGAAGATGGAAATACTGTTTCCTTTATAACTGTAAAAATTAGATTTTACCAAGTAATTCGAGCTCATCATGAACCAAGTTAAAAATGTTTCTAATAACAGTTAAAGTTTATTGAGAGACTACCATGTGTTACCTTTAACACTATTATAATTTAATATTTACATTATCACAAGATACAGTGAATGCATCAGATTGACTGAAAGCACAGCTCCAATTGGAGCTTAAGTTTGACAAGATAATGTGCCATCATTTAGTGTGTAATTCAGATTCAAAAATGACAAACCATGAAAACATCAAATAAAATATTTAGCTGAAGTGAAAGAATCATAAACATAGGATAGGATAAATGTTGTTCATTTAAGTTTAGAAGTTGGCAAGTGGCCATTTAGATTTTGTGAGACTACATATTGTAAGTCAAGCCGCTATCCAAAAGGAGATACAGCATCATTATAAGGTTCTCACTGATGCCTGACTTTCTGCTTTTGAAAGATTCACTGAAGTCTTACCAGGGTGCACTGGTTGAGTATGTCTTCTCTTGAAATGTGTTTAGCCTAAAAAAGAAAGAAGAAGAAGAAGAAAGAAAAGATAAGCAAAAAATAAACTACAGATGTGAACATTGTCTAGGTATGCTTTGTTTACCTAAGTTAACCATAGCATATGGTTAACTTAGGTTAAATTTAGCAAAAATACCTTACCTCACTGATATTGGGAATAGCATTCTCAGTTTCCTAACAAAATGAAGAAAACACAGGTGTGTAGTTAGGACATATTCTCATTTGAGGTATTCTAGTCAGTAACATGCTGTATTACTAAATTACTGCACTGAACTCTTCTTAAGGCACAAACTCCTGGATAATAAGATGGAACAAGTAATTTGGATGGCACATTATATTTACACTGTCTTTCTTCTTACTATTTTTACTAAGTCATTACTCAGAATGTTGTAGTAGATGGAAATAAACTACTCTAAAAAATTAACGTGACTACCCTCCTTGTCCTACATTTTATTTTAATAACTGGAAATTTCAGTTTTAAATCAAAGCCTTGCCCTCAGCATCTGATCCACTGTCCTTTCTTTAGATTTGCAAGACGTCAAGAATGAATACTACTTATATTATCCCAGAGCTGGGATGATCCAGATCCGAGTGACTTCTACACAGAATATAAAGCACACACATCGTTCAGTTGGAAGGGATAATTTAATAAGTTCAAGTTCTGTAAAATATCTGAGGATGATGAAAAAGGATACTAAATGTAAAGATAAACAAAATGACACCACACATGGTCGGATAGGATTGTTTGCCCAGAAATAACTCTTTAAATTCATGTTTGACAAGTAGTTACTTTCTTCTTTTTGGGGAGTGATAATTACATACAAAAGCTGGCAGAAGGTCAGACACATAGAATCTAAGGCAAGGAGATCTTATGTTGTAGTTACATATCACATGACAGATTTTCATAAATGACTCCTCATTAGGTGGAGCTAGGCGTGGAAATGAAAACCCTTTACCTCGCTTGATGAACTGCTGCTGGAGTCTTCCTGCTAAAAGGAAGAAAAGGAATGTTGTGACCTCCTGCATGCTTAGAATTGGAAGAGAACAATCCCATGGCATTGAAGGGGTCATTTTAGTGTTGAAACAAACTATGTAAAAAGATTTGTGGACACCATAGTATATTTTCTTAAAAATCATATGCGGGAAACCCAAATAATTTAGCAAGGAAGTGAAAGAAAACAAACAGTATTTTTTATCTATTAAAACAAAGACACTATCATTAATGCAAAATTTATGAAAACTCGATAAAATGAAAAGTTAAAGGAATAGCTATTGAGCACGGTTATCAAAGAACCTAGGGTCAGTGTTTATTCTCACATGCCTTGGGCCTAGTTGATGTGAATAAACAGAGAACATTAAAATAATAGTCTCACTATGGGAATAAATATCAAATCATATAACCTTTGAAATATTTACTCTTTCTTCTAATTCATGCATATATATGTATATATGTAGTTTCATCTCCAGGATTACATTTTAAAAGATTAGTTTTACTATTTCACTGATTATTTGCTTCTGGAGATAGCTGATTGACTATATATGCAATAGGCCCATGGGGCTTCTCTCCATGTTTTGGAGTTGGCAGCACAACACATCCATCCTAGGTTGCTGGTATGTGGATCCCTTCCGTTACAGCACTGTACTCAGGAGTAGAAAAGGAAGTTCTTGGATCCAAATGTCAAGCAAAGTGTTTTGCTGCGGTATCTGATTTTGATGCACACTTTGCTTTTTAATTTTTGTTCTAATAAAGAAGCAATCTTTTTTATTCTACTGACTATTGTTTAAATGGCTTAAATTTCTACTTCCAATTCTAACTGGAGCACAAGGTGTTCTTTATTTATAAAATTGTACACAATTCTCTGAGAAGTCCAAGAAAGAAAATCCTTCTAAATTCATTTTCCCAGTGTACTCAGAATAAAGTAGTTTTCTTAAAATGGAGGAGACTGCACACAATATATGTGATGCATAGTCGCCTAGTTCCTTAGAATAACAGAGCCTCACCTGAGCACTTGCCATTGCTTGTTCCTAGGGAAAAGAAACAAGAAGAATATTTATATTATTTTTCATGACAAACACTCAAATATAAAATTAATAACTAACAATTCAAATAGATGCTAGAAAAAAACTAGAAACAGAACAATATCTAAGAATTGAGGAAAACAATAAAACTTACAAAACTGAAGTATTCACTTTCCTACTCTGCATTTCCAAGATTAATTCAAATCTTTTGAGTTCTTCCTCACTGGGAGTGACTGACAACATTTTAATATGTCTGTGATAGTGCAACTTTTTGTTTTCTTTTAACTTGGCTTCTGGACATTGAGCAGAAGCACTGTATCTAAGGCATGCAATAGATAAAATTGTATCAGAGTAGAGTGGTTCAAGGGTGCATTGATATTTAAGAAACATATTTTTTTCTACTTAATATCTTGTGTGCAGGTTTTAACATCACAGTAGTGGAAAGATATCACCCCCAGGTCTGAATTTCAAAATACCAGTGTTGGTGTGTCATCTACTTAATTTCAGCAAACACATCAGAGTATCTTTTCTTTTTAGGAATTAGAGGTATTTGTCATAGAATGATCGGAATTGTTCTCTGATGTAGGTAAGATCACGCAAGGGAATGCTTGTTATGTGTTGTCCCCTCCCCATACATGGTGGAATATTTTTAAAGCAAAGGGCTTTACCTCGGATGATTCATCCATAGTTAGCTGTAAGAAAAGATTTCAGTCATCAAATAGATTTTTAAAAGACACACATCATTGGTCTTACAAATTTTGAGAACTATATAATCTTCCAACATTTAATTTATATAAAAAGTATTAAACAATCAAGTTCAAAAGTTGTGACTGGTGAAAGAATACCAGTTTGATGTAAAATGTTCTTGGGTAATACTTTTTAATCATCCCTACCAATGCATTCCTTCAGCCTTCATAGTACATGTGAAATATGGACCAGACTGAAAATGCATTTATTTGTTTAATCATTGAGTTACTTCATCATAGCTGTTCACATAAGTTCATAAAATTGGAAGCCCTCCAAATTATCAATAGAATCTACTAGTCATTTTGAATGTGTTCTTGAGAGGTTCAAGTAAAGGATAAATGACATAGACAGTCCAAATAAAATTATTTTTTGTGCTAGGTAGATGCTATATTTGTCACATTATTTTGTGGAAAACTTTCGTACCTTGATTTCATCACTCTGCTTTCCTGTCAGAATCTCTCTCTGCTGAAAAATTAAAATGTAACTTGTGTAACACATATTTAAATCACAGACTTTAATAATAGTTTAAGTTTTATAGATGTTTCTTACTCTGTTCAGGCCATTGATGAATTTCTTATGGTTACAAAAGAAAGAAAAACAGTATTAGTGAAAAGGACATAATTAGTGAAAATCTGCAATCAAATTGACATTATCATTTCCTGTTGCAAATTTTAAAAATAAATCTATTTTCCATTGATGCCCCAGTGTTTCTTGTCATATCAATTCTAAACTTAATTGTTTCTTTGCTGTGCTGTCTTTGTATACACTGTCAGTAAATGTACTCTTAAAATATTTTCACATTTGTTTTACGATTTTTTTTGTCTTTGGTTAGTGATCAGTTCTGCGGTCTATTGATTTCAACACTTGAGTACCTACTTTAACTCTATGTCATATCCCATGGAGTCATTCTGACCTGCCCTAAGTGTGCTGCTAATTAGTCTTAAGACAGAGTTATGTCGTCCTTGCTTAGCTCATGTTTAGGCAGTCACGTTAGTGGGACTTTATGGGTGTGGCCTCTGACAATAAACGTGCTAAAGTGGATGGGGGAAAGCCCAGGAGGCTTCAACCCTACACAAAGAACTACAGGGAACTAAAGAATGCTGAGAGTATGAGAAATAGTCTTCTCCAGGGAAGAGAGCACACCAATCCACCGACAAATAGCTCTGAAAACATACATTACATACACACACACACACACACACACACACACATATATATATATATGTACTGACTATGTTGTATTTATGTATTTAGAAATATATATATGTATAAGCATGTGTGTGTGTGTGTGTGTGTGTGTGTGTGTGTGTGTGTGTGTGTACTAATTAAGGAAGAAAGAAGAATAGCTGGGACAGCTATTTTGGAGGGTTTAAAGAGAGGAAAGAAAAGGGAAAATGAAATAATTATATTAAAATATCAAAAAATAGGGGAAAGAATTAAAAGAAACTTAAGTTAAAACTCATTCAGACAACGTTGGCTTAGCCATCAAGTCTTCTAAATAAATCATGGTCTTCCATTAGACTTTGATATTCTGACATTCAACAAACAACATTTTAGAGAACTGTAGCACATCTGAGGCATCATTCATGCTCCCAGAATACTCTACACTGCGAGCATGGAATCTTGAGCTGCTAAATAGGTCATGGGAGAAAAAAGACAAGTGTTTTGATCAGAGGCAAAATTTTAGATACAAATTAAAATTAAAATCTACCTTTTTAATGAATGAAAAGGGTATCAACTCAAGTGAAAATGCTTTTAGAAGCAAACCATACTTGGTTTTGTCCATTTGCTGAGAAGAAAGTATAGTGACACATGCGTGGAAATGCTATAATAAAATCCACTACTTGTATGTTAAAGAATGAGTTTTCTTCTAAGAGTGCATTTGTGTATTAAGAACTCATAACACTTACCTCATTAAACCTGAGATATTGTGGTTGTTTAACAAGTTCCTGTTGTTCCTGTTGGAATTACGTTTTGCATTACAAAATGATAAGCTGACCACTGAGTATACACAAGTGTTGAAACATATTATTTATTAATATATGAAGATAAATGTAAAAACACAAATATGAACTCTTTCTCCACAGGAACCCAAGAGTTTGATTAATTAATTCAGTAAATTAGTAGATTTTTGGGCAGAAGAAAAAAATCTATACTTTTAGTTTTATATTCTAAATCAAAAATCTGAAAGAGGCACCTTAACTGGTTCCCTTTTTTGCCAAACCTAATAATCTGTTAAGCATGTTTTCCAAAATGTCCAACAAACACTTTACATATAGAATGAATCAAATCAGAATTGAGAGGGCAATCCAGGTGTCTGAAAACTTAGATAGTTTTGAAGATATATAAAAAAACGGTTCCTACAAGGCAACTTACCTCACTGCTGTCCTGGAGTTGATTCTGCAGAGAATAAATGATAGCATGGCATTAGTTCCTATACTAGAAGGAGTGGGGGATTAATGCCTCTTGTACTGAGTGCCATAGAAGTAATGAATTCATGATTCACAATACAGAATTAGAGCAAATTAAGTCACAAAAATTAAATGGAAAAGAAAAAACCGAGAATATGTTAAAATATTGACATATTAGGTTTTGTTAACTATTTTTTGTGAATAAGTACATGAAATAATTCTCTCTCTCTCTCTCTCTCTCTCTCTCTCTCTCTGTCTCTCTGGTGTGTGTGTGTGTGTGTGTGTGTGTGTGTGTGTGTGTGTGTGTGTGTGTGTGTGTAAGGGGAAGGTGCATATACGGAGGCCAGAGGACGACAATTTACAGGTCAAAAGTTGGTTTTTCCCTTCCTATTTGAGTTCTAGGGATTGACTTAAGACGTCAGGCTTACCCAGTAGTCACATTGACTTGCTGAGCCATTTCACTGGCCCCATGTGCTCTTTTATAAAAAGTTTGGTTAGCATAACTAATCTTGTATCTGGTAGTACTTTTGTGGAAGAGATATCACCCATAGGTAGGTAAAGGGGTTATTCCACAGGGAAAGAAAGAGTTTGGGTCTTTTTGCTGTCTGTGCATCATCAATGAAGCCCCATGGTGAGGGAAAGTTCTCGAAGGGCAGAGTACAGAACTTACTTGGAAGTATGCCACATCTTTACGATGAATTCTCTGAAAAATGACAGAGGAATTAAGTAACATAAATAAGAATAAAATCAATTCAAATCACACTAATATTGCACACATAATACCATTTACTTGAAACTGCTATTTAAGAAAAATCTTTAACAATAATGTTAAAAAATGTCAGAAACTGTTGCTCTGAGAATAGAAAGAAATAATTATTTTATTGACAGTTACTAAAGAAAAATAGTTTAGCTGTTTTCTTTAGATTATGGCAGAGACTTGAGAAAACCATGTAAAATGCCTGAAAAGTAAAACCTTCAGCTAGTTTTAATTGGTTCAAAATGATAATTTAGTTCTGTGGACAATTTATATTTCATGAGAATTTTAAAAATAATTTTAAAACATTATATTAACTAGGGGGCAAAGTGTGCAGTGTCCTAGCTAAATTTTTGTCATGATTGCATTTTATTATCAATTGCATTATATAGTTACTTAAATCCACGTTTTGACTGTGAAGATTAAATTACACTTAGTTAAATGGTAACATACACAAACAGACACCACACTGTTTTCTGTGGCATATGAGTTTTCAGTTTCTTGGGAAGTCATGCTGATACAAGAACCCTAAAATGAGGACTTAACTATGTAGAATATTTTGGAATATAGAGCTTTTTGTCACACTTGATAAAGAAATATCACATGCCTGTGGCATACTTAGAAGGACATTAATCTATGGTGTACTGGGGAAAAAAGCTCTTTTACAACCTGTTATGCTATTTATAGTGTTATGCAATATTTTACTTTTTCTCACTTTTATTGATGATTTTCATTGTGGGTTTATTTAATTTCTAATAGAACATGTGACTTGGAGTTATGGATTTGGATGGATTACATAATGTGATCAAAATGTGAAGTCATAACCCCTCTCTAATTCTGACTACAGTTATTAATCAGAGATCATCAAAGGCTTAGGGTTATTACTGTAGGAATCTCAGGTTGAAAATCTGGAGGGTCATTTCTAACAAGACGGTAGAATCTATTATCCACTGTACTCACAGGCATGGCAAGAGCAGCAGCCACAAGGCAGGTGAGGATGAGGAGTTTCATGGTTACCCAGGCCTATTTAAGAAAAGGGGTGAAAAAAAATGTTAGGTCTTATCTTCATAAAATTTTTCCTTGGCCTTTTGACAAAGGAGTAATTATTATGACAAAAATAAATTGGTTTGAGAAGTAGTAGTTTTAAAAGCATAAGATGTTTTATAATGCAAGTAAAAAGTGTTTACCATTGTGTTATCTTAATTCTTCTAATTTTAAAGTTCCATTTCTTTATTCTCTCTCCCCAATACTTTCTCTCTGAGTCCATGTATTGCCACTGCAGGTATGTGTGTAGGTCAGGGAACAACTTGTGAGGTCAAAAGTCAAAGTCCGTTCTTTTTTTTCTACCATGTGGAACCCGGGGATGGAACACAAATGCCTGGCCCTGTGGCAAATGCCTAAACATGTCGAGCCATCTTTCCTGCCTTTTCTTAGTTCTTATATCATACCAATTTCCCATCGTTTTTATTTATTGTCTAAAAATGATTTGACAATGAATATGATATCCTTTGTAAGAGGGAAAGACCATCAGTCTTCAAAAAATCGTTACAAAGAACAATTCTCCGTGAACGGCCACATTTGCAAATTGGGCAAATAAAGAACTAAAACCCAATGGAAATTTTCATGTCTTTTTTTTTTCATATAAAATTCCTTGAAAAAGTAGCTTTCATGTAAATTAATTTGAAAAAAAATTCTATCTTTAATTCTTTGTGAAGGTTCTCCTGGTTAATATTTCTAACTAAACTCTAGCAATTAATTTTAAAAGTATTGGTTCTCACATCATGACTTTCTTTATCAAGCTATCCCATCACTGCATGACAATGACTCAATTAGATGCATATAAGTTTCCTATGTCTTTATATGGTTCATTTCTAGAGTTCCAGGAGATTGCACTAAATTAGAGATAGTGGCATTTACTTAAATTGAGAAAATCAATTAAAACAAAACAAAACAACCTTAGGGTGAAAAATAATAGCCAGGCAGTGCTGGTGCATGCCTTTAATTCCAGCACGTGGAAGGCAGAGGCAAGTGGATCTCTGAGTTTGAGGCCAGCCTGGTCTACAGAAAGAATTTCAGGACAGCCAGGGCTGCCTAGAAAAACCCTGTTTTGCAAAAAGCAACACAAAATAAAACAAAATCACATTGTACATGTAATTCTTTTACATCTTAGTCAACAAACTAACACTGATATATCAAGAATCTAAAAATGCTCTAGGAAAAAAGACACCACCTTTATATGTTATCTATTTTAGTAAGAATCTATTTATGATTTTCCAAGGTTCTAAGTTTAAAAATATGCACAAAATAAGTTGCTTATAAATCCATATCATTAGTATATCCATAAGTTTATTAACCAAATGGCACAAATAAAAGATGATACTGAGAGATCCTGTTAAATAGTTCTTTGCTATCATACTTATAGATATCAGAAAATACTTTGCATGACAACTTTCACAGAATTGGACAAAAAAAATTGAATTTTCTTTCCAAAGAGAATATTAAAATTATGTATCATATTTAATATGCAATATTTTAGTTACAAAAATTATCAAAGATAAATTGGTTTATACAAAACTATAGTAATCTCTCTCTCCTTAATTTCTGAGAAGATATCAAAATTTGCAAATGCGGTTTTAAGTACTTGGCATACTGTAACAAAGTATCAATGTTTCATAAAGATATAGAAAATGTTGTAAATACATTTTAATTGATTAAAAGAGGTTAGCTTTATGGAATCATAGCAGCTTTTTTGGTATTAAACACAATACCTTGAACCCAAGAGTGGGAAGAAGCAAGCTGGGTGATGATCAAGACGATGGCTGATGACTTTGCTTCACAGCTATTTAAACTCTGTGATAAGTGAAATGCTAATTTGCGGTTTTGCTTCAGACAAAGGATTTATATAAATTCTGAGAATTTTTTCAAAGAGGAAATCCATTTCTGCCAAAATTCTTTTCTGGGAAATTCTGAGGCAAGTCTCCCACAAAGGACTGATTCATGTGGTGATGGCAAATTATACAGGAAATCAGATGTTATTATTCAACATTAAAACACAGTTTGTGAAGATTCACAGTTATTGCTGGAACATGGCTTTATGTTGATTGTACAGTTGAGAAGACTTGTCTATCTACAGAACTTTATTAAAGCTTTAGAAAAATCCATTCTCAATGAAATAATTGTCCATGAAAAAAATCCATGTCTCAATGAAACATCCTCAAAATGTTTTAAACTTTAGAATGCATTCTACCTTTTAAAATGTCATTTGTCCTCAGTTCTTTTTTGGGTAAATTAATTTGTGGCATATTTTATATTGTATGTGCTAGATGTATTTTTTTTTTTAGGATGAAACAACTGTCCTATAAATTTTGGTGATTGTTGAGCTTATTAGTTTTTTCTGTGCTTCCTTTTTAGCCATTTAGACAATTGTCATTTCTTTTTAAACTAAGATTAGACATAAGAATTATCATTTAATTGTGTTTAAGTAAAAATAAATATAAGAAGAGGAAAAATAAAATCCTCTTTCTCCAATCTCCAATTCTGTGTCTAAAGTTAACTTTAAGCATTAAGCAATTTTTAAATTTTTTATATCCTGAAGAAAATATTATCACATAGAGACTATTTAAAATAATTATTGTGATGGTTCCTTTTTATTTTATCTTATTTTATTTTGTTGTTTTACACAGAGTCATGGTACATGTTTTAAGTAAGTTTAAAACTAAGACAATAGTCACAGTTTATTTGTAGATACATGACGGGGGCATTATTCCTGAGTTAAAAGACATTCGAGGGCCTCCACACTTAAGAACCAGCGGAGATTGTGGATTTGCATATTAAAGCTGTGTGATTAAGATGGCATCTTCCTCTGTCTTCCTGTGAGACTGCTCCACATCTATTTGAACAAATCACTAATGTCTCCTCTTCATTTTGATTTTTTCAGGGCTGCCGCCACCTGCTCTTCTTTACCGTCTTCCCTTTCCTCTCCCAGATGTGTACCTGGGGTGGTCGATTTATTTTATTCCTAACTTAGAATCTCACTATATGAAATCCTTCTGAGTTCTCATTTGTTTCATTATTATATTTTATTCATGGATTTATTCATAGAAGTGAAAAAGAAGTGGACAAGTTACAACTGTGAATAAAATTTGTAGCAGGTGGGGAAGGTACAAGCAATCTTTATAGATCATAAGTAGTCCAGAAGTAGGACGTAGCCCAGGTTTTCTGAGTTCCATCGGCACCTGAGAATTGGTGAGGCTTCTAGAGAAGAGTCTTCAAATGAATTCAATCGTAATGGGTCATCAAAGGCTTTTAAGTTAGTTGCCCTCCCTGTTAAGGCAGTGAATCTAACTGCTTTGGTAAACCTCTAGCTCCCAAAGTATTTACATTACAATTCATAATAGTAGCAAAATTACAGTTATGAAGTAGCAAGGAAAATAATTTTATGATTTGGGGTCACCACAACATGAGGAACTGTATTAAAGAATCACGACATTAAGAAAGTTGAGAACTACTGAATTAAGGCTATCCACTGCTTAGCAAATTTCTTTATCTTCTCTTATGAGGGTTCATGAACTCCAATTCCATTTTTTTTCTATTTATAACTCCCAGAGACAAGAGTTAATTCTACTTTATGTTTGGTATTGCAGAAGTTTAATTAGAGTTACCTTTTAATATAAAGCCACTGTTCGCGATAATATGCCAACATTGTTTGGTTGTTCCTTGTTAAATTTGTGTAAGTTTGCAAGATTTTGACTGAAATTTGTCTTGATTGTTTTCTGTTTTCTTTTTATTAATTAAATTGTTCAGATCTATCCATCAACAAAGTTTAAATTTGAAGCACACATTTAAGCCATTTGTGATCTGATTCACTATTTTATTTTTTTTCAGAATTTAGTTATTGCATACAATGTATTTAATCAAGTCCACCCTGATAGTTTTTCCCCTCCAACTCCTCCCTCATCCCCTCCAACTACTATTCTTGCTCAATTACAAGTATCCTAAAACAAAACAAAACAAAATAACAACAAAAAACAACAGTGAGTCAACACAAGTAGGTGCTGTCTATGTGTGCATGTACTATTCAGAAGAATCACACTTTTGAGTGTGATTCAGAGAAAATGCATGCTGGTTAGTGGAAAACATCCAAAAATGTAAAATGAACTTATATTAGCAATAAAAAAGGAGAAAAACCAAAAAAATAAAATTATTACTGTATTGCTAAATACAAATGTTTGAATCCTTTTGCAGAGTCCATAGACTTTTATATATGCAATGACCTAAGCCCTATATTATATGGCCATGATCTTCACTCTATTTTCCTTTCAATTACCATAACATTATCAACAACTAAAATGTTCTTTTGATTAACTAAGCTTGATTAGTTTCTGATATGAAAGTACTAAAGATTCTAAAAATAAATATTTGAGCAGAGAAGGAGTTGTAGAAAAAATCAGTAAGACAGAGAAGGGTGCTAAGTAGCAGAAGACATAACTTTTAAGGCTTCTGTCACTTTCAGTAAGATTGATAAAGTATGTAGTCAGCTGGTGCAGCAGAGCAGAAGGATAATTACTTCCCACAGTGGAAGTGACAGTGGAAACAGGTCACTTGCCTCCATATGAGTGGGGTTATAATGTGGAAAGAACTTAATCGGAAGAGACTAGTACAATAGTGTTTAAATGTCAATCTTTCTTAGACATAAAAGTGATGAATGAAAGTTCTCAGAATTCTCAAAAATTCTTATGAGTACAGTAAAGGGAGCTTCAAGCAGACTGTGGAAGTGGAATGTTCAGACAGGAAAAACACCCCAGTAGTAAAACAGGGAAGAAAACAGCAGGGCAGGGTATTTTTAACATCAGTTATGATTAAAAGTTACAGAATGGAAGATCTAGTATAGTCAAAAGATTTTACAGAGTCATATGCAAAGTCAAAGAAAAGATAATAAGTAGAAGTCACTTCAGCATTTAATCTCCTAGTAGATATGAACAGCATACGATGGAATGAGAAGGCCTGGGATTTGAAATGACCTCTCTTTTAGAAAAGCACAGAAGCACTGAATATATGATAGAGGCTTAGAAGTGAAGGACACACTGCAGATAAGTCTGGGGGGGGCACAAAGACAAAGCTCCAAAAATATTTAGATTAATGAAATAAGCCCACAGATTGATAAATATATAATATTGTAAAAAGCAGAACAATTGTTGCAGAATGTGAGAATTTACAGGGGAGCAGAAAAGGAAGAGCCACTTCTCAATATGAAAAGATTGTGAAAGATGTCATAAAAAATGAGTAGAAGGATGTGAGCTAAGAAAAGAGAGAAAAGGGGCAGTTTTGCCATGAAGTCGGGAAGTTGGGTTCATAGCAAAGGTTCGAAACAACTGTTCCATGGTGCCAAAAAAGAGAACAATGAGTTGTGAAGTTGGAAAGGAAGGCAGAAGAATAGAACAGGGAAGAAGGTGGGGTGTGTGGAAATTCTCCTTCTTTAGGAGGAAGCCTGAAAGGTTTGCACTCTTCTGTGGGCCTCCCGATGGGCTTTACCTTTCGTGACCTCAGACCTCAGCTCCTGTTTGAAACCTTTATGATCACTTTTTTTTTCTGCCTAAGTACCCTGGGGGCCTTTCTCTTCCTGTGCCTAGATCTCTAAGAAGGATACTGACAGAGGACCTTTCCTTGTTTCACGGATTCGCTTGTCATGATTTTGGCCTCATTTTGCCCGTTTCCAAGCATTCGGCAGAGCAGACAAAGGGAACTGGTGGCAAGGTCCCATCTACTGCTTTCTCCATGTCTAATGCATCTCGTCAGGAGTTTTAACCACTGACGTTTAGTGAGTTTATCTAACAAGTAAGTCAAGCACTGAGGCATGATGCTATCACATTAAGGCTTTTTATCATAACAACACAACACAAAGAACGAAATATTATATATATTTTCAGAAATAAAAGTAATAAAATTTATAGTAGTTGTGGGACCAAGCTCCTTTATTGGAGCACTTCTCTTAAGTACTGTGAGTTATTTTCTAATTATATCCCCAAGTCTTTCTGTGCCCTTAGACAAAGATTTGTACTAGAAGAGTTTGCTTCATAATATTTTTGTGTGTTGTATTTTAATGTTTAATAATCAAAAAGATAAAATGCTCATAAGTTTTGGAAATCTCTGTCATTTAAAATATAAATTGAGGTATACGGTTTGTGTTACATGCTTTTACTTATTGTGGAACAATTATAAACTTGAGGTTAGTTATTAATTAAATATATAAAATGTTTTAGAATACATGAGTAAAAATAAAAACAGACATTACCATCTATAGACAAATAATCATTGATAAATTATGTAGTATATTTTTTAGTTTTAAGGCTTATACATGAGTTTGTATAGTGTATATAACATGATTCAGAAAACCATTTATTTATACTTACTTTGCTTTCTTACTTTTTCAGTTTTTAATATATTGTTTTATGATTGTAAATTAATTATTTTTCAACAAATAATTTGCAATGAATCTTGTTCTTCTAAGCTCAAAAGAGAATGACAAATGTAGACATTTGGAGTGAGCTGTAGCAGGGACCACAGTCATATGTTCCTCCTTAGTGATTCTCAGTGCTTCCTCTCACCACTACTTGAGTATTGGCCAACATTCAAAGAGTGCTTATATGATTTTCAGAATTGTTTGAGGGCTTATTTTCTACTGTTACACATGCTACAGTGTCATGTATACATACATACAGCTTTACTGTATACTCTTTGTATATGCTTCAGGAAGAAGAATTGTGAAGTGTTCCATTAGAGAATGCAAACACTTGACATTTGACTAGCATGTTCAAACACCCTTCAGCAATGGATTTTTTATTTTCAACTTACAAAAAAAATTAACAGTTAAAAGTACGTGCTTGGTTAATAGTTTTATATTCTTTATCTTGTCTGATTTATATTTTGTTCATTTTTTGCTTCATATTTCATAATTTGATAGAAAATTAATTTTTTTAGTAGTAGTAGAGTAAATTAGTCTATTGGTATATCATATTTCCAACATGTTAAAATTTCATAAATCTTCCCAAATGTTTGTTTCTGCTGTTCTTTAGAGACATATAAGGCAAATAGTCTTTTTGTAGTTCCAATTCAATTACAAATTAAATCTGTCTTTGGAGTTGGATTGTGGCTCTCTCTTTCTCTAAACCAAAACATGCTTGTTAAAGAAAAATCTAAGATCGCTGTCTCATGGCAGAAGAGCCACCTGATATGGGACAGAAAAAGACCAAAATTTAGGGATTATTCTATTGTCTCTAATCTCTATTCTTTGGTTTTATTTTGATTCTTTAAAACTTTTCTTAAGATATAAATATTATCTCAAAATCTGTTATATATATATATTTATATTTATTTAAACTTTCTGTCATATATTAGTGGTCATATAGAGTACTAACTATGGTTGAGCCTTACTTACTGCTCCAGCCAGGACCCAGATTAGTCTTGCACTTTCCCATCTCACAGACTGGACAACAGCTAGCTCTACCAGGACTTGATCATTATCTCAGTTTTCTCAGGGTCTCCTAAAGATGCTGCCACTCCCAGACAGTAGGAAGTAATTTTAAGAACATGTTGTCCACATTCTCAAGAAGTTGAGTGGGTTATTTCTGGTTCTTTGGTGGATGTTTGTCATTGGTTAGGGGGGTTAGTCGCAAGTTGTTACTGTTCATAGTCAGGGAGGAAACTAAGAAAAGGATATTAGATTCAAGAATCTCATTCTAAAAAGAAAAAGGAAGAATATAGAAATGATAGGATAAAAGAGTAGACTATTAAATATACCTTAAAGTAAAAAAAGCAACTACTAGCCTTAAATGTTTTACATTCTTATGGATTTTTGTATATTCACACAGATTTAAGGTTATTTTGT
Source organism: Peromyscus eremicus (assembly GCF_949786415.1). NCBI lineage: Eukaryota > Metazoa > Chordata > Mammalia > Rodentia > Cricetidae > Peromyscus > Peromyscus eremicus. The sequence continues at coordinate 78,780,247 of NC_081426.1, read as the reverse complement.
TATACGGTATATGTTTCTATTCTTGTTTAAGGTATTGTACCTATACAGCTCATTTAACAATGTTGTACAAATTTCTAGTCCTTGAAATTTATTATTACAAACTATTTAGAATAATTAATAAATACGGGTTAGTACTTAGTCATCTAACAATCAAATTGTGGCAATGTTAGCTTTGTTATCAAGTCAGACAAATATGTTTTAGATGGACAATGATCTTCAAACACTTCAGAGACCTACAGAATATGGCATTTAAGATGCTCTGATAATGGAAGGCTTCACCTAGCAGTGAGACTCATCTGCTCCTGGCAGCACCAATTTACTTCAAAAGGGGCTAGTAGGAATTGAAGAACTTCCATATGGAGTTTGCTTTTATTGTAGCAAAAGTTAACCACTGGGCAAGAAACTGCCCTGGCCTTGACTTCTGACTGTATGTTGTCCAAACTGGACAAACAGGACATAAAAGAAGGTGACTGAAGAACTTTGCCAAGACAAGCTAGGGCAGTCCTCAAAAATTCCTGCTTCACAAAAAAAGTCTGTCAAATATGTTAGGCCTATAGGCCAAAGATAGATGCCCCAACATTGCAGAGGAACCTTAGGTGACTGTCCAGGCAGCCAGATGTCTCTGTCATTTCTTAGTTTTAGAAGTTGTTTGGTCTGTACTTTCTGTTTCCTTGGATAATATTATATCCTTCTCAGGTCTCTGATATGGTTGAAGACTAGATAGTTACAGTTACAGCTTTCCTTGTTACCAAATTCAGAAAAGCTCACAAAAGAGGTGTAAATTATACAAGGTTGAGAGACATAAAAGCTTAAATGGTTTATCTAAGAAAATATTTTGAGGTCTAAAAAGATAGTTTTGGGTTGGTAATACAAGTTAGGCTAGAAAGTGAATTCAGTACAAAACTTTGGACTCACCAAGATAGGATAGACAATAGAGTATTTTCTCTCAATTTGTCAAATGAAAATGGACTGGGCAGTGTGAATATAATTCTTGCTTGATAACTGTTCTTATTGTACATTGTTTTACTTTCTTAAGTTTCAAACCTTCCCTTTTTATTTAGATAAGACCTGATAATTGTCCTTATTGTATAATAGCTTTACTACATTAGCATTAAAACCTTTCCCTTTTATTTACACAAAAAGGGGGAAATGTTGGGGGATATTTGTTCACACTGACACTCCCGAACTTCCAATAAATATAAACCTTGATTCAGAGGGCACAGTCAGTCATTGGCTCACCAGAATTAGCCATAGATAAGTTGGAATACTGAGAAAGTTGGATAGAGAGAGGCAGGAAGAGATAAAGAGGGGCTTGAAGAGGTTTCTTGGGCTTTTTGACCTGGAAATGTGCAAAGTCGGGTCATCTGATTGTTCCTCCACTGTTCTTTGGATTTGTCAGGTTTTTAATCTCAATTTATGCCTCCCAAGTTTTTATTAATACTAGAACAATTAAAGTAAATTCACTAGATTCCAGAAAGTTTTCACTGCACTGGGTTTTCACATCACCCCCTAATGCTCCCCAATTCCAGCTGTCTCTCCTTGAACTTTCTCACTATACTCTCCCCTCCCAGCCTGAATGCCCACCCTTGCTCCCAGCTCCACCTTCCCCGAGTCTGCCCATAATATCTATTCTATTTCCTCCTCCAATAGAGATCCCTGCATGCCCCCTGAACCTCTCCTCTTTACCTAACCTCTCTGGATCTATAGGTTGTAGCTTATCATTTGCTTGCTGGCTAATATCCACTTATAAGTAAATCTATGCCATAGTTATCTTTCTGGGTCTAGGTTACCTCACTCAGGATGATTTTTTTTCTATTCCATCCATTTGCCTGCAATTTTAATGATGTAATTTTTAATAGCTGAGTAATATTCCATTGTGTAAATATATCATCACATTTTCTTTATTCATTCTTCTGTTAAGGGCATCTAGGTTGTTTCTACTTTCTGACTATAATGAATAAAGCCACAATAAACATGTTTGGCCAAGTGTCCTGGTGGTAAGATGGAGTGTTCTTTGGGCATATACCCAAGAGAGGTATAGCTGAGTCTTGAGGTAGATCAGTTCCAAATTTTCTGAGTAATGAGGTAGATCATTTTCCAATTTTCTGAGTAATGAGGTAGATCAGTTCCTAGTTTTCTGAGTAACCACCGCTCTGATTTCCGTAATGGTCATACAAGTTTGCACTCCAACCAACAATGGTGGAATGGTTTCCTTGTTCCACATCTTGACAAGGATGAGCTGTCACTTGTGTTTCTGATCTTAGCAATTCTGACAGGAGTAAGATGTACTCTCAAAATAGTTTTGATATACATTTCCCTGATGGCTAAGGATGCTGAATGTTTCTTTAAGTTTATCTCAATCATTGAGATTCCCCTATTGAGAATTCTCTGTTTAGATCTGTTCCCCATTTTTTAAATTTGATTATTGGGGTTTTTGATATCTAGTTTCTTGTGTTCTTTATGTATTTTTTATATTGGTCCTCCAATCAGAAGTAGAGTTGGTAAAAATCTTTTCCTATTTTATAGGCTTGTGCTTTGTCCGAAGGTGTCCTTTGCCTTACAGAAGCTTTTCAGTTTCGTGAGTTCTCATTTATTAATTGTAAGTCTTAATGCCTACACTGGCAGTGTTCTGTTCAGGAAACCATCTCCAGAATCAAAGTTATCAAGACTATTTTCTGCTTTCTTTTCTATCAGGGTTAGTGTGTCCGGTTTTATGTTGAGGTCTTTGACCCTCTGGAACTTGAGCTTTGTGCAGGTTGATAGACGTGGATCTATTTGTATTTTTTCTACATGCAGACATCAGTTTGACCAGCACCATATATTGAAAATGCTTTCTTTTTTCTAGTGTGTATTTCTGGCTTCTTTATCAAAAATCAAGTGTTGATTTATGTCTACCTTCAATTCAATTTCATTAATCAACATATTTGTTTTTATGCTATGCAGCTTTTTGTTTTGTTTTGTTTTTGTTTTTTGGAGACAGGGTTTCTCTATGTAGCTTTGGAGCCTACTGGAACTCGCTCTGTAGACCAGCTGGCCTCGAACTCAGAGATCTACTTGCCTCTGCCTCCTGAGTAAGGGATTAATGGTGTGCACCACTACTACCCAGCCCATGGGACTTTTTTTTTATAGTACAACTTGAAATCAGGAACGGTGCAACATCCAGCAGTTCTTTTACTGCTCAGGATTGCTTTAGCTATCCTGGGTTTTTTGTTTGTTTGTTTGTTTGTTTTTCCATATGAAGTTGAGAATTGTCCTTTCGAGGTTTGTAAAGAATTGTGTTGGAATTTTGATGGGGATTGCATTGAATCTATACATTGCTTTTGGTAAAATGGCCAGTAATACTATATTAATCCTACCAACCTATGAGCATGAGAGATCTTTCCATCTTCTGATATCTTTTTCAATTTCTTTCTTCAAAGGCTTGAAGTTTTTAATTATGCAAGTCTTTCACTTGCTTGGTTATACTCACCCCAAGATATTCGATATTATTTGGGGCTATTGTGAAAATTGTTATTTCTTTGATTTCTTTCTCAGTCCATTTCTCATTTGTACATAGAAAGGCTACTAATTTTTTTTTTTAGTTAATCCTAAATTTTGCTACATTGCTGAAAGTGATTATCAGCTGTAGCAGTTCCCTAGTGGAATGTTTAGGGTCACTTATGTATACTACCATATCATCTGCAAATGATGATACTTTGACTTCTTGCTTTGCAATCTATATCCCCTTGATCTTCTTCTCTTGTCATATTGCTCTAGTGAAGACTTCATGTACTATATTGAATAGGTATAAAGAGAGTGAACAAGTTTGTGTTGTTCCTGATTTTAGTGGAATTGCTTTGAGTTTTTCTCCATTCAATTTGATGTGAGCTGTAGGCTTGATGCAAATTGCCTTTATCATGTCTAAGTATGTCCTTTGTATCCATTATCTCTCTAGGACTTTTATCATGAATGGGTGTTGGGTTTTTTTCAAAGGCCTTATCTGCATCAAATGTGATGATCATGTGGTTTTTATCTTTTAGTTTGTTTATATGGTACATCACATTTACTGATTTTCATATATTGAACTATCATTGCATCTCTGTGATAAAGCCTATTTAATCATGGTGGATGATTTTTTTGATGTGTTCTTGGATTCAGTATGCAAGTATTTTATTGAGTGTTTTTGCATCTGTGTTCAAAGGTGATACTGGCCTGTAATTCGCTTTCTTTGTTGAGTTTTTGTGTTGTTTGTGTATCAGGATAACTGTGGCCCCATAAAATGAACTGGACAATAGTCCTTCTGTTCTCTTTTGTGGAATAATTTAAGGATTATTGGCATTAACTCTTCTTTAAAAGTCTGGTAAAACTCTGTGCTAAAACCATGGGTCTCTTGCCTTTTTTGTTTGGGAGACTTTTAATGACTATTTCTATTTCATTAGGGGTTATAGGTTTATTTACATTGTTCATTTGCTCTTGATTTAACTTGAGTAAGTAGTAGATATGGAGAAAATTATACATTTCTTTTAGATTTTTCTAATTTGGTGGAGTACAGATTTTTAAAGACTGTCCTATGATTCCATGAATTTTCTTAGGGTCTGTTGTTCTGTCCTCTTTTTCACTTATGGCTTTGCTAATTTGAGTATTCTTTCTCTGCATTTTACTTAGTTTAAATAAGGATTTGTCTATCCTATTGATTTCTCAAAGAACCAATTCTTTGTTTCATTGACTCTTTGTATTTTATTGATTTCCACCCTTAGTTTGATTATTTCTTGTGGTCTGCTTCTCTTGGATGTGATTATTCTTTTTGTTCTAGAATAGTCAGGTGCGGTGTTAATTGCTAGTATGAGAGCTCTCCAATTTTTTTATGCAGGCACTTAGGGCTGTGAACTTTCCTCTTAGCACCACTTTCATTGTATCCCATAAGTTTGGGCATGCTGTGTATTCATTTTCATTGAATCATAGAATGTCTTTATTTCTGTCTTGGCCTATTTCTTATTCAGTAGATAGTGGCTCAATTTCCATGAGTTTGTATGCTTTCTGTTGTTTATGTTGTTGGTGATATCCAGCTTTAATCTATGGTGGTCTGACAGGATGCAGGGAGTTATTTCAATTTTCTTGTATCTGTAAATATCTGCTATGTCCATTTGGTATAACATCTGTTAGCGCCAGTATTTTTCTGTTTAGTTTTTGTCTAGATGACCTGTCTGTTGGTAAAAATCAGGTACTAAAATTCTCCACTATCATTGTGAGGGTCAATATGTGATTTAGGTTGTAGTGTTTCTTTTACAAAGTTGGGCACCCTTGTGTTTGGAGCATATATCTTAAGAATTGAAACATGATCTTGGCGGATTATTCCTTTGATGAGTGTGTAGTGTCCTTCCCCATCTCTTTTGATAAGTTTTGGTTTGAAGTCTATTTTGTTAGATATTAAAATGGATACACCAGCATACTTCTAGGTCCATTTGCTTTGAACATCTTTTTGCAGTCTTTTGATTGTAATGTCTATCCTTCATGTTGAGTTGTGTTTCTTGGATGTAGCAGAAGGATGGATACTGTTTTTATAACCATTCTTTCAGTTTGTTTCTTTTTATTGGGGAATTGAGTCCACTGATATTGATTACCAATTACTGTTAATTCCTGTCATTTTGTTGGTGGTAGTGGTAGTGGTGTGTGTATGTGAGTGTCTGTGTGTGTGTGTGTGTGTGTGTGTGTGTGTGTGTGTGTGTGCTTCCCTTCTTTTGATTTTGCTGGTATGAGATTATTTATTTCCTGTGTTTTAATGGGTATAATTAACCTTGTTAGGTTGGAGTTTTCCCTCTAGCACCATCTGTAGGGCTGGATTTGTGGATGGATATTCTTTAAATTAGACTTTATTATAGATTATCCCATTTTCTCCATCTATAGTGATTGAAAACTTTGCTGGCATAGTGGTCTGGGCTGGCATCTATGGTCTCTTTGAATCTGCAGCCCATCTGTCCAGGTCTTTCTTGCTCTTGGAGTCTCCATTGAGAAGTCAGGTGTAATTTTAACAGGTCTGTCTTTATCTATTAACTTTGTCTTTTCCCTTGCAGCTTTTAATATTCTTTCTTTGTTTTGTGTATTTAGTGTTTTGATTATTATGTGCCAAGCGTCTTTATTTCTGCTCCAAACTGTTTGGTTTTCTGTATGCTTCTTCTACCTGTATAGGCATCTCCTTCCTTAGATTAGGAAATTTTTCTTCCATGATTTTGTTGAAAATATATTCTAGGCTCTTGAGCTGGGATTCTTCTCCTTCTTCTATTCCTATCATTCTTTGGTTGTTTTTTTTTTTTTTCAAAGTTTTCTAGATTTCCTGGAAGTTTGCATCAAGAGTTCTTTTAGATTTAACATTTTCTTTGGCAGATGTATCCATTTCTTCTATTGTATCTTCAATGCCCAAGATTCTCTCTTATATTCTGTTGGTGAAGCTTGCCTCTGTAGATACTGATTGAACTCCTAAATTTTTCATTTTCAGATGTCTCTCAGTTTGTGTTTTCTTTGTTGCTTCTATTTCTGTTTTTAGGTCTTGAATGGTTTGTTTCCTTCAACTTTTTGTTTGTATTATCTTGGCTTTCTCTATGTGATTTATTAATTTCCTCCAATTGTTTTTGTTTTCCTGAATTTCTTTAAGGTATTTATTCATTTCCTCTTTAAGGACCTCATTCATCTTCACATAATTGATTTTAGGGTCTTTTCTTGTCCTTCAACTATGTTAGAATATCAGGGTCTGCTGTAGTAGAATAGCTAGGCTTTGGTGAAGACATATTACACTGGCTGTTATTAAATGTGTTCTTAAGATGACTTCTTAGTATCTGGGTTTGGGATGATTAAAGGTTTAGGTGCTGATTTCTGGATCTTTCTTTGTTGGGTGCATGTTTTGTTCCTTGGTTTCTGTTTCTACTCTGAATTTTTGGTGAATACTATGGCTGTGTGTTTTCTGTTTTTCTGGCAAATTCAGCTGGTATATTCACAGAGAATGTCTCCTGGTGTTGGGGGCTGAGTAACTGGGATGAGTTGGGGGAAGGAAAGCTGGAGAAAGTCTTTGTGATTAGGGGTTGGATAAGAGAGGAAAGGAAGTCCACAGAGGGTCCTGCCGCAGAGTTTGGGCTAAGACTAGGGGGAACAATAGGAGAGGTGTGGGTCTGGCTTCAGCTTACTTGTTGCCCTTGGAAGAGCTTCCCTTGAGTTAGCAGGGGATGCCTGCTGGAGCTGAGGGTCTAGCAACAAGTAGAGGGAGGAAGGTTATGAAAGGATGGTTTGTGGTACCCACAAAGGATGTGGGTGGGGGTAAGGGAAGGCTGAAGCTACTGTTCTGTTGCAACTTTAAGAATGAGACTGGGGGGTTGAGTCTCAGGAACAAAGAGAGAAGAGAAGGTCTGTGGGCAGCCCACCTGGTATTCAGGCAGGTATGGCCTGTGGTTTAGTGGGGGATGCCTGCTAGAGTTGGGGGCTGTGATACAGTGATGGGTTCAGGGAGAAAGATTAGGAGGAGATAATCTGTGTGATCCACAGAAGATGTGGAGAGGGGTGAGGGAAGGCTGCAGTTGGTATTCTGTTGCAGCTACAGGTACAAGACTTAGGAATTGTGCCTTGGGGACCAGAGCTTTTTATCATATTATACAGCTACACTGCTCACTGTGATTTATTTAGGAACTTACAACTTTAATTACACAGGGTAACATGTGTTGCTCTGCCTTATTGGCTTTGGGACTCTGAAGAAACGTAGCTCTGGAAGAATTCTGCTTTATAATTTCATAGGAGCCGGGCGGTGGTGGCGCACACCTTTAATCCCAGTACTCGGGAGGCAGAGCCAGGCGGGTCTCTGTGAGTTCGCGGCCAGCCTGGGCTACCAAGTGAGTTCCAGGAAAGGCGCAAAGCTACACAGAGAAACCCTGTCTCGAAAAACCAAAAAAAAAAAAAAAAAAAAAAAAAAATAGGGGGCCGTGGCGGCTCGTGCCGGGTGATGCTAGGCGTATCCCTGGGCTCCAGGCTGTTGCGGGGCGTAGGTGGCAGGCACGGGCAGTTCGGGGCGCGAGGTGTTAGCGAAGGTGGCGCAGCCATGGCGGCAGGGGAGAGCATGGCTCAGCGGATGGTCTGGGTGGACCTGGAGATGACAGGATTGGATATTGAGAAGGATCAGATTATTGAGATGGCCTGTCTGATAACTGACTCTGATCTTAACATTTTGGCCGAAGGTCCCAACCTGATTATCAAACAGCCGGATGAGTTGCTGGACAGCATGTCAGATTGGTGCAAGGAGCATCATGGGAAGGGCACTCGATGACATTAGCGAAAGCATCAAAGAGCTTCAGTTTTACCGAAATAACATCTTCAAGAAAAAGACAGACGAAAAGAAGAGGAAAATTATAGAAAATGGGGAAAATGAGAAGACTATGAGTTGATGCCAGTTCTCAAGCTGCACAGCCCACCTAGTTCGTCAGAAGCCACTTTAGTGTCTCCCTCCCGCTGGTGACTCGGCAGAACACCTTTTCTAAAGAAAAAAAAAAAATTCCACTTACCTTTGCATCTCCAGACTCCTTAAGCAGACAAGACCTCACTATTTCTTCTAACCTGCTGTTTCCAGTAGGACACAGCAACAACTCTGTAAGCTTCAGGCCACGCCCACCCCCTCAGTCCATATCCGCATTTGCTTATAGGCCATTCTTTTTGTTTGAAAAATAAATAATAAATAAAGCTAGTTCTATTGAAATGCAAAATAATAATAATAATAATAATAATAATAATAATAATAATTATAATTTCATAGGAATGCTGTGGATCTTCACATGTGTAACATCTGTTATAAACTATAGATTTTAATATCTCATACTTGAAAGAATTCATAATTCCATATGTAATAAAGATAAATTAGTATTTGCTATATAGATGTGATTTACTAGGCACATATTCAGCTAAGGAATCAGTAAATTACTAAACACACAATGCTCATCAGAGCAGATCTCACTTAAGCATCTCACCACAGCAACCATACTTAGTTTCTCTTTCTTTATTTTTTTCAGTATTTTTTTCCTCTTCTTTTTTCTTTTGTCTTCTCCCTTATTCTTTAATGAATCTCCTTTTCCTTCCCTCTGATCCTATGAGTATAAAGAGTTCACTGAAATGAAGAGGTTCTATATATACCAAGAATAACACCAACTAAATATATACTAAGTGCTTGAATATTAAAATGTTAAACTGCTTGCCTTTTGCTGACACATAATAGATATCTGTAAGGTTCAAACAAACCATTATTTACCTAAAAATATTGGGATATGGTAGTTACTACAAATGTAGGACTACCTTATAATTCACAACTTGGTGGATGTTTCACTGTAAAATTACATGGGTTTTCATAAGGTTGAGATTAAGCATAGGTAAGAAGATGATGGCTAATTTATATTTTGGGCATATTATTACCCATGATTTTAAGACAATAAAGTATTAAATGGCACTCTAGGAAATTAAGATATTACAGATAAAGCATTCAAAATAAACACAGTGTACTTCCTGGAAATGTTCTGAATCAATTGCAATTATTTTCAAGTGTACCTATACTAAGAACTTCTTTACAAGGTGCATTTCCATGATACAAGGTGTCCAGTGCTAGTATCTTATTTCAGCTGAGAGTAACTAAGCAAATGTGAAAAGATAAACTGCTCTACAGCTCATAGACTAACTCTAATTTAATCTGTAAATAGACTGCAATTACTTTACATGTGCTGTTTGAAATGAAGATTGCAAATTTTGGAAAGTAAAGGACTAGAATATTATCCAATAAAATCATACACTATACTATATTGTAATCTGCACCATTGATGGACCAGAGTCTCATAGATAAATCACAACATCATGATCCAGCATACCATGTCAAAATAGTGACTTTGCTCTGTTCATATTCTCTTTTTTTTCTGTGATTTCAACCTTCCTGCCTCTTATGGACCCATTCAACAATTCTTTGAAATGTCTCCATATGGAAACAAAATAACAAAGTCATCTATAAACCTGCTTTCTAGTACTATAGCTAGTAGTTTATCTTCCTTAATGGTTTCTGTCTTGAACTAGTACCCAACACTGGTTCTCTCTACATTCTTATCTCTTACAATCTGACTAATATATAACTTGCTTTATACCTTCATATCCCCTAGAATTTACCTCTGCTGGGGCCACTAATATCCTCCTGGCTGAACTCAATGTATCACCCCCAATCTGTACTTATGTACTACGTATGTTGTATTTCAATTAACAATGTTGTTATTTTTCAAGGAACACTCTCTTCTTACTCCAACCTGAATAGATACACTTTCCTATGTTTCCTCTTGTGTCTTTGACATCACTACATAGTTTTCTAATCATTCCTTACATGTTGAATTTTCAAGGATTAGTTTGAACTATTTTAGAAAATGTTCACCTTCTGTGTCATACAACAAATTAAAACAGTATGCTAGTGTTCTGGCTATGTGTCAAAATGTAATTCTTCATCTTTTCAAAGAGGAAACCTAAAAATTTGACCCACCAAGCCTCCTTTGCTGTTATAGCAAGGTAGGCACCTGGACTCTAGCAATCAGATCCATTCTCCGGTATTCTAATTCAAACTGAGCATGCAAGAAGAGGCCGGACTGCCGGGAACTAGCTTCTTTGTGATCTGGACAACTGAGAACTCCAGTTCTGCTGTTTCAAGTGGCAGAGTTTTGCTGTCTATTCTGCAGGGTCAACAGTGTGAATTCCAAGTACTGAGAGGGCCGGCAGAACCTTACGTGAGCTTTAGCATTTCACTATACATATTCTGTTGTAAGCTTAGTTTACCTTCTTCTGCTTCCAGATCTTGATAGCCCAACCCAATTCTCAAAAATTAAAATGTCCCTCCCACAACTTCTTAGATTCAGTTGAGCATCAAATGCATCTTATGACAATAGTTAAGCAACTGAAAACAATCGCAGTCTCATCCTTCTTCCCTGTCTTCCTCGACACTCTCCCATCTTCCTTTCTGCCTTCTTTCTTCTGATTAAGTGATTATTTCTTTTGTATTGCCCAAGTAATCTGGTTCGTAGTCATCACTGTAAATATTTCCTTTAAAAAGCAACTGAGTCTTATCTGTATTTAGTGTGCATTGCACCTCTACCCCTACAATTATTCACCCAACAAGCATGACACGTGTTCACAACACAGCAACATTTGAAGTGTTAGAAACCCACTCAATCAAGTCCAACCACATCTTTAGAAAATTTGACGCTTAGCAGATCATAAGAACTCTCTCGAGAAGATTCCTCTTCCAGTGGATGGGAATTGACACAGAGACCCACCCTGGACAATGTGCAGAAAGTGAGAGAGAGCCTTTAGAACACTCAGTCCTAAAAGGGATGTTTTCATCAAAGACCATCAGGCATCAAGGAGCCATAACAAAAGAGGAAGCCAGAAGATTTTAAGGGCCAGAGAGGATAGATGACACCAACAATGTCTCCCATCCACAACAGGACTGATGCTCAAATGAGCTCACAGAGACTGCGGAAGCATACACACAACCTCCAGTTTCGAGCTAGATAGGGTCTCAGTGCTGAGACAGGGGAATGGATGTGAGTTCCCACCGCCAATCAAGAGGTCATTTCCAATTGACAACTGCTCACAAAAGAATTAGGATTCCACAATGCAGTCTCACTGGGTATGTTTACCACACTTAAGTGAGTCCCCATGCCCAGCAGTAGATGGCCAATGCAAAACAAACTCAGTGGTATTTTTGTAAGTTTTTTTTTCCATATTTCTTTGTTTGGGCATTTTTTTTGTCTTATTGATCTTTTGCTTGCATATTATGATTTTAAATTTTGTGTTTTTAGGGGTTTGTGTGTGTTAGTATGTGTGTATATGTTTTCTATGTTTTGTCTTTTTCTTTCTCCCTTTTTCTTTTGTTTTTAAATTCTCATTTATTTGGGATTTTGTTTTCCTGTTTACTTCCTAAATAGAGAGAGAAAGAGCATTGAGTTGGGTGAGTGGACAGGTGGGGAGGGCTTGGGGGGACTTGGGAGAGGAGAAATATATAGATATTTTTAAAAGAGCCTCTCAAAACCAAATCAACACACAAACCTGCACCTTAAGTAAATGCAGGAAGGTAGAGGCACATGTTGCTATGTACCTGTGAAGGAGCTGCCTGACCTATCCCAGACAGTAAAGGCCTCTTCCATAGGTAATTGACACTTCAATTGAGGATTTCAGCAGGAAAATTATCTGAACCTTGTGGGACATAGAATAAGCGCACTCTATTCAGTCTTATTGGAGGAAGGTCAAGGTGCAGTGAAGAAACAGAACTCAGCTATGTGACAGTAGAAGAGAATGGGGAACAGGACATTAGACCACTAAGTGCAAAGACTACAGATGATTTGGGGATTTGGCCTTGGTGGCAAGATGGGGACAGCAGTTGAAAGTGTCTGGAATATGGTGGAAGGTCATTAGATTTATGCAGTGAAGAGAGCGCATTGGCTTCTGTGCAAACAGTTCGCAGTCAGGGAAATGTGAGGGAGGCAGACCAATTGCTCTTTTAAGTTAGCCAACTACGTAGTCAGTTTTAAGTCTACCTAGAAATGCCTCCTTCCCATTTAAATTGCCCCATCTACTGTAACCTTCCAGTTCCTTCAAGGCTTCATTGCTTTTGATATGGTTCTAAACATGTGACCCATACACTCCAAGCCAATTTCCCAGACCTATGGAACTGACTGTTGCCTGTTGTTTTATATTTTTCCCACTCATGCCTTATTGCTTATAGGGTAATTAGCATCTAGCTTAACCTTTACCCTGTGTGAAACAGGCTATGTGCGCTATTTAAGCCTCACTTTGTTCTTCCGTGTGCGTTCATCATGTTTTAGTTTCAAGAATGCAGGAAGTTTCTTCAGCTTTATGTCCATGTTTCCTCCTCCTAGAGATCCCTATTTTCCTTTCCTCTGCTCCAACTTCTCTCCTGCCTGACACTTTCCTTCTCTCTCTCCACTTCCCCAGCAGTGTCTGTAAAGCAGCGCTTTTCTGAGGAGACCTGTTAGGAAGTGCTTGGTTTTTGTGTGACTCGGGATCAGACCTTTTCTCTCTATTCCGTCTTATTTTGCTTTTCACTGTAATGATTCTGGAGGGCAAGGAGACATATCAGTGTATTTGTATCTTCCACAGCTTGGAGCATTTGAAATGTGTCTGCCAACACAGGGGATAGCTTTTAATTTAGTTGAAACTAAATTTGACACTAACTCCTTAGGCTAGGCGATCACTCCATGGCCTTGACATAAATTCAAAGGACAAAGGACAAGGATGTCACTAGCAGGTTTTGTTTTATTTTGTTGTTCATTTTACTGACTAACCCCTGAGGAATTTAAATGTCAGTGTTGTGGCACATTCCTCATAAAATAATCTCAATAATGAAATTAGTAGTTTTTATTTTCACAAGGTGATATAATCAACATTTAAAAGTCATTATTTAATTATATATTTTAAATGAAATAGCTGTTAAACTTTCTAATACTTGATAGATTATCTACTGGAAAATTTGTGGAAAATGTTTAATGTTATTTCTATCCAGATAACTAGAGTCTCTGCTATTTGTAACTTTTGTATTCATAATTTAATAAGACGATTTTTTAAAGACTGAGTTTTGGGTTTTTTTTAGATTGATAACAACAATTTTATTCATTTCAAAAATGAAAATCATATAGTCACCAAAAAGGTCAAAAAAAAAAAAAAAACTAGGGATCTTTACCACATGACAAACCACCATAGCACATACAGTTTTAAAACAACCTTACAATTTTAAGAAACTAGGTAACTTATTTTGGATCCCAAGGAAAATTCAAATTCAAATTCAAATTCTGTTACTGTAATCCAGAGTAGAAATGTTTCTGATATCACGTCCAGGTATCTTCGGGGGAATACATTTTCAAGATGCTTGTTTCGTTGTCGTTAGTGACCGTAAATGCTGGATGTTGGTTCTAAGTTGTATCAACCAGTCTTATGGAACTTCAGTTACAGGTCCTCCCCTGAGCAGAGGGCATCATCCCCTGTGTCACGGAGAAGTGTTCTGTCAATCAATCAAATATAGAAGCAAACAAGAAAGTGTTTTTATTCTAAAAGAAATTTCATTGAGACCTAAGATCCTAAAAAATTATACCGTACAGCCTTTGGCATATAGCCAATATGTTTCCGCCTTTGGCAGGTGTCCAATATGTTTCCATTCTGTGTATAACTCCAGTGGCTCTAACCCTTGTCAAGGACAATGTCACTTGTGCATTCTGAGTTGTGTAATTGTTTTTATTTACTTATTTTTTTTTAAAAAAAATTCTTTCCTTTTACATACCAACCCCTGTCCCCTCTCCCTCCCCTTCTCCTGTTCCCCCCACCTCTCCCCATCCCCTCTTCATAGAGGGTAAGGCCTCCCTTGGATAGTCAACAGGCTGGCATACCAAGTTGGGCCATACCTAGCCCCTCCCCCCTGCATCAAGGCTGAGTAAGACATCTCACCATAGAGAATGGGCTCTAAAAAATCGCACCACAGGGAATGGGCTCTAAAAACCCAGTTCGTGTACCCGGCATGAGTCCTGGTCCGATTGCCAGGGGACCCACAAACACATCAAGCCAAGCAACTTTCACCCACATTCAGAGCGCCTAGTTCAGTCCCATGCAGGCTCCCCAGCTGGCAGTCCAGAGTCCATGAGCTCCCATTAGCTTGGGTCAGCTATCTCTGTGGTTTTTCCCATCATGATTCTGACCTCTCTTGCTCTTATAACCCTTCTTCCCTCTCCTCAAGTAACTCCAGGAGCTTGGCCAAGTGCTCGGCTGTGGGTAAAGAACGAGTTGTTGCTTTGCATTTAGTCACCTGAGCACATACTGTTGCTGTTTGGCGCCACCTAGTGGTCAAAGCTTATACAACTGTCAACTAAGAATCTCCTGCCTATGTAGAGTGCGGTTTACACTGGGCTCCCAGGCACGGCCCCAGGCCAATCTGACTTAGGCAAATCTTCAGTTGAGGTTCCTTCTTCTCAGATGATTCTGAGGTTGTGACAAACTGACAATTAAAACTAACCAGGGCATAATATATCACACACAAAAAAAATATTAAACAGCTCCATTGCCAGCAAACCCCACTAGCATCTGCAGAATGTAGACAGGATGACGTCTTCCAAGAGTTCTCAGGACCCATGTGCTTGTGGATATACATGAGGGGGAGGGAGGTATGAGGGCAGTGAAGAAAAGGCAGCCTACACTTGGCTTCCCTCAACTCTTTCAGTGTCATTTACCTTCAATTCCTCCTCAAGTGCAGAACACAAGCATTTCCGTTTGGAATGATCAGAAAACACCTGCTCTTCAAACCTACATGCTGCATTTTTCATATAAAGATTTGCAGTATGCTCCTCAAATAAAATTTGGATGTAAAATATTATCGGCCATTAATTGCCGGGGTGGGGGGGGCTGCTTATGAGATGTCTTCTACCCACGGTGGACTGTCAATGGTGTTCTCACTGTGTAGCTCTTGTTTAGGCACTCACAAGACTGGCCTGGGGCACGGGTTGTTTGATCAGGGATATGTCTGGACATTGGGAGACATACCGCCTAGATAGGATTGGGTACTCACCAGACTAGGCTAGTGCATAGGATGTGTGCTCAGGATTGGGTCTGGGCGGCTTTGGAGAGGGTGCCAGCTAGACAGGGTTCAGGGTACTCACCAGGTAGGTGTGAAACCTGGAGTTTGGATGTCTAATAGTTTTATCAACACTCAATAGATAGTTCCTTTACAAACCTGATATGATGTTATTTTGTGAGTAAATTGTTCATAACATTTCTTTCCAGGCCACAGTACTGCTACTTAATTTGATAACAACTGTAATAATAGTATTCAATGATTAATAAAGAAATGTAAGAAGAAAAAAAAAAACAGGACTTTTCAGCCCGGCGGTGGTGGCACACACCTTTAATCCCAGCACTCGGAAGGCAGAACTAGGAGGATCTCTGTGAGTTCGAGGCCAGCCTGGGCTACAGAGCGAGATCCAGCACAGACACCAAAACTACACAGAGAAACCCTCTCTTGAAGAAAAAAACAAACAAACAAAAAACCAGGACTTTTCTTGTTCTAGTTTTATTTATTGTTACACTTATATTTTATCTCCATTCTATTCATTTAATCTATTTTAATTAATTGACAAATATTGTTAGTAGTTATACCATTCTTTCCAGTATATATACATACATATGTATGTATACATATATATATATATATATATATATATATATCATTTATTGTCATTTATTTTTAAAGTTTTATTTTTTATTTTATTTAGTGAGCATGTGTTTGAGTGCAGACACACACATGCCTACTTGTGTGGACATCAGAGACTAACTTCGGTGTCCATTCTCTCCTGCTACCATGTGGTGTCCATGGTCCATCCCAGCGCACCTGGCTCATGCACACTTTCTCAACCTACTGAGCCACCTTGCTAGTAGGGCTGGTTTTCTTTATTTTGTGTAACTTATATCTGATCTATCTCTCCTTTTAACCTATTTTAGTTGAATTTATTTTAATTTTTACCTAAGATGTATACTTTTCTACTCTAAGAATCATTTAAATTGTTATATTCTCCTTTTCCTAATATTTAGCTCTATGCACTTTAGTTTATCCTGAAATGTCATTTTTAAATGCATTAAATGTATTTTAAAACAATTCAACAATGCACAGTAGGCGCTCTCACCTCCCATCACCCTACTGTCCCTGTCTGTGCCCTTCTCCACGTGTCTCTGTCTCTTGTCCATGCTTATCCTTTTGGTTTTGTGACCTACTGAGATTAACCAGGGTCATCTGTGTGATCCTGGATTTGGAGCCTTCTGTTGGGCTCATCAGTGGATTAAAAAACTAAAGGCAGTGACTTGTTCATTTCCAGAGTCTGTGGATAGCCTGAAGGGCCCTAGCAGGTCTGAGCATGACAAACACAGGCTCCAGCATGGCAAACATTGTTTTGCCTTTTCCCCTTCCCTCTCCCTTGCTAAACCATTAGATTGTATTCCTAAAGCTAGCTGCCAAAGTCTTCTCCCTTATTTGGCATACTTCTTTATGCCTGACTAAAACTCCAAGGTCCAACTATCAAATCACCAAAATCCAGCAATCAAAATTCTTTATTTGGCTACACTGGCTAACCTGTCCAATCAGGACTTACCAACTCACCTAGCACAGACTTGGCTTTTCTCCTTAAAAACCTCTCCTGTAGAAACACATGTTCTGTCTTTGTCTGATCCAAAGGCAATGCGCCCCCGCCCACCCTTTCCCTTTTGTGTCCTTCCAAGGTAATAAATTTCCTTTGTGCTGAGAATTTGGTGTCTGGGTGTTTTCTGTACCAACTCAGAAGCCCTTTATATATCAAGTAGGTCCAGAGATAAGGGTGGAGGCCTCCTCCTCCTCCTCCACCTCTGACTCCTGCCTTCCTTGACTTACTGTCCATAGGACTAGCCCTGTGTGGTTCAGTGTAGGTAACTGCAGTTGCAATGAGATGATGACTTTTGCAATGGTTATTCCTTCACCCTATCTTCTGGATCTTCATACTCCCATTCCCTCTTCTGTGATGTTCTTTGAGGCTTAGAGAGGGTGGTATAAATGTCTTGTTTAGGACTGGGCTGGCAACCAGTGGCTACTCTCGCCATCTTGGACAGCAATGAGTCCTTGCATTTATTCCTGTTCCTTGTGTCCAAAAGCTTCTCTGATTAAGGCCAGGAGAAACTTTGACTACGTAGATAAGCATAGCTATTTAGAAGGCAGTTTGCAACTGTGTCAATTGAGTTAAACAGCAGCAATAATTTCACTTCTCTATTATCCTTTAAAAAATTCTGTGTATCGGGTGTGGTAACACATGTCCTTAATCTCAGCATCCAGGAGACAAGGACAGGTGTATCTCTGTGAGTTCAAGAGGAGCCTGGTCTACATCGCCAGTTAGTAAGACCCTGTTTCAAAGACACAACAGCAGCACAATCTTTTTATTAGTACATGATAGCTTTGATGGTCAGCCTCAGGAGGAGCAAATGGCCAAGGAGCAAATGGGGGCTCACTTTAGGAATGCAATCTAATGGTTCTTAGCAAGACAGATGGAAGGGAAGAGAACAGGAAGGGCTGCTGGAACGTATCTGTCTTGCTGGGCTGGCTAGAGTCCCTTCAGTTTCCCTGTCAGCCTTTGCCTAGAGGAAAAGTCTGCACTTTTAGAGTCTTTTAAAGTTTGGACAGCCTCCTGGATCTGTCTTCTACTGCCGCAGGGCATCACTGTACCCACAGGCATATGGTTCTGCCAACTTCTGCTTTGTGTAAGATGGAGCTTCTTCTGGATTTCTGCTGTGATCACTCATCATATGTGAAGATAGACTCAGGTCTGAGTGTGAAATCCACTGGTAATCTAGCAGCATCTGTTCTGTGTATTTGTCATCGTCTAGATTTTGGTAATTTTGTGGCTTTCAGATGGGCAGAAAGGGAATGAGTGAAAATGCAAAGCATTTTTCTGAATTTCACTATTAACAGAGATGCCAGAATAAGTAAAGATATGTCCTTAGTCAGCCTTCTTCTTCTTTTTTTTCTTCAAGACAGGGTTTCTCTGTGTAGCTTTTGAGCCTGTCCTGGAATTCAGTCTGTAGCCCAGGCTGGCCTCGAACTCACAGAGATTCGCCTGACTCTGCCTCCCGAGTGCTGGGATTAAAGGCGTGTGCCACCACCACCCAGTCCTTAGTCATCCTTCTTAAACCAACATTTTTCTAAGATATTTAACATTTATAACTCTGGGTTTTTTTTTTTTTTTTTTTTGGTTTTTCGAGACAGGGTTTTTCTGTGTAGCTTTGCGCCTTTCCTGGAACTCACTTGGTAGCCCAGGTTGGCCTCGAACTCACAGAGATCCGCCTGGCTCTGCCTCCCGAGTGCTAGGATTAAAGGCGTGCGCAACCACCGCCCAGCAACTCTGGGTATTATATGTATAAAGTTGAAAGAATTATTTTTTCCTTTCGCATAAATTTATAGCTAAATATTATGTACCTTTACACATATCACTTGCAAACAGGAGCTAAGTAGAAGCAGAGCACAGTGATAATCACACAGTGTTATTAAAGGTGTTTCCTTTTAGATAATCTAGGGTGATACATAATTATGAATATACCTCTTACATTATTGTACAAACATTTCTTACATTCAAAGAGACTGGAATTTCTGCTGGACTTTACAGCAGAGTTATTAATAAATACATCTTAAGGTTACTCAAGTCTGACATTCTACTGGATACTTAGCCTGTTTGTTTAACTTGCCTTTAAGAGAGCAAAGTAGCAACCAACCTTACTTGCCTTGGACTTTCCATGTTATCAACATCAACTTTTAATATATATGCTATAACAGAGCCTTAATCTTAAGATAGATACTCTTCCATGCCCCCATTGTAGAAAGCAATGCATGTGTGTACATATGCATGATATTCTAACCATGTGTTGAAAAATCAAAAACAAGTAAAACAAATATCCACTGTAAGTGTTGAAATCTCTCTATATCTATCTATCTATCTATCTATCTATCTATCTATCTATCTATCTATCTATCTATATCTATATATCCATTGGTATGGATTTTGGTATATTGATACATATTTAAGGTTATTTTTGTTATACTGTATATATGTTTCTACTCTTATTTAAGGTATTTTTGAATATTGATACATGTTTAAGGTTATTTTTGTTAGAACATACTATACACATGTTTCTACTCTTGTTTAAAATATTGTATCTATGCAGTTCATTTAACAATATAATGTAAATTTCTAGGCCTTTAAAGTTAGTACAAATTATTTAAGAAAATAAAGAAATGCAGTTTAGTAGTTAATCACCTATAATATTCAAACTTATAGTCGTGCCATGTTTTCAAGTCCAAACAGAGATATACTTTAGATAAACAGGTGGTCTTCAAACACTTCAGGGATCGACAGAATATAGCATTTAAGATGTTTTAATAACATAAGCCTTTTCATGATGAGACATGTCTGCTCCTGGTAGCACCAATCTACGTCAAAGAAGATGATGAGCACTGAAGAACCTCCATATGGAGTTTGTTTTCTTTGTGGCAAGTTAGCCACTGAGTAAGAGACTCCTATGGCTTCAACAACTGACAGTATGCTGTCCAAACTAGACAAGTTGGACACAAAAGAAAATGACTGCTGAACTTTGCCAAGGTAGGGTAGGATAGTCTTTCAAAATTCCTGCTTCACAGAAAAATTTGTCAGATATTCTAGGCCTGTAGGCTGAAGACAGATGCCCTAATGTTACAGAGGAAACATGAGTGATGTCCAGGCAGCCAGCCATTTCTGTTATTTCTTATAGTTTTGAAAGTTGATTTTTTGCACTTCTTTACTCAAGTAATATTTCATCCTTCTAGGGTCTCTGGCTGGGATTGAAGACTAGGTAGGTACAGTTTTACACTTTTCCTTGTTACCAAATTCAGAAAAGAAACTTACATAATAGATGGTTAAGTTTATATCTGAGAAACATAAAAGCTTAATTTGTTTATCTAAAAAGATGTTTCAAAATCTAAAAAGATACATTTAGAATGGTAATACAAATAATGACAAAAACATTTTTGGTGTAAGACTTTGGACTAACATAGAATAGATAATGCAGTATTTTCTTTAATTTGCCAAATACAAATGGAGTGAACATTATTTATGTACTTCTTACCTGAAAATTGTGCTTATTGTATATAGTTTTGATGTGTTAGAGTTAAAACCTTTCTTTTCATAATTAGGAAAAAAAAGGGGGAGAAATGTTGGAATATATCCCTTTACACTGTGTGAGATGTGCCACTATGATGGGGTTAATAAAGAGTTGAATGGCAGTAGCTAGACAGGAAGAGTTTAGGAGGGACTTCCGAAAATAAAGAACTCTGGGAAGAAGAAAAGAAGGTGTTGCCAGCCAGATGCAGAATAATCAGGATGGGCATAATGGAGATAACAAGCATGTGGAAGAAAGTAGATTAAAAAATAAGGGTTAATTTTAAAAAGTATGGGTTAATTTAAGTTATAAGAGCTAGTTAAAAACAAGCCTAAGCTAAGGCTGAGCTTTCATAATTAATAATACATCTTCGTGTCATTTTTTGTGAGCTGGCACCCCCAAAACAAAAGTTCATCTACACACACACACACACACACACACACACACACACACACACACACACACAGACAGAGACCGAGACAGAGAGACACAGAGACAGAGAGAGACAAAGAGAGAGAGAGGGGTAGAAAAGACAAGACTACGTTCTGGTATGAACAGATTCAGATTCATACAACAGACAGGTAGGAGCTAACAGAACATACGTGGGGAGATAGAGAATTCAAATCTATCTTTGTTCTTGGCTGTTCCAAAGAGAAGTATTTCTATTGCTTTTCTGAAAGTGACACATATCTTTTGCAACTCTGAGTTATTACTAATGCATTAAAATGGATGTAATAATCCTTACCATACTTAATTGAAAACTGAGTTATTATTTGGTTTAATGTATGTACATTAAGGGAGTTATGCTTTGTGAATAGGTTGCCAGTAGTTTTCAAGATAATTTCACATATAATCATAAGTAAATGCATTTACTCTTTTCTCCCTTAATAGTATGACATGTTTACTTTTTCTTTATATTAAGTTTTGATATATAAGATTTTCCAATTTAAACATGACTCAAACGTTGTCCATCCTCTTGTTTCATATCATCTGGTCTAAGCAATTTTCTAAAGGCAGTCTATGTAGATGAGGGTAGAGGACATAGGTGAGGCAACTGGTCTACCTGGGCAGTTCACCACTTTGAAGCAATGTTTGTGAATCAAAGTACACTGTGGCATGGGATGTGAAAATGTTACTCTGAACACAGCTAATATTTAAATACATGGGAGATAAAGGTTTGAGTGGGGAATCCCCGAACTGTTGTTCCTGTAGACCATTGAACAACAGGTGGGCATGAGGGCAGAGTGTTCTGTATTGATGTCCTTCACCTTCCTTTCTCTGGAACATCCAGGTAAGCACCTGATCCCAACGGATACAGAATTTGGGCACATATCAGCATCCATTCTAGTTTGTCCAAAGCTCGTCTCAGAACTCCAGTACAGAATAGGAACCAGGACAGAAGGGCATTAGGAGTACAGAAGTTGTTTGTAGTGATTTGTACTCATGTACTTGATAGTGTGGATCAGCACAACACACAAAGCCAAGGAACAATCTCAAAATGAGAAAGATAATATAGAACTCTCTTCCCTTTCACCCAGATTTACCAAGTTTCAGTTAAGCACTGGGGTGATGACATGGAGGATGAGACTTTTCTATCTGACAGGAGGGAGACAGTTGTTCATCCTCTCTGTGTCTAGTTTGTCACTTGCCCTGTGTTTCATGTGACACTTTGTGGTCCTGTTATTGCAGTCAGTTCCTAAGTAGTAAATCCTTTTACTGAACTATGTGTGTTCAATGACATGGAAAATGTTTGGAGGTTTTTGTTAAGCAAATATTCCTGAGCTGACTTTGTGATGGTCATATATCATTGGATTTAGACAATTATTTGAATTGAATAAAAACTAAATGGAACAATTCACTTTTATTAACTATAAAATGTGCAACTAATAAAATGGACTCTCATGAAACCGTAAGATTATTTCTGATTTCTATTGTGTTTCAGTCTCGATGCAGAAAAATAAAATGACTGCCCGAATAATTGAGCTGTGAACACTAATCTTGACCACTAGAGAGCAGCCACATCCTGTATGGCCAGCCCAGGGGTTTATCATGTGCATACTCCTCAACAGTTAGTTATTTTACTTCTATCTTTGTATAGAAATGTGAAATACAATACAAATAATTTATGTAACTCATAGTTATAATTTATATCCTCAATAAGCTGATATTTAATTAGTATGCTACTTTAAAAAGTGACATAATTAACATTTTTCAAACTCTACTTGGAAACTTAAAGACGCCTCTAATTCCAAGTTTGAAAGCATTTTCATCTATTTCTTGTATGTTTTCTTTTTTCTATACTTGAAATTATCCTTTGAAGATACATGGATGATGAAAGAGAGATAAATGAGTGTTTCTACAAGTGGCATGGATACTTGCTTCTATTTTATGTATTAACACCAAATGGGACTTTGAACATAATTACATACATATCTTATAATTAGTGGATAAATATGGGGAAAATATTTAAGAAGTTTGTGATCACTGTTCCAGCATCAGCTGAAAAATGAAGAAGGTGGTAAGACAGAACTGGCTATGGAATACTAGCTGTCTAGAGCTCCTGGTGGGACACAATCTCTGTGGAATGCTACTCACAGTGCAGTGGCATCTAGACAGACATCTGACTAAATCAGACAGTGAAGCAAACATGCCTACAGAAAAGCATCACTAGTCAAGTGATAATGACAGGAGCAGAGGTCAAACACAATTCCTTACTCTGCTGGAATAATGCTAAGTCCTAGGAAGTCATGAAACTCACAGCTGGTGAAATTATGATGTGAGCGACTGAAGAGTTCTGACAGTTCACGAGAAGACACACACTGAGAGAGTTTAGCAGGTCATTCTAAGACAAGGTCGATGATAGCATAAGGATTTATT
This sequence comes from Peromyscus eremicus, assembly GCF_949786415.1. Taxonomy (NCBI): domain Eukaryota; kingdom Metazoa; phylum Chordata; class Mammalia; order Rodentia; family Cricetidae; genus Peromyscus; species Peromyscus eremicus. The sequence continues at coordinate 78,756,646 of NC_081426.1, read as the reverse complement.
TCATAAGTTAATGAGAGATCCTGGTTCTAAAGCCCGGAAGAGAAGCCATCTAAGAATAGGCTTGACTAAGAATAAGAATGACAGAACACTGCCTGCAACTAGGGGTAGGTATAGCTTTCAAGGGCTCACCCCAACAACACACTTTCTAGCCCCTGCCCCCTGTGGGCTGCTCAATTTAAAAAGTACTACCACAAGTTAAGAAAAAATTTTCTAAACTATAAGAAACATTCAGATTAATTCCAACAGGATATACATATATATTAAATAAATATATATTAAAATAAATATGTGACAGAATATAAAACAGTAATAGTAGTGATTATACTGTGGGATGGTCCTTCCATACGCTGTGAATATGTATTACTCTCATTGATTGATAATAAAGCTGTTTTGGCCTATAGCAAGGCAAGATAATTAAGAAGAAGAATCAAACTAAAATCTCAGAGGAAGAGGGGTGGAATTATGGGAGACACTGCGAGCTGCCCAAGAAGCAGGATGTTAGAGGACCAGTAAGCCACAGACCACGTGTCTATAAATAGATCGATAGGAACGTGTTAATTTAAATGTAAGAGCTAGTTAATAATAAGCCTGGGCCATCGGTCAAGCAATTATAATTAATATAAGCCTCTATGACGTAATTTGGGAAGCAGCTGTCAGGTATTTGAGAACAGGTAGGTGGGAGAGGACCCTGCATTTACATGATTATCTAACAACAATAATGTCTGATTGTACTATGTGCTCAGTACATTTTAGCCAGGATCATTGCTATTAATGTATGTATCTGACTATAAAAACTAGATTACCTAGTAAGGCTGAAAATAAGGAAGCTCATCAAGTATGGTCAAGGATGGTAGAGATATATTTCAAATAACTTTATAGAGAACAATACTGCCCAATGTGAAGACTGAAATATTCACTGTATCACTTTGTCTTTCAGTGATAAAATAACTGAGATGACCAGTTTGTAAGGGTGAAATTTCTATCCGGGGTCAGATTTGGAAGTTTCAGTCTGTGATTGTTTCCTCTTGCATCACGGCAGAAACACATGGATGGTGGAAGATGCTCCTTACCTCAAGGTGACTTCAAATGGCAGGAAAGGGGGAGGAAATGGGTGTGGTTAATTTCCCTTCAAGGGCATGATCAGAGCTGCTTTTCTTCCTCTAAATAGGGTCTACTTTCTAAATCTTCACCAAAGGCTGTGCTCTTCCACACATGGGTCTGCAGATAACATCCCAGATCCAAAAAATAATACAAATACAAAATTGGTAAGATGAGCCCAAATATGTGTATAAAACAGTAATTGATATACAATAAGTAGATTGGCATGTACTGGAGCAAGGATAAAATTACATGTGGATCATTTTGATACCCAAATAATGATTTTATATGCTGTTGGAGATACACACAAATGACCTAAACTCTTTCAAAGAGTATGTAGTATATAGTATATAGTATGTAGTTATATATATATATATATATATGGTTCATTGGTGCACATAAATATTAACATTATTTTTATTCATAGATATGGATGGTATGACATTAGCATAGAGACTCAGGGAAATTAGCCTCCATATATATATACATATATATATATATATATATATGTATATATATATGCTTACCCTATTTATATTCCATGTATCAATTAGGAGTGTATTTTACTGATGAAACAAGCATAAATAACAACTTTTATACTTTAATGGTTACATTAGATCAAAGTCAAGGCAAGCCAAATCATCACTAAATTAAAAATTCAGTCATTCATTTTGTTTGCATCATAAATCCATCACTACAACTTTAATTCTATTGAAAAATCCCTAATTATAACAAAGTATAACATTCTATCAATGTCAGATAGTACACTGTGATACAGTTTTCAGTTTCCTACATTAAAACAATAGGAAAATAAAAAGAATTTATGTTGGTGCCATAGAAATAGGTAACTTTTGAACTAAGTATCCATTTGTCACATGACAGAACTCTTGCATCTGATGGTGCAGCCTCTGGAAGGAGCTGGAAGGTCAGGAAGGAGCTGGAAGCACTGGGAGCACATTTTTACATCAGTGCCTTTCCTCTTTTCTGGCTCTGTCTTCTCGTTGGTTCAGTGAAAGCAGAATTTGTCTATTGTGCTGCTGGGTTCTCTTGCACGTTCAAGAAACAAATCTAAATGATCTGTAAACACTCTGCAGATTTCCCAGTTGTGGCTGACTAGGCCTCATTGAAGGAATGTCAGTTTTCTCCTGTTCATGTACAAACCACTGGGAATGACTTTATAAGTCTATTTGGATCCTAATGCTGGAGAGCTCAAAACAATTTTATCTAAGAATTCCTAAAGAGGTCTATTCCTTGGAAAGTTGTGGTTACCATTTCTGAATACACAATTTCATTCAATCTTCCAGAAATATTGAGAAGAAATTTTACTGTAAAACCTATTTGCAGTTCAAAATGTTAAATAAATTGTTCTAGGTCACAGTGTTTAAATAACAGACCCACAACTCAAATGCAAGTCTGCTTGATATTTAGAGTAGAGAGTTCCAGCCAGTCGACCATGATCTTGGGAGAAGGTTCTACAGAAGCTGCTCGACTAAAGGTAAAATAGTTTAACCTAAGTCATCAGATCTCACCAAGTAGCTTACTATAGCCTCATCACCTTAAAGCTTTAAAATTAAAATACACGCAGGTTGAATTCACTTTCTTCAAGAGAACTTCTCCAAATATTGCTTATTATGATGAGATTTTAAAAAAAAAATGGATTGACAGAGGAGAGGTAAAACTTATGGACTCTGGCAAGCTCAAACTTCTTGTCTGAGAACTTGCTGAAGTTCTGCCCTACTTGAGCCAGATTTGAGGATAAACTCTGGGCAGGGGAAGCAGGGAGCGTTCTTCCCAGGGAGCAGCTCAGGAACACTGAGCACATCCTGTCTTCTCAGATTTCAAGACTCCGTTGTTCAGCCAATGCTCCTCTTTCACATACTGAACTATCATGTACGCGTTTTCTCCGTTCACAATCAAACTTAAAAACATTTTAACATTTGAACCATTTGTTTAATTAGATGAAGTAATAGCTATTGTTTTTTGTATTAAGACAAATACTAGCTAAAATAGTTACAGTTTATCACTCAGATCAGAATAAGCAGACCACCAAGGCTATCAGTTCAACAATTACTCATGGTCCTGTGTTGTGTAGTACTCTCTGTAGGCCACTGAAAGTTCAGGAGCAACAGAAAATGCACAAGTTATTCCTGTGTCACAATACATTTCCAACACAACATTTTTGACATTTACGGGTAAGTTTGAATGGTGTCTAATCCTCGGACTTCTGAAAAAACAAATAGAGAAGAAATCTCTTAACGCCTGTATGTTCTAAAACATGGCTTAGAATGGGAAGAACACACCCTTCTCTGTATGAGTTAACCAAAATTTTCAGAGGGCTTCTATCTACCTGTGAAATAAACTATGAGGGATCAATCAAAATAAAATGTCTACTAATTTTTTTTTTCAGATTCTGTCCTAGCAGAGGTTTGTGAGGTTTGGCCCAGAATCAACTTTAATTACCAAACACATTATCTCAAGAAGTGTGTCCTGAGAGTAACAAGCCTTATTGTGAAGCTTCTCTCAGCTCTCCTAGCCTATTGGCCACCATGCCTTCTATTTCTTCATGAGCACTTCCTTTGTGCCTTGTTAATCTTTTAAACAGGGAGAGGGAAAGGCCATAGAATAGCTTTCTACTGAATACTTACCATGCTTGTTCAACTTTTGGTTAAAGTGTTCTTTCCATTGAAATGTCGTCTCCCAACTTCCAGTCTATGCTGGTTGAAATGAAACATTCAAATAAATTCCTTAAGTCTATATTTTCTTCAGGTCGGCATTCTGATGTTACAATTTAGAAATCTCATTCTATATATCTCTTCCAGAGACATTCTTCTTATCTTTAAAATATAATCTCCCCTTATTATTGTGTTTAAAACTCTGGATAAGCATTTCACAGATATTATTGATAAAACTAACCCTAAACTTTTGCACATGTATTCCATTATTACCGAGATAAAATAAACTTTTGCTGTCCATGGAATCTCTCTTATTGATAAATATGTCACAGGCACTTGGGTTGTTTGAGACTCTTTCAAAGCCAGTTTCCTTCACTTACACTAATCCAAAGTATGAGATCTCTTCAACAGTGGGATCTTCCTACGTGGTTTTTGTAGGTAAACAAGAACAATGGAAATAGCCTATTCTCTCTTAAAGACCTCTGTGGCCTTCTTGACCAATGACTCATACGGAAGGATCCTAAACCTGACCCTGTGATTTTATGTAATAACCCATGTTTCCGGGGAGTATCCTTTAGGGTCTGCCAGTGGCCAGGTCAGAGAAGCAGCATATGGCAATTGATTTCTGGGGATGGGCCCAGCAGGAGACAAAACTCTGATGGGTGAATCTCAGCAAGGTCGGCCCCAGAATGTCTCTTGCTACTGCTGTGTCTTTGCATGCTTGCCGCTGCCTTTTTTTCTGGTATCGGCACGGTGTGAATGGCATGGTGAGATCCCCACTGCCGTATGCCAGTATGATCGTCTCTTGGAAAGATCCCGTTCTACTGGGCATTTTTACCTGTGGATTTTTATGAAGATGATTTCTTCCTAAGCTGTACTGTGATAATAATAATGTTAGTTTAAATAGAGTTTTGATGATTGAAAATAAATAAAAGGAAATGTCACACAGCTAGGGCCTATGAATTCCACTTAAGGAGCTGCACAGATCGCAGTTCAGGTTAATTATTAAGGAAAACTGAGTCCCAGGAGCCAGGGTGGCTTGATTTTTTTTTAAATTTTGATGTTGAAAGATACATTCACAGGTTTAAGCTGAAACAAAGCCTAAAAAACTTCTGGTTAGATTGAGGTGTTTTAATAATAGTTACGAGGTTGAAAAACCTAGAAAACAATTTAAAGTTCACAAGGACACATAGCTGAGGGATAGACTCATCAGGTTAGGGATCAAAAAAACAAAGCAGCTCAATTATTATTAGCTGATATACTTTCAAGGAAAGGTTGATGATCAAAGATGATGATTAATTCCTTGTACTCATTTCTGCCCTCAATCTCCTGACATAAAAAACAAAAACAAAAACAAAAACTATTGATGAGTGGGCATGTACCCTAAATATTTAAAGTAGAGCTGACTGATTGATTTTCATGTATAAAAGTTTAGGTTTGTGATTCCTTTAAGATTCCCTGTGCAATTACCTTTCAAGGTAAGTAATAAAGTGATTGACTCTTTCTTTGTAACCACAAAAGGCAGCATGCCAACAAAAGAACTGGGTGAGAAAAATGCCCTGCTTGCTTACATCCTGTTAATCTATAGCAAGTTACTTAGATGTAAATGTTATGTGGGTTGGAGGGATAACTTTGTTTTAATCATGTAAGAGAGATGAAAAACATATTTTCACCTGTGTTCATTATAATCATTGACTTGAAAAATAGAATGTAATCACATTGTAACTTTTATATTGCCTGAAAGATTTTTGTTGGGATATATAGGCTGTAGAGGAAAGAGAGTAGAAAGGAGAACCCAGAAAGAGAATGAAGAAAAAAATCTGAAGGAAGCCATCAAAAGAGTATGTGCGTGTCTTTTCCCTTACCCCCTCAGATAAAAATGCCATCTCCCTGGATCCCCTTTGAGCCCTGCACTGCTGGAGGCTGGTCCTCATGGCAGTGGTAAGGGTCCTTCTTTCTGAACTCCTTAAAAATACAAAGACAAAAACAAAAAGTGTAGTGGGCTTTCATAATGCTTTCTCATATCTCCTTAGTTTTGGTTAACTTACCCCCTACCTCCCCAACTCCTATATCCATCCCCACTTAAACTTTTCACCCCACTTTTCTCTCCTTTCTTTCATATCATCTGTATTTTACTATCTCCTCTATTAAAGGGGCTTTGGCAGAACGGGTTACTTCAGCCCTTATATTTCTGTTTGCTGATATTATTTCCAAAAAATGGTGTTTACCATTTCTATAAAAGACACATTATTTTCTTGAGTTGGAATTTTCTGATTTAGAAAAGCAAAACACATAGCTCCCAGTTAAACTTGAATATCATGTATGTAGAAAGTAAATATATACATGAGTATATCCATCTTTGCTGGCTAGTTTTGTCAACTTGAAACAAACAGGACTAATTGGAGTGGAGCGAGTCCCAACTGGAAAAATTTCTTCATTAGATCAGGCTGTAGGCAAGCAAATAGGGCATTTTCTTAATTAATGATGGATATAGCAAGGTCCAGTCCATTGTGAGTGGTCCTATCTCTGGGCTGGTGGTCCTGGGTTCTATAAGAAAGTGGGCTGAGCAAACTATGTGGAGTAAGCTAGTAAGTAGCACTTCTCCATGACTTCTATAACAGCTCCTGCCTCCAGGTTCCTGCCCTGTTTGAGTTCTTCTCCTGACTTACTTCAGTGATGGTCTATGATGTAGAAGCTTAAGCCAAATAAACTATTTCTTCCTCATCTTGCTTTGGTCATGGTGTTTCATTACAGCATTTGAAGCTCCAACTAAGATACAATTCTTTAACTTAGACTACCTTCTGTTAAAAACTAATAATTTTCGCCAGGCGGTGGTGGCACATGCCTTTAATCCTAGCACTCAGGAGGCAGAGGCAGTTGGATCTCTGTGAGTTCGAGGCCAGCCTGGTCTACAAAGCTGAGTTCCAGGAAAGGTGCAAAGCTACACAGAGAAACCCTGTCTCAAAAAACCAAAAAAAAAAATTAATAATTTTCATGAAATATAAATGTAATTTAGTATCTCATCTTATAGTCAACTTAGTCTCATATAATCCATTTTCCTGCATTTCCTTTTTTGTTGCCAAAAATGGATCAATTTATTACTGTACAACAAGGAGAAATATTTACTCAATGTGTGTAAGTTTTTTCATTAGTTAAGAGCTGTTTGCACCAGAAAGCAAACTGTAAGCCAGAATAGTGTTGGCACATATGATACCTTCTTGTAAAATTTAAAAAAAAAAATGTGCCACAGACCCAAGAAAATTTACTCTGGCACTTGAAAAATAATGTAACCATTGTCAAATTTGAATGTAAAAATTTGGCTAACTAAGCTTTTCTGACTCTTGAGAAAACTCAAGAGCATAACATAAAGAAGCTTCATGGGAAGAGCCCTTACCTGTTCAATCTTCTGAAAGCAGGAGGCCAAACAAGGAGGAAAGAGGATCTGGTTTTGCCAGACTCCAGTCAACACAAGAACTCAAGTCTTACATATGTAGCCTCTGTTGAATTCTGTTCTAGTCATCTTTAATAATTTGATCTTCCCCAGCAATGTCCTCAGATTTTGTGAAGTAAAGATAACTTTTGTCAACTTGATATCAATAACTTCTCTTTAAACTATATTTAAGTCCCAAATAAGTAAAATAACAAAGTTGTAAATCTGTTGAGTACATCAATCTTACCCACAAACAAAAATGTCAATGAATCCTTTTCACAAGTGGAAACAAAATCCTTGAGTTATGTTTACTTTTTTATGATCTATCATGTCATCTAGCAATATAAAAGAAATATTGATTACATGGTCTTAAAACATCAATCCATCCTATGTAACATATTTAGGAAGTAAGAAAATAATCCAAGATGTCTGATATATATATATATATATATATATATATATATATATATATATATATATATACCTTGTTCATGAAAAATACTTATGAACATTTTAGTCCTTGCGTCTGTAATGTGTTCATTTTTGTTACTTTTGACTGTCTTTTTTTCCATCTGCTTTGTCTTCTCATTCTTCAGTCAGCAGTTTAGCTGGTTCTGGTTCTTTACTGGCAAGATACTTTAAACCTTCGTTGCTGAATTATTTAGACCTTTGGAAGTCATGCCGGCATTGGGTTATTAGAGTTTTTTGTTCATTTAATCATAGTGAGTAGTAAAACTGAGAGCTTCTCATGGATCACTTATATCTAACATATATTCTGTCTAGCCCCATTGTGAGTTCATAATCCAATTTACTCTTGATAGTCTACAGTGATGTCTACCTGCTGGGAGCCATCCCCGGGGGTGGATGGGTCCTGCAGAGGGTATAAAGAGTTGGCTGGGGAAAGAAGTGAGCCAGGCCATGGTGGTTGGGAGAATCTTGCAGCCTGACTGGCTAGGAGCCAGAGTGTTTCTTTATTTATACAGAATTTAGTAAGCAGGGGTACATTCATGATGTTCCAAAACATAGATCATATCATTTTTGGTTTTGGAAATGTGTTTCACTTCCTTTTGCTCATCTTTTAGTCATCATTAATAAACTATGACAGAACAGAATTATCATTTCCAATCATTTTCCCTCAAGTTTTGACATCATTAATAAACAGTTATCATTCTTACTCATTAACCCCATAACCCAATTTTTGAGAATCTAGAGGCATATGACAGCCTATTCTCAGGCTGATAGCCTTGGTTACTTCAAGGACACTAGACCAAAACAAAATCTTCAACAACTCTGGGCATTTTGCCATGTTCCAAGCAGTGTATTATTAATTCTTAGTGGTCAGAGTGTGTGGGAGCCCGTTCTCGGGTTCCTTGTGGCTTTACCCAGCAGGTCCGCATAGAGGATGATTAGGACCACAGGTCTGAGTGCAGGTGTCTGAGATGGTCTGCACTTGGCTGTGCTGGGGGAGGAGGTCTTTTGCTCCACCCCTTGGCATCTCTATAAAAACCCTGGGGCAGAGACAGTCGGGGCCCGTTGGAGTAGGTTCCAGGCCCTCTCGAGGCTATCCTTCATTTTCTATCTGTTTATCTCTGCAAGATTCTCTGCAATAAATCCTTCTATCTAATATTTCCTGCTGGTCACACTCAAGAAAACTCTGGGGAACTGTGGGGGTGGTTGGGTAAACGCCCCACAAGAGTGCCCAGGAAAAATCCTCAGGCCAAAGCTGCTGCAGTTATTATTCAAATTCTGACATAATACAATCAATGTTCACATTTATATCTTTATAGAATTTGTCTATATGTCTAATCCTGACATTCTGTTGTTCCTTGGTCATATGACATTGTAGTGGCTCTGCATGAGCTAACTTTTCTAAGAGAGGGAGGTCCTGACACCTCATACTTTCATCATCTTTCCACTCCATACTTTGCTCATCAGTATGTCTCTGCGTAGGGCAGAGTTGTATGCCAAATATTTGTCTGAGTGTACAGTGGGAAGAGGCTTGTAATCTGAACTGTGGACATTTCCTCTAGCCAACCAAATCTTGTGGACCTTTTTAAATTTACTTTGTTTTGAATATCTTGTTCCTGTGTAAGTACAGGGACAGATGTTTCAAAATGTCTCATAGTCTCATGAAAAGACTTCTGGCTTCTTTATGTGTCACAACCTCCAAGGCATAAGGAAGATAAGGATATCTCCCTCAAAGTTGGAGGGAATAGTATGTTCAGGACTTTCCTGGATAAGCTTACAAGCAGCATTCCTGGGAAAAGGCATAAATGATTCATAAGAAATTTTCCATCAATCCAATATCTTCAAATTATGCAATTATTAAAAGTGCCCCAAGTATGTAACAGGCGGAGATGAAAACCAAAGGTGGCATGGGAGCTATCATGTGGCTCAGCTTTGCTGGATCTTTGTCAAGCAGCTGTGTTGGCATTATGACTTCTGCTATTCCCAACAGGCATGGCTGTGCCGTCTACCATCAACACCATACTAGTCTTCTTGGCCTATTCACTTAGAATCAAAGGTGTATGGGGTAAGTCTCTAGGTCAATGGAATAATTGATATGACTTCCAGTGGGATTGTTATTATTTTTGGAAGCATAATTTCTAAGCCAACAGATCATGAAGTTCTAGCAAAAGGAAGCAAAAATTTTACTAATAGGTCATTAAGCACAAAGGTTATGAGACCTCCTCCATTTTCACATTTATGAATTCGGTACTCTGAATATTTACATTAGAAAAACAGTAGCATGTCTTAAGCACTCTTTCAGAGTGTTAACAGTTTTCTGAAGCATCTTGCTGTAACCCTTCAAGCTATTGACACTAGCAAAGTTACTGAATCTTTAAATAGCCATTTCTCAGTAATATGAAGTCAGCTGCTTAAGGATAGTGGGCAATATAGTATTAACATGAGCACAGGCACAATTATGCTTTGTGGCATAAGTTCCTCGAATATAAGAAATGGTAATGAAATGACATAGTTACCCATTTTTAGGTGGTGCCTGTATATAGTGTAGAATTGTTGGTAACCATATTTAAGTCTCTTTCTCTCATCAAATAGTAAAGAACCCATCATGAAGACACAGGTGTAGGCTGGGTAGGTGGGAAAAACCTATGTAGCAAGACTGAAGATCATGGAAATTTGAGTCACTGCTTCACAGAGCTTAAATGAAGAGCCAATTTATGCTTAATGACATATCTTCCATATCTATTTGAAGATACAATACTGTTTTTGTGTGCCTGTCTTTGAACTTGATTATTATGATTATTGTGATTATTATTTTTTAGAATACATTTACCACACAAGTTAGTTTCATTCTGCTAATAATAACATTCTGTCATTTATAAAATCATCTTTAGCAAAACAGTTGGCACATACTTGATAAAAAAGAAAAGGCTTAGTAACAAATAAGGAGTGATTGGGGACATTTCTTTTCCAATCAAACATCCAGCATCACAATAAGTTTAAATGCTTGAGGTTCAAAAGAAGTAAGACAGCCACATTCTGAAGATTAAAATATTTTTGTCCCTACTGCTGGCTGGCCAGGACACAGGAAAACCTCCAGCTACATTTTGGCGTACCAACTTGGGGGCTCTTGAATTTCCATAAGGCCTAAAGGAGTTTAAAACAGGCTTTTAAACACACAATAACGAAGCCAAAAACAGCTTCCTTCTTCATACCTAAAGCGAGCTGAGATATAGAGATGCCAAGGTTCAGAGAAGCTGTGAGGTGCAGACTTGAGCTACAGTATGGCAGGTTCATGGCATGCAGGCTGAACACAGCATGGCAGATTCCCACCATGGTACATAGAGGCATCTCCAAGCTGCACAGTATGCTAGATGGTAGATTTAGCTTTTGTTAGTTAGAAGAAGAAGAAGAAGAAGAAGAAGAAGAAGAAGAAGAAGAAGAAGAAGAAGAAGAAGAAGAAGAATTCTGGGCAACACACTGCTTTTTAGAGATATAGACATATTGATTCCTGGAGTTGGCAGTAGGCATACTTCCGCCTTGTTGGGAAGCTCAGGTGAGAGGAGTCAGCAGCCAAGGCTGTTGTGTTGGTCCTAGTCAAGCAGTTCAGCAGTTTAAAATCTCTCCTGGTCAGAAAAGGATTATAGATTCACAATAAAACAAATTCAGATGAAATAAAACCATAAACAGTTTATAATGTGTATAAAAATGTACATAGGCTTACAAGAAAGAGGAAAAGAAGGATAGACAGTTATATAAAGAAATATATAGTTTTAAAAATTAAAGTCTTTAAAGAGACAATAAAAGTAATATAAAAAATAAGCCACGTAAAGATGGATATTACACATAGAATTTGGATTATGCTGTCTTTGGGATTTTTAACTGCAGAAAGATATTTGATTGTAAAAGCTGTTGAGTTAAGCCAATATATATATTTTAAAGGTGTCTGGACTTCAAAGTTTATGTCTAAGCATATGTTACTTTGGAAAAGAGGTTCTGCTTTTGTTTCCATAGAAGATGAGAACCTGTGGATTGCTTCCAGGTTTGATCAAGGAAGACCCCCTGAGAGGTCTCCAGATGATCCAACATCCAGAACAGCTTCAAGGCAACTGGCTCAGAGAATACAATGTCACAGACTATTCCAGTCAGTACTTGACTATAATTCTTAAATTTCTCAGGATCCCCATAAGAATACAGTGTCCTTTATCAGCAGGAAGTAGCCTAGAAAACTATGCCCATATTCCTAGAAAAATGGATTATGGATGTTTGTCTTTGTTTAGGTTGTTGGTTACAAATTGTCATTGGTCATAGTCAATAACTTTCTAAAAGAAGAAAGGGGGATATGATATAAAAATGTGGGATATAGATATGATAGGATAAAAGGGTAGATTATTGAATCTACTTTTAAAGAGTATCAACTTGTTTGAAATGTTTTACATTGCTATGGATTTTAGTTTATTGATAAAAATTTAAAGTTAATTGTGTTATATTGTATGTATATTTCTATTCTTGTTTAAAGTATTTTATTTGTGCAATTCATTTGAAATTGTAAGGTATAATTAAGAAATATGGATTAATAGTTAATCATGTATGATAATCAAACTTGTAGTCATGTTAAGTTTTCTAGGTATACATAGATATATTTCAGTTAGGTGGGTAATCTTCAAACACTTCAAAGACCTACAGAATATGGCATTTAAAATGTTTTAAAAACTTAGACTTTCTGGACAGTGAGACACATCTGCTCCTGGCAGCAATGATTTACTTTAGAGAGAAAGATAGGCATCAAAGTTACTCTATATGAAGTTTATCTTCTTTTTGGCAAAAATAGCCATTTGGGCAAGAAATTGTTTTTGCCTGGACTGCTTGACAAAATGTTCTATAAACTGGACATGCAGAACCCATAGGAAGATGACCACTGAACTTTGTAAGGCAAATGGTCCTTCAGGTTCCTGCTTCACAGAAGAAACTGCCAGACATTCTACAGGACACAGAGAAATGTGACTGAGAGACTCTAGGCCTGTGGGCTGAAGACGGATGCCCCAACATTGCAGAGGAACTTTGGATGACTGTCCAAGCAGACAGCTGTCACTGTCATTCTAGATTTTTGGAAGTTGCTTACAATGAACTTCCTGTTTACTTAGGTAATATTATATCCTCCTGGGGTCTTTGATGTAGTTGAAGACTAGATAGTTATAATTATGGTTTTCCTTAGTTATGATAAGAGAAAAGGTAGATATAAAACTTTAGATTCACAAATACAGGATAGATGATAAAATATTTTCTTTAATTTTGCCAAATACAAATAGACTAGATATTATAACTGTAATTCTTGCTTGGTAACTGTTTTGTTATATGTAATTTTACTATGGTGAAGTTAAAACCTTCATTTTAAACAGAAAGAAAAGGGGAAATGATAGGTAATGTTGCTCTGTAGCTGTGAATGTGCTGCTCTGATTGGTTGATAAATAAAATGCTGATTGGCCAGTAGCCAGGCAGGAAGTATAGGTGTGAAAAGCAGACAAGGAGAATTCTGGGAAGAGGAAGACTGAGTCAGGAGTCACCAGCCAAACACAGAAGAAGCAAGATGCGAAGGCAGAACTGAGAAAAGGTAGCTAAGCATAAATAAGAATTATGGGTTAATTTAGATGTAAGAGCTAGTCAGTAACAAGCCTGAGCTAATGGCCAAGCATTTATAAATAATATAAGCCTCTGTATGTTTACTTGAGGGACATAAGTGGGAGAGATTTGTCCCTACTGCCAGTTGCCCAGGACACAGGAAAACCTCCAGCTACAGTCTTCTGACCCATGGTCCAACTAACACACCTCTAGATTTTTCCCTGTCCATTTTTCTCTCATTCAATTCTTGAGGACCAGGAACTAGAAGCTTTTAAGCAGTTCAACTGAGACCCTCTGGGGTCAGGACTCAGAGACTTTCAGTCTGAGGATTCATGGAAACAGGATCAGCTGAGGAGTTGGTGAAGTGAGATTGGCTGTGGCTTGTTCTGTGACTCTGATCTTTCAGTTTTCACCCCCAATATCTGGCTCCACATTTTTTTTTATTAATAAGACCATTTAGCAATTTGTGTTACAAGAGGGGGTGGATGACGTCAAGAAAACATTTTTCCAGAAGCAACAGGGAAAATACATATATGGACTTACAAAGACTATGACAGGCATACATAAGATATACACTAGCCCAAGCTAGATAAAATTCCCGAATGGAAGACATTAAATGGGCATGAAGTCACTTCCCTGCCTGAGCATATATTGACATTTGATTGCTGCTGGGAGAGTGAAAGTCAGTTTCCTGCAATGATGTGACACCTGGTATACAGACCACACCCTAGAGTAAGCCCCATACTATTGGTGAAATTATTAAGGCCACTCCACATAGTTAAAAGGGAGGTTTATTTAGTGGTATAACTTACAAATGAAGGGATAGCTAGGTTGCAGGGTCTGGGAAAGGCATGGAGCAGTCCAGCAGTGTTCTCTGGAGAACTCTGCTCAGTCTACCTCCAGCGTCCAGGGTTCAGGAACCAAGAGAGCCAGTGCATCCAGATCTCGGGTCTTCAGGGTCCTCTCTTGGCCCTGCCTTGTAGGTGTGACAGTTACCGAAGCCTCAATGGGGGTTGGAACTTCCAGATCAAGGTTGGAATGGCTACCCACTACATCATACAAAGGAGTAATCAGCCAATACAAACTAGACAATAGTTTTTACTGGTTTTTGTTTGTTTCTTTTTTTTAGATAGAATATGAAGTTGATGGGTAGGGATGTAGGAGAGAATACGAGATGAGTTATAAGAGGGTAATAAATATTATTAAAATATATGGTATGAAATTCTCAAAGATTAAGACATTATTCTATGATTGCTTATTAGTTTTTTATTGATAAATTGTTTGAATTTTTTTTCAAGTTACAAAGTAGTGGCATACCATCTTCTCATTTGTTTCTTCTAAGTTCAGTTCCCTATGGTTCCTGGTATGATCATGTAAAATATTGGTGAGAAAAAAGTTAAGAATCCACATTTGGTATTTATTTTATATAAAGATATGATAGAAGGGAGAAACAGGAGACACACAAACCATCTGGTAATTTATAAGATGCTCTTAGCATCTGACAGCACTCTGAATATGATACAATCACTTGAAATATGTGATGGTAACCACTTGCAATAAATTTAAGAGGGAAAGAAGAGAATGTTCTCCACATATTGGCACAAACTTTAGTCTAATAAATACAAATGTTTCATGAACAAATACAATTCAAATCCAAGTGTTGATAATTTTCTAGAGATGAAGTTTGAAAGAAAATACAATATCATACACACAGCAACATCATAAATACAATACTAATAAAGAAAATTTGAAAATGATTTCTAAATCTATAAATCTTAGAACTTACACATACACACAAAAAAACCCCTGTGCATTATAGGTTAAAAAATAAAAGATGAAATTCAAAATGTGCTATCCACTGTAGTAGGAAGAGGTTCATGAACCTCTTCCCTAGTAGGTATGGACAATTGATAACGTCTAGGGGAAGGAGACTTATTTTTCTTGAAGGGTGTGGCTCCTAGTATGTCTGCCCTCTCTAATGGATTTCCCAAATCCAAGAGCCTTCTCTAATGGATGTCCCAAATCCAAAAGTATATGGGCAACACAAATTGGAGTCTATGGCTTATTAAAACAAACAAAAAAGTCTATGGTTTAGAAGGGTGGGTCTGGGAGGAGTTAGGAGAGAAGTGGGGTTGAATATGGTCAAAATACATATATGAAATTCTCAAAAGATTAAGAAACAAAACAAACAACAAAAATTATCATTCAGATTGCCGTCTGCCATTTAATTCTTATTATGAGCAGTAATGACATGTTTTAGTCTCCTGTATCTGAATTAATGAGCTTAAGAATGAAGACATTATTTTTCTTATTTCTATAATACTTTAAGTAGAAAGACATATTAGCATTCTATATACATTCATAATCATTTGAATAATATAAAGTTAATACAAAACGACAAATTCATGTGAGGCAGTAGATTTACTTGATAATTTAGAATAACAAAATTGAGCATCTGGCTTAAAATAGATAGTTAAATACATCATAGAAAACAAAAATTTAAAAGTGTGAGTGAATTATGAGGCCAAGGATTTCAAATCAGCAATTTCGTAGACAAACTACACAGTAGGGTTACTGTGGTTTTGAAACTATCACAATGGTTTTGAAAACTATTTCATGGAGAGAGTTGAATTAAAAACAGTGGCACAGTGGAAATGTGGCATAGACTGTGATGGTCTTAGTCAGGGTTTCTATTGCTGTGAAGAGACACCATGACCACCGCAACTCTTATAAAGAAAAACATTTAATTGGGGTGGCTCACTTACAGTTCAGAGGTTCAGTCCATTATCATCATGGTGGAACATGGTGGCATGCAGGCAGACATGGTGCTGGAGAAGTAGCTCACAGTCCTACATCTTGCGGGCAACGGGAAGTGGTCTCAGTGTAACCTCAAAGTCCATGCCCACAGAGACACACTTCCTCCAACTAGGCCACACCTACTTTAACAAGGCCACACCTCCTAATAGTGCCACTTCCTTTGGGATTATGGAGTCCAGTTACATTCAAACTATCACAATAATGCTTGTAGCTCTGTTGCATATACAACTGATGTTCAACCTTGAAGATAGGGACGGTGATAGTAGTAGTTTTAGTAGTGTCATAGTAGTAGTAGTAGTAGTAGGTGTGTGTGTGTGTGTGTGTGTGTGTGTGTGTGTGTGTGATATTGTGTATGAGGGTGTTCTGCACGCAGGTGTATGTGGGTATGGAGATTGGGTGGTTGTGGATACTGGGAGGGCAGTCAATGTTGCTTATCTTTCCTAGGTCCTTGTGTTTATTTTTTGATAGCATCTCTCCCTGAACCTGAAGCTCATAAAACTAATTAGGCTGTCTGGCCAATGAGCTTTGGGTATCTGCCTGTCTTATTGTCTCTGAGGCTGGGGTTGTAGGCACAGGAGACTATACCTGGCTTTTTACACAGAGCTACAAAAGCTGTGTTCTGGAGACCCATGATAATATTCTTGTGTTTGTCTGGCAGGCGCTTTGCAGACAGTCATCTCTCCAGTCTCTAATTTGAGAACATTCTAGAAAAACAAGTATTATTATTTTGTAATCTCCTTAGGTCAGAGATTTGGAATGCCTACGTGGAGTTTAGAATTGTCTTATTATGATTCATTAAGTTTCAGCAGAGATGTTTACCAGGGCTATATTCAACTGAAAGCTTCACGAAGCATCACAATATCTACTTCCAAATTGATCACTCACCTGACTACTGGCATGAGCCTTCCATTGGTGCCTTGTTGCTTGTCTTTCTGTCAAGAGCTGCTTGAATATCTTCATCATGTGGCTACTGGTTCCTCCTGGGGAAGAAACAGCACTGGCAACAACAAGCTGCATAGAATCTGAGGAATGATATCTTTGGTTGATTTCTGACTTTTGTGTATATACACCACACACACACCCAACCAAAAAGGGGTGGGCTCATCCTTGGAAGAGGCTCATACTCCTTTCCTCATCAGTCGATACTGTCTTATAGTTCTTTATCTAGGTGTGGGACTCCATGAAAATTTCTCCCTTCTATGTGGATATGTCCATTGATATCGCCATTGTTCCAAACATGTTTATGTCCCCATTTCTAGGAGAGTTTGTTTCACAGCAGACTTCTTGGCAACTGAGAGGTCATTATTAATTTCTGGCTTGTTAGCCGGGCGGTGGTGGCGCACGCCTTTAATCCCAGCACTCGGGAGGCAGAGCCAGGCGGATCTCTGTGAGTTCGAGGCTAGCCTGGGCTACCAAGTGAGTTCCAGGAAAGGCGCAAAGCTACACAGAGAAACCCTGTCTCGAAAAACAAAAAAAACAAACAAACAAACAAAAAAAAATTTCTGGCTTGTTTATGAATATGGATGACTTTTATGAGATGAATGTTGAGTGTGTGGTGGGCAATCAAAAGAATACTCTGATATATTATTGAACTATCCATATTGGGATAGCAGGTCCTCACTGGCAGCAGAAGATGGAAAGAGCCAATGGATATAAAGAAAGCCTGAGTCTAAAGAGTAAGTAGAATTTTGTGGCAAAGAAAATAATGTTCAAGTTAGTGTTTTGAATACTTATTGCTGTTATTAGTTATATTACAAAAAAAACTGCATGGAGAAAACACAATTAGACCAAAAATGAATCTCTTTTAACTAAATGAATTTAGGAGTCTTATGTATCATGCAGATAACAATTTCATCTAAGCTGCTGGGTATGAAAAGATAAAACTGCATTTGAGATTCCATCAGGAGAAGAATGATATTTATTTACTTGGAGTAGATACACCGTGTTTCTTATCATGGTAACACCAATAAATGAAGAAGAAAATTTATTTGAAATTGCTGTGGGATGGTCTGTATGTCAAGTGTGTTGCTGATTGGTCAATAAATAAATCACTGATTGGCCAGTGGCCAGGCAGGAAGTATAGGCGGGACAAGGAGGAGAATAAAGCTGGGAAGTGGAAGGCTGAGTCAGAGAGACACTGCCAGCCTCCATGATGAGAAACAGCATGTGAAGATGCCGGTAAGCCACGAGCCACGTGGCAAGGTATAGATTTATAGAAATGGATTAATTTAAGCTATAAGAACAGTTAGCAAGAAGCCTGCCATGGCCATACAGTTTGTAACCAATATAAGTCTCTGGGTTTACTTGGTTGGGTCTGAGCGGCTGTGGAACTGGCAGGTGAGAGAGATTTGTCCTGACTGTGGCCCAGGCAGGAAAACTCTAGCTACATGAAATAGCACAGCAAAGAAAGGAAACTCAAATGGAAAATTTTATTTGTAAGCATCAAATATGTATATCATGTAAATACGATATTATCCACATATACATATATAACTAGTAAAATTGAAGGCTACAAGATAATTTTACCACTCATTAACGAAAATGGTGCATGTTGGAAGATTTAATGATTATGGCTTGAAGAATTATCACTTAACACTTTTAATCTCCTTTATTACAGGGAAGTATGGAAGACTGGAGAAGCCATTCAAGGTAGTGCTGAGTGAGAGATTTGGTGAGCAGAACTGCACCCTGAAATTTAGAATGGAGATTTGAGACATTTCATCTTCTATCTGAAGTTAAAGCCTTCTTCAACTCATCCTTTTCAGTCTGCAACATCATCTTGTGAAGAACTGTCATTCAATTTCTAATACTTGTCAAGTGTTCACATTAAGAGAAATTGGTGCTTTTGTTCCAACTTCATTTTAATTTTGTAGTTTCTTCTTTCCTACTCTTTCTCATCTCCTTTTACTTCTTCTCTTCATAGTCGTCTTAAATCTTCATTGTTTTAGAATTAATCTTAAAAAAAAGCTCCAATACTATGGAGTTAAATGGTAATCTGCAAATAATTTAACTTGTTATAGTTTCCTGAAATTTAAATCAATATTTCATGCTCAAATTACTCCAGATCTGGCCAGTGAATCTTTTTCATATTCCCATCATTCTGGAGATCTTGTTTTGCAGTTCTGACTTGTTATAGTTTTCTTGCCCAAATTCTGGAATTTGTTATATTTTCAAAGAACTAGAGTGACTTTCAAGGGAACACTACATTTGGAAATCACGGACTTCAATACTTTGCATTTTCACTGTTACCAAGCTGTCACTGTCTTAGACCATCATATTAGTCATCTATTTGTCTTTCTCTGTCTCAAGTTATGGTTACTATTGTGTGTTTGAACCAAGGTACAAAATGTACTGGAGTTTGAGAACAGGACAGTGAGCATGGACAGTACTTAAATCTAAGTGAAGACAAGGTCTTAGGTGGGAATCTCAACTATGGCAATATCACAAAACAATGGAAAGAAGGGGGAAAGCTCTGTGTCAGAGCTCTGGAGTTCCTTTTTGAAACAATGAGGGAAACACATGATCCTGAAGGTCACAGAAGTGAGTTATATATTGGGATTTCACCCGGTTACTCCAAAACTCAACACAGAACTCCAGTTCAGAGTAGGACGTGTAGAAGTGCATAAAAAGTACATACATCACTCACAGTGAGTCAGTCAGCTAGCTCATTGTGTACAAGCCCTTTGAAGCAAGGCTGACAAACTAGATAGCCTCTCCAGGCCCTTAGGGTGGAAGGAGGGTATCACCTGCACGATTACACACAGACACACATTGTTAAGCGTGGTGAATTTTAAAAATAAATTATTTGTGACTTTTCCCCATAAATATGGTACATCTTTCTCTTGTTTTGTAAGTTCACTGAGTCCAATTTGTATTACTAAAACACATTTAGGTGTGTACCAACCCCGGGACTATGATTGATCTACTCAGGGTAATAACCTTAACACTGGTTCTCCTTTTCCTCAGAGTTATCAATTGCCAGTAGGTCCTTAGCTAGGAATGGGGACTTTATGCCCACTTCCACCTATATCCTTGCATGGCTTGAACTTGCAAAAATTTTGTGCATGCTGTCACAGCTGCTGCAAGTTCATATGTGTGATTGCCCTGTTTTGTCAGGAAAACATCATTTTCTTGTAGTCCTCTACAGTTTCTGGCTCTTTTAATCTTCCTGAGTCCATTTCTACAATAAATCTAGAGCTTTGAGGGCAGAGGTATGATCTAAGTGTCCAGTCTGTACCCAAACACTCTCTAGTCTCTTGTTCTCTGCAGACTGAGCAGCTGTGGGTCCCTGGAATTATCATCATCTACTGCAAAGGAAGCTTCTCTGATGAGGGATGAGAGATGCACTACTCTAAGTGTATAGCATTAACTCATTAGGAATCTAGTTGCTACTATGTCTATTTAATAAAATATTAGTAGTAGGTTCTCTTGTAGGGTTTATGACCTATGTAGTCTCAGGTTCTTGGCCCCAGTAATAGAGGCATGATACCCCCATTATAGTGTTACTGCATTTAAGTTTTTGTTTATATACTAACTTATGAAGCTTGTACTGGAATAGGTTTTCAAAAAGCCTTTAGATTTAGTTATCCATCATCCAGCTCACTTAACCATTCCTGTTCCATTACACTCCTTTACTTTTATATTCCATTGAATTCTACATCCCCTTTCTTTAATTCCCTCACCAACAAGGGCCTTTATTGGTTTTTGACCTCTATAGGTTTTCCAAATGAAAAACAAATATCTCTATATATGTC
The DNA here is from genome assembly GCF_949786415.1 of Peromyscus eremicus. Lineage (NCBI taxonomy): Eukaryota > Metazoa > Chordata > Mammalia > Rodentia > Cricetidae > Peromyscus > Peromyscus eremicus. Next base: position 78,735,791 of record NC_081426.1, on the reverse strand, counting down.
CCAAAGCTACCATCCACATATGAGAGAAAAATTATGACTTCTTTTTCTGGGCTGGTATACCTCATCTGTTATACCAGCTGGCTGTTTCCAGATCCAGCCATTTACCTGTTGTTTTCATAATTGCACATATAATCACATTTTTCTTAACAGTTGAATAACATTCTACTGCAAAAATGTACCATATTTACATTGCCCATTTCTCAGTGGGTGGACATCTGGGCTATTTCCATTTCCTGGCTTTTGTGAATAGAACAGTAAATTAATATTGCCAAGGAGTATCTCTGTAGCAAGATATAAAGTCCACTGAGTAAATGTTCCTGAGTTGTACAGCCAGACTAAGTGGTAGGTATATATTTTTAGCTCTTTGAGGAATCCTTATACTGATTTCAGTAGTGGTGAGTATGTTGGTTGTTTTGCCCTCCCACTAACCCTGAATAAGCATTCCTCTTTCCCCAGTTATAAAACAGCATTTGTCCCTCTCTCTCAGCCATTCTGGTTGAAGATTAAATTTCAGAGTTTTGATTTGTATTCCCCTGATTGATGAGTCTGTTGAAAAAGTTTTAAACATTCTAGGCAATTTTTACTAAATCTCTTGAGAACTCTCTGCTTAGTTCTTGGCCACAATTTTTAAAGCAATAACTTTATTAATTATCTGATAATTTCATACAATATATTTTGATCAACTTGAAATTTTTCTCATTTTTTTGAGATTGTGATATATTCATATCATTTCCTCTTCCCTTTCCTCCCTTTGGGCCCACCCATATAATCTTTCTTCCTCTTTTACATCTTTTGCATTGTGGGTATCCCTGGACTTCATAAATTTTAGGTGGACCCACCGCCACTCAGTTCTACTTTTAGTATTAAAGAAATAATATAGACACTATACAACATACCTCAAAAGTATGGGTTAGAAAAGGCAAACAACTGAATAACGAACTTATCAATGGCTATGAAAATGATGTAGAGAAGGAGAACTAGAGATAATTTGAACTATTCTGGTACTATTTTCTAACAAACATTTAAAAATTATAGTGTTTCTATGGGAATGTTAACATTTTATTATACTATCTATAGCAATTGATTGATATCTATCAAAATTAGTATCAGCTGAACTAGACATTATAGTCTTGAGAAATTATCTGACAGATGTACTTACAACATGTAGAATAATTTATTTGTGTGATTGCTTATAAGCTCAAATTGTATTACCAAAAAACCTAAATGTATTGTCCTATATACTTTAATAATGAGAAAATTTTATGTATAGTATTATGTAACATTAAAAGAGCAATGTATACAACGCAGGCATCAGGTGCTCACATGCCCTTTTCGGTGACCACAGTGCCTAACAGGAACAACTTAGAAGGAGGAAAAAGTATTTATTTTATAAGGTTCAGCACCTCCTAGTAGAGAAGGCATGGCAGAAAGCTGTGGGGAAAAAAGTATGTGAAATGTATATGTTTGTTCATAAGGATAGACCATAGGAAAGGGAGACAAGATGGGGCTAGGGACAGGAATAGCCTCAAAGGCACACCCCTTCACCACCTATAGGCTGCCCAGTTTTCAAATTACTGCTGCAAACTTCGATGAAAGTGCTCAACGCATAAGCCTGTGGGAGACATTTCAGGTTTAAAGTACACAGGCATAGGCGTGTGAAAACATCCGTCATTATTTATAAGAACAACAGTAGTGTTTATTTAGTGGAGCTGAGAAAAAGAGAAGGCGGCAGATAGTGGCCAAAGGCAGTAGAGGTATTTTTCATTATATCAATTTATAATTGTTTTTAAAAATAATCTTACTATCTAGCATAAAAAAATAGTCTATGAACTTATTAGTCAGCATCCTTTGCCACAACATAATAACTGAGATAGCCAACTGGAAAAGACGAGTGTTTTATTTGGGGGCATGGTTAGATGTTTCAGTCTCTGGTTGTTCACATTTTTGTCTATGGCATCCAGACAAGAAGAGAGGGTAGAAGATGAAGTGAACCGCACAGTGCTGCAAAGTGAGAGAGGAAAAACGGATACAGATGAAGTCAATCACCTCTTCTCGGGTATGATTACAGTCACAAATCTTCCTCCACATAAGCTTGTCTACCAAACCTGGGCCCTTTAATCCCTTTAAACCCTTTAAAAAATGGGTTTTTGAAGAACTTTTCTGATCCATAATACAATACATATAAAATGTGTATGAAAATGGAAGGAATAAAATAATTAGACTCTCTATATAAAATAATGACTGACCTATAAGTCCATGGCAATTCTGATAGGAGATTTAGATTTTGTACAGATGACTTTACCATCAACACGATGGTTACCTCTGCTGTTGAAACTTTAAAACAAAAGTCCATCCAGGCGTTGGTGGCTCATGCCTCTAATCTCACCAATCGGGGGCAAAGGCAGTCAGATCTCTGTGAGTTAGAGCTAGTCTGGTCTACAAAGCTAGTTCCAGGACAGCCAGGACTGTTACATAGAGAAACTCCATCTTAAGAAACCGAAAACCAAAAACAACCACCACCGCCAACAACAAAAGTCCTCGTGGTATATACATTTTTATGCAAATGGATATGTCTTATTTTATTCACAAATGTGAATGGTATACTTCAGTCTTCATAGAAACTCGGAGAAAAACCATTTGAGGCACACACACACACACACACACACACACACACGCGCACACACCCTGTGTTATCCATTATTTTATTTTATTAAGAAAACCAGGATAACAGGAGATTTTTTTTTACATTAACAATTAAATGTGAAATTAAAGGCAAGGTAAATCCAATCATTACTAACTTAAATGTCTCCAAACATTGTTTTATTTGTAATCATCATACAATAATCAGCACAAGGTTAACTCTACTGAAAATTCTCTAAATGCTTCAGTTAATACTTAACATTACCTTTTCATTGAATCTTACTGTGACATAGCTTTGCATTTTTAATATAAAATAATGAACATGTAACTGAAATTTATATTGTAGAAATATGCAGATTTTGAAACTGAGCAAATAATTGTGCCATGAGAATACTCTGAAATCCAGTGGTGAAACATCTGTATATTCAAATGAAGCACCACGAGGTACATGTCTTCCTTACATCTGTGCCTTCTCTATGTCTGTGCCAGAGACTGTCTTCCTTTCTGTTCAATTAAAGAGAAATTTGGCTACTGTGAGCCTGACTTACTTTGAATGCTCAAGAAACTAAACTAAAACAATCTATAGGGGCTGCACACAGATTCCTAACTCCAACTGGTTAAACCTGCTTGAGAGAATGCCTATTTCCTCAGTCATGTGTTAAATGGAAATTAGTCACATTTATGAAATGTTCCTAAGGCTAGAAGTCAACACCAGCAGTTTTAGATAAAAAAAGATGATGAAATTTCTAAAAGATGTTTATTCCTTGAACATGTGTGATAGCCTCTGTCAACATGAAATGTTGTAAGAGTTACTCTATAAACTCAGTAAACACCCTGAGAAGTTGAAAGAGATCACTCCAAGTCCCAGTGATTAAATGGCAGACCCAGGTTTCAAATTCAAATCTTCCTCTGTGTGGAGCTGGGACTCTAAGCCATTCCACTATGCTCCTCTGGAGGTTGGGGGTGGGGGCTTACTGGAAATTACAAGGAATCAAACTACAGCCACAGCTCTGATTTTATAGCTTACTCCCATGATAATCATATTAAATATTTAGAGAAAGAAGTAAAAAAGACTCCCTTCAAGGACCCTACATAAATATTTCCTTATCACAGATTTTAATGGGTATGGGGCAAAGGAAATTAATTCAAAGTTACATGTCTCTGGAAAGTTCAAACTTCTTGTCCAAGAACTTGTTCAAGTTCTTCCCTACTTTAGTCAAAGCACTGGGCAGGGGAGGCAGTGTGTGCTCCTCAGGGAGAAGAGAGAACATGGAACACTTCCTGGCTCTTCATACCTCAGAGCTCATTTATTCAGCCAATGTGTCTCTTACAAATGTTGACATAACATACGTGATTTCTCTATTGACAAGAAAACCTAGAAACATCTTAATATTTGGAATACCCTCCTTTGTGAAAGATAAGGTTATCAATATTGTTTAGTTAATATAATTAACTATTTCACTCAGCTCAGGATAAGCAAACTGGCAAGGTTATCAGTCAGTAAGCATTTACTTCCTTTTTGTTTGGTACTCTCCGAAGGACAGTGTAAACCAGTAAGGTTAACAAATGCTTCCTTCCTCATATCAATACATTGAACATTCTATCACACAGTGAACAATGTTATGTTTTGTCTAATCTGTGTAATCCCACTAATAGAAAACGGGGAAAAATATCTCTTTACCTTTATGTATGCCAGAAAATGGCAGAGAATGGAAGGAAGTACCCTTCTCTACATAGTTTGGGAAATACCTTGTTTAATACCTATAATATAACCTCACTCAGACCCTCCCAATTGCATTTCTTTGCCTAGTAAGTGGTTAATTTAATGGCCTGTCCTAAAAGTCAATAGGAATAAATTGTTTATAAATGAAGAAAAGAAAAAAAATTTTGTAAATAAACAAATAGTTCAAGAATGAACTTGTGTTCCACTTCTCTCTTTTCCCAGGATTCTGAAGTCTGGCTTCAACTTGAATCTCCACAAAAATTTTCCTACATGGCCCGTCCTAAGAAGATGCCTTTGGGTGAATAATTCTAGGTCTGCTAAACCATGAGCAACCTTGCACATGATTTCCTTGTGTACTCCTCTGGGGACATGAAAGTCATAAAGCACTTTCTATATAACTCTTAAGGTATTTACTCAACTTACATTTAAAACACTTTTTTTTTCTTTTGCCATGTTATGCCTCCTTATATTTCAACATTCTCTGCTCAGCCTCCTTCCCTGGCTACTTGAAATACTTTCTAATGTGTCCACAGTTTTTCGCGCTAAATATTACAACATTCTAACAACATAGTAATGTTCTACATGTCACTTCCATGTTACCCATATCTTTAGAAACATTACCTAATCTTATTGTATCTGTTCCCTAAACTTCAAGGAGGCATTTATTAATTCCTACTTACAATCCTTGTTTTAGTTAATTTTCCTGTTGATGCAATGCCATATCTTGAAAAAAAGCACCTTAAGGAAGAATAGGCTTTGCTTCACAGTTTTAAAGGACAGGCGTGCAGCATTATGACATGGAGAAATGCTTTTTTAGCCCTCAAGACTGGATAGAGTTCATTACAGCTGTCCAAGAAGCTGATCCACACAATGGATGACCTGGTGGAAAGATGAGGCTAAGGCAATTGAACAATGATGTAGGCCTAGAGATATGGAAATTTCCCAAGATCAACTTCTTAGAGAAGATGATTATGCTGATAGAAGACAATCTTTATGTGATGACCACACCCTAACTTTTTATGCAGAATGGAAGCCTTGAATGCTTGGGACAAAATTGAAGAAGGAGGAAAGAAAATTGAGTCATTTACAAAAGTTATACAGGGCCCAAAAGAAACCTTCACTGATTTCTTACAAAGACTGACTTCAGCAGTAAGTAGAATGATAGATACCAAATTCAGAAGCTAGACAGATAATAATTGACTCTCTGGCTTTTGAAAATACTAACACACAATGCAAAAGGATAATTAGACCATTAAAGGCAAGATCAGCACCCTTGGAGGAATGGGTCTGAGATACAATTAATATTGAATCTTATGACTATGGTGATACTAGGATAGGAGAGGTGATTTCCAGAGGTTTGAAAAAAAAAAGTAATGTCAGATGCTTCAAATGTGGTTAACAAGGTCACTGAAAAAAGGGACTGCAAACAGGGTGTTCCTAGAAGCAAAGTTTTTTTCAAGGAATAATCCCAACCAAATGCCCCTCCCTTCTGGATTATGTAGAAGGTATGGTAAAGGTAGACATCTGACTAACAAATGTAGATTAACAAGGGACAGATAAGGTAATACTTTGCCTTTGCTATCAGGAAACTTCCTGAGGGGCCTCTCACAGGCCCCCATGACAAATTCTGTTCAGTACTTTCTTGTCATCATAGCAGAAACTCCTTCCCAGAGCAATTAAAGAACTTAATGCCTATTATAAAAAAAAAAAAAGCTGCTCTGGATGATAAGACAGCTTTAGAAAATAAAACAAAAATTTAAGAAGAAACCATAAATCAAAATTGATAAAGCTTTGGAACTCCCCAAAGTTAGGTTTGGGGAACGGTTTTATTTTTGTCTTTCAGGAAAATAAAAACAGTCATCTTGAAAAATTTAAAGACCTTTGGACAAATAAACATCCAAAAAGAAGGAAGAACTACCCTGAAAAAATTACCAAGAAAAAGAATAATCTGACCTAATGCAATCTCCAAAGTTTCCAAAAAGATGATGGGACCCCACAATGATGATTCCATGAGGACGATGATAATACCACTAAGATAACAAACATTACCCAAAGATCGGCTTTGGACTACATACTGCCCAGTACAATTTTGAGATGGCTAGCTGAGATGATCCAGCCTCATAGACTGCTCAAGCAAGGACTTGAGACAAGACATACATTTTTGCATTGTGCAGAAACTGGACAACAAATGATACAGCTACTTCTTCCAGGACTTGACAATTAATCCAAAATTTTCTTTTCAGGATTCTTCTAAAGATATCTTCACCCCCCCCCCCCAGTCAGCAGGAAGTAATTTTAAGAACACAATGCCCACATTCCCCAGAGGTGGGGTGGGTGTTTTTTTTTGGTAGTTCAATGAGTTATGGATAATTGTCATTGTTTAGGATGTTTGATTACAAAGGAGATTAGAATCAGGGTTTTTATTTTGAAAAAAGAGAAAAAGAAAACAGAGGATATAGATAACAAGTAGGTTATTGAATCTACTCCAAAAAAAAGGATAGAAATGATAGGATAAAAGAATAGATTATTGAATCTACTCTGAAAAGAAAAAAAGAGGATATAGACATGATAAGATAAAAAGGTAGATTATTGAATCTACTTTTAAAAGGCAGTTACTAGTTTTAAATATTTTACATTGGATTGGATTTTTGTATATTGTATACAAATTATGTATATTGATACAAATTTGTGATTGCATTAAAAATACTGTACATATATTTCTAATCTTGTTCAAGGTATTGTACCTATTCAGTTCATTTAACAATGTAATGCAAATTGCTAGTCCTTGAAAGTTATTATTACTAACTAATTAGGCAGTAGTTAGTTGTTATAATCAAACTTGTAGTTATGTTAGGTATGTTTTCCAGATCAAACAGAGATATACAGGTCATCTTCAAAAACTTCAGAGATCTATAGAATATGGCATTTAAGGTATTTTCATAACATAGATTTTTTTTTCTTTTTTATGACAATGAGACATGTCAGCTCCTGGCAGCACCAATCTACTTCAGAGAAGATGATGGGCATTGAAGAAGCTTCATATGGAGTTTATTTTCACTGTGGCAAAAGTTAGCCACTGGGCAACAAAGTGCCCTTGCCTCAACTGCTGAAAGTATGTTGTCCAAGGTGGACAAACAAGACACAAAAGAAAAGACTGCCAATCCTTGCCAAAACAAGATAGGAAGGCTCTTTAGAAAATCCTGCTTCACAGATGAATCTGTCATATGCTAGGCCTGTAGGCCAAAGATGGATACCCCAATGTTGCAGAGAAATCTTGGGTGACTGTCCAGGCAGCCAACTGTTTCTGCCATTTCTCACATTTTTTGGAAGTCACGTTTGCATTTTCTGTTTACTCAGTTAATATTATTTCCTTCTCGGGTCTCTGAGGGAGTTGAAGATTAGATAGTCATAGTTACAGTTTTCTTTGTTAACAAATTCAGAACAGAAACTCACTAAAGAGGTGTAAAGTGTATAAGTTTGAAAGACATCAAAAGATAGTTTTCAGTTGGTAATACAAGTTAGGATAGAAAGTGAACTAGGTACATTTTGACTCACCAAATAGGACAAATAATGGAGTATTTTCACTGAATTTGTCAAATGCAAATGGACTAGACATTGTTGAGGTATTTATTGCCTGCATATATTATATATAGTTATTATACTTATTATATATAGCTTTTCTTATGTTAGTTATAACCTTTTATTATTTTAGACAAAAAAGGGAAAAAGCAATGATATTACCCTAGTAAAGTTTGCCTAGAGATCAGAGGACAAAGCCAGCCAGTATATTAAACATAGAGTCAGGCAGTGGTAGCACATGCCTTTAATCCTAGCATTCAGGAGGTAAAAATCCATCCAGATCTCTGTGAGTTCAAGCCACACTGGGAACAGAGCCAGGTGTGACATACCTTTAATCCCAGAACTAGGAAGGAAGGAAGATGACGGAATAGAAAGGTATATAAGGTGTGAGTAAACAGAAAGTTTCTCTCTTGAGGTGGAGGATTCTGTAGAGGTAAGAATGTGGCTGGCTTGTTCTGCTTCTCTGATCTTTCAGCTTTCACCTCAATGTCTGGTTTTCTATTTCTATTTCTAAGATTCATGTTATATATATATACATATATGTATATGTATATATATATTTGTGACTATATATGCACACATATATTCAACAACAATGATAAAGAGGCCATGAATTTGCAAGAGAGTATGCGGTCATATATGGTAGGGTTTGAAGAGAGGAAAGGGAAGGGGTAAATGATGCAATTTTATTATCATCTTAAAAAAATAAAAATGTGGTACAGAAGCTGAATAGTTAGAAAATGTAGTGATTCATGCCTGTGATCTCTGCACTCAGGCTGAGGGAGGAAGCTTGAAGCTTAGAGGTCAACATAGTCCACTCAGGAAGATTGCTACAGTTTATCTTATCTCTATCACCTATCTCAGATGCTTGGCTACACCTTGGGGCTGTGGGGCTGTATGTATCCAAGAATGCAGGCCCTGGAACACAATTCAATCCAGGGAATGTCAGCTGTATGGCCTTGCTAAACTAGGATGGAGTTGAAACTCTAACAGAACAGCTTTATATCCGTTTCCATGATGATTGTGTCATTTTAGCTAAATTATGTGCTTCCTCATCATTTAATATTACTCTGTAGATCTTCATTATAAAATGTTATGTTCTACTCAAACTCATGCCTTTGTTGTAGCAAAAAAGGATTCTTTATTTGGTGCCTATCATTAAAAATGCACTAACCATCACTTCTTAAATTGTTCTGAAATGTTAACTCTTTTGGTTACAGATATTTTTGCTTCACAAAATAAAATAGGTACACAAAACAAAGGTTTACTGATAATAAATTTTAAAGACATTTTTCCTGAAACAATTTCTTTCTATACATGTAAGTCTACCTTCCATTCAAAAATGAAAGCAAAATTTGTGTATAAATGAAATTGCTACGCTTGTTTGATTTTACAAGCGAATTAAATGTTGGCCAGATATTTGAAATTTCTGTGAGATTGTAATTAGATTACTTCCACCTTTTCTTTTCTCCCTCCAACCTCCCCTATTTATCTCACCTCCATTTTCTCTTAATTTCATGGCCTCTTTTTTTAAATTGTTATTACATATGTATGTATATATATATACCCAGTCAGTCTGTACAATAATACTTGCATGTGATCACTTAGTATTAGGTAACCAATTGGTAATTGGTGTGCTCTTCCCCGGAGAAGATGCCATCACTGCTTAGCTGTTTCTAGTGTAGCCATGAACTCACAGAGATCCAGATGGATCTCTGCCTCTCAAGTGATAGGACTAAAGGTGTGTGTGCCACCATTATCTGGCCTCTATGTCTATCTAGTGGCTGTTATGTTCTCTGACCCCAGATAAATTTATTAGGGTGCACAATATATTGGGGGACATGATATCGCCACAAGTATCCATAGCATTTCTAGTGTCATTGACATTTATTCTCACAACCTCATCTTCCTTTCCACATTTCTTTCCTTCTTCCACTCACCAGATTGCATTCCTGCCAAGATCACAGAGATAGGAGTCCTGGACTGTGGGAGCCCGTTCTCGGGTTCCTCGTGGCTTTACCCAGCAGGTCCGCATAGAGGATGATTAGGACCACGGGCCTGAGTGCAGGTGTCTGGGATGGTCTGCACTTGGCTGTGCTGGGGGAGGAGGTCTTTTGCTCCACCCCTTGGCATTTCTATAAAAACCCTGGGGCAGAGACAGTCAGGGCCGTTGGAATAGGTTCCAGGCCCTCTCAAGGCTATCTTTTATTTTCTATCTGTTTATCTCCACAATATTCTCTGAAACAAATCCTTCTATCTAATATTTCCTGCTGCTCACACTCAAGAAAACTCTGGGGAACTGTGGGGGTGGTTGGGTAAATGCCCCACAGAATGGTGCCATGAACAGGGACTAAAGAAAAAAAAGGGGGGACTAAAGACAAATGAACAGGGACTAAAGACAAAGTAATAGGGACTAAAGATAAAGGAAAATAATAGTTTTATTATAGAGTTTTTGGCGAAAGTGCTGGTTCAGCCCTGCCAGTGGATAAGGCATGCCGGTGTTATGGAATATATATATATATATATTTTTATATATATTGAGAGACAGGGGTTTTATCCTCAAGAGAAAAGGAAAGTGGACTGGAAGGATGTCCGATGCTGCAGCGAAATTCTCTTCTGTCAAAATTTTCTATCTTCTATCCCTTTCTCAGTTTCTATCTGTGAAAAATAAGTATAAGGTATAGTGTAGTAACATAGTGTAGGAAAAACTTAGAAGTGTAAGATCGTGTAGAAAAAAAAATAAGGCAACTAGACAGAAAAACTCTACAATTTTCTAACTTTGGGGGCTTTGAATACAAACTGGGGGGAAAATCTCTCTTTGGGCTTTTCGGGTAATAAAATAGCTCTTCTCTGAGCTTATGGGGAAGAAAAAGTTTCCTATGGAAGCTTTTGACCTGGGGACAGCTGAAACGCTAAGTCCAAGCAGCAGGAGAAAGTGTTTTCTCCCTGAGGCAAAAATGGAGATGTAAAAAGCCAAAGAGTTTAAAGTTCAGAAGTTTTGGGAAAAGTTGGTTTTTCTCTCTTGGGGGAAAAAAAATCTTTCTCTTAAACTAAAAGCTTTTCTTGGAAAATTTGGGGGAAAAATCTCTCTAAAAAGCTTTAATCTTTCTCAAAAGCTCTTAAACTTAAAAACTAAAGCCTTTATCTTTCTCTCTCAGAAGGACAAAACTTAGAATCACCTGAAGATATTAGTATGGGGACCACCTGTGATTAGCTCTAAGGTAAAACAACAAACCTCTTAAGACAGCAAAACCTAAATTCTTTCAAGCTGTAAAAATCCTCCCTGCAATGCAGGAGGCAGGGACAAGTTCCTAAAAACCTCTTCTAAGCTCTGTCTCTTCAAGCTAGTAAAAGACAGTGGGTCAGAGTACCCAGAGGGAAACGCTTGAGAGAGTGTGGGTAAAGAGCTACAGAGAGCTCAAAAGGGTAGGAAACTTTACCTGAGAAAAGCAAAAAAGCCAAGCTTTTCAGTTACAGCCGAGCTCAGGCATCAAGGGTTTTGTTTGAGCGTTTCAGAATGAAAAGGTGCTCCTAATCTTCCTAAAGCAAAGATCCCCTGAAGCAATGCAAACTGTTAGCATTGTATCCTCACTTCTGACCAAAACCCCAGATGCGACTGGCCAGCATCTGAGTTGGGGTGCATTTCGGGGATACTAGGGTTCCTGCAGTTGTAAACTTCCTGGAGCACAGAGCTGAGGCAGTAAGGTGCAGGACCCAGGGGAAGATTGCTAATGAACAAACAAAACTAAAGCCAGTGGGAACGACACAGTTGTCTGCTTTCCTACAAGTCCTGGGCTGATAGGTCCACAGCTGCAAAAAGAAATCTGAGAAAAGCTTTTCTATCAGAGTAAGGACCTTTCTGGGAAAACAGTAAAGCTGAACTGTGTCTGAAGCAGTTGTGCTGCTGAGTCAGAACACTGGGGAAAGAGCCCAGCCAGGGCAGAACAGAACTATGCAGGAGTAAAGCTTTCTTTTCTGTCAGAGAAAGCATCTCTGAGAAAAGCTTTGTTTCAACTGACTCCTGATGAGATGAGGGAGTGTAGCCCTGAGGGGTGATTGCCTCTGGCATAAGCTCTGTCCTTGAGCACCCAGACAAGCAAATGCAGCCCACTGGGGGACTGGGCCAGGTGAAGGCCTAATGAAACAAAACACTTGTCTTAATGGGAGTTTAGAGATGGCAAAACCCTCCCTTGTTAGATTTTCAGTCTGTACGCAAACCACACAGACCCAGAAAACAAATGGACAAAAAGCCCCTACCTTCAGGAGCAGGAAAATCCGCCAATGTAGTGTCAGAAACTGTTTCTGGGGTAGAGGGGATAAACTGAGACCAAACTGGGAACTGTCTGGGAGAAAGACTCTGAAGAAACAGAAGGGACATAATCCTCCCCAGAAAATGCATGACCTGTGAAAGCTGCTAAGAGTTTGAGGCAGATTGTGGGGGGGGAAAGCCCCTATCTCCAAAGGCAGCTAGCAGGGGAACAGAGCAGCCTGAGATACCTGAAGCTCTGCATCTGGGGGGAAAAGAACAAGCAAAACGAGAATAAAGTCAGTGGGAGAAGGAGCTATGGAAAAGCTGTTGTACATAATCTTGTTTTTCACTGACTGGCTAAGGCAAGCACAAGCCCCGAGGAAAGTTGCTATCAGAAATTGCCCACCTCAATGCGCGCTAACAAGGCAGGTGCAGTTCTGATTTGGGGGGCAGTGTCAAATGAAGGAGAGACACCTGTTGAAGCCAGCTGAGGAGAGACTAGGAATCTCCCAACGTGCCAAAGCTGAAAATGTAAACTGCTTGTTCAAATCTCCCGGGCAAGAATTTGTAAGCAAATCTGGTAAAAGAGAACCAGTTGACTCTCAGACATGAAAAGAACTATGGGAAATAACTGATGGGAAATGATATAAGGAAAATGATATAAGGGACTGATATGGGACTAATATTATTATGGACTGATATAAGGGAAATGCATTCTGGGAAAGATAGTTTTTCTGTTAAAGATGGCGACATTGCCCTGAAACACTTTTGTCAGCTCGAAAATACGTTCATGGTAAACTTAAAATACAGCTTTTAAAAGAATAAGGAGGAAAATCATCTAAGAGTTTAAGTACTGAACTAGGTGCTTCAGTTTGGGGCTCCATTGGTTAAATGCCTTATTTACCCTAATAGCTGTACAAAGTTTTTGCGGTAGTTGGATGACAAAAAGCTACCTTTAAGAGCAAACAAGCCACTTTAAAATCATTAAGAAAACAAGGGAAAGCAGTTTATACACTGAACGTTGTCTTAGATATGAAGGAAACTTATGTGAAATTAAAAATTCTTTATGTCTTGAACAAACAGCCTGTAATGAGTGATTCCTTTGCAAATCTAATTAAGGGGATAAGAAACAGGCATTCAAAAAAAGAAATGACTGCTTTATAGACTGGAAACAAACTTCAGAAAAATCTGTCTTAAAAAAAATAGTTGCTTCACCTGAAAGTTCCTTATAAGAAATCAATGCTAAATATTACAGCTGCTAATAATATCAGGAGTTAAAGCTAATGAAGTGAAAATACTAAATCCTGAAAATGCTTTTTTCTCAGAGTAAGCTAATGAAGGATATGTTTCATGAAAGAACATCTGTTCTTGACTCCTTTTGAATAGTAAGTTTTCATAAAAATACTAGAACTAACAACAATCCAGTCAAAATGTTTCAACAAATCCAAGATGCTATTCCACAAAAGAAAGCTGCCATGCTTTGTGGGCCATATTAGAGCTCACTCCAGTCTTCCTGGTCCTTTAGCTGAGGGTATTGAGAAATGGAAAGATTCCTGCTCGGGATTATGGAAGGGTCCCAATCCTGTGCTAATATGGGGTTGAGGACATGTTTGTGTTTTTTCACAAGAGAATGAAGCTCAGTGTTTACTGGAGCGTCTGGTAAGGAGCGTGGAACTAAGGAAGGTCAGCTCCAATGACGTTTCTATAAAGAAACCAGAAGGAAAGTGGCTCGATCAGTGTTTCTGAGGTTTTGTCACTGGTTAATGCAAACAGTGAGGAAATAGAGTTCAGAGCTGTGCCGCTTTTGGCTTTACTAGCTTCTTTAGAAAAATACTTTATATCACCTAATAGCTGTGCAGTATTTGGTGAAGAGCTTACAGCAGCTAAACATGGTAATTTCACCATCAGCATGAATGGAAGTTTTTCGGTAGAACAAACCAAAAGTTCTGCTGTAATAGAAACGTTTGTCTGAATTGAAGCACTTAGGGGAGCTATTATGAATTTGGGTGAAGGGACAGCCTCTAGTTAAAAACTGTTTACCGCTGACAGTGCATCTCTGCCGGTCCGGAACGGCTGAGAGAACTGGCAACTTTGGAGTGTGGCATCATCCCAAGAAAGTTACAGTCCTCTAGCAACAAGTATCACAACTCTAACAACAACACTTACTAAATCCCAGTGTTTTATAGCAAAGCTGACTATAAACTCTAAACTTTAGAAATGATGTACGTACTTCCTGTCTAGTTAAGAGAATCTTTCTAATAGAGATAGTGATAATAATTAAGAGTAAGAAGTAGAAAAAGATGAAAATAAGATATGTGAGTTTGTAAAAATTCTCTTGTTAGATCTGTGTTAAGAAATCTTTAGGTGTTTGCTAGGTTAAATATATGCTAATGGTAGCCCTATATAAGTTTGTAAAATAGATATATAGAGTTCCTTTAAGAATATAAGCTTGCAAGAAATATCTAAGTAGTCTTAAGACATGTAGTAATAAGCTTGTAAGAAGTAAAGATGCTAGTTGTAAATGTAAGTTTAAATAAGAATAAGATGGAATGAATAAGTAATAAGAAATATATTTGCTAAAGTAGTTCTATAGTTTCCTTAAGGAGTATAAATAAGTAGATGTTAATGTGTTATATGTGAGTTTGTAAAAACACGTAAATGTTGAATGTGAGTCTATATGCAAAAAAGGTTATATGTGAGTTTGTAAAAAAGTGTATGTTAACTGTGAGTCTATGCTTAATGTATATGGTGAAAAAACCTGAGATACAGAAGTTAGTGTCCTAGGAGACTGCAAAGCAGGCAGTCTGAGTGGTTTTCAAAAGTGCCAGAAGCCGCTAAGAATGGCGGACGCCAGAACAAGCACAACAGGGCATCAGCAGCTGAGATCCATGGAAACTCTTCGCAACACAGAAAAACCTGAGCTAACATCAAAAACAGTGCGGTTTAGAATACTACTGTACCTAAAAAGGTCTCTGGCTTGAGAATAAAAGTTCAGAGACGCTTGTTTGAACAAAAATTAATTGCAGAAAGTTTTGGTTGAAAAATGTCTCTTCATGTTTGGAAGTGAAAGCCTGATACCAGAATTTATTTCTTGTTTGAACTTTTTGAACTTAAAATGAGATAAAATTACAAAAAGATTTTGGTTATGGATTTCTCATATTTGGAAGGCTAGTTCCAGAATTTATCATTTGAATTTTAAGACTTAAGAAATGAAATAAACACTAGAGATTTCATTGCAATGGGACAGTTTTGAGTTTATTCATAGTAATGACCTAGGAACTGTTTGCTGGAATTGGGTTAAAAATAGAACTGTTTAAATAAAGAAACTTATTTCTACCTAGAATCAAGATGCAGTTTTGTGTATGCATATATGCTTTATTAACTGGTGATTCATGAATTGTTTTGTGGAACTGTTTATGTAAAAATGGAATTACTTATGGAGCTGGTTTTGTGTTACAAATGGAACTGTTTAAACAGAAGTTTGGGTTTTATAACTAGGCTTGAGATTTTGCTTAAATTATAAAAGGGAGAGTTAATATTCCTTAGTCTACTTAATTTAAAAATTGTTTGAGTGGATTAATGTCACGTTTTGTTAGTAAGAAAGGCAAATGGGGTATACTAAGAGACTACTTTTAAAGTGTAAAGAGTTTTATTAAGAAACTGCTTTTGGATGTTTTGCTAAGTTTTCAAAGTGTTAATGGTTAGATTGAAAATATTGCTTTTCAATATGGGTTTGTAGGAATTGTATAAGTTTGGGGCTTTTCTAACTAGGTTTGAGATTTTGCTTAAAAATTATAAAGAAAAGGAGTTATGAGTGAATTAAGGTTGAATGTATGTTTGCAGAAATCTATTGGTATTAATTCACCCTGGTTTTGTGGAGTTAAGGAATATTTAAGTTTGATGTGAATACATCGAAGTTTTTCCTATGTTCTGTTAGCAAGAAAATTCAAATGATTGAGTTAAAGTTGTAAGACAGAGAAAATTGTTAACTATATATAGCACCATATATGCTAATTCAAATGGTTCTGTTAAGAGTTTGCTTTGAGTTGTAAGATTGAGAGAATTGTGGCTATGTATAGCAATATTTATGTTAACCTGTTAATGGTAATGATGAAGCTAAGGGACTCATTAAGTTTGTAGTCGCCTTAAGAGTTTTTGGTTTAGAAAGGGTTTGAGGCAGCTAAGACTGCTGTAGTCACCTTGGACCTAATTCAAAAGAGAAATGCCATCTTTATCATCCTCTACTCCCATATTGGGAGGTGTAACAGCTATGGAGATTGCTGTAAGCCATTAATAGTTATTTTTTATATATTAAGAAAGGGGGACCTGTGGGAGCCCGTTATCAGGTTCCTCGTGGCTTTACCCAGCAGGTCCGCATAGAGGATGATTAGACCACGGGCCTGAGTGCAGGTGTCTAGGATGGTCTGCACTTGGCTGTGCTGGGGCAGGAGGTCTTTTGCTCCACCCCTTGGCGTCTCTATAAAAACCCTGGGGCAGATACAGTTGGGGCCGTTGGAATAGGTTCCAGGCCCTCTCGAGGCTATCCTTTATTTTCTATCTGTTTATCTGCACAAGATTCTCCACGATAAATCCTTCTATCTAATATTTCCTGCTGCTCTCACTCAAGAAAACTCTGGGGAACTGTGGAGGTGGTTGGGTAAACGCCCCACACTGGACAGGACTCCAACACAGCTATTGCAACAGCTCTTTGCAGTTCCTTCTTCACACCTGGGGTAATGTCCACAGAGACCTGCTCTGGAGGTGAGAAGAGAGAAAACTGTAAGGTGAATTCTGACATCATTCCTTACTGACCTTACTGCCTGTGGTTTTGAATCCTGATATCTTCCTGTGCCTCTTGGCTTATGTTACTTTGGCTACAGGAATAATCCCTGTTAGGGCAAGGTTGGAAGTCTGGAGCTCCATTCCAAAGTTCTAAAAGGTTAAATAGTCAGCCATTATAGCAGTGAGGCTTGAAAGTACAAAAAGCTAATGTGGTAATATTTTATTTGTGCTGAAATGTGATGTTTTATTTGTATGTTAATAAATAAAGTTGCCTGGAGATGAGAGGTCAGTGAGCCATAAACAGAAGTCAGGTGGTAGTAGCACATGCCCTTAATCAGATCACATGGCAGACAGAGTCTCTGTATGGTCAAGGACACAGCCAAGTGTGGTGACACAAGCCTTTAATCCCAGTACCAACCATAGAGACCTAGAGGTCTACATAGACAGGCAGTGATGAGGAAGTCATGTGGCTGGGCTTAGAGCCAATGAGAAGGCAGAACAGGAAGGCAATAAAAGCACAGGTTAGATGGGAAGAAACTCTCTCTGAGCAAGCTACTGCTGGTGGTAAGCTAAGGCTAGTCATGGCTATTGCCTCTGTATTTGGCTCTGTGTTTCTTATTTAATAAGACTATTTAGAAATTTGTCTACAGGTTGTTTGGCTCGAATTGTTTGGGGGCACCCAGGCAGGGGGATCGAGATCTGTCCCTGGTACATGGGCAGGCTTTTGGGAGCCTGGTGACTGTGGTGTGACACCTTGCACAGCCTTGGTGGTGGGGAGGGGCTTGGACCTGCCTAGGCTCAATGTGCCGGGCTCTGTTGACTCCCCATGGGAGACCTCAATTTGGAGGATGTGGGGATGTGGGGTGGCTTGGGAGGGAGGGCTGGAGGGTGGGAGGGGGGAGGAAGGGGGATTTGTGGGTGATATGTAGAGTGAGTAGAAAATTTATTAGTAAAGAAAAATGAAAAAAAAAATTGTCTACATTTGGCTCCCATGTGGCAAGAATTCATTAAACTGTTGGTGGCCTTACAGGCCAGGGGTTACAGACCTAAGCTCAGCCAGAGTTTATAGGCCCCAGGCCCTGCCGGAGTTACAAGAGGTCTGGCTGCACTCAGGTGGATCTACTTGTGGCCAGATCACCAACTCTCGTGGCTGGGGCTTAAAGGAGCCAGAGCTACAAGCCATTTGAAAGACATTGTAAGATAGTTCTCTGTTAATATTGTAAGTTAGGATAAAAAGTGAATCAGGTGCATTTTGGACTTATCAAAATAGGATAGATAATGGAATATTTTCTCTGAGTTTGTCAAATGCAGATAGATCAGACATTGTTGAGGTATTTATTGCTTGCATATATTGTATATAGTTATTGTACTTATTGTATATAGTTTTTCTTATATTAGTTATAACTTTTTTCTTTTTTATTAGAATAAAAAGGGGAAATGTGTTGATATTTTATTTGTGCTGAAATGTGCTGTATTTGGCTCTGTGTTTCTTATTTAATAAGACTGTTTAAAAATTTGTCTACAAGCTAAAACGAATCCTATCTTTTTTTCTGTCCTGAAAAGTAAAAGTCTGGGCATGCCAAATAATTAAAAACCCTCAATGTTTGTGGCAATAATAACAAACCTTCCCTTTGGGTATAGACTAAACACCTAGGGATAGAACTGAGCCCAGCAACATATTGTTAAAAGAAATGAGATATTATAACCTCAGAGTGATCTCCCCCTAAGAACTATGACAGCTACAAAATTTCTAGTTCAGAGTTTTTTTTGTTTGTTTGTTTGTTTTTTGTTTTGTTTTGTTTTGTTTTTCGAGACAGGGTTTCTCTGTGTAGCTTTGCGCCTCTCCTGGAACTCACTTGGTAGCCCAGGCTGGCCTCGAACTCACAGAGATCCGCCAGGCTCTGCCTCCCGAGTGCTGGGATTAAAGGCGTGTGACACACACCACCCGGCATCAGAGAAGTTTTAAGGTATCTTTGGGCAAACAATTAGAAGCTCTCACTTGACAGCAGATAAGACCATACTAGAGTGATTAAGTCAAAGAGACTAAAAACTATCAAGCAATCCTCCTAAAAAATAAAATAAAATAAAATAACACCCTTATGGTATCGTAAATCTTCCTCACTCATGCCCATAAAAATTTATTCTAATCTGGCATGTGTGTATTGAAATCATCTTTCCACCTATATCAGTTGAGATAACTGCTCAGTCCTTGGGGAAACAGAGGAGCTACAGTAATAA
Organism: Peromyscus eremicus; assembly: GCF_949786415.1. Lineage (NCBI taxonomy): Eukaryota > Metazoa > Chordata > Mammalia > Rodentia > Cricetidae > Peromyscus > Peromyscus eremicus. The sequence continues at coordinate 78,716,580 of NC_081426.1, read as the reverse complement.
TTCAATCCTAATTGGAGAAGTAAGGCAGGATATGTAGTGGTCAGCCAAACAGGAATACTTGAAACTTCCCTACTATCCCATCTACCTCCTCCCCAAAGGCCAAACTAATAGTGCTTACAAAGGACTAATTCTTGTGAAATAAAATATGTTTAATATCTACACTGATTCAAAGTATAAGCTCACCTGGCCATGCTGCCATTTGGAAAGAGGAAGAACCATTAGCAACCAATGTCTTGCCCATAAAACACAAATAAGAGATTCTAGGTCTATTGAACTCTATCCAACTACCCAGTAAAGTAGCAGTCACTAACTTCAAGGACCATTAAAAGAACATTTGCCCTTCCCCACAGTAGATCTTACCTTAAACTCTGAGGCCAATCAGATAACTCAATACATAATAAAACCACAGTAAGTCCAATGAGTTCTACAGGAATATGGAGCCAAAGTTATGCTCCAAAGGATGGTACCACAAGGATTATATGACCTTGGTGACTAGGTCCTCCTTAAACATGGAAAGAATGACCAGCAAAACCATTAATTCCTCAGTAGAAAGTACCTTATCAGGTATTCCCAAGGATCCATGTATCAATCTACTGGGAGTCAATAGCTAGATGCAATATCTCTACAATAAAATATGCTACCTCAAACCAGAAGATTCTACCCAAAGACCCAGAGGCAAACACCTACACTTGTGTGTTGTTCGAATTTCAGATGGTCTTTTTAATAAAACAAACAAACCCAGAGCCAGATATCAGGGTGAAAGCTGAAAGATCAGAGAAGCAGAACAGCCAGCCTCTAGTTCTTACCTCTATGAAATCCTCAGACTAAAGAGAGTGAGTTCCTGTTTCATCACACCTTATATATCTTTCTCTGCCCTGCCATATTACTTTCTGGGATTAAAGGTGTGTGTGCTTCCCAAGCAAAGGCATGAGATCTCAAGCGCTGAGTGTGTGCCACCACTGCCTGGCTGTTTCTCTTCTATACTGGATCAATGTCATGTAGCCCAGTGTGGCCCGGATGGATGTTTTCCTCCCAAGTGATATGATTAAATGTGTGTGTCACCACTGCCTGACCTCTATGTCTAATCTAGTAGCTGGCTCTGTCTTCTGATCCTTGGGCAAGTTTATTAGGGTACACAATATATCACCATACTTGTGAACCAATGGAAGAGCTCAAAGCTCTATTTTTTTTTTTTTTAAAAAAAGTGGCACCATAATGTCCACTGAGTGGGTGATTTTAAATCTCCTCTGCTCAGGCTTCTCCTATCCAGCTAGAAGTCCTAGTATTTAATCAATAGATAAGAGCATGCCTGCACTCAAGAAAATGAAATAATTCTTCTGCTTTTATTTTTCCTTCCATTTTATCCAGAAATAGGCTTCTGCTAGGACCATTTTATTTTGTTTGTTTTTGTAATTATGTGTACGTTTATGACTGTGTGAGGGTGTGTTCACATGAGTGCAGGTGTCTGTAAAGGCCAGAAGAAAGCATCAGCTCTCTTGGAACTCAAGATAGAGGTGGCTGTGAACAATGAACTGAATTCGCAGTTTCTGCAAGGGCAGTACATGCTCTAAACAACCGACTCATCTCTCCTATCTCTAGTTTACATTTTAAACAAGGTGGCTGACTTCACCAGATGCTAAGTGGCAAAATATTCCCTAAGAACAAGTATCTCTCAGGCCTTCCAATAAGTATGGTGAAATGACCCTCTTGAAGGCTCTACATTCATGTTTTAAGTATCTCCCACATAATTAAATCATCAACAGTGGATCAAGATCAAGACCTAAGGACCCAAATTAGAGGGTTGCTTCTTTAAGACACATCTTTGAGCAAGAGGATGAGTAGCTGGTATAGAAAGAGTAATTTCGAGGCTAAATGAGAAGCAGAGTAAGATGTAGGACCTGGGGAGATGGCTTAGTTTGTTAACTAACAATTTCACAAGTAGGAGGACCTGAGTTTGTATCCTCAACATATACATAAAAGCAAGATTGAGGTTTAAGCAAAAAGTGACCTTGTATATATGTTCAGAATGAGAAGGATATATTTAGGAACATATATTTATGTACATACACATATGCATGTAACAGCAATTAATTGCTGATTTGATGCCCGAATAACCTAGTGGGGAGATATCTGCCTTGAAACTGGAAAAAAAAAATCTTGTTCTTTGAAATACAGATACTGGTCTAACAATACCTAAGACAATGAAGTCCAGCAATCAGGAAACAAAATCTGAAAATTCTTTATTTGTAATACACACAAAATTATACCTACCTTTCTTATAAATAGCATTTTATTTTACTTGCCATAAACTAGTAAGTTTCTGTGGTATACATGCGAGAAGACTGACTATCTTACAAAAGGGAGTTTGCATTAACTAGACTCTTGTTTTACCCAGAACCATAAAATGCAGGAGCAATTCCCAAGGACTCTGGAGTGAGTCTGTTAGGGTCGGAACTGCTCAGTAATTCCCAGTGGTTGTGGGATGTGTAGCTGGAGAATTTTTCTCCAGCTCCCACTGCCAAGTCCCGCCAGTCCTGGAGCCCACTTATAAAATAAACACACAGACTCTTACATTATTTAAACTGCTTGGCCATTAGCTCAGGCCTATCATTGTCTAGCTCTCACTCTTATATTCAGCCCATTTTTATTAGTCTTTACTTTGCCACGTGGCTCGTGACTTACCGGTACTTTACATCTTCCTTGTCTTGGCGGTGGCTCCAGCCACTCTCCCTTTCCTTCCTCGTTCCTCAATTCTCCTCTCTCCTTGTCCCACCTATATTTCCTGCCTGGTCACTGGCCAATCAGTGCTTTATTTACATAGAGGGATATCCACAAGAGGATGGGATTGTCTCTAAATATTAACAGACAAGATACTGTAGTAGTTTCTCTTACTTGAATCTGGAGACAAAGCCAATCACAAATTTTTAATGAGATTTGTTCTCTGTTGGATGATTCAGTAACATTTAGCTTCTTTTTCTAGTGTTTAAAAATGGTGTAAGGTAAATAACCAAGTTAAAACTTAAAGGTCATCCTTTGGTGTCCATAGACAACTGGTTTCAGAACCACCAAAACACATAGATGTTCAAGCTTCTTATGTGGAAGGGGCACACACAGGAATATACCAAGAAATATTTTCTGCTGTGGTCCTGCCATAGCCTGGGTTCAGGTCCAGAGATGGGGAAGGGATGTTGCCGCAAAGAAATGAACTGTCCAACCACCAAATGAATTTTGCACAAGTGGCTAGCCCCAATAGCTCCAGCCATCTTTATATATCAAAAACAAGCATGCTTTTCCATACTAACACGCAAGTTTTTCTCATCCTCCAATGTTAATCTTGGGCAAAAACAAATTTATCAAATATGTTTTCTCCTAACTTTTACATCAAAACATCTTTAAACCAAAACCAAAACTTAACGTTTTCCTAGTTTGGTCAAATATAGAGCCAGGTACATCCTGTCATTACAAAACTAAAAGGTGATTGACATAGGCACACCTTTTCAAGAACAACAATCCCATTCAAAACACACTTACAGAAATAGGGTGATCTGCCTCTGGTCCTGTCAGCACTGAATCAGAACAGCTCCCAGGGTCTGAAGTGACAACTGGAATCCCCAGACAAGAAACCTGGAAAGTATCTGTTCCCAAAAGATTTTAGGGGAAAATATTTGAGAAAAAAAATCGTGTTTCTAGGAATGATCACATCTGTCCCATGCATGATGACAAAATGACACCACAACCTCCAAAAGAATCATCAATATTAGAGAGAGAAGGGAACATGCAGGCCACAGGGTCCCAGCAGTATTCTGTGCTGTCCCAAAGTCCACTGGTCCTTGCTGAGTGAGACTTGTCCCCAGGGGCTTTTGCCTCATCCAGAGACCTGTTGGACAAGCATGCAGATACTGGTCCAAAACGAGGCCACATGGCTCCCAACAGAGGGAGCGTGGTTTACCCCAGTGCTTCAAGTCAGACTTTGAGCCCTTAGATCTGTGACAATAAATTTCTGTTTTATTAAGCCTCCTGATATACAGTCCTGCAAGGTTGGTTTAGTTTGTAGCACAGTGTTGGGTTATTAGATGAAAACTGTTCTCAGGAAAGTCTACTTCGCATGAGGTGCTTTAGCTCAATTTTGTTTCTTTAACTTGTTATTGTTGTAGAGTATTAACACACAAATTTGTTCCAACCATTTTCAGAGTGAACTCCAGACATTTTCAAAATGTCATAAACTTCAAAAGACCAAAAGTGAATACTTTGTATACTGAGCACAAAAATGAATCTCACATGGATGGAATAACGTGTGGACAAGCTATTGTAGCCTCCCATACCTTGAGACATCTAGTGTCTCTCTAGCATTCCTTGCTGGAGCATACACTGTTATGGAGAATATCATTAGGCCTGCAATGGTACTGTTGGTACTAAAATAGACAGATTTCACTCTTATCATTTTTACCCAAACAGTATACTATAATCATTACTTATGTAGCATTCACATTATATTAGGGACTATAGACAATCAAAAGATTATTTAAATTAATGTATGGAAAATTATTGGGAGCCTTTTTCTTGCTCGTGGCAGTGTTTATTTACTCAGCATTTTGAGGCTAAGGCAATAAACTTCAAAATTCATTGTTCACTCAATCTGTCCCCTCATCTTCACACGGTGTATCTTCCCTTTGTGCCATGCCTGTCCTATATATTCATCTTTCAAGATGTAATTCAGAAGAGTTTAGAGGTTCCTGACCCACTCCATTATAACTTCCTTCTGTAAGGGTCCAAGAAGTGCTGAAGGAAGACCAGACTCAAATAATATGTAAAAGCAAAGAGCTTTCATTCTGTAGAAACGACTACCATGCAGGGTGGACCACGTGTACAAAATGGAAACCATGAGAGAGGCACCCAGGCTCCTTTTAAGCATAGCTTAGGGGAATTCCTGAACAGTTAGGTCATCTCAAATATGATTGGTTAAGCAAGCAGCGGTGACAGTAGTACAAATTTGTTTGGCTGAGGTTCTAGTTCTCCCATCTTTGGGCATACTTGGGCAAGTTCAGACAAGTCGGGACATGTTTCAAGTGGGTTGCAGGGACTTTCCTTATTTGGTCATTGTTTTGAAATACTGTAGGAGCTGGCTTGGGCCTAGTAAGTGCTCTCTCTCACATGCCTGCTGTCAGGGGTGTTGTTGATTAACAGTCCTTTGTTGGGAGAGAAATGTGACTTTGCTTCTCTTAAAAACCTGGAACCTGAATTCAGTTGTTTGTAGATGAATTTCTAATTTATTTATTTATTTATTTTTTGGTATTTTGAGACAGGGTTTCTCTGTGTAGTTTTGGTGCTTGTCCTGGATCTCATGCTGTAGACCAGGCTGGTCTCAAACTCACAGAGATCTGCCTGCCTCTGCCTCCCAAGTGCTGGAATTAAAGGCTTGTGGCACTACCACCCGGCTCTCTAAATGGTCTTATTAAATAAAAAAAACATGGAGCCAGATTAAGGGTGAAAATCTTAGAGACCAGGAAAGCCATAGCTAACCTTACCTCACCAATTCCGCAGTTTCTGAATGCGAGCGACTTGCTGTCTACCCATGCCTATATGCTTTGCTGTTCTGCCATCTGATTTGCTTTCTCTGTCCAGCTACATCACTTCCTCTTCCTGCCCAGCTTTGTCACTTCCTGTCTGTCTGTACAGACCTCCAGACCTCCATGGTTAACTAGTGTTGGAATTTAAGGCATGTGCCACCACACTTGGCTTCTATGTCTATCTAGTGGCTGTTCTGTTTTCTGACTCCAGATAAATTTATTTGGGTGCACAATATATTGGGAACACAATGTCACCACAGTTGTTGGGCAAGTTTAATCCCTTCACTTTTTGCTAATCATGAATGTATGACACTAATTTTATTAGGTTAGAACTTTAATGTATCTTTTGGGAATCCATTACAACTTACTTCAGGCAAAGACAAATCCTATAAATCAATAATCATCGTTTGTTGTTTATCTTTGCCTCTGCTTTTTATGGTCACAGACTAAAATTAACTCTGAAGTTAAAGAAGCTTATAAATTGATTGGTTGAGATGAAAAAGGGATTTGCATAGTGGCAGTATAATTTTGCACTCCCACCAGTAAGGGTAAAATGTTCCCATTGCTCCACATCCTCACCAGCATGAGCTCTCACTTGTGTTATTGATCTTAGCCATTCTGACAGATGTAAGATGGAATCTCAAAGTAGTTTTTATTTGCATTTTCCTGATGGCTAAGATGTTGAACATTTCTTTTAGTGTTTCTCAGCCATTTGAGATTCCTTTATTGAGAATCCTCTGTTTAGAATTGTACTACATATTTTAGTTGGATTATGTTAAGTTTTGATATCTAATTTCTTGAGTTCTTGATATATTTTGGTGGTTCCTCAGACAACTGGGAATTGATCTACCTCAAGACCCAGCTAAACCACTCTTGGGCACATACCCAAAGGATGCTGTATCCTACCACAAGGATACTTACTCAACTATGTTCATTGTGGCTTTATTCAAAATAGCCAGAAACTGGACACAACCTAGATGTCCCTCAACTGAAGAATGGATAAAGAAAATGTGGTACATTTACACAATTGAATATTACTCAGCTATTAAAAAAACAAGGTGTCATGAAATTTGCAGACAAATGAAAGGAACTAGAAAAAATTCCCAAATGAGGTACCCTAGATCCAGAAAGACAAATATGATATGTAATCACTTAACAATGGATATTAGCTATTAAGTAAATGATAATCAAACTACAACCCACAGACCCAGAGAGCTTAGGTAAAGAGAAGGGCTCTAGGTGGGCACACATGGATTTTCCAGTGAAGGGAAATAGAATACATATTGTGGGTAGATTGGGCTGGGTGGGGATGGGAGCAGGCAGAATCAAGTGTTGGGGGAAGGGAAGAGGGAGAGACTGTGGGGAAGACAGCTGAAATTGGGGAGGAAGAGTTCGGGAAGTGGTGTGGAAACCTAGTGTAGTGGAAACTTCCTAGACTCTATGAGGGTGACTGTAGCACAGATCCTAATTGGTCTTAAAAATAAAAACCTGGAGCCAGACTTAGGGTAAATGCTAAAAGATCAGAGAGACAAAGGAGCAAGCCATAGCCACCTCTTACCTTGCCAACTCCTCAGCCTGAAAGGGGGGGGCCCAAGCTCCTGTCTCAGCCCACCTTATATTCCTCTCTCTGCCCAGCCATATCACTTCCTGTTTCCTCTTCCCAAGGACTGGGATTAAAGGTGTGTGCCTCCCAAGTACTGGGATCAAAGGCATGAGATCCTAAGTGCTGGGATGAAAGGTATGTGCTACCACTGCCTGGCCTCTATGGTTAATTAGTGGCTAGCTCTACACTCTGATGTCCAGGCAAGCTTTATTTGTTAGGACACAAACAAAATATCACCACAAGTGACCCTAGTGAAGGACTCCTAGTAATTGAGAATATGTAGTCTGAACTGGCCATTATTATTATTATTATTATTATTATTATTATTATTATTATTATTATTTGTATCCAGGCAAAGCTTCCAGTGGTAGGACTGGGTTGCATTCAGTTGAGTTGTTGGCTGTGGAGGTCCCTTGGAGACCTCTAAACAACCCAGGTTGATACTAGGACAGAAGGTTGTTTCCTCAAAACTGATAGTGGGAGCACCATTGAATGTGGCGAGGTTGAGCTGGTGCTTGCATGGAGCCTTTGCCCCTATTTTCTAGTCTCTTTGACATGTGAAGGTACTCTGCAGGCTACCAAAAGAGAAACCTGGACACCAATCAAGCCACAAAAACCTCTACCTATAATCTATTCTTCAGTGGACATCTTACATTTTCTAAGATGTACAGGGGAAATGGTAGCACAGAACTTGTGGGAGTGGCCAACCAATATTTAGTTTAACTTGAGGCCACTCCATGAGAGGAAACCCATGCTTTATACTGCCTAGATGTCTAGGAACTAGAAGCTGGATGGCCCAGGGACCTAGGATAGAACCAAACACAACTGAAAAAAAGAAATCAATGATATGATTCCTAATGATATTCAGTTCCATGTCCTGTACTCATCAGATAGTCTTCCTCTGAAAGTATGTGGGAGTGGATGGGTATTTTTTATGGTACTCTTAAAAGTGGGATCAAGTGAATCTCTAACTCTTTTGTCTGCTCTTGGGACTCTTCCTCTTATTGGGTTTCCTTGTTCAGCCTTGATATGAGAATTGTTGCCTTGTCTTCTTGTATCTTGTTTTGTCTTGTTTGGCTGTAGTCTCTTGGAGGCCTGCTCTTTTCTGGAGAGGAAATGGAGAGAGAATGGATCTGGGGGGGGGGAGAGAGAGTGTTCTGGAAGGAGTGGAGAGAGGGGAAACTGTGGTCAGGATGTACTGTAAGAGACAAGGATCTATTTTTAATAAAAAAATTTAAATAAATTAATGAGGAAATCACTTTCTAAATGATGGTTAAAATAACAGAAAATAGGGTTCATCTAAAGTAGAAATCATGGAAAAGATGCATAGTTATAGAGGATCAAAATTTATATTACCTAATTACAAGGTTTCAGATCTTCAGAGTGAGCCCCAGACCCTAGACATTGTAGGATCTAAGATTTGGAGAATAATTAGAATGTGGAAATTATACCTGAGTCTCAATTCTTGGAGACAGAAATGTTTAAAAGGATTAGAATTATACTACAGTTTTGTCTAACTGCCTTTGGAATTGGCTGAAATTTGGCTGGGTGATCTCAAGAGAGTTAGAATTGGTGGGAGCCAGGACTTTCCCTGAGTCCCAGATACATAGAGGTATGGAGAAGGAACTTAGTTCCTTGTTAATAACCAAGGCATGCTTGTCATGGCCAGTAATGGCGTGGGGCCAGGGCCTTGGAGGAGCTTCAGTTTGGGATCTTGAGATCTAGGACACATACCCCCCAATGGCTATGGTTAGCAGTCCCAAGGCCACTGTGTAATCAGTCTATGACACATTTGAGATACTCTGTGTTTCCTTTGTGCTACGTTTATTGTTTAGTTTTCTGTTGACCTCAACTCATTATCATTATACAATGGATTTCTGCTAACTCTGCTTCATTTTTTCTTCTGCAAGCTATATAAAAAATGCCATGTTGCTTAATAAGATTGCTTGACATTAGACATAACTTGTGCAAGAGTCCCTAACCCCAATTTTTCTGTCTTCATATTTTCTGAACCCTTTGTTCTTCTTCTCAGATACTTGTCATTGATGGTATTGGTCCAGGTCAGGGTGTAGGAGTTGTTTTGTAGATATATCCATTGGGACTTTGGTCCACATTTCTGTACTTTGATTGGTTTTGGCTTTCTGTAATTGTCTTCATCAGTTGCAAAGTTACTTTGATGAAGGTGAGGACTAAGCTTCTCTGTGAGTATAACAACAAATGTTTAGAGAATAGCTAGGAACTGAACTTGTTTAGGAGAGTGGTTGTTTTAAATTCTCCTCCAAGATCCATAGCTTCACTAGCCCTGGGTAGTGTCCAGTACCAGGCATGTGTCTATTGCACTCTCTTAGAGTTATCATACAATTCTGGTGGTAGTTGTGATTCACAGGTGTCATGGCTGTGTAGGACAGTTAGTTGATTTTTCTCCTTTGTAATTTTGTATAGCAACTTCTGATACCATGGAAGCTAGTCCTGGGGGGAAGGCATTCAAGTCAATTCACAGTCACAGGGGCCTGTGAGCTCTGTGTTTGAAATGTATGGTAAGTTCAGGAACAGGGATTTACCTTCCACTTCGCAAGGACAATCAAGGCAACAGCAACAGTTTGTAAGGTTTGGGAGTCTCTTGCCCAACCCTGACCAACAACTCAAGGGAAGGCTTCTCATGCCTGGTTTGGGTGGCTTTGGCTCTTGGAGGGAGCATCATCAGGCCAGATGTGACAATTTCATTTAACTATATATGTATATTTGTACATAGACTTAAATGTATTTTTTTTAAAGATTAATAGTTAATAGGATGGTTCCTCATCACTTTTTCAAATCCTTACTGTTATTTTACCCTCCTTTCTCCTTCTGTATTTCTCAGTACTGGAAATTCTTGACAACCATTTACTAGGAGTAAGGAGTGAAGTGATATTTTATAGTACTTTGTGCATTTTTTATTGAAATTAAGACTGTAATGAGATTGACTGATATCCTTCTAATATCACTGGACAAAGTTATAAAAGAAAAAGCTAGTCAATTAAAGTCAAGGATCAAGTGTAATAACCAAGAGTTTCTCTTTGTACCCAAAAGTCTAAATAAAATCCTTTAGTTATAGGATGGACATTTCTAATGTTCAAACATATTGTCTACTTTCTGCTCAAATTTTTTGCTGGCTCATGTCTGGAAGCCTCGCCATTAAGTTGAAGAATTAGAAAAAAAAAATAAGTATTTTGTAGAGAGCCGTGCACGGCCGTGCCTCAAAGATGGCGCGGCGTCTGGTTTCTGCCTTCCCGATGGCAGATGCTCCTTATTTGGCTAAGGCTAGGATCTGGCTTGCTTCTGCACACCTGGACCTAATCTGGCTTGCTTGCATATGTCTGACCCTAGCGGCATTGTCCACGTGGCACCACGGGGTTGATTGCCCAGTGGCTATAAAGGGCGTGGGCTGACTTTCCCGAAGGGTGATTGTGAGAGTGACTGGGAGGGTGACTGTGAGAGTGACTGTGAGTGAGAATGAGAGAGACAATGGGAGAGTGAGAGTGAGTGAGAGAGAGAGAGAGAGAGAGAGAGAGAGAGAGAGAGAGAGAGAGAGAGAGAAAGAGAGAGAGAGAATGAGTGAGAGAGAAGAAGAAAATGACTTTCCCCGGGGTCAGAAGATTGTTCAAGGTTCCTGAATAAACTGCTTAGAGAAGAGCCTGGCGTCGCGTCATCCTTGCTGGTCCAGGCGGACGCGACAGTATTTGCTTCAAATGAAGAAAGGAACTTTGAAACAAATATGGTATTTTGAAACAACTAGCTGCCAACTAAAGGAAAATATTTTCTGAGCATTTTATCTGACTTTGGAGGGTATAAATATTCTAATATTGGCCGCTCCAGGCTTCTAGTGCTCAGGTGGGACTGTGAGTTGCAAGGAAATGCCACAGGCAACTACAGAATCATGAAAGGACAGAATTGCTCATAGGAGTGTTGACATTGTCCTTCCCCTCACACCCTCAGTTCGCCATCAAGGTTCAACAGCACTTACAGCTGAAAGACCTATAAGGATAAGATGCGATTTATCAAGGAATTTCTAGGAAAACCTAAAAGCAACAGAGGAAACCAAGACAGGGAAACAAGAGAAACTAATCGTCTTGCATTTCTTTGATAGAAAAATAAAATAAAAAATATAGCCTAATCAGCATGAGCTAATATCTAGCAATCAGACAATACGAAATACAGATGAGAATGTAGATCAACTGGAACTTTTATTCATAACGTATTGTAATCTGTGATGGTGCAAATCCATTTGCAAAATGGTTTGTCAATTTCTTATACATGTGAACTATGTAATAATACAGTCCAAACTTAATACACAGAGATGTTAAAACAAATCTAACAAAAACTGTTTCCATAAAATCTTGAGCATGGGTGTTTATAGCTGGTTTCTTTTCCAAAAAAGTGGACAGTATGCTATACCCACAGGATATTGTTTAGTAATGAAAAAGAGTCATCCAGCCACCAAAAAGCAAGAAACAGTTTGAATTAGTCGAAGAAGCCAATATTGGAAAGTTACACACTCTTTGACTCCAACTAAAGAACATTTTGAATCAAGTAAATCTACAGCGAGTATAAGGACCACTGGTTGCTAGCCACTCAGGAAAGGGGAAACAGGCTTTGTGGGGTGAGGGAAAGGAATTTTTGAAATGCTGAAAGTGTTGTGGGAGCTTCTATAATAGTGGATTATATTATGGCATTATTCAATTATTATTATATATGAAATTTAAAGTATGTTGCAAATTTTAGTTAAAAGTAATACACAATATTTGCTCTTTTGTACTACAGTATCGCAATATGCCAAAGGCAAGGAGGAAACTATGTAAGAGCTATGTGAGCCTTTGCCCTTTTATCTGCTCAGTCTGTTGAATTAGTATGCAAAATATCTCATACCACTAACAATAATATCATTTGTAAAGCAAATTCCAAGATCCTTAAATGAGAAAGTTTTATGACAGAAAGAAAAAGGAAAAGCTCACTAGTCACAAATAAGAGAAAACGATGGTCTTGGCAACATTTTCTGCATTGATTCATGCCTGCCTTACAGTTTCTTTCAGTATTTTGGAATATAATATGAGAATGCCATCTGAAAAATTCTAGGGATAAAGACAAATATAAAGACAAATATTAAAAATAATAGTATTTTGCTGGGCGGTGGTGGCGCACGCCTTTAATCCCAGCACTCGGGAGGCAGAGGCAGGCGGATCTCTGTGAGTTCGAGGCCAGCCTGTGCTACCAAGTGAGTCCCAGGAAAGGCACAAAGCTACACAGAGAAACCCTGTCTCAAAAAACCAAAAAAAAAAAATAGTATTTTTTTCTAAGATATTTTTCTTGTTTAAAGATACAAAGGAGAAAAGTTCAGAATTGATTCAACATTTTGTACTCTTCTTGTACCCATCATTCATTGATAAGCATCAAGTTTCAAGGCTACTTTTACTATTGGTTTACTGATTTAATTTCAGGAGGTTAAGTTTTTCAGAAACTACTGTACTTACTGTGTAGATATTATTTACTTATAGACTGGTTAGGATTGCTTCCATCAACTTTTATAAAAGAAATTAGGAACTTTCATTCAAGAATTACTTACCCAATGCTTATTCTACTGGATACAGGGCAGTATCTAATTGCAGAGTATGACCCTGCTTCTGAGTTAGGTGTGGTTTAATAATGAAGCTTGATTGTGACATAGTTGAGTAGATCCTAGCTAAAAGTAAATGTAAGACTTGAAGTCATTTGAGAGATATCTAAGTTTTAATATCTCTCAAACGAGGGCAACTTAATTTGAAAATGCATTTACCTTGCGGTACTGGTGGAGCTGAAGTGTAGGAACAACTGACAATCTCCTTCCCTAGATCTAAAGCAGATTCACACAAAAATGAAGCACTATTGGAGTCCACAGCCCTGGGGACATTTTGTCCTGCTTAATTACAGCAATGACAGTGACTTTTGTCTGGAACCTGAGTGCTATACAACTTGGATTTGGAAGAGAGTGGACTAGGGCTTCCCCAAAAGTTACCCCAAAGGGAGTGCTGTTTATTAAATTTATTTTTTCTAGAAGTGTATTTATTCTTCTATATTATAGGCTGTTTTAGAATTACAGGCAACACTTGTTTTCTGAGATTATAATGTAGTTATGACATTCCTCCATCCCTTTCCTCCCTCCAAACACTCCTGTATATACCTACCCCTTTCAAATTCATGACCTCTAATTGCTATTGTATGGATATATGTATATCTATCTATCTATCTATCTATCTATCTATCTATCTATCTATCTATCTATCTATCTATCTATCTCTATATCTATCTCTATATCTATCTCTATATCTATCTCTATATCTATCTCTATATCTATCTCTATATCTATCTATCTATCTATCTATCTATCTATCTATCTATCTATCTATCTATCTATATTCCCAACATAATCTTTCAGTATGTATAATGTTGTTTTTATGTATGTTTTCAGGGCTGTCCATTTGGCATTGGTCCACCAACTGGCATTCTCTTTCCTGTGGAGGACCACCTCTTCTACTTCCAGAATCTTAAGTTGTATAGGCAATAGTTTTAAAAAGAATGTACTTCTCCATTGTCTTGTTAGGACATGGTTAAGATCTACAAAGCTTTCTTTTGCTGGTCTCTTGCTCCACAGTCATAACTATTTATGTTCTTCCTTTTTAGCTTTTTCTTATTACTTATTTAAGCTTATTGTTTGCAATAACCGCTTTACCTTTATTGTTTATTCAGCAGCGAGTAAAAGATTTTCTCACTCCACACTAGCTCCTGTTTTCCTCCAGGCCTCCTCTCATCTCCTTGTTCACTTTTTCTCACTCCTGTATAAATGGGCAATTTAATGAAAGATATAATTAGGATAATTTAAGATTTACATATGAGTGGGGGAGCAGGAGTAGAGGCCATCTGAGTGAATGAACCTTACCAGATGATTAAATACCACTGCAGGTATTTCTCTCAATCCATTGCATTGTAGCCCAGCCCTACAAGTTAGTCTCTGCCTGCTTCTCTGGCTGTTAGAACAAAAGCTCACAAGAAACCTTCCAAGTGGTCAAACAGTTCTCATTTTTTTTTTCAGCTTAAAACTTGAGCTGCCATTTGAAGAGAACTAAACCAGATCATTTCATTTCTTTCACGGGATCATCTGGACAGGTTGTACTTCTTATTTTTGATATTAATAGATTTTAAATATTGAAAATAAAAAAATTTGTGTCATTTACTATGTTGTTAAAAATACAGGGGCGATAAAATCTGTATTGATACTATGCCTAATTGATAACATGAATCATTTAAAGCCTCTTAAAATTGTCACAAAAATATTTTTTAGATATGCTTTGATATCTAAAGATTTTCAAATAAAATTTAAGTATCATAGATACCTGGAAAGTACTGAATGCAATTTCTATAAAGGATCTTGAAAATATCTTCTTAGGTAAACAACTTAAACAATACAGCAAAAGTGTAGGTTTATTGATAAATCATTCATGTATATTTAATTTGCAAGCTGCTGTTCATTTTTGATAGAATTTTTGATTGTGGAAGCTAGCCAATCAAAAATACAGTCTAATAACTAGATTAATAAACCTTTCTCAGAGTCTCCTTTGTGTCACATGCTGTGGTAGAAATATATACAAAAAGACAGCTTCTACGTTCGGCTACTTTACTCAAATCCAGACGAAAACTGAGAGCCAAAATCCTCAGCTTTCCTCATAGTAAGAAGGGGCGGCAGTCACACAGAGAAGGGCAGTTGGGTAAAGTTCAGGTTGGGAGGTATGAGAGGAAATGCTGTCATTTTAAACAATTTATGCTACTGTTTCTCTACAACTGGTGCCTATTACCCTCGGGAAATAATGTCGACAATTTCTGACTGAAATACACATGTTAAGGGAAAACACACATGTAGTGAGTGAGTGAATCTGTGTGTTATAGTTTGAGTCAATATATGAAAATAATGAGGGTAGGAAAGAGGCCTTTTGATGGTGGTGCTTTACCTATGAGACTAAGTTGATTACAAAGTGACAGCTTCATGTCAGGCTCCTGCTTAGTGGTGGGTTAGCCACTTCCAACTAAAGGCAAACCAATTCTTAGAAATGTGGCTCAACCCACAAAATCCAATTCACCCGAATAAACAAATGAATAAGGTAAGTGTTGACTATTATAGGTCTTTTTAAAAATGGACATTTCTTTCTTGTAAATGCCTATTTTCAGTAAGCCAGTAGACAATTCTGAAAATAACTTGATGGCTAATTTCTGTTTGGGGAATAGAAATAATATTTTCAAATTGTTAAGTCTAGGTGCCTCATACACTTTTCAAAGTTGCAATTGCAGGGACTGGGGTTTTTTTTCCCTTTGGGAAGAATAGACATGACTAATACTATTTTGTGGATTCATAACACATAGAAATTGTTCTCTGAATAACAACAAACAAATGACCTTGTCTGCCATCTAGAGATGTATTGAAATGAATAGCATCTTGGGTAGGTTGTCTTAGAGACATTCAGAGAATAAATGCCAGAAAACACAACACTGGTTATTAAAGTGAGGAAACAAAGTATTAATTATTAATTTTTCTAGGATCTTTGAATTTATAAAGTATGTCCTTGAAAATTGTTAACGGCACATTAAATAATAATGTGCTTTCCATGGCTGAACGATTGTGTTACCATGCCATTTACCTTGACCCACTGAAGCATCTCCCAGCACATAGTTTAAAATTTTGACCAGGGAGTGAATGAGAACAATTCTGCTGAGGCTTGTCACTTTGGAGCAAATCATTCATTAAGAAGGTCAATTGTTTTTGAGAGTTAGAAAAATAAAATCAAGGTCAGTGACTCCAACGGGCTTTTCTATAACCTCAGCATTCCCTATTTCAGGCATAAGTTTTGCAGCATCTTAATTTTACTTCCCTTTAAATACATTTATCAAACATTTGAAAGCCTTTCATTCAATGACATATATTTAGGAATAGATTTGGTTTAGATACTGGACAGTATCTTAATAAATGCAGTCCATCTTTATTATTTAATGCAGATACAATGAACTCTCTGTTGAAATATGGTTGCATTTTAAGACTTCTTAGTCTTTCCATATGCATCATCAATTTTGACAAAATTGAAAATTATTTTTCCATTCATCATAGAATCTTATATGTTTATATAAATATAAATATAAATATAGATATATCCCCTACATTATTATATAGCATTTAAATTATACTCTCCTCTGTCTTGCATAGTTTTACCTGTTTATATTAAAGTTAAATGACTTATGTTTCTAATAGGAGTAGAAAGTACTTAAACACTAAGAATATATACATATCTATATACATATGCTTTTTCCATTTTTTAATTGAATACAGATTCTTTTCTCATACACTATTATCCTGACTATAGTTTCCCCTCCCTGTACTAATATTAAGCACGCTTTCACCCATGTAGCAGGTAAGGAGCAGACATTTAACTGGCTTTTATATACATAGTTATTTTTAATGTGAAAACATTGCAAAGTGCATAAAAATTGTAAAACATCTCTTTTTTCCCCCCAGCAACCACTTTGAGATGGGGACTTCAAGACCTGGGGATTGTGAAGTCTTTGTTGAGTTCCGTGGAGTTCTAATGGATAAACGGTTCACCAAATATTGGGATGATGTTGAAACATTCTTGGCAAGGCCAGATGATATTGTCATTGCTACTTATCCTAAATCTGGTAAGTGTCCTTGCTACGAACGGATGTTGTTTTGACATATAAAAATTATAAATAAACCTACTTTGAATCATCAGTATTAAAGTGTTTACTTGACTGAAACTCATTTTTCATATTAAGGACAGTTGTATTAATTTTGGTTTCAAAATAGTAATAAATTGCACATTATCAACTCTATTCCACAATCTCAATTTCCAAGGACACTATTAGTAACCCCATTAAGTCACTGATAAATGGAAATTATTGATCATGCAGTTATCTTATTTAATACAGATGAGTCATTTTGAGACATGCATTGCATAATGAATATTTAAAACTGCTGCATTTATATTATAGCTGTGTATGTGGATTATAAACTCTTTCAAAGGTAATCAAAAACTCTCTTTTAGGCAACCACCTCCTTTTCATTGTATATACTCAAAAACTTTAATTTCATTATATATATTCACAGATGCAATTCCTTTTTTCTGAGGTTATCTCTACTGCTATAAGTAGTTCTAGAGTCTTAAAGTTGTATACTTTAAAAGCCAGAGAAGCCCAATCTTGTATTCTCTGTTTGCTTATTAACATTTGACACTTAAAAATGAATCAGTTATCTATTTATGACCATATGACCTTATAATTCCAATACTTAGGAAATATGAGAATCATGAGTTTGAGACCAGCCATAGCTACACTGAGGGACTCTGTCTCAATGAAACAGAATCTCTCTCACACACACACACACACACACACACACACACACACACACACACAATTATATATATTTCAAGTGTACACACTGTGAGAGAGACCCACTATGTCTTGGGCAACACTTCCCTGGAACTATTCTTTTATTTCTCTTCTTGGCTCAGCTAAATGGCAGCACTGACATCTGAAGAAAGCACACGGCAATGCTGGCTTCAACCCTTGTTTATATTTATCCAAAACTGTTGATGTAACCAACCTTCTTATTAAATAAGAAACACAGAACCAATGCAAAGAAGAAAGCCAAGAGGTCAGAGCTAAGAGCTAAAACCTTACCCTTCCTCCTGCAGTGGTCCTACCTCTCCGAACCAGAGCTACCCCTGTGTTAAAGTCTTTATATAGAGTTCCTGTTCTGCCTTCTCATTGGTTATAAACCCAACCTCATGACCGCCTCGTCATGGCCTGTCTGTATAGGCCTCCAGATTTTCCATGATTGGTATTGAGATTAAAGGCATGTGTATCCAATAATGGCTGTATCCCTGAACATACAGAGACTTACCCAGCTCTGCCTACCAAGTGCTGGGATTACAAGCGTACGCCACCACTGCCCTGCTTTCCCTATGGCTTGCTAATAGCTCTGACCCCCAGGCAACTTTATTTATTAACATACAAATAACATTTTAATACAAATAAAATATCACCATATTTCCCCTTTTCTATTTTAATAAAAAGAAAAAAAAGAAAAAGCTTATAACTAACATAAGAAAAACTATATACAAAAGTACAATAACTATATACAATATATACAAGTAATAAATACCTAAACAGGCCGGGCGGTGGTGGTGCACGCCTTTAATCCCAGCACTCGGGAGGCAGAGCCAGGCGGATCTCTGTGAGTTCGAGGCCAGCCTGGTCTACCAAGTGAGTTCCAGGAAAGGCGCAAAGCTACACAGAGAAATCCTGTCTCGAAAAACCAAAAAAAATAAAAAAATAAAAAAAAAAATACCTAAACAATGTCTAGTTCATTTGTATTTGACAAATTCAGAGAAAATAATTCCATTATCTATTCTACTGTATCTAATTCACTTTCTATCCTAATTAATCTTCAACTATAACTAATTAATCTTCAACTCCTGCAGAGACCCAAGAAGGAAATAATATTAGCTAACAAAAAAATAAAAACAGGAAGTATATGCAAGCAACTTCCAAAAAATTATGAGTTGACAGAAACAGCCAGCTGCCTGGACAATCATCTGAGGTTTCTCCGCAGTGTTGGGGCATCATCTTCAGCCTATAGGCTTAGCGTATCTGACAAAATCATTTGTGAAATAGAATGTACACAAGGTCAACAGTTCAACCTCACATTCCAGAAATACCTGAATTCCACTAGTGTCATGTCATGATTCAGGATTTTAAATTCTGGAAATTGTTGATGTTTTTTGAATTCAGCTGTCCATTCTTCTTGGCTATGTGTGTATGTGGCTTCATTGCAGCATCCTGTTCTTCTCCACATCCCTCTATTAAATGCCATTCTACTTTTGAGAGGTGTGAGCTTAATTACTCTTCAAGAATAACTGTTTCAAATACCTTCCCATTGCACATCAGAAGCCATCGGCCCACTGCCTGTTAAGCTGCCTTCAAAGAAAAGGGCACTGTACCTTTCCTGGATTGCGAAGGCCACTTCAGGGATGGTGCCATATTGTTCTGGCCTCAGAAGATGCCTTTTGATAAAGCCATAACCACACTTGTTTTGACAAGAATCAGCAGTCCTTTGTTTCGTGTCCTGTCTGTCCTGTTTGTCAGCAGTTGATTCAAAAATACTTTGTTGTCCAGTGGCTAACTTTTGCCACAATGAAAGTTAACTCCAATTGCAGTTTTTTCAATGCCTATATTTTCTCTGAAGTAGATTGGTACTGCCAGGAGCCGACATGTCTCATAGTCATAACAAAAAAGCAAAAATTTTCTAAGTTATTAAAACATTTTAAATGCCATATTCTGTAGATCTCTGAAGGGTTTGAAGATAACCTGTCTATCTAAAATATATCTACTCAATCTTGAAAACATACCTAATATAACTACAAGTTCTATTATAATGTCTAACTACTAACTTTCATTTCTTTATATCCTAATAGTTGGTAATAACAACATTCAAGGATCAGAAAACTGCACTGCATTGTTAAATGAATGGTACAATTAAAAATATACATATAGCATTTTCTAACAATATCAATTTCAATATATATAATTTGTATACAATATAAAACAATCCAATCCAATGTAAAGTATTTACATTTTTCTTTTCTTTTCTTTCTTTTCTTTTTTTAAATAAGAACCTTAAATCTAATCTCCTTTGCTTAGCCCTTTTCCTCACCCTTGACAACAACTTGTAACCAACCCCCCTAATCAATGAAAATTAACCCAGACCCAAAACCCATTAAAAGACCAAAAATAAACCACCCATCCCACATCACCTCTTTGGGAATGTGGGTGTCGTATTCTTGAAATTGCTTCCTGCTGGGTATGGGAGAAGGTTTCTTTATCCTGAAAGAAAAATTTTAGATTAATTGTCAAATTCTAGGAAAGGTAAATATATCCTTCATTATCCAGTCTGTGTATAATGCCAAAGTTCAGGGTTTATCTCAAATCCTTATTCAAGTAGTCTTTGAGACTGGATCATATCAGCTAGTTCTCTCAAAATTGCTCTGAGCACTTTGTAGTTCAAAGCTGATCTGTAGATGATGTTTGTCAGCTTAGTGATGTTATTATTGTCCACGTGGAATTGTTGTTGTTGTGGGGCCCCATCTTCTTCCTGGATACTTCAGTTGATGTTAGGCCTGACCGTGATTTCCTGCAAAAAACTGATAAGAGACTCGAACACAAAGACTATATATGAGGCTTTTTAGAATTAGTTAGCACTCTATATGACCATTTGTATCTTAACAAAGTTTAAAATGTATATATATCTATATATATTAATCTTGTAAATTTTGATATAAAATTCATACTTTAAGAAAAGTTTAAAGAATCAGAATAGAATCAAAGAGTTGAGATTAGTAATAGAATAGTCCCTTAATTAATTTGGCTTTTCTCCTGTCCCATAGCAGAAGATGGCTCTTTTATTCTGGCATGATACAGGGAGTTTGCATTTTCCTTTTAACAACATGCTTGAGTTTAAAGAAGGAGAGAGCCATTCTCCAACTCCGAAGTCAGCTTTAAATTTTAATTGAACTGAGACTATTAGAAGTTAATAGTGTTAAATCTTTAAAGAAAAGCAGAAACAAACATTTAGGAAGACATAAAATTTTTTAGATAACATACCCATATGCCATTTCACTCTGTTTCTTAGGATAGACGATTTGTCCCTTTTCTTCAGTTGTCTCATTTGTCTAGTGTTATTCAAATTCCTCAACCTTCATTCTCCTAAAAGACAAAAACAAAAACCTTTCCCCAAGGTTTTTTTGGGATGTTTCTTTTTGGTAAGTTATTATCTGATTAAATGAAAAGCCATGTGTTACTGGTTAGTTTAAATTGGATGTTCATGATAGTTGATGAACTATCACCTCCTCTAATTAAGAGGTCTCTCTTGTTCAAATTGAACCTTTATGAATTTTGATGGTACCCACAGCTTATCTTCTTCTGTAGAAATAAAAGCAAAACCTCGTCCCCAATGTAACACATATCCTGGTTTCCATTCTGAGGTCAGCACATCCTTAAAGTATATAGGTTGATTTAATTCTGTAGTTTTTTTCTATTATCCAATGTCTCTCTGCAGCTGTTGTTCCTTTCTCATTGGCATTGAGAAAATTCAAAGTTAATAGAGCATTATGTAGTCTATTTCTGGGGTTTTTTGTTACTCCTTTTTGTTTATTTAGCATATCCTTTAGAGTTCTGTTTGATCTTTCTATAACTGCTTGACCTGTAGGATTATGTGGTATACCTGTAATATAATTTATATTATAATAAGCAAAAAACTGTTTTATTTTAACAGAGACATATGATGGAGCATTATCAGTTTTGATTTGTGCAGGTATACCCATAATGGCCATAACTTCTAGCAAATGAGTGATTACAGAATCAGCTTTTTCAGAACTCAAAGCAGTTGCCCATTGAAATCCTGAATAAGTATCGATAGTATGGTGTACATATTTCAATTTTCCAAATTCTGCAAAGTGAAACACGTCCATCTGCCAGATTTCATTCCTCTGAGTACCCTTTGGGTTACATCCTGCTGGTAATGGCATTTGATTGTAGAAGGAACAAGTAGGACATTTCTTTACTATTTTTTTGGCTTGTTGCCAGGTTATGGAAAAATCCTTTTTTAAACCTTTACTATTGACATGATGTTTTTTTATGAAATTCTGAGGCCTCCAGCACATTTCCTATCAATAATTTATCAATCTCATTATTGCCTTGTGCTAGAGGGCCTGGCAGACCAGTATGGGATCGGATGTGAGTAATATATAAAGGATGACTCCTTTTTCTGATTGTATCTTGTAATTGAATAAATAGTGAAGTTAATTCTGAAGCATCGTGGATAAATTCTGCAGTCTCAATATGTAACACTACTCTTTCAGCATACTGAGAGTTAGTTACTACATTGAGAGGTTCTGAAAAATCCATTAATACCAACAGAATAGCATACAATTCTGATTTTTGAACTGAATTATAAGGACTTTGAACCACTTTACTTAAATTTTCTGATTTGTAACCTGCCTTTCCTTGTTTGTTGGCATCTGTATAAAATGTACGAACTCCAGATATGGGTTTTTTCCTCACAATTCAAGGCAAGATCCAATCAGCTCTCTTTATAAGATCAATTCTATTGCTTTTGGGATATTTGCTGTTAATTTCTCCCAAAAAATTACTACAAGCTTTTTGCCAAGCTTCATTTTCTATCCATAATTTTTCAATGTCCTCCTTAGTTAAAGGTACAATTTCTGCTGGGTGTATTCCAGTTAATAGACGAAGTCTCAATTTTCCTTTCCAAATCAAGTCAGAGATTTTTTCCACATAAGTTTTTAATTTTTTATTTGGTTTATTTGGTAAAAATATCCATTCCAATATAACATCTTCCTTTTGCATTAATATTCCTGTTGGGGAATGCCTAAAAGGTAAAATAACCAAAATGCAATCTAGCTTTGGATCAATACGATCTACGTGCCCTTCATGTACTTTCTTTTCTACCAAGGCCAATTCTTTCTCAGCTTCAAGTGATAATTCTCTTGGACTATTTAAGTCCTTGTCACCTTCTAAGGTTTCAAACAAATTGTTCAGTTCATCATTTTTTTACCCCAACAATAGTTCTTAGAAGAGAAATGTCTCCAAATAATCTTTGAAAGTCATTAAGAGTCTGTAGTCGGTCTCTCCTAATTTGCACCTTTTGAGGTCTAATTTTTTGAAGTTCTATTTATATCCTAAATAATTAATAGAATCTCCTCTTTGTAACTTTTCAGGAGCAATTTGTAATCCCCAGCAAGGCAAAATTTTCTTTACCTCTTCAAACATTCTTTCTAAAGTATCTGCATTTGAGTCAGCTAAAAAATATCATCCATATAATGATAAATTATAGATTTAGGAAATTTTTTACGTACCACTTCTAATGGCTGTTGTACAAAATATTGGTACAAAGTTGGGCTATTCAACATTCCCTGTGGGAGAATCCTCCATTGAAATCTTTTAACCGGTTGAGAATTATTATAAGTAGGCACCGTGAAAGCAAATCTTTCTCTGTCTTTTTCTTGTAAGGGTATTGAAAAGAAACAGTCTTTCAAATAAATAACTATGAGAGGCCATCCTTTTGGTAACAGAGTAGGCAAAGGAATTCCAGATTCTAGAGAGCCCACTGGCTGAATTACTTTGTTAATTGTTCTAAGGTCTGTTACCATTCTCCATTTACCAGATTTCTTTTTAACAACAAATACAGGAGAATTCCAAGGGCTGGTTGATTCTTCAAAATGATGAGCATTTAACTGTTCTTCTACCAGCTCTTCTAAAGCCTGGAGTTTCTCTGTTGTTAAAGGCCATTGCTGAACCCATACAGGCTTGTCTGTTGACCATTTTAAAGGTAGAGCTCTTGGTGTTTTTGGAAGATTATCAGTTGTTGTGCCCTGTTCTTGTATGATATGGATGGCTGGTGAGCACTCATTAGAATAATATCTTTTAATATTTCTCTCAGAAACATGTACTAATTTATGATTTGTTTCTGATATTGGAGAGATATTAATCTGAGTATTCCATTGTTGTAACAAGTCTCGACCCCACAGGTTCATAGCTGTTAGCCATATATGGTTTTAATTTCCCTTTTTGTCTTTCTGGACCTATACATTCAAGCCATCTTGCACTTTGTTTCACTCGAGATAATGTCCCAATTCCTAACAGTTGAATGTTTACCTCCTGAAGAAGCCAAGTTGGATGCCAAAGTTCTGGTGCAATTATGGTAATGTCCGCACCTGTGTCTACCAGACCAGACAACAAAACACCATTTATTTTTATTGTTAGTAGAAGTTTGCCAAAAAATTTTCTTTATGTTTTTTTCCTGAATTTCCTATTTTCTCTGTTTCACCACCTCGACCAACATGATTTATTCCAATAGACATTTGGTTATTTAGTTGCTTTGAGTAGGGGTTTCCTCTACAACTGCAGGAAAGGTTTGAACTGGATTTACTGTGGGGGCCTGCCTGAGGCCCCTCTGGGAGTTTCCCGAAGCTCGAGGCAGAGGATTACCCTGTCTGTCCCTTGTTGATCTACATTCATTGGTCCAGTGTTTTCCCTTACCACACCTTCTGCATACTCCAGAAGGAAGGGGCATTCTGTTGCCAGTGTTCCTTGAAGAAACATTATTTCTAGGAATGACCTGTTTACAATCCCTTTTCAGATGTCCTTGCTTTCCACATCCAAAACATCTAACATTTCTCAAACCTTTTGAAATTGCTTTTCCTACCCACATATCATCATGGTCATAAGCCTCAACATTAACTGTGTCTCTAATCCAGTCTTCCAAAGGTGCATATCTTGCCTTTAACGGCCTGATTATTCTTTTGCATGCTGCATTCGCATTCTCAAAGGCCAAAGATTCAATTATTATCTGACTCGCCTCTGAATTCGGGACCATTTTCTGTACTGCTGAAGTCAATCTTTGTAAGAAATCTGTGAAAGATTCTTTTGGGCCCTGTATAACCTTTGTAAATGACTCAGTTTTTTTCCTGGTTCTTCAACTCTGTCCCATGCATTCAAAGCTGCCGTTCGACATAGAACTAGGGTTTGGACATCATATAAACATTGTGTTTGTACTGAAGCATATTGGCCTTCTCCAATAAGCTGATCCTGGCAGACTTGTATTCCGTTATCCCTCCATTGTTTTTCTATATTTTTAGCCTCATTATTGAACCACATTTTCCACTGAAGATTTTGTCCAGGTTCAAGAACAGCCTGT
Source organism: Peromyscus eremicus (assembly GCF_949786415.1). Classification (NCBI taxonomy): domain Eukaryota; kingdom Metazoa; phylum Chordata; class Mammalia; order Rodentia; family Cricetidae; genus Peromyscus; species Peromyscus eremicus. The sequence continues at coordinate 78,691,565 of NC_081426.1, read as the reverse complement.
GTCAATTCCCGCCAGTCCTTTGGTATAATCCTATTACAAGTTGACCAGGTGTTTAACATTCGCTTTACATATGGGGAGTGCATGCCATAAGATGCTCTTGCCTCCTTAAATCTTCATAAGTCTAACATTTTAACTGGAACCCAAGTATTTTGTTCATTCTCTTCCTCAGGTAGCTGCTGTATGGCTACCGGATAAATTAAGGGTGATTGTGTGAAAATTGGCTTTCTTTCTGTAACCTTGTGATCCAATTTTGAAACAACTTCACTGTTTATTTCTTCTGTCTGAATTTGAATTTCTCTATAATTCATTTGTACCAGTTTAACAAGTTTTTCTAAGACTGTTATCCTGGCACTTAAATTGACTATCTTTTTAAATAGTAAAATGAAGATAAGAAAAGTAATAAACTGAATAATTTGATCAATATTAATCTTCTCATATAGTTGTTCCATTGTCAGAGTGCCTAAAATTTCAAACAAAGCCCAATTTTCTTCCAATGTACACATAAAGCCCATTTTTTTTAATGTAGAAAAAATTCTCTTTTAAATAGATATGTTAATTGACTTACCAAGTCTGGGTAGAACAGTAGAATCCAAGGGAATTTCAAAACAGCCTCCTGGTGTTCAAGGTGTGAATCCAGAGAGAGAAAGAGAGAGAGAGAGAGAGAGAGAGAGAGAGAGAGAGAGAGAGAGAGAGAGAGAGAAAGCGTAACCACTTGAGCCGAGTCAAGCCTTGGCTTTACAGGCAGGGGCCCTGTTAGGCAGGGCAGGCCTGAGTTGTTTGTAGCAGTTGCAAGTAGCTCCAGCTGCGGGTCAGTCAGGCCTGGGCCCAAGCTAGGGAGCCGGGCCGCCCAGGCCAGAAAACGGACCTGCCGCCAAGCCAAGCCAAGTGGTTTTTAATGGATTCTTGTCACGTTGGGCACCAAATGTTGATGTAACCAACCTTCTTATTAAATAAGAAACACAGAACCAATGCAAAGAAGAAAGCCAAGAGTTCAGAGCTAAGAGCTAAAACCTTACCCTTCCTCCTGCAGTGGTCCTACCTCTCCAAACCAGAGCTACCCCTGTGTTAAAGTCTTTATATAGAGTTCCTGTTCTGCCTTCCCATTGGTTGTAAACCCAACCACATGACTGCCTCATCATGGCCTGTCTGTATAGCCCTCCAGGTTTTCCATGATTGGTCGCCACCACTGCCCTGCTTTCCTATGGCTTGCTAATAGCTCTGATCCCCGGGGAACTTTATTTATTAACATACAAATAACATTTTAATACAAATAAAATATCACCATACACAACTATCCATCAAAATGTTTCGCCTGCTTATTCTAGTAGTTATTCCTCACAATTGTCATCTTACTGGATATCTCATCTTCTTTGCACCACTGTATTTACTCTATCAATAGATTTCTTTACAAATACCTTTTTATGATATTGCTTTATAACTTTGATACTCCCCAAAATAAATAACTATTTTTTCCCCAACATTACACAATTCTTAGATGCCCCTTGCTGAAAAAGGGGTCTGTGCTGCTGCCTCAAGGGGTCTTCCCTATCTTATACAAATGGTGAAATCATGCTGGCAATTATGAAGCCTAAGCTCAATGGTTTTCGCTTCATAAGGGAACTTCATTGTTTATAAGATACATTTTTTATTTTATGCATATCAGGGTTTTACCTGCATATATGAATACTTGTTTAATGTCCACAGGGAAAACACAGAATAAGATGTTGGTTTCCTTAGAAGTGGGGTGATGGATACTTTGAGCTGTCATGCTGGTGTTGGAAGCCAAAATCGGGTCCTCTGGTTGGGCAACAAGTGCTCGTAACCATTGCTCTGGCCTCATGGGGGACCTTCTCTTTGAACATCCTAGAATCAGGAGCAGTGGCAGAAGCACACAGCATATGTGGTTTCTTCATACATCTTGAAGCTCTCTATTCTTATCTGCATTACAACATCTTAAGAAAGAAAACTGTACTTTGTTATTACCAATTTTCTTTTTTCTTTTTCTGATTATCATCAAAGGTCAGAAAGCTAATTCATACTTTTCTGTATTCTCTGGATAAGGCCTCAGTGTAGGCACAAAGATACCAGTAAAGTCTGTAGCAGAAAATATGCTTGTATGTGTTGCTCATGCTTCACTTTTTATTCATGTCTCCTTACTTCTTATTCATAACAATTGAAGTTATCAGTGCTATTAATTTTCATAATATCACAGTTCATCATGGAAAGGCCTGGACACACTGACCAGTTATTATTCATGACAATATATATCCATATTTGTTGAAGATATTTAGGGTAGTGTAAATTTAAATATTCAAGAAAACATTGTTTGAATTTGGATGACATCAAACACTATTAAAATCGTACTGTTATCATCCATACAGGGCCATTAGTGAATAAGGTATATTTAATTTTCACAGGTACCACGTGGGTCAGTGAAATTGTATATATGATCTATAAAGAAGGCAATGTGGAAAAATGCAAGGAGGATGCAATTTTTAATAGAGTGCCTTACCTGGAATGCAGAAATGAAGAGTTAATAAGTGGTAATTAATTTAAATTAATTTTAAAGATGCATGCACACATTTTAATATATTATAGATAGATGATACAGATATGATTATATTGCAATACAAATATATTTTAGTTACATAGGCAATTAATATTCTGTCACCTCTGTAGGAGATTCTAAAACGTTAAATCCAGAGTAGTCTTATACGATGACATGTGCCTGGAATAGTGAATAATCCTAACTATTATATGTATTCAGGAGAGTCTTACAATATGTGAGCATTTATTTATTTCTCAGTTTCCTGAAGCTGAAAATATTTTAAACACTAGGAAACTATTCACTGAATTTCAAGGATAATCAAAAATGTATTCATGAAAGTTTGCTTACCAACATGTGAAAAATTATTCACATCAATTGATGAAAACATTTGATCTTGCTTTACAATTTATTTAATTAATAATTTTCTTCACAGTGAGATTGTATTATCTAGAATCTTAAATAATCTCTTTTAAAATGCTCATTTAAATTTATATGAACACATTACAAATTGTCTATTTTTCAACTCAGGAGTAAGACAACTAAAAGAGAAAGAATCTCCCAGAATAGTAAAAACTCACCTGCCACCCAAGCTTCTTCCAGCATCATTTTGGGAAAAGAACTGCAAGGTAACCAGAATATGATTTTCTTAGACTTTATGGACTCAGATATTACTTAAAAGGCATCACACACACACACACACACACACACACACACACACACACACACACTGTGTGTATGTATATGTACATGCATTTATATAGTATTATATATATATATATATATATAGTATTACTCTTTTCATTTAACACACAGATTTTTCAAAAAATGTGAATTATTTTTAACATAACCCAAGTCTAGATTGTAATTATACCATTTTTTTATGTGCTTAAGATGATTCTGAAACTAGTTAAACTCTAAGCCTTGGTTTGTTTCTGTGTAAAAGAAGGGTAATAGTGTCATCTTCTTAATAGAGTTAAGTACAATCATCCTTGAAAACTAAAGCCTGGTGCCTAGACCAGTGTAAGTACCAGATGAATGCTAGATAGCTGTATTTATACCCCAGGTGACTGAATGTCTTTTCTTCACAAAATAGTGTGTGACATTATGAAACATTCAAATGAGTCAGAATAGAATATCAAGACAAGTATTCTGTAATAATCATTTACTCAGTGAATGAAAAGGACTGTTATCACCCATTTCACTTCCTAATAATATGCCACACACTGGCTAAACTGTAAAGGAAAGAGGTATTTTTGGTTAGTGATTCTGATCCAGGGTTAAGACGTACTTGGTGATGGTCTTGTTGACAAAGTTTCAAGGTAGCATACAAGTCATCAGATAGATACACATTTATGTCTCTAGTGTCTAACTCTTTTCTTTAAATCCACTAGCACTCAAAAGTTTGTTACTATGATGACATTTTCTAACCCTTGACACCTCCTAAGGGCCCCACCTCTAAATACAAAAGTCAGATTGTATTCATTCTACAGGTACATAGACTTCATTGTGAACATTGAACTTGATTGTGAATTTTCGAGGGTACAAATCATATTCAAACCTACCATTTCTTGTAAGGTGTAGAGACATGACACAGATAATCATTCATTCCATGGAAATAGTCACTTAGAGAAAAAATAAGTAAACAGACTCTACAGGTAGTACTTAGATCATGTAAGAGAAGACTTCTAATTCAGATGCATGGTTTAAATGGCTAATGAGGGCTGGGTGGTGGTGGTGCACACCTTTAATTTCAGCACTTGGGAGGCAGAGGCAGGTGGATCTCTGAGTTAGAGGCCAGCCTGTTCTACAGAGCCAGTTTCAGGACAGCCAGGGCTACACAGAGAAACCCTGCTTTGAAAAAAAAAACAAAACTTAAAAGGGCTGAAGAGGAATTAGTCTATTCAAATAAAGAGACAATTTCAGGAGATATCTGTAACCAGTTCAACTTTTCTGGAAGGTTAAGTGTTCATGCTGGGTAAAAATTTGACATCAAATTACCTGGGACGTATCACAGGAACGTTGGATGCCAAGTTAAGAAACTTGGACTTTACTTCCATTATAACAAGATATGAGTGTTATATACAGAAGGGGTTATACAATTCTAAAGTTCAGGCAAAATGGACCATGGAGTAAATTTCCTGTATCTTGCATGCTGGTGTTTCTTGATATATTTGCCACTTTGTAAAGATTTAGTTTCTCCAAACTTCAAGGTTCTAAAGCTTTCTTAGTCCCACCTGAAATAACAGTAACTACATATCCTCCTGGATAATTCCTTACAGGAAAGCTATCTCATAGTTGTGCAATTTCCTGAGGTGTCTCATCACCATTTTCTGTAAGAGTTTTGATCAAGCCACTTTTTTCCCCTGTTAGAGTTGCAGGATTTTACAGCTGCATTGAAATTGGTAGTCATATTTTATTCCATACTTTCTTATACCTCAGAGGTCATCAAAGAGATAAAGATAATTGAATAGATTTGCCTTTTGATTGTTTCCAGATTGATTTGTTGATCCATCAGAGGAACAGGAGTGGGGAATATTTTGTGAACGTGTGTTTGCACTCGTGGATCAGATAAAAATAAGTGATGAAGGAAAGGAAGTGATTTTTAAGGGAGCAGGATAGTGAATAAGAAAAGTATTGAAGGACAGTGGATTTGAAGCTGTGGTGTGGTTTGGAGGGAGGTGTATAGACTGTAGACCTGGAGGAGACTACATGCTTTGCTCCATTTCTTTAGTGGTGTGCCAGGAGCCATGGATGGGTCCTGCAGAGGATATAAGGACTCAGCGGGAGAAGGAAGTGAGCCAGGCCATGGTGGTTGGGAGAATCTTGCAGCCTAACTGACTAGCAGCCAGAGTGTTTCTTTATTTATACAGAATTTAGTTATCAGGGATACATTCATGATATTCCAAAACATAGATCATATCATTTTTGTATTTGGACATGTGTTTCACTTCCTTTTGCTCATCTTTTAGTCATCATTAACAAACTATGACAGAACAGAGTTATCATTTTCAATCATTTTCCCTCAGGTTTTGACATCATTAATAAACAGAGCTATCAGTCTTACTCATTAACCCCATAACCCAATTTTTGAGAATCTAGATGCATATGACAGCCTGTGCTAAGGCTGGTTGCTTTGGTTGCTTCAAGGACACTAGACCAAAACAAAAATCTTCAACTACCCTGGGCATTTTGCCATGTCTCAAGCAATGTATTATTAACTCTTAGTGGTCAGAGTATGCAGGAAAAATCCTCAGGCCAAAGATGCTGCAGTTATTATTTAAATTCTGGCATAATACAATCAATGTTCACATTTATATCCTTATAGAATTTGTTTATATGTCTAATCCTGGCATTCTGTTGTTCCTTGGTCATATGACATTATAGTGGCTCTACATGAGCTAACTTCTAAAAGAAGGATTTCCTAACATCTCATACTTTCATCATCTTTCCACTCCACACTTTGCTTATCAATATGTCTCTATGTATGGCAGAGTTGTATGCCAAGTAATTGTCTGAGTGTACAGTGGGAAGAAACTTGTAATCTGAACTGTGGACAATTCCTCTAACCCATTGAATCTTGTTGATCTTTTTAAGTTTACTTTGTTTTGAATATCTTGTTCCAGTGTAAGTAGAGGGACAGATGTTTCAAGAATGTCTCATAGCCTCATGAAGAGACCTCTGGCTTCTTCTTTATGTATCACAACCTCCAAAGCATAAGGAAGACCTTCAAGTAGATAAGGGTATCTCCCTCAAAGTGTGTGTGTGGGGGGAACAGTATATTCAGGACTTTCCTGGATAAGCAGCATTCCTGGGAGAAGGCATAAATGATTCATAAGGAATTTTCCATCAATCCAACATCCTCAAATTATACAACTATTAAAAGTACCCCAAGTATGTAACAGGTGGAGATGAAAACCAAAGGTGGCATGGCAGCCATCATGTGGCTCAGCTCTGCTGGATCTTTGACAAGCAGCTGTGCTGGCTTTATGACTTCTGCCATTCAATTCAGATATGGCTGTGCCAATGGTGAAAATATTGGAGTACAAAGAGATGAGGCCTTTGCAGGATAAAGTTTTATAGTGTTAACTCTAGAAACAGCAGCTAACACCACAGCTTCCTGATGTTTGCCCATCCCCTGGTGTTTATCTACTATGTAAGAATGGAAAGCCAGTGAGTCAAGTTACAGATTGCACTTTCCTCTAATCACATTTCTCAGGGGCAGGAGTGGTCACTTTTATTATCAAACAATGAAGGGGATGACCTCAAGGTGGGCTCAGATGGAGAAAGTAGAGAACTTTGAGACATGGATTTAAATACAAATATGTAAACATAATTATATTTTTCTAAGTGCAAATGATGAAGCTACAGAACGTTTTGTCTTAGGATCCAAATTGTAATATGGTCTAAAGAACAGAAAATTGTACTTTTGACTGAGTGATCTATCAACTTGTTTATTTGCATTGATTTATTTTCAATACTACTATACTTGAATCAATTTGTTACATTATTTTATTTATGAAATTGGGGTAACAATCTGGTTGGCTCAATTTTTTGACAGTGATTATGTCATACAAATAAAAAGCAAGAGCAGACATTGAACAACACTGGAAATGGTGCTGTTACCTCAGACTATGAAATACATTTCCTAGCAGGGTAAGACTAAAGGCAAGCCAGGACACAGAGCAGACACTGCCTCAACTTAAGATACTATGGTCTGTTTTTTCTGTCTAATGTTCATATTTGAATCTTTTTTCCACAATGGATTTATATTATGTTAGTTGTTGGAAACATGAATCTTTAAAACTTGATGACAAGGTAGTTTTGATAATCCAGCCAGTGATTTAGCACCTTATTTTGTCCTCTAGATGATCTATATTTGCCGGAATGCCAAGGATGTGGTGGTTTCTTATTATTACTTTTTCCTAATGATAGTGAGCTATCCAAATCCTGAATCCTTTTCAGAATTTGTGGAGAAATTTATGCAAGGACAAGGTAAGAGCAACTTGTCTTCTTTGGATTACCTTCTCCAAAAGCAGGACAAAACAAATGCTGTTCCAAAAAACAAACAAAAAGAAAAAGAAAAAAATGCTATTCTGCATGAAGGAAAATAAATGAATTAATATAAACATAAATAATATAAATATGTAAAAACAGAACTATAATATAGCATACATAAACAGAGATAGAATGTGATATAATATAAATAGAATATAAACATGTATAAAGAGAAATGTAATATAAATAAATATATAAATATGTACAGCAGATAAATGCAATATAAGTAAACAGAAATAAAATGCAATATAAATAAAATATAATGATTATAAGATGATACAAATACATATAAGCAGGAATATGATATGTTTAAATAACACACACACATACTATATATATATATATATATATATATATATATATATATATATATATATATGGTTTCTAAGGGATATATTACTCAAATTCTGAAAGCACTGATGCTTAGAGTGATAGTAGATTTGTGTATGTGAGGAGGATGGAAAATTAGAGACTCTAGTAATTTCATTATAATGCCAATAAGTAAATGCATTGATCCAGTTTTTTGGGTTAGGGGTGGTAGTTTCCCCTCTATAAGTCTGTGAGTTAACATGTTCCATCTCTAACATACATTTTTATATTTTCCAAATGTTTTAGAATATGTTGTTGTAATATGATTGAACAAAAAGTATGTGAGGGGATAAAAGCATGATTCATTCCTTTCCAATTAAAATGCCAGGGGATTAAATGAAGCCTGATCTAGGTATTTACAAATATTCTAAATACCTATAAAACTCTTACTTATTCCACTAGGCATGTAGACTGAACATTTTCATTTTGATTTCCCTAAACAGTGAAGAGTTATCTGAGCACATATTATGGAAACTTTATCATTCCATTGAAGTTCTGACTAAAGCAACTGAGTGTTTACATTTGAAGATGAAGAGGCAATGAAGGGTTTTAAATAAGCCATGTGAATTGTATAGGAATAGCTGAAAGAAAAACACTTTATATCCATATGAGATAATATTGTTCGTTGAATCTTTGTGGTTTGCAGAAAAAAATGTATTCTAGAACACTATGAATAAAATATACGCCTCAAGATTGTTAAGCTTCTCTACAAAATAAAGAGAAAAATAATGTATATCTTCAAAAAGAGGATAAATTAGATTGTTATTAACATCATTGTCGGCCTTCTCTTAAGAAACTTTGATTGTGGCATCAAAGCACAGGAAAGTACACCATGGGTCAACGCCACGTCTAGTGGCCACTTGTACATGTTTGTACCACTCTGTTAGCCTTGGATTTGATAAAGTTGTTCTGTTAGGGTAGGAGAAGGAAAGGGAAGAGACAGCATTTGTCATATCACATGGTATCTGAAATCTAACTTTATGGAAGAGAGACAGGAATTGTCTCTATGAGAACACATTCACAATCCAAATTACCACTGTTGTAATAATTACTACATTCTCCCCCCCCATCGTGTGTGTGTGTGTGTGTGTGTCTCACACACAGATGTTTACACACACACATACACAAACAGACACACGTAACTACACACACACACACACACACACACACACACACACACACCAGTTTAACACATGCTTTCATTGCTCTAAATTGAGTTGGTTTCTTATCTTTTCTCCTTATCATAACACATATCATGATGCTAAAACTAAAAACATGTTTCTGTACATGAAATTATTCAACAATTTTTGCATCATTACTGAACAGAACTCTTCTTAATAAGTGTAATTGCCTGTTAGCTCTCATTCCACGATCATTTTGTCTTAACAATTTGAATACTTCTTTCAAGTTGCAAAATGATGATGTAATATCTGTACATTTGTTTCTTCTAATTTCAGTTTTGTATGGTTCATGGTATGATCACGTAAAATCTTGGTGGAAAAAAAGTAAGAATTCACGTATATTAGTTGTGTTTTATGAAGACATGATAGAGGTAAGAAATGGAAGACACATGAGCATTCTAGTAGTTTTTAATATGCTCTTAGTGTCTGACAATACTCTGGATACAATATTATCACTGGAAACATAATAGCAACCACTTTCAGAAATATAAAAGGAAAAACATCTTATTCTACTTTGAATAAATCAAACTTGAATCTAGTAAGTAAAAATGGTTAGTGAACAAATACATTTTAAACCAAGAGTCAAAAATTTTCTAAAGATAAAATTTGCAAAAAGAATTGATTGAATTGATGATTACTAAGCTTGATCTTTCACTAGACACTGTAGTCTTAGGATTTATATCTTTTATATATGAAATTCACTGTACATATACCATGTATGAGAATATAATATCTAGGCATGGTAGCTTATAGTTGTAATTCCAAAATTTATGAGACTGAGACAGGTAGTTAGGAATTCAAGCCATGTTTGAGCAGAATATCAAGGCTTGCCTCAAAAAGAATAAAAATAACTTAAAAAAATTTCCCGGGGAGATGTCAGTGGATAAAGTCATTGCTATGTAAGCTTGACGACTGGAGTTCAAATACCTGGCACTTAAATAAAACCAGATCTGTATGGAAGCCTGCACCTAATCCTAGTGCTATGGAAATAGAGGATACCAGAGTCAATCACACAGGGTGAACTTACAGAAACAGTGAACTCTGTGTTGAGGGAGATATCCTGCCTCAGTAAAATAAAGTGGACAGCTACAGAGGAAGTTATATAACTACAATTTTCTGGTTTTCACACACTCAAATACAAGTGCATGCAGACTTCTCTGCTTGTATGCTCACACACATGCAAACTTGCTTGCACAAAACACATACACGTACTATCTATGGAAGAATAAATAAGCAGAAAGAAAGAGATTAGAAAGAACTACAATCAACACTTTACAAGTCCTCTCATTTAGGCCTAACAATTTTTGAAGTGTCTTGCATCTATTTCCGGATGAGGAAGAATTGCTTAGAATAGTTTGTTTTCTTCATTATAAATTTAATTCCAATATGACCAGATGCAAGGTAATATTCTCTTTCATTTTTAGTCTAATACCTATTCACCAATTTTATCAACTTGATTTTCAAATCTCTTCATTTCTCCATAGGATATCAGAAGAGAAGTGATAAAATTGATAGAATTCCTAGGGAAAAAGCCCTCAGAGGAGCTTGTACATAAAATCGTTCAACACACTTCATTCCAGGAGATGAGGAACAATCCATCTACCAATTATACAACAATGCCAGAGAACATGATGACTCACAAAGTATCGCCTTTCATGAGAAAAGGTGAGAAAGTCACGTGGCTTTCTGTTAAAAGGTCTAAGTTGCCATGACTTAAGTCTAGTCAATTTTATTTGCCCTGAATAATTAACATATGCTTTCTTTACAACTCTTTTATCTTGAATATTATTATTGAATTATAAATTGTGCAGAGGCATTAAACACTATTAATATATTCAAGACCATATTTACTAATAATGACTTTCTGTTACTTGTTTCTTCCGTTTGAGAAGTATATCAATTTGAGCATATGGCTGACACCTTAGTCTCAGCATCAGTAATGACAGTGTGCCAGCTGTCATTAACTAGGTCTGTGTCTCTTGGGTATATACCACATGCCTTATACATATTATCTCCATAGGTTATGATTTCTAAATAGGAAAAATGAATTTACTATCTCATTTTGAGATGAAAAACAAGTTCAGAAAAGTCAGTCATATTTTCCTTGTATAAGTGACAGAAAGTTTTGAAAAGTAAATAACTAAGGTAGGAATTCAAACACAATTTTATTTACCAATAATATCAAAACATAATGAAAGGAAATTTTATTTAAATAGAAGCACTACCTGGTGGGATATAGTCAACTTGTATACCAAATTAGGGATTTTTATATAGCATCCAGGTAGTAATGTCATGTAAGTAAAAGGATAGAAATGCCTAAGTCTAGATTTGAGAGATTAGGGCAAAGATGATATTCAATAATTTGATAGTCATTATACCATTAATCTCATTATAGAAAGCCCAATATAACAGCAAAATCAAAGAAAAAAGCTCATTTGAAGTAGTTCAGGGAGGAGAGAATGTGTCAATAGTAATCTTAAAGACAAATTGTCTAAACAATAAAGACAAATATATTTTTGTGAAATAAAAGTGTGATACTTATATCTTTTATTGGGAAACTGAATATTAGGAGGAAATTTCACATTATTTATGAAAGATACACAGGATAGAAAAATCTGATGATTCTGACTCAAAGAGTTGACACTCCTGACTTCCACCTGTTTCATTACAGGAATTGTAGGAGACTGGAAGAACCACTTCACAGTAGCACTGAGGGAGAAATTTGATGAGCACTATGAGCAACAAATGAAGGAATGCACCCTCAAGTTTAGAGAAGAGCTCTGAGATGCTTCCTTTTCTTGTATCTGAAATTGGAACATTCTTCAATTTATCCTCCAGTTTCTGTTGGTTTGCCTTTCAGTAGAAGTAGAAGTCTTTTGAAGGCTGAGATTTAATTTCTTTCTCTCTTTTTTTTTAACTTCCATATCAATTTAATTTCTGACAGCAAATTATTTTGACAGCAAAACCACATTTTTCTTATATATAACATAAGCATTGTCCTCTTCTAGTGTTCAAAGATCTTTAATAAAAATAATTTGATGTCTCCATATTTAGACTTTCATATTACAATATAAATGTTTTCTTGGTGATACAAAGATCAACAAATATAAAGATGCTTTGAGATTGGCAAGTAGGTAACCTTTTGATTGTGTTTGGAAGCCAAATATATACAAAACTATATGAAGAAATTAAAGCAATTTCAAGAATTATGAGGTCACTTGAAGATAACACCTAAAGACTCACAAATAAAAAAAATTAGTTAAACTGAAATAAATGTGTTTTCTTATGTTTTGAGCCTTAAGTCCAAGCTGATGGAGTACAGAATTATAGATTGCCATCACTGTTGTGTAGAATCATGCAAGACTTATATCAGCTGGAAGTTGGTGACTGAAGCCCTAACTAATTATTCTTTGTCAATAAAATATCAGGAGTTAGATATCGAGGTAAGAACCTGAAAGATCAGAGAAGCAGGGGAGCAGCCACCAGTTGCCTCATACCTCTTCTGTTCCTTCCTCCATAAGGGCCCAGATCCTCTCTCAGCCCTACCATAACACTTCCTGTCTTCTCTCTGTCTACAGTCTTCTAAACCTCTGTGGTTAATTTTGATCAACTAGTGGCTAGCTCTGCCCTCTGACTCTAAGCAAGCTTTATTTGTCAGAACACAATCAAAATATCACACATCATTTCCCCCTTTTTGTCTAAATAAAAAGTGAAGGTTTTAACTAACATAGTAAAACCATATACAATAAGTACAATAACTATATACAAATACATACAGGCAAGAATTACGTTAACAATGTCCAGTCCATTTACATTTGACAAAAGCAGAAAAAATACTCCATTATCTAGCCTATCTTGGTGAATTCAAAGTACCTAATTTACTGTCTATCCTAACTTGTACTACCAACCCAAAACTATCTTTTGTATGTCCCTCAACCTTATACACTTTACATCTCTTTTGTGAGTTTCTTTTCTGAATTTGGTAACAATGAAATCTATATCTATAACTATCTAGTCTTCAACTACATCAGAGACCTGAGAAAAGCTTTCTCAGGTTTTATTTGAATTGAGTTGCCAAATGTTGGTTACCATATGTAACCAGAGGCTTTTCTACCCTGCCCTGTCCTGTAGCCACTATTAAAACCATCACTCAGAGGCTTATATTAATCATAAATATTTGGCTGATGGCTCAGGCTTATTACTAGCTAGCTCTTATACTTAAATTAACCCATTTCTATTAATCTATGTAGTAATATATATATTAATCACCAATGGCCCATGGCTTACTAGTTTTTTCACATCTTGCTTCTTGAGTGGCTTGCAGCATGTGCTCTGACTCCCCATTTCTCCATCTCCATCTTCAGTTTGAGTGTACTACCTAACCTTATTCTGACTTGCTATTGGACAAACAGCTTTGTTTATCAATCTATGATAGCAACACATATTCACAGCATACAGAAAGACATACCACAGCAGTATATTGTCAGCAGTTGAGGCAAGGGCACTTTCTTGGACAGTGGCTAAGTTTTGCCACAAAGAAAGAAAACTCTATATGGAGTTTCTTCAGTGACCATCATCTCTCTGAAGTAGATTGGTACCACCAGGAGCAGACATGCCTCAATGTCATAAAAAAAATCTTATGTTATTAAAACATCTTAAATACCATATTTTGTAGATCTCTGAAGTGATTGAAGATCACCTGTCTATCTAAAATATATCTTTTTTGACCTTGAAAATGTACCTAACATGACTACAACTTTGATTGCAATAGATAACTATTAGCCTGCATTTCTTTATTATTCTAAATAGTTTGTAAAAATAACTTTCAAGGACTAGAAATTACATTACATTCTTAAATGAGTTGTATAGGTACAATACCTTGAAAAACAGCCGAAACATATGTCCAGTAGATTCTAACAAAAATATCATTAAATTTGTATTAATATACAAAAATACCTTAAACAAGAGTAGAAACATATGAACAGTATAACAAAAATAACTTGAAATTTGTATCATATACAAAAATCCATACCAATGTAAAATATTTAAGACTAGCAATTACTTTTTTGGTTTAAAAGTAGATTCAGTAATCTACCCTTTTATCCTATCAGTTCTTTATGTCCCCTTTTTCTTTTCAGAATAAGGTCCTTGAATCTAATCTCCTTTGCTCAGCTTTTTTTCCTGACCATTGCCAATAACAACTTGTAACCAACACCCCTAAACAGTGACAAAAATCCTAACCCACTGAATGACCAAAAACCTACCACCATACCTCTTGGGAATGTGGGCATTGTGTTGTTAAAATTACTTCCTGTTGTCTAGGGGCAATGGCAGCTTTAGGGGATCCTGAGAAAATGTGACAATTGTCAAGTCCTGGGAGAGCTAGCTGTATCATTTGTTGTCCGGTGTCTGTGTAATGGGAAAGTGCAGGGCTTATCTCATGTCCTGGCTAGAGTAGTCTGTAAGGCTGGACCATCTCAGCTAGCCACCTTGAAATTGTCCTGAGGAGTTTCTAGTCCAAAGCTGATCTTTCTGTGATGTTGCCTGCTTATCCAGGTGGAACTACTATTGTGGGGCCCCATCCTCCTTTTGGAGACTTCCAAGGTCACTGTTAGGCATGGTCATGGTTCATTGCAGAAAACTTAAACATTTAAAATGTCTTATGCAGCATATCTCAAAGATGTTAAAGGACCATAATTTATGATGTACATTAAGAGTACAAAAACTTAATTCCTAGTTATGTGGTAGAGACTCAAACTCAAAATCCTATACAGGAAGACAGATGAAGTCTCTTTCTAGAATTAGTTAGTACTCAATAGGACCATTAATATTGTGATAAAAGTTTAATATATATATTGATTTTATAAAATTTTAGATAATATTTATACCTTAAGAAAAGTTATAACGAGTTAAAATAAAACCAAAGAATTATGAAATTAGTGGCAATAGAATAGTCCCTTAATTTTGGTTTTTCTTCTGGTCCATATCAGGTGGCTCTTCTGACATAAGACAGAGATTTTGGATTTTCCTTTAATAATCATGCTTGGGTTTAGAAAAGGAGAGAGCCATGCTCCAACTCCAAACTCAGCTACAAAAAGACTATTTGCATTATATGTCTATAAGGAACAGCAGAAACAAACATTTGGGAAGATTGATGAAAATTTTCCTTTTGGAAAATATATCAATAGGTTAATTTACTCTTTTACTTGGGATATTTTCTCTGGATGATTCATCATTTTTCTTCAGATATCTCACTTGTCCAAAGGTCTTCAGATTCCTTAGCTGGATGTCTTCATTCTCTTGGAAAGACAAAAACAAAACCCTGCCCAACCATAACTTTGGAGAGTTTCCCTTGTGGCAAGTTATATCCGATCAAATGAAAAGCATTTGTAAGTTAGTTTAGATTGAATGGTCATACTGTTTGATGAACTTGCCTCTTTTAATAAAGAGGTCTCTTTTGCTTGAGTCTAATCTTTATCTATTTTGATGATATACATAGTTTTTCTTCTCCTGTGGAAACAAAGGCAAAACCTCTTCCCCAATGTAACACATATCCTGGTTTCCATTCTGAGGTCAACGTATCTTTAATGTATACAGGCTGATTTAATTCAACAGTTTTTTCTATTATCCAATGTCTCTCTGCAGCTGTTGTTCCTTTCTCATTAGCATTTAGAAAATGTAAAGTTAATAAAGCATTGTGCAGTCTACCTCTAGAGGTCTTTATTACCCCTTCCTATTTATTAAGCATATCTTTTATAGTTCTTTTTGGTCTTTCTATATCTGCTTGGCCTATAGGAACATGTAGCATACCTGTAGTATGCTTTATGTTGTATTATGTAAAAAACTGTTTCATTTTACTAGAGACATATGCTGGCACACTGTCAGTCTTAATTTGTACAGGTATTTCCATGATGGACATAACTTCTAATAAATGTGTAATTGCAGAATCAGCCTTCTTATAACCAAAGCAGTTGCCCAATGAAATCTTGAATATGTATCTATGGTATGGTGTACATATTTTAATTTTCTGAATTCTGCAAAATGAAACACATCTATTTGCCAAATCTCATATCTTTGAGTATGCCTTGGGTTACTTCCTGCAGTCAGTAGAGTTTGATTATCCAAGGGACAAATAGGACATTTCCTTAAAAGTTCCTTGGCTTGTTGCCAAGTAATGGAAAAATCTTTTTTCAAACTGTTGCTATTAGCATGGTGTTTCTTATGATATTTTGAGGCTTCTAGCACATTTGCTAGCAATAGTTGATCAATTTCATCATTACCTTGTGCCAGAGGGCCTGGCAGACCCATATGGGATCTCATATGTGTTATATATAAGGGATGATTTCTATTTCTGACTTTTTCTTGTAATCGAATAAATAACAAAGTCAATTCTGAATCATCTGGAATAAGTTCATCAGTTTCATTTCAATATGTAAAACAACTTTTTCTGCATATTGAGAGTCAGTAACTTTATTAACAGGTTCTGGAAAATCTAATAATACTATGAGAATAGCATATAATTCTGACTTTTGAGCAGAATCATAAGGGCTTTGAGCTGCTTTACTTAAATTTCCTGACTTATAACCTTTCTTTCCTGATTTGTTTGTATCAGTATAGAATGTAGGGGCTCCAGAAATTGGTGTTCCCCATACAATGTCAGGAAGGATCCAGTTAGTTCACTTTATACACTGAATTCTCTTTCTTTTGGGATATTTGTTGTTAATCTTTCCCAAAAAATTATTGCAAGCTCTTTGCCAATGTTCATTTTTTTTTTATCTATAATGAGAAAATTTCAGCATTAGTAAAAGGTCCTACAGTTTCTACTGGCTCTATTCCTGCTAATTCATTAAATCTTAATTTTCCTTTCAGAATCAAATCAGAAAACTTTTCTACATAGGTCTTTAATTTTTTAACTCTGTTCTACCAAAGTCAATTCTCTTTCAGCCTCAGATGATAATTCTTGGACTATTTAAGTCCTTATCACCTTGTAAGGTTTGAAATAAATTACTTAGTTCTTGAACTGTTAATTCAATTGTGAGCCATAGCCAGTTAAAGTCTCCCAGCAATTTTTGAAAAATCATTAAGAATTCATAATTGATCTCTACTGATTTATATGTTCTGTGGTTGATTTTTTTGTAAACCTATTTTATATTCTAGGTAATTAATAGAATCTCCTCTTTATATTTTTTTCAGGAGCAATTTGTAATCCTCAACAAGGAAAATTTTTCAAACATTTTCTCTAAGGTATCTACACTTAAACCAGCTAGTAACATATCATCCATATAAATTATATATAAATCAATCTTTCTTTTCTTTTCTTTCTTTCTTTTCTTTCTTTCTTTCTTTCTTTCTTTCTTTCTTTCTTTCTTTCTTTCCTTCTTTCTTTCTTTCATAGCCAAGTTTACCACTTAAAAGTTCCCCAGTGTCTTACCAGTTGTCATGATGATCCTCAGAAGGTTGGGTGGTGCAAAGGTATTCAGGTGTAGCGATGATGTTTGACCAGCAGGTGGAAAAGGTGTGGCACCAAGGCAGCTGCCTCAGCACACCCAAGCCAACACGAGACTCTGGTCCAGCACTTGTCCCCACTGAGCCAAAGTGGTTTGAGAGGGATGTTGCAGACTGCACTAGGTTTTTCTCTAGTGCTCTCCTGCGCTGGGCTTGGGAGGATGGAGAGCAACACAGCGCAAACGCAGAAGGTGGTGGAACCAAAACCTGCCCCAGGGTCCATGCCTGCCAAGCAGAACTGTTCTGGGAGGGCAGCAGTGGATCAATAGTCCATGCCTGGGAAGGCAGCAGCCTCCTCTGGACCACAGAGAAACTGTGCTGGCTGGATGCACTCTCGTGTGTTCTAGCAACGTCCTAATGCTGGTCGCCAGATGAAGCCTTATCTAATTATTCTTTGTCAATAAAAAACCAGGAATGAGATATTGGAGTAAGAACCTGAAAGATCAGAGAAGCAGAGGAGCAGCCACCAGTCACCTCCTATCTCACCATCCCTTCTTCCAAAAGGGCTGAGATCTTCTCAGCCTTGTCTTACTACTTCCTATTTCCTATCTGTCTATAGTTTTCCAAACCTCTATGGTTTAAGTTTGGTCAGCTCGATGCTATCTCTGACCTCTGACTCCAATCAAGCTTTATTTGTCAGTGCACAATCAAAATATCACACAACAGGTGATTTCCCAATAAAGCACTAGTTGAGTAATACAGTTATAAACATAAGCTATTTATGAATGAAGCAGGCCAGATGGCAGTGGATCACATTTTTTTTTTTAGCTCATAGTAATTGTTTGAAAGTTTCTTACATGTTTGGATCATACTCAGCTGCCTCCACCAGTCCACCAATTCTCCCCAGATCCTCTTCTCTTCCTTACCACCCCACTTTGTAACGTTTTATTTCCTTTTGAGACTCTTCAAGACCAATTTGTGGTGCCTAGATATTCTTTAATGTGTGCTCTTCCACTGGAGCATGGTCTGCTTGCTGGGGCTACACTCTTAGAGACAATTGCACCCTATTCTCCCAGCAGCTAACAATTGCCATATCTCCAGGGCTCAGAATGGTATCATGTGCCTAACTCCCTCTCCATGCTAGAATTTGGCCTGGCTCAGACTTGTGGGAGGTTTATGCATATTGTCATAATATCTATGAGTTCATATTTGCCACCCCCTTCTTTGTGAAGAATTCAATGCTTCCTTGTACTCACCCACTACCTCTGGCTTTTACATTCCATTCTGCTCCCAGTGATCCCTGAACCTGGAAGGGAGGATGAGTGATATCTGCTCCTTTTAGGGCTGATCATTCTGCAGTACCTTACTCACTATTGTGTGGCAATGTATTTGCAGGGACTGGGTACATCTCACTAGAAAACAGTAGCCATTTGCAAAGATTCAAACTGTGACAGCAAAATAAGTGTCAGTCAGATTGTAGCTTGATCAAGTGGTGAATGATGTAATATTTATTTTCAGTTTGTCTTTATATCAAATAAAATTAAACTCCATGTTTGTATGCAACTGACTCTTACTCACTGACATAAGTCAAGAACATAGAATAATAGCCTTGCATACTAAGTTCTAAAATAATTGATGAATCAATAAAGGGGTGAGGTGAACCTCTGACTATCAAGTCATATACACTCACCTTTAATAATAGCCAATTCTAGAAGCCTCTAAATATGCTTCAAATAACCTGATATTTCTATCATTTGTATTATCTCTTAAAATATCAAGCTTTTATTTTAACTGAAATATTCAATCATTTTGTCCTAAATCTCAAATGTATGACTGAAGTTGTATTGAAGGAAGGGAATTTCTAATGTACGTATTGATGAAAACTACTCATAGGTAAAATACTAAATTTAAAACAGTCTCCATTAGTGATTTTTGTTTGTTTGCTTGTTTGTTTGTTGTTTGTTTGTTTTTGAGACAAAGTTTCTCTCTGTAGTTCTGACTGACCTGGAGCTCAATCTATGGACCAGGCTGGACTGGAGCTCTGCCTGCTTCTGCCTCCCAAGTGCTGGGATTAAAGGCGTGCACCAGCATGCCAAGTTTAGTGATTGTTCTTAATGAAGACTTCAGAAAGACCTGCTAGTCATTTCCGCCGATGAATCTAAAGATCTCAGCTTTCTTACATCTAAAAAAAAAACACATGTTTATTCCATGTGCAGTTTACTTTGTGGATCCACTTGATTCCTGGGGTTTTGTGACAGAACTATTTGGTAACATTTATAGACTCAACTCCTATGTCTATTCCTGCTGCTCTGCAGGCCTTTATAATCTGAATCATTGGCTGCATTGATGTCCTTCAAGAATAGCTAGGCTCTCAAAATTTCTAGTGCTTCTGAATGTCGCTCTTAACCTTCTGCCATACCTAGAACACTGTCTTTTATTTCTTTTCATGTACTTCCTGTAGAGATGCTGAATTTATCACATGAATGCTTTCCATAAGGCCTCTAACATTATTAAGATTTAACTTATTCAAGATGCCTGTGCCTGGTAAAACCAAAATTCATACTTTAAAATTGCATATATATAATATATATATATATATTATATATTATATATAATGGATGATTAAAAGAAATGGGGTATATATACTTTCTTTTTAGATCTAGTATTGCCAGAGCCTGAGTAATATTGATAAAATCTGCTCAGATCACATTCTTCTCCAAACCCATATTTTTTGTGTCATGTATAATAAAAGTCATATTTTTTTTCACTTTTGTCCATACACTGTCTGTATAGTGGTATTTGTTTATGTGTTCCAAATGTATTTACAGTCACACATCATAGATACAGATTCTACCAATCTGTAAATTTTTTCCCTAAGAATTATTTATTATATATTTATTTCTATAAAACATTTTAAATGATTTTCAGCAGTCAGTTTGGCAATAGCTTAAAAATAACAATTGTAACTAGAATTAATGAAAGTAACGCCTCTGAAAATCCTCTAAGGTACTGTGTGGGCTTTTTTCAGTATACTCACTTAAGACCTCTTTTCTCCATGTTGGTTCTTGGACTGGGAGGATAATGTTTATGGATTATATTGCCAGTGTCCTGGTACCTTCAGTTTCTACTTGGCAGCAGAGAGGAAGCAAAGAGGAATGTGAAATCAAGTTGATTGTTGTTGAATTCCCTGGTTCATTTTCAGGAGACTAAGCTTAGTGGTCTGCACTTCAGTGAAAAGAACAGGATATGATTTGTCTTCTAATTTCTCTGTTTATACATACATACATATGTACATGTATATGTATACACACAATATTTCAGCTTTGTCCTATGATTGTAAGCAATAATTCCATTATACAATTTTACTAGAACAAAAATCTTCAGTCTCCTGTAGTAGGGAAACATGGGAGCATGCTTAAAGGCTACTGATCACTTGCTGGCTACAAGATGTAAGGAGGCAATCTAGGAATCTTTTTTCTTTGTTTATTGCACTGGTCTTTTCAAATGTTTAACTGCCTCTGGGTGCTTTGCCGTGCTGTGACTGTTTCCCACAGAAACATGCCATTTGGACTGTGCTGGACTTCGTCCCTGAAACAGACTGA
Organism: Peromyscus eremicus; assembly: GCF_949786415.1. Lineage (NCBI taxonomy): Eukaryota > Metazoa > Chordata > Mammalia > Rodentia > Cricetidae > Peromyscus > Peromyscus eremicus. The sequence continues at coordinate 78,670,365 of NC_081426.1, read as the reverse complement.
AATAAAAATCTCCAGTCATGGTCTTTCATCTGAACCAAACAATATGTGTGCTTGAGATGTTCACATAGGAGAATTAAAAAAAAAATAGTTATATCCTCCATATATTGCAAAATGGGAGGCTTTAATGTCAACTTACTCTGTCACATCAGCAATCAGATGTGAAACTTAGGAACAGAAGCAGGAAGTACATCCTAGCACGCAATTTTGGCAATGTGAGAAATTGAAAGGCTCTCTGGCTACTTTTATTTGGAAGTTGACATTGTTACCAATTGCAGGTGGGAAGCGGTAGTAGATATTTCGACTTGTCTCAGGCTGGTACAGCACCATTTAAGGAGTAGAATTTGCTCAGTGTTTTCTTGGTCACATTTCCTCTCTTCTTTCTCCCTTACAGGAAACATGCTCTTGCTTTTGCTGTTGTGGAGCTCAGCCACAGTTCCTGTGACTGACTCCTAGGGTTGTGGAGCCTTCCAGCAGCCTCTGAAGTTTACTTTTCTTTCCCAACCAGGAGCTTTGACAGCGAAAACAAAGGGCTTTCACTGTTGATCCCAACTGTTTTAGAGCAGTAAGTTCAGAATAGATATATTCTTTTATTGTGTTTTATTCTACCTACTATTTTAACCAACATCCAAAGCTCTCTTGAGCTTTTTAAACATAAAACAGCAAATGGCTTTGTAAAGTGTAGTACACAGCTTTAAGCAATTCATTAGTATTCAGGCTTCACTGTCCAAAACAACTCAGAGAAGGAGGCTTCTATTAAATAGTGTCTCTACAAACACAGTCTCGACCTCCAGTTCTTCATAGCAAGTACCTGGTAAGTAACTTATAAAGTCCATCATTTGAATAACAGTACATTCTAGAACTGCGAAACAAGAAACTAAAACTCAAATCATTCTTGTATTTGTGTTTTTAACCACAAGATAGGAAAAGATTTGCAAATCTTTAATTCTGGATTTCTTACCAGTAAGAACAAAAGATTAATATTTAAAGATTTATTGACTTACTCTACTAAGTTTTAGGTTTGTAAAGATGAAAGTAATATTAAAGGTATAAATTACAGTAAGATTAAGTATTACTTTTCTTCTTTTCAGTATTTCTGTTCATTACAGGGGAATATTCAGAGACTGTGTCCTATAATCTGTGATCGGGAACCATAAATACGAGAGTGAGGCAAAGGTAATCAAAGTGAGCTTGTTTCTGTGGGATTCTCCCATCTCCCCACAATGAAGAACTGTGCCAATATTAGTCAAGTACATTTGCCACTGATAGCTAATTCATGTTGCTTTTCTAGAATATCTTGGCTATTTGATGTTTTTACGTATAGTTTATTTTGTTATATAATAAAAAGCCACCGTGTTAATTCTTCTTAAATTTCTGGAGATTTGTTATTTTCTAAAGGATATTCATATTTGATTTTAAGTGCTCCTCCCCACTGCTGTCACTGGAAGGATTCTTCAGTTGGAATGTTCTTTTTACTACCTTCTTTTTCCTTGGCTTCACACTAATATCAAAGCACTATGGTAACAAGTTCACATAAAACAAAATCTTTCTGGTAGATGAAGAGACATGTGATGTAGTCATGGGAATGTTTATTGTTTGAATAAATGTAAGAGGTGAGATGCATTTTAAAACAAAATACGAGAAACTAAAGCAAGTATAATAAATTAATGTATGTTTTGGAGTTAATAATAATAAAATTTTGGGCTGTGGGTAAATGTTTCACAATTACCATTTTTCAAATGAAGGTACAATTATTTTCCTCAGTCATATAAAAATTTATACATTTGAAAATTTGAAGCCAGTTTTCTGCTAATTGTCTGAAATTACATTCTTATTTTTCATGAATTTAAATATGTCCGCTATTGGCATTTATTAGCTACCATGAAATTTTAATCACTGCATCTCCAACTTAACATCAAGATGATAGGATAATATTATTTTAAAGTCATTTAGTACTGTCTTATCTACATTTCCAGATACCAAAGATTTTTTTATGTAATATTTAAAAGGCTCATTGTAATATCTACATTTCCAGATACCAAAGATTTTTTTATGTAATATTTAAAAGGCTCATAACTTTTTTCATCTTCATAAGCCTTCTCTCATTTTATTGTAGCCAACTGTATATACACATATATGAATTATATATGTAGTTTATTTATTTAATATATATGGTGGTTTTTGTCTACATATATGTCTGTGTACCAAGCATGCACCTGATGGCCAGAAGATGGCATTGGATCCCCTGGAATAGCAGTTACAGATATTTATGAGCTACCCCATGGGTGCTAGGCAGTGAACCTGAGTCCTGTGCAAGAGCAACAAGTATTTTTAACCACTGAACCTTCTCCCTGGTCCTGTTCTCCCAGGGATTTTCAACAAATTTATCTTTGTTCTTTGAAAGTAAGAGCAACTTAGTCTTGTTCTCTAAAAACTGACACAGATAATTCAAAAAGAGCCATTACAACTAAATTCAAATGTTGCTTAGAAGTTGCTTTCAAAAGTCTTAAACAAAATGGTGAGGTCTTGTGCCTCATTAAAATCTGTATGTTTCAGACTGCTGCAAACACAAGCCTTTGCACAGGGCAATTCTCTCTTTCTCTGAGAAATCAAAGACCAGTTTTATTACTTGCAGTGCATGTATATCATTTTACTTAATTCTGGGCAAAGAATTAAATGCAGAATTATTAGACTGTCATAAATGTCAGGGAGAAGAGACTGGACAATTTGGCATTTCCAGATTTTTCAATCTGGATAATTCTCAAGTAATTATAAACTAATTATCAACACATCAACTTTTATGAATATATGCCATGGAAATGTCAATTATATTTACTTATAGTTCATTTAATTATTAAACATCCACGTGATGACTGTCAGCGTCTGTCTACTTACCGAAACTTAAACTGTGTTTCCCTGATGCAGTTAAAAGGAAAACTGAAACAAAGAGATTGAAACCAATTCTGTTTGATTTTCATATTTTGGGTATATTTATGGCTCTAAATCATTGTAAATGTTTAACATGAACTTGTAAGTAGCCATGAACAACTGGCCTTCTTGAGATTCTCCTTAAAGAAAGTAGTGGACTTCACTCTGCCAGTGGTTTTGTCAACATGACCAAGTAGACTTACCTGTGAAGAACTTCAATTAAGAAAACAGTGGACCCGACTATGGGTCAATCTGTGGTGCATTTTGATTGATGGCTCATCTTGTAGGCTGTGCCACCCTTGGACTGGTGGTCCTGAGAACTCTTAGCAGCCTGTACAAGCCACAAGGAGCAAGCCAATAAGCAGACTTCTCTCTATTCTCTGCATTAGTTTCTGTCTCCAGGTTCCTGCCCTGAACACTCACCCTAACTCCCTTCGGTGATAAAATAAATCTTTTCCTCTTTAAGTCACTTTTGGTACTGGTGCTTTATCACAGCAACAGCAACCCCAACTAAGAAAATCACTGAGACCCTTATATTAGTGGTACCTGAATAAAAATATCTGTCAATGTGTCATAAGCCGGTAGTGAGGGCTACAGATATTCACACATAGGAATTGTCTCAAATGCTAGCATTTGACAGAAAAATAGTAAATGGAGATGAGATATATTCAAACTATAGATTGTGTTGTTTCATAAAAAAATAGTCAGTTTTGTTCTAGCTCTTGCCTTGATGTATCTTGGTGCTTTATTCCAATGAAATTTGATAACACGTTTCAATTATTGTCTCATTATTAATGAAGTATGTATTAATTATTCGCAGAAATAAAATGACATATGCTATTTTGATACCTGCATGGTTTGTGCCATGATCCAACTATGGAGATAACATTTTCTTTTTCCTTACTACTCTTTGGGTTTTTAGATTTTGCGAAATATGCAATAAGATATTGTGGCCCATTGGGATGTAGAACACCTGGACTTAATTATCTCTGTGTTTCAATACCTGTTATTCAAATGTCCTATATTACTTGTGTCTACCAGCCTTCCAGTCACCTGTTATAACTATTCCATACTCATCAATTCTATTCTATTAATCCCCTACAACTGGTAGTATTTTATTATTTTGTAAAGATTAGTGATATTCTTTTGTATACACACATGCCCATACACACAATTTTCCTTATCCTTTGTTGACTATCTAGGTTGAGTCCATATTTTAGCTACTGCCAAACATGTCAAGGCAGGTAGCTCTTTAATATGTTGCTTTTTCTCCTTGGGATGTACATCCAGTAGACCACATGTAAACATTATCTTTTTAGTTTTTAAAGGGAGCCTTTCATATTTTCCATAATGAATATATTAATTTATATTTCCTATAGAACCCTAAGTATATGAATGCATTTTTCCTATATATCCTCTCTGGCATTATTTTTTGTGTGAAAATAGCCAATATAATTAGAGTAAGATGTTATTTCATAGTGTTTTGTAACTCCATTTCCCTGATGGAAATTTGGTGATCATAATTTTAATTAAGATATTTTTGTAAAATATAGTAGAAAGAAACATGGATTTGTTCTTACACATAAAAAAACAATTGTCATAGCAGGATAATTGTGTCATTTTTACACAGTGATGAAATGTTAAATGTTACATAAAAGTCAAGGTGATGACTGTTTTACTTTAAATTTATATAAACTAACTTTCATAAATGTTATTGCTGAGTTTTTATAACTTAGCTAGCATTTTAATTAGTTGTACTCTGATGAAATTTTCTAAAAATATAAGAGTATTCTGATTAAGTATTCATGGTTTTCTTGTTTCTGCTTCTATGATTTATAAAAGCATGTAATCTGTTATTCAAAGAACATTAGCTTAACTAAGTGTAAAGTTAGAAATAAAACAAATTGGAGTGACCTTTTTTTAATATTTCCTGTTTTGACAAGTAATATAGATCAGGAATATGAAAAATTGTATCTCAGGAAAATACTATTGGTTTATGGAAGAACCAGAAACAACTGCCTCCTCAAGTCTCATAATGTCATTCTCAGAGAGACTTAGCAATACTATTTCTATCATTATTTTAGGTTTTCCACTATATAGAAACACTGACTGATAAATTCTTGTTCCATACAAAGGATTTGTTAACTATCAAGACATCACTTTCTAGGAGAATAATGTATTGATTGTCATGAGTTTGATATTCACTTTAATGTCTAAGGCACAAAATATCTTCAGCTTTACTACTGATTATTTTAATTCAGCAGTAGGTTGGAAAGTCCACAGGCCATAGTTAATAAGTGAGTAGTAGTGACTGTTATCAATGTACAAAACATTGAGCTGTTTCTAAAGTCTTTTAATTACCCCCTTGGGGAAGTTATATTCAAGGGACATTTTTAGGTAAGTAAACAGAGAAGTGGCCTTAGGGAAACCAACATCATTCAACATTTCCTGAGCTTACAACAACTTAATTTCTTTTTCATATTAAGTTGTGTACTATCCAGGGGCATCATCCTTTTAACGATTTTTTTGGCTCTGACTCTTCATCTGGGCCAATAATTCATTTAAACCTCTCAGGATTTAAAGGTAAGCCAGATTTGATTGTATTTCTTCCGAGACTATGTTGGGTGTGAGTTTTTAAGGAGTAGATATTGCAAATGTGTAATCTTAAATTTATACATAAAATTTCAAAGACCTAAGAATTATCAAACATACTTTTGGTATCTGAGCATCTTGTACGATCTCTGATTATCAGATACTGATCAAAGTACATACATTCTACAAGGTTAAAAGACCAGTATCTAAAACATCCTGTAATATTTCAATATTCACTCAGAAGCAACTCCAGCTGGAATCTTACTCTTTGTATAATCAAGCAGACTGTGTGGATATTGAGAGAACACGGATATTATTTAAAGAAATCCTTAGTAGGCTTGTATTTTTCTAAGTTATTTCCTATGCTCTTTAATACATTGTATTTAACACTTACGTATGTGAAGCTCATTATTGTGGAATACAGGGAGTAAGAACAACAGTGATAACTAGCCTCTTTGAGCTAGCACAGTCTGCTCTGGATCCTCAATGGAAACTCATACCACTTTGCCTCGATTATTCCTCTGCCAGCACCTTGGCATAACTTGGAGTTTCTCTTACTGTACCTTGTATTATTGTTTATTGTTTCATGTCTTATAATACAACTTTAAAATAGAGTCAAACTATCTTGGTCTCAACCAAATTCTGACACTTGTTAATAGTAAATTCTGGAGTAGAATTAATTAAGTTTCTTATTGCTGTTTTCCTCCTTAGATAAAATGTAAAATGGCACAGTTGTGCTTGACACAGAAGAATCTTGTGTGAAGTAAAAAATACACCACGTGCCCTAAAAGTTCTGATTGTGCATGTGTTAGTTTTAAATGATCATTAAGAATATAAAGTCCTTTATGAAAGTGACTGACCACACTCTACCTGGTATTTTGTTGTTAATAATGTTTTCACTTTGTGTTTTTTTTTTATTATTGAGAATTTCATAGATGTAGATGATGAAATAAGATCATATCTACTCCATTTTCCACTTTCAGTCCCTCTTCCACTCCCTCAACAAATCCTCCTCACAGTCTCATATCTTTTCTCTTTATTTATTTTTCATAAACCGCTAAGTCAGTTAGTGCCGCCCACAAGTGCATGGATGTGGGAATCATTCACTGGATCATGGTTATGCTGCAAGTATCCACATCTTCAAAAATGAGTTATTCCTCCTCCTTCATCTTTTAATAGCTCCTGGTAAGGGAAAAGGCAAGATGATTATCTACCCAATTTGTACTGGAACTTTGATGGGCTTGCTATTGTTCAGATCTTGTGCAAGTAGCCCCAGGTGCTATGATGTATACATTGAGTATGATAGGTGGCCATGCAATGTCCAGAGGACATTTATCAGCACTCCTCTCAATCCTCTGGCTATTACATTTGTTCTGACTTCTTTTCAGTGAAGTTCCCTAAGTCTAGAGGGGAGAGAGTTAATATAGATGTCCCATTTGGGGGCTGAGAACTCAGTCTATTAGTCTTAGCACTTTAATCAGTTATGCCTCTCTCTCCACTGACTTCTGGCCACAACTGAGTGCAGCCTCAGTCTATGGGTATAAACAAATAATTAAAAAGAACTTTGAAAACATGGCCATTTACCCAAGTAATAGTATCAGGTTCTACCCTGGGGCCTATGACCTCTTCTGCCATGGCCTTTTGAACCAGAGTTACAGTACTGTGTGTGAAATTCTTCCTCGTGGCACAGACCTCAATTCTAATCTGAAACAATCAGTTCCCCCAATACAGTCATACCACCATTGCACCAATGATACAGCTTGCCTGGCAGGTCATTATTGCAGCATTCAAGGTACCATGCTAGGTAAGACCATAAATGTCTTTTCTCCCCCAAAAGCCTGTGTAGCCCCTTCTGGCCTCAAGAAAACTAACCAGTAAGGAGTAACTGTTCCCAGTCAGTTGAGACTGAATTCTCTATATCCTATAATAAACACGTGTGCTATCTTCAGCAATAAGGTCTCGCCATGCTTCAATGGTGAGTGACCAAAAACAAGGGTAGTACTCATGTTGTCTGGAGATGTCTGAGACCTATGTGACCAATAAAACATAGGTAGGAATCCCAGGCCTTGCACTGCAATTTTTCATTTAATAATTTGTTTTCAGAGAGCGACATTGCCCACCATGCAGAGTAAATCTGTTCAAACTCCTTTTTATTTGTTTATTTCTAGTTTTTTGGCTTCCTCATATGCTCCAAATTAAGCACTCAAAACAAAATGTTTGAAGTTAGGATCCACTTATGAAAGAGAACATAGTTTTGCCTTTCTGGGCCTAAGTGGCATTACTCAGCATATTTTTTTTCCATTTGCATCCCCTTTCCTGCAAATTTCATTTTTCTATATTGCTGAGTAATATATCATTGTGTATATGTGCCACATTTTCTCATTCATCTGTTGATAAAAACCTGGATTGATTCAATTTCCTAGCTATTGTGACTACAGCAGCAACAAATACAGATGTGCAAATGTCTCTGTGGTAGGATACTGAATAAATGTCCTTTGTAGTATAGCTGGGTCATATGACAGTTCTGTTTCCAGTCCTTTGGGGAAACTTCCAGACTGACTTCCAAAGTGACTGTACTTGCTTTCCCAAGGACATTGCAGCTGTCTTAGTTTGGGTAAGTGCACGCTAATATTTCTTTCACAGTTACAAAATCAACTAATGACTTACTCAAACTGTCCCCTATTTTAATTGGCATATGACTATATTTCTTGGGCATAGAGCAAGCTGTGAATAACTTGGAAATAGCAAGGGAAAACAACTGGGACTCTGAAAGCAATCAGATTATGATTTTTCAAAACATAGTAGTGCTGGGGTTCAGCCTTGGCTCAGGTTCAGGTCCTGAGATGGGAAAGGGACATCAGCGCAAGGAAAAATTCTGACCACCAAGTGGATTGTACTCGTGGCCCCAAATAGCTCAAGCCATCTTTATTTATACTTTAACAGTGTTTTTGTTTGTTTGTTTGTTTTTGCTAAGATTACATGAATAGCTTTATTATTGGCTCCTAATTTTGACTTTTAAGATACATCATATTTTAAGAAATACATCATAGTCATTATAAAAGCCCCCATTGTTCCATTTTGTGTTTCCCCAAATGTATTTTCCCATTCCCTACATAACCTTATTCTGGACATAAAGTTCAGCATTTTTACAGGCTTAACTAAATACTTAGCCAGACACATCCTGCTTTTATAGCACTTATGTCAGCGGGCAGCTACTTGTGGTTACAAAGTTAAAAAGTAATAGACATGGGTGCAATGCTTTAAGGTCAACAATATCAAACCTAAGCAATTCTTTCATGCTGGCAAGATATTTTTTTTCTTTTGCAATACAATTCAGTTCTACTTATCAGCCATGGATTCCCTTGTTCTTTCCCCTCTCGCCCCCCCTCACCTTCCCCCCAGTCCACCCCCCATTCCCACCTCCTCCAACAGATCCTTTTTCTACAAGAGGGTCTATCTCTTAATCTCTCTGTAAAAGGCAGACTTTGATAAGGCACTGTTTCCCCATCTCACTATACCATACTTCTCTCAACAATATATGCTCCTGTGTATGGTAAAGATGGATCTATCCATTCAACATTTTCCCCAATGCGTTTTTCACATTGGATCATACTAGATCCTATCATTGATTCTATATGCTTGGTGTCCAGGAAACTTTCTCTAAACAGTTGACACTATGTGTACTCCTGAGACTTTTTTCCTATCTGTGTACTCATGCCTTACTTTCCTTTCCTGAAATGTGAGACATGGTTAATGTTCCAAGTGTTGTTTTTTCATATGTACTTACCTATCTCTATTGAGTCAAAAAAGTTCCCAGGATTAGGGGTTGTAGTTAGTAATTCCAGATAAGAAATTTGAGGAGCATTAGTCTTCTGCTGGTTCTAAGGGGAAAACATTTGAGAAAACACAGAATTTCCAGGGAAAATTATGGCTGTTGCCTCTGTGACTGACAAAGTAAAACTGAAAATTGCCCAAAGAATCAACAATATAACGAGAGAGAGAAGAGCCTGCAAGCTGTATGGATTCAGCAAAGTCCTGCGCTGCACTGCCCCATAGTTCACTGGTCCTTGCCAAGTTAGAGACCATCTTCCATGGTCTTGCCTCATGGAGACCCACTGGACGTTTGTATGCTGATCCCGAAATGAGGCTGCACAGCTCCTGACGCTACAGCTATGCCTTGTGTTCCTGTGTGACTGCTATCGCAGCCAAAGCCTTATTTGTTGGTAGGGAGAGAAGGTAGTGTTGATGGGAAACACAACCCAGGTGCCAACACATAAATTTATGTTTTATGTGTTATAAATTTGAGCTGTTTTGCATAACCTTGAATCTTTTTATAAAATCTCATATTGTAAAAATGTTTAATTGGAAATAAACTGTTCAACACTTTGCACCATGTGCCTTAAAAAACGTATCCACCAGTTGATGTCAGTGAGGGATGGATTTGAGGGAATTTGAAGGCACAAAGAGGATAAAAAATTGTAATTCAAACACAATCTGGGTGTAAGTCTCTTAATATCCAAGATAAGTTGGTTCCCAGATCCCAAGATTCAAAATGTTCAGATGCTAAGGTTCTTTACATAATGACCCAATAGTTGCATACATCTTACTTGTATCCTGTCAAAAGTTTGAACCATGTCTATATTACTTATAATGCCTAATATATAAATGTTATGCACATAGTTGCTATATCATATTGTTTATGATATAATAGAAGGAAACTATCTGTAAACATTTACAATGCACAGGTGGTTGATTCTGCTCATGTAAAATTTACAGATACAGAGAGCTGTTTTGTTTGTTTGTTTGTTTGTTTGTTTGTCTGCTTACTTTAATCAATGACATCTATCTGGCTTTGAATTGTGTTGGCAAGTAGTTGATACTTATTAGTGGGAATCTTGGTAACAGCTTCATACAAAGTCTTAGTTTTGTGAAAACTTTAAAGCTAGATTTTTAGAAGAAGTAAAAGAATCCTTCAGCTCATGCTAAGTGCAGAGGCAGGTGGGTTCTGGAGTACGCTTGATGGTATATTTCAGGTTCTTCCCTTACCCATAACAGGTAAGAGACAAACAGAAGTACCTTTATCTATAACCTTGCTGAAAGTATAAAATAACCTGGGGTCATCACGATAAGTGTTTCAAGGGTTTTTAGTGGAAGATATGTATGTATGTATACTCAAGAGTTGTCTAACTTCAACCTTATTTCTTTTTTTTATCCTTTTGTTGTTGTTATTTTTGATATTTTATTTTAATTGCAACACTTTTTCCTTCTCCTACCTTTAAACCCTCACTTAAACCCCTCTCTACTGTCCTTCAAAACAATGGGCTCTCTTTTCATCAATTGTTATTGCAGGCATATAATTATTTACATATACATATATTCTTAAATATAACTGGTTGAGTCATATAATACTTGCATGGTATGTTTTCAGGGGTGACCATTTGGCATTAGACAAACAGTGTGCTCTTCCCAAGGGAGGGCCACCTCTCACTCCCAGCTTGACTCACTTGCCTATAGATCTTTGTGCAGGGATGAGACCTCATGAGTTTTTTCTCATGCATTTTGGCATGCCCATTTGTGTCTTACTTATGCTAAATCTTGTCCACATCTCACACATACATTTTCTCTTAATTTGTAGCCTGCCATATATAATTAAAAGAGCTTACCAGTTTACCTTGAAATTTAAAGCTTTTAGGAGCCCATTCCCTGTGGTGGGATGCCTTACTCAGCTTTGATGCAGTGTGGGAGGTGCTTGGTCCTGCCTCAACTTGATGTGCCAGGCTTAGCTGACTCCCCATGGGAGGCCTTACCCTTTCGGGGGAGTGGATGGGGATGGGGTGGAGGGGAACAGGAGGAGGGGATGGAAGGGAGGGGAAACTATGGTTGATATGTAAAAAGAATTTTAAAAATGCATAAAGAAAGAAATTTAAAGGAAGGGCATTATAATTTAGGCTGTTTGATTTTTGTTATAAGGAGGGCTTTGCCATTTCAGAACTTGCAATGAACTGATAGCCCCATGATAGACTTACAGTCTTCTCCTAATTTAAAGCATAGTAATTTTACCGTGCATCTTGACATTAGCACATGGAATTGATACACAAATGAAGTGTGGCAATGTTATGTTGTGTATGAATAGCATAAAGGGAAATAATTGCACAAGACTCTATTTGTTCAATTTCTTTTCTTCTCTTGATTATAACACACATGAACTGAGTTCATGTCTCTGAAGTTTGAGAAATCATATTACTATTACATTAGTAACATTTTTAATAACATAATTCTTTATTGATTCTTTAGAAATTTCACATCATACAACTCAATTCTGTTCACCTCCTGGTAGCTCCATATCCTCCCCTAACCCCTGCTACATTCCCTCCCAAAAGATAACCCCCCCAAATCAATTCAAAACAAAACAAAACAAAGAAATCCATCTCTCTCTTCCATCTTCCTAACACCTCTTCATTCATCATAGTGGCATTGGGTGCTACAGTGTGTCACACAGTGTACCCTTTTGTCTGATCAGCCCCAGCCACAAAATAATTATTGCAATGAGTCATTGGTCTGGTTCAAGGCCTCTGACTTTTGGCACACCATCATTGCTGGACCCTCACCAAAACTCGTCTCGGATATCCTGCTGTTGCTCTGAGTCACAAAGATCCTGCAGTTATCATTTAGCAGGACCAATTCCTTCATGTACTCCAGCAGGTCATAGATAGGGTAGATGTTAGGGTGGGCCAACCCAAGGCCTAAGATGTGGGTCTGGGTGGTAGCTGAGCCAGTTGGTCTGGACCACCCCCCCTCAGGTGAGGGGCAGAGCCAGATCTCCTAGGCCCATGCCATGATGGCCAACTTTCCCATGCTGATTGTAAGGGATGGGGCCCTCTCTCCTGAGTGTGTGTGGGCCAGCTCTTCCATGGGGGGCAGGGTAAGCTCTCGTGCTGTAGTGTCTAGTGAGGGGCAGGGCCAACCATTTCCGGTCCAGTGAGGGACAGGGCTGGCTCAGCATTGCCTTTAAATGGCTCCTATGACCCCGGTGGTTACACGAGCCAAGGACATCATCACAGACCCCAGCCAGAGCAGAAACACAGACCAAGACATGGCCTTTGGCAGCAGCTCAGGCCTGGACATCACCATGGCCCGGTGGTAGCATAGGCCACCCAGATCAGTATGGCCCAGGTAGCAAGCAAGGCCCTTGGACACCAACATGGTCTCAGGTTGTCCAGACTCCCAACATCCATAAGCACAGCCCTTGGTGGTGACAGGAGCCACAGATACCAGCTCAGACCCTGGCTGCTGGTGGGAATTAGTAACATTTTAAAGTTGATTGATGCTAACCATTGTTAAAATCTAGTCTCTCCAAATGGATAAGAAGCTGGATATCTTCAGGAGGGAGTTAGTTGATGTTCAAGGTGTTCCTCTCTTCTGGAGCATTGCTGAGCAGTGGTCCCAAGTGGAGTCCTTTGAGGCCCGACCTGATGATCTTTTGATCTCCACCTATCCCAAATCTGGTAAGAATTTTTAATTTATTCACTCTAGGCAGTTAGATAATGATCCATACTGAGGAACTTTCTTGCCTGCAGATACTTGTCTAATTCAAGTTGAGTTTTTCTAACATGTTAAAGGAGTATTGTGGTTAGCTGGGACAATGTTGCCTCAGATTAGATAGATTCATGTCCGTTTCTGAAATTCCAGTAAGTATCCTATGAATTTACTTGGATCCACAATCAATCCAACTTCCTACCTAATAAATACTTTAATATTAACTCTCCTTTATATTCCCTAATGGGAAAAACAAACAGACAAACAAACAAACTAGAATTTAAGATATTCTGATCTACCAAGATCACACAAACCCCACATGATTCCAGGTCTTTAGAAGTGAACAAATGTACCATAAAACATTGTAGGTATGGAAAACAAGGTGGTTTGGGTCAAATGTTTCTCATTCTCTCTCATTTACTTTTTTTTAATTAATTTCCCAAGTTATCAGACAAAATATTGGGTTTGATTGTGACATTGCCTTACATGTGTATCATTTCTAGTGTCTGTAAACATTCATGTTTCATTCATTAAAATGTTATCTACACAGATTAATTAAATAATATATTTCAGTGTTTCAGTTACTGTTATAAGAACAGCTAAAAAGGTATTTTTCTTCCTTGTTATATTCTTTCAATAGAAATTCCTCACTCACCTGATAATCAAAGGACATAGGCAATTGAGCAGACCATGTTCTCACATGACATAGGCGTTTTTCAAAGGACTGGTGAGACACTATATTATATTATTCAGAGTGAATCACTGTTCTGAGCTCAAATGGGTCCTATTGTTGTATATAGCATCTTGATTGTTACAGGCAAAAGTTCTTTGTATTTTTTCACACCTCCACTATATATTGATCATCTTTATCTGATATTCTCTTCAATTCAAAGCTGTAATAGCAAAGTTGGCTATTTTCTCTGCCCATACTACTGAGGATCCAACTCAAATGTATTTTAGAATATTTTGATTTAAAACAAACCATTTTAACCAAGGAGTATTGGGAAGGGGAAGTGACTATGCTGTCATTACTTGTTCACTGTTTCACACACACCTTTGTTTATTTACTTTTTGAGGCTTTTAAAGTTAGATTTTATTCAATAAATATGTCTATATCCCTGATAAATGAGAGCCTTTCCTGCCATGTGTAGGGTGCATGCCTTTGATCCCAGCACTTGGGAGGCAGAGGCAGGTGGATCTCTAACTTTGAGGCCAGCCTGATCTGCAGAGTGAGTTTCAGGACAGCCAGGGCTACACAGAGAGACCTTGTCTTGAAAAAACAAAAACAAAACAAAACAAAAACCAAAAAAAAGAAAAAAAACACAAAAAACCCCAAACAAACAAACAAACAAACAAACAAAAAAATCAGAACATTTCCTGGGAAGGAGTAAGAGAAAAAATAGAAGTGGAAATAAAACCACATATTGTTTGTTTGCTTGCTTATTTCAGATATTACAAAACACCTCTGCCTCTCTTGACTTTCTTATGTTATTTTCAACAAAGATGTTTAATTTCTTCCATTTTCCCCTTAGGGACAACCTGGATCAGCGAAATACTGGATTTGATCTATAACAACGGGGATGCAGATAAGTGTAAACGGGATGCAATCTATAAACGAGTGCCTTTCATGGAGCTTATAATTCCTGGATTGTCAAATGGTATTTTTTTCTGACAATTCCTTTTCATTATAGGAATAAATCTACCTGTGTTCTTAGTATATGTGAAGGAGTCAAGAGCAACAATAATACGCAAAGAACAAGCACTATGAAGTCAGTGTCTAGAGGAGTTAGAATTTGGTGAGGCCCCATCTCCTCAAAGATAACATCCACATATGTGGAGATCTTGATCTAGCTTAAATCTCTTACTATATGAAAGTCTTTATTATTTAACTAGTGTATCATATTATATCAAGGAAATCCAATATTTAATCCAACAAAATTATGTGACTAGTTAGTTTAAATATATATGTATATTATTAATATAATAATTATAAACTTAATAAAAATATGGGAATACATTGCTTTGTATTATTTTAAATCTTGAAAAAACAGAAATGAATATTATGACATAATTCTGTCATAGAATTTGAATATGAGAGAGATTGACAAGGACTTTGAAATATTTTCATACTGTAAGCAAGAAAAAAGAGTGAAGAGAAAACCTAGAGACTGTTTAATAAGCACTCTTTCTGCTCCATCAAGATATTTCAAATGAGGAACTGTTTTTATAGACAAATGTGAAGATAATTATACTATTGTACTTACAGAGGATAAAATAGGTCAGTTAGCCATGACTTTCTGTGGTTTGTATTCTTTGAGATTTTAGGAACATAGGAATCTGTTGAGCCTTATAGCCTACAAAACAGAAAAAAGAAAAAAAAAACTTACCTAGCCATTAAATGATTAGGAAGTCTTAGGATGAATTGCAAAGAAGCCACGTGATTCCACACTTATAATGCAGTTTGTTAATGGGTATGCTTGTAGGTATTGAACTGTTGGAAGGCATGCCGTCTCCTCGGCTGGTGAAAACTCATCTACCTGTTCAACTTCTTCCTTCCTCATTTTGGAAAAATGACTGCAAGGTAGCAAGTGAAAAATAATCCCCCTGGCTTTTCATTTCTTTTCATTTTTGTTATTTTTTGAGGTTAGAATATAATCACATCATTTCCACACTCTAACCCCACCCATATACTCCTCCCTTTTGCTGTCATTAAAATTCATGGCTTTTCCCCTTTAATTGTTGACATTTGTATGTGTGTGCATGACATATATATGACATATATGTGTATATACATACATATAAAAATACACATATATATTCCTCAACATATACAACCTGCTCAGTGTGTATAATGTTATTGGTGTGTCTGTGTGTTTTTAACTATAAGATAAGTTACTGTGAATGTTGGATGAGTCATTACAAAACAATAAAATGGCAGTTATAGTCAAGGGTCAATATGACAATACTGGACACCAATTATAAAAAAGGGATTGACACTACTCTTGAATCACTGTCAGATTTTTCTTTCATTCTTAATCATTTCACCTGCCATTCAATTATTTTTAAATAATTTATATTCAAATAATACCAGGACAGATTCATTGAAACTTATATGAATTGACAGTTATAAGTAATTCTATAAATGAACCAAGTATTATGTGCAGATAAGTCTATAAACAATCTAGTATAATGCATACATATTATTTTACTAATTAAAAATGATATATAATTATATACATTCATACATTTCATGATTTTATTTTAATAAATTTTTCAAGCATAACATTTGGGGAGAAAAGTACAAGCACACTAAATAAACAGCTTCATGATTTTTTTAGGAAATAAGCATACCTAGGTAACCCAGTCAAAGTATTGCATTACCCCAAAAGTTCGGTTCCAACAAACTTCCAGTAGTAATTTCTGTGATTTCACCATAAGTAACTTTGCCTGGTTTTCCTGTAATTACAAACTGTGTTCAATATGCAATTAATTGTCATTTCTCTCAAGACACATGTGAAAGCTATTTCTATTGTATAAGTTTATGTGTTCTGTTGTATTACAGAAAGAGGCTAATCAGCTCTCTATACATGTAATTCTTAGATTTTATGCAGATTTTATTTGTATCATAAATTGTGTGAATGAAGACCAAAAGTCCAAATTTTAATAAGAGCACATTTAAAGTTTATTCAAGTTAAAGTCTGAGGACCAGTAACATACAGTATAATATACATGTGACCACTTCACAGCTTACTTATGAATAACACTACTGATAGATAGTTGAGTTCCTGCCAGTTGTCAGCAATAGAAAATAATGTTCTGCTTATTTTCTGTCTTTTTGTTTATGTATGCTTACCTGTAGCTGGAGTTTTCCTACCTGGTCCACAGTCAGGACAAATCTCTCTCACCCGCCAGTCCCACAGCCGCTCAGACCTGACCAAGTAAACACAGAGACTTATATTGGTTACAAACTGTATGGCCATGGCAGGCTTCTTGCTAACTGTTCTTACAGCTTAAATTAATCCATTTCTATAAATCTATACCTTGCCACATGGCTCGTGGCTTACCGGCATCTTCACATGCTGTTTGTCATCATGGCGGCTGGCAGTGTCTCTGACTCAGCCTTCTACTTCCCAGCTTTATTCTCCTCCTTGTCCCTCCTATACTTCCTGCCTAGCCACTGGCCAATCAGTGTTTTATTTATTGACCAATCAGAGCAACACATTTGCCATACAGAACATCCCACAGCACTTCCCCCCCTTTTTTTTTTCAAAAAGGAAAGTTTTAACCTTAACAAAGTAAAATTACATATAATTTGAGAATTTGGGTGTTGCTTTTCTTACTATTTCCTGCTGGAGGGGGGTGCTATATCTTATGGGAACACAAAGAAAATTTTAGGATTATAGGATAGTCCATGAGGCTGTATTGTCTGAGCCAGTTGCCTTCAAACCATTCTGAATGTTGGATCATCTGGGCCATGGTGTCATCAGAGACCTTTCAGAGAGTCTTGGCTGGTCAAACCTGATGTATCTTAATCTGGAACAAATCCATAGCCTTTGGCTTTCTGTGGGAACAAAAGCAGAGCCTTCTTTCCAAGGCAACACATCCTTACATCCAAATTTTGAAGTCAAGGTATCTTTAAAATATACATATTGGTTTAACTCAACATCTTTTACAATCAAATATTTTTCTGCAGTTAAAAATCCCAAAGACAACACAATCCAGATTCTCTGTGTAATATTCATCTTTACATGGCTTATTTTTTATATTAATTTTACTGTCTCTTTAAAGACTTTATTTTTTAAAACTATGTATTTGTTTATATAACTGTATATATCACCTTTTTTTGTCTCTTTCAAGCCTACGTATATTTTACACACATTGTAAACTATTACATCTGAGTCTGTCTTATTATGGCTGCTGGCTCTGCCCACCTCAGCTTCCCAACATGGTGGTGGTACGTTTACCGCCAGCTCTGGGAGCTATTGTGGGTCTACGCTTTTTTTCCAAGCAGCGTATAGCCCAGAAACCTCTTTTTTTGTTTTGTACTAGCAAAGGCTAAATCCACCACACAGCTTAATGTGTCACTTGCAGAGGCCTCATTCCTGCCATACTGCAGGTCGAGCACGCACTCTAGGAACCCACCAATAGCTCAAACCAGCAGCTGCCGCTCATTTGATAGAGACAATTAGGAAGCTGTTTTTAGCTCCGTTTTAGAATCTTTTCTCAGGTTTTAGGTGGAAACTCTTGCCAACACGTTGGGTGCCATTTGTAGCTGGAGTTTTCCTGCCTGGTCCACAGTCAGGACAAATCTCTCTCACCTGCTAATCCCACAGCCGCTCAGACCCGACCAAGTAAACACAGAGACTTATATTGGTTACAAACTATATGGCCGTGGCAGGCTTCTTGCTAACTGTTCTTACAGCTTAAATTAATCCATTTCTATAAATCTATACCTTGCCGCATGGCTCGTGGCTTACCGGCATCTTCACATACTGTTTGTCATCATGGCGGCTGGCAGTGTCTCTGACTCAGCCTTCTACTTCCCAGCTTTATTCTCCTCCTTTGTCCCACCTATACTTCCTGCCTAGCCACTGGCCAATCAGTGTTTTATTTACTGACCAATCAGAGCAACACATTTGCCATACAGAACATCCCACAGCACACACCTTCTCTTGGATGCATATTTAGGGATAGAATTATTGAAACTATACATCCCTCTCACTTGTTTAGTAGATATTTTAAAATAGTATTTGAAGTCTTGATGAGCAGTGATAACTAGGTTGCTCCATGTCTTCATTACGACGAAATATAGGTAAAACATTTCATTTGATTCACATCAGTGGTTACTCAGGAATTTCTTTTTGCTTTCTTATTGACTAATTAGGTTAAGACCTTTATTATGGCTATTGACTACTTGGATAGCTTCACTGAGTTATCTCTTCTTCTGCATCATTTACATAATGGCTTCTTTTTTCTCAGTATACACACACACACACACACACACTCACACAGAGAGAGACAGAGAGAGAGAGAGAGAGACAGAGAGAGAGAGAGAGAGACAGACAGACAGACAGACAGACAGACAAAGAGACAGAGATAGATAAACAGATATTTCAGTAGGGAAAATTAATAAAAGTGCCAGAAGGAGGTATGGTTTGTTTTCAGGAGTTTGTGAAAACATCCTCAAAGCATCTTCTTTATACTAAATAAGTCAAATACATTTTGCAAAAAGGCTACAGATGTTATTGCTGGATGCTTTGGGCTAATTGACATAGTCAACTGATAGTGAGGTAAGAAATAACTAGTAATGTTTACAGGATTTAATGTTTTCCTCAATAAATTTAGAAGTAAACTACACTACATCTCTTGAAAAACCTCTTTCAGTCTACTCCCTATCCTCATCCATTTCCTAGCTTATCAAGGCCACTGTCTTTGATTTAGGGGTATGAAAGTTCCTATTTTGTTCATCATTTGAGTGAGATGCAAAATCTAATCCTAGCTACATGAAGGTCTCTTCCTCTATTCATTCTTCCTGCACTCATTTTCCTAGGACACATGTTCACTCCATGCATGGCTAAGCTTCAAATGTGTTAAATTTTGCTTTCTATTGGGGGAGGCCCAACATATGTCAGTAGATGCGCTCCAAAAAACAAGTTCCCCAGGACTCATGGCACATCTCTCATATTCCTTCTCTCATCTCTCTCTCTCACCTCTCTCTCTCTCCCTCCCTCCCTCCCTCCCTCTCTCCCTCCCTCCCCCTTCCCTCTCCCTCTCTCCCTCCTTACCTCCAAGGAGGTCAAAAGACAACTTGTGGGACTCAATTACCTCCTTCATCATGTGGAGTCTAGGGATTAAAATTAAGTTATCAGTCTTGACTGTGTCTTTACCCTTTGAGCTATCTTGTCATCCCCAAAGTAATTTTAGTTAGGCAATAATTCGTTATTCATCCAGACTTTAAAATTTGATACATTAAAAAATTAATCCCACACATATTGTTATATAGCTTTGGTTTGTGGCATAAGGAATTTTAATCTTTTCTGGCTCTAAATTTACCTAGTAATGATTTTTCTTCAGTGAAAAGTTATATATTTTGCAGCTTAAAATTTTTTATTTCATTTTATTAATTTTGGTACTTGACAATTCCATGCTTGCATATATGCATTCTGAATACTGTTATCCCTACCCTCTCTTGGCTCTCTCCTATCCCTTTGTGTAGTTTTAATTTATTTAAATTATCAATTTAAATAGATGTTCTAAATTTAAGAATATATAAGCTACTTGCCTAATTTGATATTTGGTCTAGTTTTTTCCAAACTTTCTTTTATTTCCTTTTTTATTTAGAAGTAGATTCATCTCTTATACAATACATATCCATCACAGATTCTCCTTGCTCCACTCCTCCTAGGCTCCCTTCACCTCCCCTTTCCCCAAGAACCATTCTCCCTCCATTTCATACTCAGAAAAGAACAGACCTCCAAGAGACAACAGCCAAAACAGGGCAAAACAAGATACAAAAATACAAGGCAAAAGCCCTCATATTGAGGCTGAACAAGGCAACCCAATAGAAGAAAAGGAGTACCAAGGGCAGGCAAAAGTGTCAGAGACTCATTGGCTTCCGCAGTTAGGAGTCTCACAAAACACCAAGCTAACAGCCATAGCATATAATCAGAGAACCTGATGTAGACCCACGCAAGCCCTGTGCATGCCACCTCAGTCTCTGTGAGCCCATATGAGTTCTGTGTAGTTGATTCAGTGGGTCATGTTCTCCTGGTGTCCTCTATCCACTCTGACTCCTACAGTCAATCTTTCCTTCCACTCTTCCACGGTTCCTGATCTCTGAGGGGAGGGACCGATGAAGACCTCTAATTTAGACTCTCTCTCCGTATAACCTATGGCTGTGGGTCTGCGCACTTGCTCCCAATCTGCCGCTGGCAAAAGCCTCTCTGATGACAACTGGACAAAGAACCATTATATGAGTATAGCAGAACATCATTAGGAATCATTTCATTTATTTTATTTTATTTACTTTTGTCCAGTTGTGTTTGGTTCTACCCTACATCTCTGGTCTACTCAATCTAGCGTCCTTGACCATCCGGGAAGTGTAGGGCATGGGCTCCCTCTCATGGCATGAGCTTCAACATTGGTTGGCACAAGTTCTGCGTCGCCATTGCCCCAGTACATCCTGCAGGCAGGACAGATTGTAGGTAGAGGGTTTTGTTACTGGGTTGCTGTCCAGGTTTCTCTTTCTGTAGCCTGCAGAGTATCTTCTCATGCCAAAGAGAGTACAACGTAGGGATAGGAATGAATGCTCTAGTTCTTATTGCAGTTTTTTTCATGTTCCAAAAGACAGTCTTTTGAAAGGGTAAAGAAAATGCAGATGTGTCAGAAATGGGAGATGAGCTTTTGAGTATTAACACAATATACAGTTGTGAATGTACTATGTCGGGCACAGTTCCACAAATATCATGATTGTAGAAGTATAAAGGATAAATAAATACTCTGATAATGTAAGCAATAGTTAAAAACTATTAAATTACAAAAATAAATTCCAACCTTCCATTTGTGCCCCTACAGATGGTCTATGTGGCACGGAATGCCAAAGATGTGGCTGTTTCTTACTATTATTTCTACCAAATGGCAAAAATGCACCCAGAGCCTGGCACCTGGGAGGAGTTCCTTGATAAATTCATGGCTGGGGAAGGTGAGTCCAACTGTTCTTTTAATTATGATTTCAAAACTAATAGAGATTTTTTTCAAGGCAACATAAAGTTTAAAATCTAAATCCTATGTTTATTATAAAATTAATGTTTACAAAACCATCTACTAATACATTAGGGAGACTAAAAAGAAAAAATACAAGGCCACTTTTTCTTTGAGGGGGCTTTTGGATAATTTCTGGTATATATGTTTCTGGTCCTTGGTTTCATCATTTCATTAGTGGTAAATGACTGCTGGCAATTTGTTTAAGTTCTTTCAAATCTCAGTGTCTCTATGCTGGATTATTTTAATTGTGTGTCCATTCTTTGGAATCTATTCTTTGCCATTCAAAACTCCTGAGTGGCTGTCCCTTTAGAATCTGTTACAAACACAGTCTCTTTCTTTCATACTCATGATAGTAACTGTAGGAAAAAATTCTCAATAAACATGTTCCCATATAAATCCCCTCCTGGAAGCAAATGTGTGTAGGTGATATCTGGCATTGACTTAACACACTTCATTGCTTGAACTGTTATTTTCTCATGGTGTCAATGTCATTATCCCTGCCAAACCCAAAGGCTTCTCAGAACGAAACACACTCTGTCTTCCACAGGGCTTTTGTGACTCCCCCTTTATGTAATCTTATTTCTTCACTATTCCCTCTCCTGTGAACGTCCACATCACTTCACTGCTTGAAACGTTCTGAGTCTACACCCTTATTCTTGTGGTCTTAGTTATATTTATCAAATGATAAATTAGTTTATAAAAGGTCCCATAAATATCATATTGAATGGCTTAGATGACAGAAATGTATTTTTTTTTTTTACATTTTTAGAATCTACAAATCCAAGGAGAAAACACTGTCAGTCTTTCTTCTACAGTCTTTTCCCCTAAACTGTGCAGGCCTGTATCTTCACCCTATTCCCTCCATGGCATTCTGTCTTGGTGGATCTGTCTTAATCCCTTTATCCGTAAGGGCATTGGTCAAGAACTAATTTTCTTACTTCTGTAGGGACCTTTTCTCTAAGTACACTTTCATTATCAAATATGAAGGATGGGCATTTCAGGATATGGATTTTATCTTATTCTTATGGCCCCTTTTCTTGAACTACAGAAATCACTGTATCTGGACAGATAATCACGACTTAAAGCAGTAATTACCTATGTCCTATTTCCATGTAAATAGTTTTTAATTTTACATTTTATCTTTAACTTTAGTGGGTTTTGGTTCCTGGTATGATCATGTGAAGGGCTGGTGGGAGAAAAGAAAAGATTACCGTATCCTTTATCTGTTTTATGAAGATATGAAAGAAGTAAGGAGAAATTTCAGTTTATTTTTAAGAAACCCAAAATTTAACTTCTTTGTCTCTTACTCTCTTTTCTTCTTAGTCTATAAACATGGCTAATTTATTTTGAACTCTAGTTCTGGCTTACAGTTACTAATTAATACAACTCCCCCATCCTGCTACTGTTATCTATTCAAGGACAATAATACTTTTGAAATAAAAATCTGTGTATTTCCACTCATGTCTTCAAATAGTTTAGTTGCTTCTTAAAAATAAAAATTATAAATATAATTGCTTGAGTCTTGTCTTATGAATTAAAAGTTACATAAAACCCCCAAAATATCTTTCCCACTAGTTAAGCTTAAACAGAACCTTATTAAGTGCATTCCTTTCTTTGTGACCAAATCTAACTGAAATTATTTTCCTCCTTTAACATTTCAGGATCCAATGTGTGAGATTAAAAAATTATTAAAGTTTCTAGAGAAAGACCTACCAGAAGAAATTGTAAATAAAATCCTCTATCATAGCTCTTTCGATGTAATGAAGGAGAATCCTAGTGCAAATTACAGCACTATGAAGAAAGAAGAGATGGACCATTCTGTGTCTCCATTCATGAGAAAAGGTGAGAACAGTACAAACCCAATTCTGCATAGTTTCTGGTCACAGTGTGGAAGATATAAATAGTCACATTAATGTGAGATGGCAGGAATTTAGAAGCAATTAAGTATATGCTTAAGAGAGAGAACCTGAAAAGTAGAAAAAACAAAAGCCTTAGAAGAAATACTGTGTAATCGTCTATATCATTTCTGTGAGATATAATGAGAGATTTATGATGAGAAATGTTTGCTCAACATCCTGTGCACCAATAAGTATACTTATCATTGTGCCCTCAGTATTGAACTCAATATTTAGCATCTTCTATAAAGTAGATATACATTATATATATATATATATATATATATATATATAATTTTGTGCATATATTCACATGTGTCTGTGTGCATGAGTAGAAAATAGCAATAGATAGAGGAGAGAGAGAGAGAGAGAGAGAGAGAGAGAGAGAGAGAGAGAGAGAGAGGATAGATAATATTGCATATGTACCAACCAACTTTCTATAAAACTCCCACAATTGTGAGAAGTCAGGTATTTAATCACAAGATTTCTTTTTATTTAAGCAATGTGTTGATAGGTGATTGTCATCGTGACTCCTGTAGTCTTGTTTGATTTTCCTGGCCTCAGCTCCTTTTGTGTTTTCTTTAGAAAGCCAAAGGCAAAAGCCGGACCCACACAAGTGACATACATGAGATCATGTTAGAGATGATGGGAACTGGGCTTGTATTTTAAACTTTCTTTTCAGATACTGTGTACAGCAAACATGTTACACTTCCACTGTTCAAAACATAAAAATCTAAGTCTGAAGTTGCTGAGTGAGACAATCACACAACACCAGATGAATAGAAGTGGAAAACCTTGTTGTAGAGAAGATTTATCAGTAGTAATAAAGTTTAGAAAAGTTCTTGAGATAAAGAAATTTTGGTGAATGTCTACATAGAAACAATCAAGATTCATTATAATTAGAATTTTTATATATTCTAAATGATTTTTGTCAGGTAAGGAATTATGCTATCAGTTGGTTTTACTGTAATATCTCAAAGTATGATTTTTTTTGTTTCTCAGGGAGCAAACATGTTTAGACTTTTTTTTATTGTTACAATTAGGAAACAGCTATTGGTGTCTAAATGACCTACAAGGTAGATGAAAGCCTCTCCTTTAAAAAGCAAGGAATTTTGGGGATATGAAAAACTAGATTTCTAATTGTATCTTCTATGTTACTGGGGAATATTCTGTGAAAACCATAATTTAACCAAATATTCTTTTTTTTTTTTTTTGGTTTTTTCAAGACAGGATTTCTCTGTGTAGCTTTGCGCCTTTCCTGGTACTTGCTTTGGAGACCAGGCTGGCCTCGAACTCACAGAGATCCACCTGCCTCTGCCTCCCGAGTGCTGGGATTAAAGGCGTGCGCCACCACCGCCTGGCTAACCAAATATTCTTTCTGTATGGTATGTCTTGCATCCTTTCATAAAGATTTTTGATATTTTAGAGGCTCAGAACACACACACACACACACACACATATATACACATATACATATATATACATACACACACACGAACACGCACACACACACACATATATATATATATATATATATATATATATATATATATATATATATATATAGGCTCACCAAGTACATAATAAGGAAATGTGCTTAATTATATTTACCCCAGTAATTTTCAATCTTGCTTGATAATAAAACTTTTCACATAAGTTGTCATTTTACCCTGTGAGATAAAGCTTAAAAATAACTGAGAAGTAAGTGCCTTTTGTCCTTTGTTATCAGGGTACATAAAGTCCAAGAATTAATATTGAGATTGTCAGGTGCCATTTCCTCATGGCATTTCTTTAAGATACTTTGAAATTATTATTATTATTTACATAAGATACTTATAAAACCTACAGATGTTGAAAGGCTAAGAAGATTTAGGCCTAGCAGTTAGATATGTTTGGAGTGGAAGAGTATAGTTATGATGCATATCAAAAGTTAAAGACTAAATATTCACATGCAAATTGATAATTCAAATTACTATTAGACAGAAATTTAATAGTAATTCCCAACTTTTTCTGTTATATTTTTTACAGGCATTTCAGGTGACTGGAAGAATCAGTTCACTGTAGCCCAGTATGAGAAATTTGAAGAAGATTATGTCAAGAAAATGGCAGAGTCAACACTCAAGTTTAGGTCAGAGATCTAGGGAGTATTTGCTTCTTAATCTCCTTTGGCTGGCACTTAAATTAGAAAGAAAAAAAAAGCACATTCATGAATTATTGAAATAAAACATAATATATGATTTTTCTGTATTTACAAAGATTTATGGTCTATAGACCAAACTTACTAATATCAAGGAATAATCTCCTAGTTCTCTTCCTTCCTGACTCTCTGTACATGGTCTTCTTTCTCTTGGGACAGGTTTCTAAATGATGTTGTTTGTCTCCATGGTTAGGTACCCCCTAGACAAAGGCTACATTTCATAAACTTTAATTATTCAATTTAATCTGTTGTTACTTTAGATATTGAGACATCATGTCTTTAACTTTGCCAAGTTATTCAAATTTATAATGTGAGAATATCCTAGTTCCACTTATGGTTAGTTTAGAAATATTACATTTAAATGAACAAATCAATAGCACATATTTTATAGGATTAAAAGCAAGGAAAATTAGAGAGCTATTTATTTTTATTCTTTATGTCATATACTGAAGCTATTGTGAAATTTATTGCAGGCAATATTGAGGTGTGTTTAAAAACTTCAAATGGCTTTTCTGTCATCTACAGTATGTCTGATTAGCATCACTTCTGAGATGAAAACTCTGTACAATTAATTACTTTCAGTAATCTTCCTTCTTCTCGACTGGCTTTTGGATCACATTAGGGTCATTTTGCTATTGCCCCTTCTGAAATTAATCATTCCTAAGTGAGATAAATATTCACTTTTGAACTATTAAGAGACATGAATTTAAGATACTTTAGATTTGTCTCCAGGAACTAATGTTTAGTGAAAAGGGGAAACTGAAATATAGATGAATAAATTACTGTATGATTCCATTCAATACATAATACTCTTGACATAAGAAAATTGATGAGATGTCTCTTGCTGGGCTGGGTGTGGCAGGAGGACGTGAGCAAGTATGCAGAGGAGAGATGGAAGAGAAAGAAGCAGGCAAATATGTTGTGAGAGATGGGAGAGAAAAAGAAGTTGAGTGGTCAGCGCACCGTGAAGAGAGGTGGAACTAGAGGTGCTACAGAGGTGAGAACCACCCTGATATGAGAGCCCTGCATAGGCACATGAAACTATGGTGATGATTGGGCCTCTACCATTGCATGGTGGTCCTGATGCATCTGGATCTGTGTTGATGCTGGTGGCCTCTACTACCACTGAAGACTATGAGGCTGTCTGGGGTCTGTATTGCAGCCACCCTGATCTGGCTCCATTCTCCAACAGCCACCATCTCGTGGTACCACTGTTGACATGGCCTTGGTAGAATTGGCCCCGACAGCATGGGTGCAGGAGAGTCAGACCTACCCCTTGCAGGGGCAACATGGGAGAGCTGGCCCCACCCCGTGCAGCTGATGCACTCAGGAGTGAGTCCGACTCCTTTCCCAGGCAGAGCAAGAGAATTGGCCCTAGTGGCATGAATGCTGGAGAGCAGGCCCTGATGGTGTGGTCAAGGGAGAGCTGGCCTCACCTCTAGCCTGCTCCTGCCACGAGGGAGAGCTGGTCCTTCTCCTTGCTGGCTGATGCAGATGGGAGAGCTGGCCCCATCCCTTGCCCAGGGGGTGAGGGAAAGCTGGCCCCAGAGGCATGGACTTGGGAGAGTGGGAGATCTTGTCGTGCCCCTCACCTGGCCAGAGGTGGAGCCAGCTATGGTAGTGTGGACATGGGAAAGCTGGCAGACTGACCAACTCAACTATCATCCAGATCCTGATCCAAAACTTTGAGTTGGCCCACGCCAACATCTTCTCCATACAGGAGCTGCTGGAAGGCATGAATGGGCTGGCCCTGCATACATAGCTGCAGGATCCCCCATGACTCAGAGCAACAGCAGGCTATCTGAGAGTCCCTACGAGGGTACATATTGACATTGCAGCAGAAATCAGAGTCCTTTAACTAGCCTAATGACTCATTGTAATAAATATTTGCAAGTAAAGCTGTTTGGGCTGATTAGGCAAAAGGG
The DNA here is from genome assembly GCF_949786415.1 of Peromyscus eremicus. Taxonomy (NCBI): domain Eukaryota; kingdom Metazoa; phylum Chordata; class Mammalia; order Rodentia; family Cricetidae; genus Peromyscus; species Peromyscus eremicus. Next base: position 78,642,532 of record NC_081426.1, on the reverse strand, counting down.
CGTACTGAATGACACACCACAACCTCCAATGCCACTATGATGATCAGATAGGTGAAGGAGATGTGGGAAAGATAGAGGAATGGAATGGTACATGCACAGAACCCTAGGGTTAATAGAGGATCAGTCGTTGCCCAGAGGGGTTGACGAGATCTTTTGTTATTGTTATTTGTTTGTTTGTTTTTGTTTTTGTTTTTAACGTGTTGGGGGGCAACACGTTTGGAGAGTGGATATGGAAGGACTGGGAAATGAGTGGGATTGGGGTGCATAATGTGAAATACCCAAAGATACAATAAAAATTATGTTTAAAGAAAGATGAAAAAAATCAATCAATTCATCTTTAACTTACAAAAATAAATAAATAAATAAATAAACACAAATAAAGTAACAAAACTATACCTAAAGAAAGAAAGAAGTTTAATGAAGAACCTGAAGGGGACATGGGAGGAGCCATAAAACAGCAACCTGGACAATATTGAAGTTGGACAAGCTAGTCTGTAATGTATTAATATCCTGGTACTAATAGTATGGTATAGGTTTACCAGATGTCACCGTTGGAGAAAATGTATTAAAGTTATGATTTCTTACCATTCCACATTGATTATCTTAAATTTTACCGTTATGTTAAATGAATATCTTATTAATTTTAGGTATTCTAAACTTAAAATAAATTTAAGTAAACAACAGTAATGACTGCCCAAAATAAAACTTAAAAAATCAATTATGGATTAACTTTAAAAGTTTCTAAGGCTTTTTATGGGTAAATGATGAAGAGAAAACACAAAGCTAAAGCCATCAGTTAATTACTGGGTACTTGACTGTGTACAAGGCTTGATGGAGCACATGGATGGAATGGTGAGTACACACTATTGCTCCTTATCATTGTCATAATACCCCAGAAAGAAATAATCATTATTGAGGAACTCATTTCATGGAATGCCACAGCAAGGGGATCATACTAATAAAATTCATTGGCTTTATCATATTTTCAACTTTCTGAAGTAGTTGGTTTGCTAAAATAGTGGAATGGTCTTTTAAAGACTCAATTGCCTGTGAGTTAGAGAACAATGACTTATAGAGTTGAAACAATTTTCCATAGAAGGGTGCTTATTTGCTTTGAGTCAGCATGTGAGTATTTAGTAGAATTTATCCCGTAACCAGGATTCATAGATCCTGGAGTCATGAAGTAGAAATAGGAAAAGTGGTACTCATTGATGTTCCTAATGACTCCCTAGCAAAGGTTTTTCTTCCTTCTATTGTGACCTTATGCTAAGAAAAGTTTTTATCAGAGGAAGAAGTCATTAACAACAGCAAGGATACGAAGTTTGGAGTGGCATGTGTTTAGGAGTATTAAACAATGAAAGCCAAATTTCCTTGTTTGCAAGTATAGAATGTTCAAATAATAAATGAAAAAAAATAACAAAAAGAAAAATAGTTATGCATGCATAAACAGCTATAGAAACAGGATCATAAGTGTCCTGAGTATTTCTTTTCAATTTAGTTTAAACCACGTGCATACATATATAAGCAAATATTCTTGCTTTCTTAAACTCTTATACCTTTATAATGTAACTTTATATTGAGTTAATGTCATTTACTAAGTTTTATTAAATTGACATTACCATATTTAAGTTGTAGGAGTTTTGCAAAAGATGTGAACTTGTCAAAAATGCCGTCTATTCTGGGAAAAGAATTAGTAGGTTTTTAGGTTATCATCTGCAGTATTGTTGTATCAGTTTAGATGGAAAATCACACCGTGAAATGTTAATCTTGATTTTCAAGCTTGATTGAATTGAAAGATGGCTAGAAGATTAGTAAGATTCACTTTTGGGTTTGAAACAAAATATGGAAGAATGAGAAAGCTAGTCAGTCCACATATGTTTTGTTCTTCCTGGGTGGTTGCGTCCATTGATGCTACAGTTGCCCATCAATACCAAGCTCCAGGTTCTTCAATCTTTCAGCAAAAATCACCCCAATGACTTTCCAGTCGGTTCTTTCAGATTACATCAAAAAGATTTGTATCTGTGCATGTTTAGTGCTTTCAAGAATGAGGCGTCAGTAAAATCTTAAGTCCAGTAAGCAAGTATTAGCTTCGTATTTTCCTTGAGATGTACTCCTAATCCTCTTTAGTTGGCATTATCACTTTGGTATGTTCCTCAAGATGCATTCTTTATATTTTCTTACATATCTATGCCCCATCAGTGCTCACCTGATCTGCACCCTCTTTTGTGACATGACTAGGATAATGGTAACTGTCCTACTATATTATCTAGTATAGCATTAGACAGAATATTTCTAACATTTATTTTTATTTTATTAATATTATCATGGTATGTGTATGTGTGGATGACTGTGTGTAGGTCCATGTAGGCCAGAAGAGGCTGTCAGGTCCCCTAGAACTGGAGTTATAGAGGGTTGTTAGTCACCCAGTGTGGAAGCTGGGAACCAAACACAGGTCTTCTGGTCTTCTGAGTGAGCAGCATTTGCCCTTAGTGACTGTTCATCAGCTCCAAACATACTTTTTCAACAGTGAGTTTTTTTACATTAACCTTCTGGTTAGCTTTCACAGTGCCTCCCTCTCTCTCCTCTCTCCTCTCTCCTCTCTCCTCTCTCCTCTCTCTTTGCATCCCAGTATCAGAAACAGATTTCTTTCTATCAATGTGGAACATAGAGTCTCCACATTCAGGTACCATGTTTGGGTGAAAATATACTTACTCACCAACTTCACTAGGGGGCAAACTTTTACCATACCAGGACTAGTTGAGTGGAAGATTTGTTTTCAATGTTTAGGTTGTGATGCATGCCTGTCTAGAATATGTTTAAGTTTTTTGGTCTTTGGCTGGAAAGAGGCAGATAGGAACATTTGTTCTGTTTCTCAGCATCTACAAGGTCCACATGTCTTATGACTTCAACTTTAACTTTTCCACGATCCATGCCAGCAAGCTATATCATGAAGCAATACTATGTCAGTCTCAAAATTCTCACTCTCTCTCTCTCTCTCTCTCTCTCTCTCTCTCTCTCTCTCTCTCTCTCTCTCTGTCTCTCTCCCCCCTCCCTCTCCCTCTCCTCTTACTTCTCCTCCTTGTTCTTCCTCTCCCTCTCCTCTCTCTTTTGTCACTGGTGTCCACTGCATGCAATATACACTATACACACACACACACACACACACACACACACACACATATATATATATATATATATATATATATATATATATATATATATATATATATATATATATATATATATATATGGCACATTATGTCTGTTTAGCAAAATGCCATCAGTAGCTTCTCCTCTAGTGCTCATGTTGACCTGCTTTACAATACCAGACATAAATCCACTGTTGTATGATATTTTGTTTATGTTCTGACAAATAAACTTGCCTGCAGATCAGAGTGTGGAGCTACCCTACCTGCTAGTTAACCATAGAGGCCAGACAGTTTTGGCACACACCTTTAATCCCAGCACTTGGGAGGAGGAAGTAGGAAGATGAGTAGTTCAAGGCCACCTTGGGCTACACATGCTTACAGGCTCTTCCACAACAGGACACAGAAGACTTAGAAGGAGCAAGAAATTACATATTATTACAGACCACATCAGGTCTTCAGCATTTTCCCATTGCTGGGTCATAGATGTCTCTCCCTCAGCTCAGGGTGAAGAGCATGGCTGAGTGTTTAATTTTAGTCATCCTGTGGAATAAAACAAAATATTCCTTTCAAAATTAAAAGAATAATAAATAAAATATAATTTTGATGATGTCACTAGTAAAGTCTGAGCCCACATCACCTTTCACAGGATTGCAGTTACAGAATTTGTTCCATGATTGCTCTGGACTTCAGTATATGTTTTTTGTGGTGATTCAATCCATACCTGGACATTTCCTTTTGTGTGCTTATATCAGAAGGAAGGGTTGGGTCAAATATTTTTCTCAGTAGTCTAAACCTGCAGTTACTGTTGGTGCAATAGCAAATAAGGGAAAATAATACCTGTTGGCATTCTGGAGGAGTCACAATGGGGCCCAAACATTATTCATTGTGGCTTAGCTATTATATAAGGAAGGAGATTTAACATAAGCAGATTAAAGTGATTGAGTTCCAAGGGAACACACAAAACAACTATGTACAACCTCTACTAGTGGGCATGGCAAAATGCCCGTGCTGTGGGATTGAGACTTAGTCCTTTAAACCAAAGGAGGTAAATCTCTTCCTTCTTCCATGGGACAAGGGTTGTTTATTTATTCTCAATTACCTATACTTCTTTTATCCTTAGTCAACTATTTCTCAGAAAAACTACCCAAGACATTCTCCAGTGTGGAACAGATGCCATACCTATTAAAACACTGTGATTTTGCATCAAATTCAGATGTTTTAGAATGCTATATTTGAAGCAGAATTCTTAATGATGCGTTAGACTTTCTGCTGGTAGCTTAGGCTGTTACATAGATGTCAATGTGAGTTACAAATCTGTCTACTGTGCTTTTCATTATCTTAGATTTATATATGCGCTACTGAAATAAAAATCAGAAGTCAAAATTGTGTCACATAAGAAAGATACTTTTGTGACTTAGATAAAAAATAAAATTCTGTAGTCAATAAACAAATTAAAATGAATAACTAAAAATGACTAATTGTAAAAATTATGAGTTTACTTCAAAATACTCATTTAAAACTGAAAATGCCTGCATTTTTTTTGCATGAAACAATCGAGCCATTTAAACCCCGTCTTTCTTTAAGATAGAGGGTGGAAGTATTATCACTCCAATTATAGACTTACTTACAAGAAACTGAAGTTTATATAATATATTTATTTTTAAATAACAAGAACAAACTTACTAAGTTTTCAAATCTTCAAGTAAAATTCATGACTAATTTTTCCATTCGTATTTGAGTATGTTAACTGCACACAGTTAAGGACTAATGATAAATGAATTTGCATTACATGCTGTGGACTGAATTTCTAAACTTCCTTTATCTATATTTAGTTTCCCCTTTGATTTACTGGAGAGTTTCTTTTGATCTTTTTTAAAAAAACATTATGAGCATTTTAATGATATAGATCATATATCATGAATAATTTAAGTGATTTTTCTCTATCATACATTTATAAAATAATGAAAATTTGTTCTATAATATGAACAACTGGGATCTGCTTCTTTAATACAAAACATTAATTACAACATTTGTCATCCCAAAATATTTAACCCCAATCCTATACAATCTATACATCTTTTATTCAGTATAAAAGGTATTTAATTGTGTTTTTGAATGCATAAATACATTAGTTTAGCTAAAAATGTAAAACTAAGTTTTGTTGTTATTTTTAGTACAATAACAGTTGACATGAAACTCTTTCAACATTGTACAGAAAATTCTATCATCCTGGGGCTGTAGACAAACCATGAATCTCATTCAAATATTAGTGCTATAGTGTTAATGCAGTTTTCCCAACCAGAAAAAAAGCTATGAACACTATTAACTGCACATTCTGGATTTTCCCTCAGCAAACACAATATTTTCACCATATATATGTATATAAATTTTCAGACCACAATAATTTATATCACAAGAGGGAAAAGACTGACCAACTATCAAAATGTTATGTGGAAAAATATCAGAAAAGACTAGTTTCATCTCTGTATTCCCTGACTCTTCTCTGTATTTGTAAATCCTTAAGAAGGGTACCTACAGAAGCTTTTGACATTCCAAAAAGAGATTTGCAGGACTTAAATATTGTAAGAGTGAAATGCCGAATCATAGATCAGAAAGTGACCAAATGCCTTCAAACTATAAAAGCTATATATATATATATATTTAAAGCATTACAAGTTGATAGAATCTAGTTGATTTTGACTCCAGGACAATTCAGCAAAACAACAGTTACAACTCCCAGGTTACTCCCTACTTGCCACTCTTTGTTACTTGGTTTCTGAAATGCTTAGAGCATGCTATTACTAATGTTGAGTTATTCTCTTGAGGACATTATTATTAAAATGCTGTGAAAAACTTAGCCTGAAAGTATTATAGACTGTGATAATTAAAGTCATGCACAGCTAAAATTAAGAAACTCGTTTCCTCACTAATACACAAGCAATCAAATACGCATTTAGAATGTCTTCAAATGTTCCTTTGAAATGCAACTTTGTAAGAGTATAAAATAGCTTCTCTCTAGCAAGAATTCATTTTCTTATATAAACTTATATAAACTCTAAACATATATACAAACTAAGTGCTAAAGATTTATTCAAATATATTATGCTACTATGTAATAGCTAATTTAAATGGCACCTACTGTGGCAAAATAAGTAAACGAAGACTTGTAAGATTTGTTCTATTTAGAGAATAAAAGTGATTAAAAAACTCCTCTAACATGTAAACACATACAAAATCTGTTAATATAACAATAACATCAATATTTCAATAAAATAAAAAGAACAGACTACTAACAGTTTATTGGGTAAACCCATAACTTACAATAATGTAAGATGTTCAAGCTTTGATGAATCTAAATAACTGTCTCCTAAGATAATTTGATGAGAATGATTTTTAATATTATGTGATACCATGAAGATTTACTGTCATCAAATGTTATACACCAAGATAAAAAAAGGGGTGTTCATATTTTGTCAGATAGAATTTTAGATTTCTATAAATTTTACAATGTTTAATAATATAGTTTAACAATTGTTTGTAAAAACAATCTTCCCAAGTAGACAAAAACACATTTTCTCAATAGTAAATTTTACTTTAAAACTAATAAGTATAATGCAATCTCTTCATTTTTATTGACCAAAATGTAAAAAAAAACAAAAGTATGGAAATAATATGTTAAGCCAGATACATTTAGGAATCTGTTAGAAATAGAAATATCCTTTAGAGGAAAAACACAGTTTTAAAAATTCCCTAAGAAATAATATACAAAGTTGATGGTCTAAACAAAAGTTTTAGTTTCTTTCTACATTTTATGATTTTTTTTTCTCCCAGACCAGGTCATGCACAAGTATAACCATCAAGGGTCAGAACCTGTTGGGTGTTCTTGTATCTAAATTGGACACCAATGTTCTTAACCAAAACTTTCCTTTTGGCAACTGGATCAAAGAGAATTTACAGAGTGATTGAGGGATTGGAGAGGGAGGAGGAGCATTTTTTGTGTGGGAGGCTTTATGCCTAGGTGTGTGTGTGTGTGTGTGTGTGTGTGTGTGTGTGTGTGTGTGTGTGATGGGACTCATTAGAAAATCATGGAGAGGATTACAGTAGCAGAGTCAATATGCGGTGGTTGTCAGTGCTGCCTTGTGTATTTCTCTCTTCAACTACATATTGCACTGGAGTTCATGTTGATAATTGGAAACTCATACTTCTTCAAGATAAAAAGAAACATGTATAACGCAACCACGTTTCATCATGGTCAAACTTATTCTTCTTCTCCAATGAGGGGCAGCAGGAAGTTGTAGTTATGCCCTGTTGCCGTGGGATATTCTGTATGGCAAATGTGTTGCTAATTAGTCAATAAATAAAACACTGATTGGCCATTGGCTAGGCAGGAAGGATAGGCGGGACAAGGAGGAGATAAAGCTGGGAAGTGGAAGGCTGAGTCAGACAGACACTGCCAGCCGCCACAATGAGAAACAGCATGTGAAGATGCCGGTAAGCCACGAGCCATGTGGCAAGGTATAGATTAATGGAAATGGACTAATTTAAGCTGTAAGAACAGTTAGCAAGAAGCCTGCCACGGCCATACAGTTTGTAACCAGTATAAGTCTCTGTGTTTACTTGGTCGGGTCTGAGCGGCTGTGGGACTGGCAGGTGAGAGAGATTTATCTTGACTGTGGGCCAGGCAGGAAAACTCCAGCTACAAATGGCGTCCAACGTGGTGGCAAGAGTTTCCACCTAAAAACTGAGAAAAAAGATTCTAAAATGGAGCTAAAAACAGTTCCTAATTCTCTCTCTCAAATGAGCGGCAGCTGCCGGTTTGAGCTACTGGCGGGTTCCTAGCGTGCGCGCTCGACCTGCAGTATGGCGGGAATGAGGCCTCTGCAAGTGGCACATTAAGCTGCATGGTGGATTTAGACTTTGCTAGTACAAAACAAAAAAAAGAGGTTTCTGGGCTACATGCTGCTTGGATAAAAGCATAGACCCACGATAGCTCCCAAAGCTGTCAGTAAACCACCGCCATGATGGGAAGCTAAGGTGGGCAGAGCTAGCAGCCACAGCTGCTGCAGCTTAAAGCAATAGATTCACAATAAGACAGATTCAGATGTAATAGTTTAAAATGTGTGTAAAATATACATAGGCTTAAAAGAGACAAAAAAGGTGATATATACAGTTATATAAATAAATACATAGTTTTAAAAAATAAAGTCTTTAAAGAGACAGTAAAATTAATATAGAAAATAAGTCATATAAAGATGAATATTACACAGAGAATCTGGATTGTGTTGTCTTTGGGTTTCTTAACTGCAGAGAGACATTTGATTGTAAAGGAAGCTGAGTTAAACCAATATGTATACTTTAAAGATACCTTGACTTCAAAATTTGGATATAAGGATATGTTGCTTTGGAAAAGAGTCTCTTTTGTTTCCACAGAAAGCCAGAGGCTATGGATTTGTTCCAGATTAAGATACATCAGGTTTGACCAGCCAAGACCCCCTGAAAGGTCTCTGATGATACCAGGGTCCAGATGATCCAACATCCAGAATGGTTTGAAGGCAACTGGCTCAGACAATACAGCCTCACGGACTACTCCATAATCCTAAAATTTTCTTTGTGTCCCCATAAGATACAGCACCCCCCTCCAGCAGGAAGTAGTAAGAAAAGCTACACCCAAATTCCCAAATTATATGTAATTTTACTTTGTTAAGGTTAAAACCTTCCTTTTTGAAAAAAAAAAGGGAAGTGCTGTGGGATGTTCTGTATGGCAAATGTGTTGCTAATTAGTCAATAAATAAAACACTGATTGGCCATTGGCTAGGCAGGAAGGATAGGCGGGACAAGGAGGAGATAAAGCTGGGAAGTGGAAGGCTGAGTCAGACAGACACTGCCAGCCGCCATGATGAGAAACAGCTTGTGAAGATACTGGTAAGCCACGAGCCATGTGGCAAGGTATAGATTAATGGAAATGGACTAATTTAAGCTGTAAGAACAGTTAGCAAGAAGCCTGCCACGGCCATACAGTTTGTAACCAGTATAAGTCTCTGTGTTTACTTGGTCGGGTCTGAGCGGCTGTGGGACTGGCAGGTGAGAGAGATTTATCCTGACTGTGGGCCAGGCAGGAAAACTCCAGCTACACCCTGTCATGCTCTTTGCTTCTTCGTTTCTGTCAGACCTTGTGACATTTGTGGAAAAGTTCACACACAGGCAATGTACGACTATCTGGTTTCTAGTCATTACCCTGATCCATTTCTTCCTCATAGCTTCCTATCTCTGACATCTGTTGAAATAGCAGGCCATTGCACGTATGTGTTTGCATGGACTTCAAACCCTTCAGATTTTTACTGCCTGTAAAGTCACAGACTGTTATGTTTAGATCCTTAGTTGAACATTTTTTTTTCCTTCTGGAGAGGGCATGAGGTGTCCCACCCTTCCCATACTGCCACCAACTCTGAGGATTCTTCTCAGCAGTAGCATCTCTGACTGAAGGCTAAAAACTGAGCAATGAGTAAAATTTATTTTGAAATTGCTTTTCTTGATGCTTTTGTCCTAGATCTGCAGAACACTGTGGACCTAACAAGAATCTGTTTGAGCACTTTTGCAATTTGAGTGTCTTTTGCGTAATTTCTAATTCTCAAAAGAAACAATGCCTGACTAACGCTGTGGAGACCATCCAACTCCCAGTTTCATTTTTATCTCTCTGGATTCAATAGAATGCTTTTGAAGAATGCTGGGTATTTATTTATTTATTTATTTATTTATTTATGTGGTGAGGTGAGGGGGTCTCATGAACTTTAAGCCCACTCAGGAACAAAGAAATCCTTCTGGAATCTTCATTTATCTGCCCCATCTTTCATCCACTGTTACATACACGAGTGTGAGTACAGTGAAGAACAAATTTTAGAACACAGAACGTGGTCTTTATAAAATATGTTTCAAGATTTGGGGTTCATGTGCAGCAAACAGATTTAAAGTATGTTACTAGTTTAGTGTAGACAGAGTTGGCTGAAAAAGAAATAGTCAATAGCAGAAACAGACTGTAGTGAAGTGCCCAGTGTGTGGGTTCATGCTGATCTGTGGAAAGAAAACCCAGAGGCACCTTAAGAATGAATTTAGCCTTTTGTAACTGCAGGAGAATCCAGTCTTTAAGGACTGAAACATTTTCCTTTCACCCAGGGCATTTTTGTTTTTCTTCATATTTACACTTTAGCCAGTTGATTTCCATATGTTCAAAACAACCTGAAAGAAGCTCCCCAAAATACAATGCCAAGTGTAAATTCAGCAATTCATCAGGTGCCACAGTTTTCAAGGTTTTCTGAACCAAGTTTTGCATAGGGCTTTGTATCTTTGGGAGAATCTGAGACAAGATTCACATAGGGCAACAAGAGAAACAAAAGGTGTCTGCTAAACAAAAGATGGATTAGGGCTAGGTGCTACTCTTTGGAGCCCAGGCCAGGTGTAGCCCAATGGGAGTGTAGCCACAGACCCCTCTTTCTTTTATACAAAAATCAATTATCTTGAAGGTTAGGTAGCCTCACAGTAAATATAGCCTTCTTTTTATCTATATGTCTTACAATCTTATGTAAGTATACCAAAACACATTTTAAAGCCAATAAAGTTACTATTGCTAGAACAAGAGCAACACCTGCTGGGATAAGAAATCAATTAAAGTGATTTGTAGGATTGAATGAGGCTATGGTATCCGCTGGACTTTCCATAACGCCCATTCCTGTCAGATCAGGTAACTTTTTTGCAAAAGTTTCTTTAATTTCTTTCTGTAAATCACAAACCATTTGAGAAGAACTAGGGTGACCCAACAAACGCATCTTAACCTTATCCCAATCATACTTACTTTCACTAAATCTTAAGAGTGTGATAAAACAGGAAGAAACATTCCAATCACATTTTAACTTTATCTGCTCCTTCAAAATTTCTAACTGATGCCCTAACAATACAACAGCTTGTCTTAACTCTGCTAATTCATTTACTATCTCATTATCAATCTTATTTTGCTCAGTCCAAAGTTTTTCTCAATGTTTATGCCAATCTAATAAATTCAGCAGTTTGGATTTCTTTATGAAGCCCCACTCCAGCTGTTATTGCTGTAGCCGTCAATGCAATGATTCCCATAATAACTGCAACAACCAGTTCACCCATTTGATATGTTCTTTTTAATATTATTTCAGAGAGCTTCTGTACCAGGATCATCACATGAGTGTCTTTCCATGGCCTTGAAAACTTCACTGGTATCCAGATTGCTGGCCTTGATCTAAGAATATATAAATTTTCATAGGTCAAATTTAAAAACCTGATAGAATTAGCATAGGTAGGAAGGGCACAGCATTCACAAGTAATGCTGTAATTATTAGGGTGCCATTTTTCAGGCCCTTTTAGTAGCAAGTAAGGTAATGGTACGCATGCCATAAAAGGATGGAGTTGATTTAGTCTAAAAGACACAGTGTACTTATCATCCTTAATGTTTAATTTTCCTTCCCATGCCTTAAGAGGGTGGAAGGCACTTGCCAATTTCCTCAAATTAGTCTGAATTGAATTGCCAAATTATAGGAAAGGGCTTACCATTCCATCTCCATGCCACCAAATAGCTTCATTAACTGAAGCACTGATTTCCACAGTTCCATTCAAATTAAACCATTTCCATCTTAACTCTGAGTGAGAATATTTTCCTTGAGGGGAGCTATGAGGGCTCCAGTCAATGACATCTCCTTTGGAGATATTAATTAGCACTTGAGGCCTCTCATTCCTACACTATTGTCAGTGTACCCACTGAGATTCCTTGTTGGTCACCCTCATCACAGAATGGTAGATTTTTGGAACTAGAAGCATTAATCTCCTGTTCTTTAAAACCAGATGCACAAAGTATACAAAATGTATTATGATAATCTTGAGTAGTATTGACTATGGATAGCCATACCTGAGATGTTATATTTAGGTGTTGAATTCCATTTCCCATGCAAATAGGAATTCCTTGTACTCCAACTGTGTAATGTCAATCTCTTTACCTTCCTCCATTGGCTGAGCAGTACCTCAGTTGTCATAAGGATGAGGTAGTCAAGAAGATTCATTCACCACTACAAGAATATTCACATATCCCCAACTTACTGCTATGTTATTTGGAGGACTGGGGATAAAAGCCCAATGATTATGATCCATCCCTTTACCTGCACCATTACCACAGAAAGCATGGCAAGAAATAAGTTTGTAGCATTTAGAGGCTTGTGAGTCATGTGAAGGATCATCTCTCCTTTGTCACACAAACTCTTAAGCTGTCCCTAGGTGAGAGAATTAGCTGTTTCTTGCAAAGGTCTCCCGTGTGTTAAATTTGGCAGAGGCATCCCTGCATCTGCAGTATCTTGGAGATGTCTCTTGCTCATGGTGGATGTGTTTTCAATTTGACAGGAGACACAATTTATATTCCCCTATGGAAACATAAGCATAACCTTGGTCTTAACACTTTCTCTGGACTATTTTGATGTTAAAAGATTTATAATACATGGGCTGACTCGATTCAGCAGTTCTTTCCATAACTCAATGTTGTTCCTGTTTCATTAGCATTTTTAAAAAATATTAAAGTTAGTAAGACATTATGCAGTCTATCAATGGAGGTCCTCATATCCCCTTCTGTTTATCAAGTATCTCTTTTAGAGTGTGATTGGATCTTTTTTTAACAATTGCTTGTCCTGTAGGATTGTATGGTATCCTGGTAATGTGTTTTATGTTGTAACAGGCAAAAAAATTGTTTCATTTTACTGGAAATGTAAGCTGGGGCATTATCAGTCTTAATTTGTGCTGGTATGCCCATTACTGCCACTGTTTCTAATAAATGTGCAATTATAGAATCTACGTTTTCAGAACTTAAGGCAGATGCCCATTGGAACCCAGAATAAGTGTCAATGGTATAATGAACATATTTTAATTTTCCAAAATCTACTAAATGAAATATATCCATTTGCCAAAATTCATTCCTTTGTGTACCTTTAGGATTAGTTCCTGCAGGTAAAGGAACTTGATTATAAAAAGAAAAGGCAGGATAGTTTTTTATAATTTCCTTAGCTTGTTGCCAAGTAATAGAATATTTTTTCTTTAAGTCTTTGCTGTTAACATGTGTTTCTTATGAAATTCTGAGGCTTCTAACAAAGATCCTATCAATAATTGATCAATTTCTGCATTTCCTTCTGCTAATGGCCCAGGCAAACCAATATGAGATTGAATGTGGGTAATTCAATTGAAAGTGGACAATCTATTTCAAAAATAAATTCAGCAGTCTCTATATGCAATACAACCCTTTCAGCATATTGAGAATCAGTAATTATGATGAGAGGTTCCTTAAAGTCTAATAAAACCATCAGAATGGCATACAGCTCTGATTTTTGAACTGAGTCATATGGACTTTGAACAATCTTCCTGATAATTCCCTGCCTTATAACCAGACATTTCTAATTTATTTGCATCAGTATAGAATGTAAGAGCCCCAGAAATAGGTGCTCTTTTTATTATGTGGGGAAGAATTAATTGAATTCTTTTTATAGACCGAGTTCACTTAGTTTTTGGATATTTGTTGTTAATTTCTCCTAGGAAATTACTACAAGCTCTTTGGCAATCATAATTAACCTCCCACAATTGCCTAATTTCAGCATTGGTATAGGGCACCATAATCTCAGCTGGATCCATACCTGACAATTGGTGAAGTCTTAATCTTCCCTTTATGATTAGTCCAGAAACTTTTTCTATATAGATTTTTAATTTTTTTACTCTGTGAGCTAAGAAAATCCATTCCAAAATATAATCCTTTCTCTGCATAATGAGTCCAGTAGTGGAAGGATTTGAAGGTAAAATTACAAAAACATACTACTTTGTGAGGTCTAATATATCCACATAGGCATTTAACAATTATCATTCTACCTGGGCTAATTCCCTTTCAACCCCAGCTGTTAACTGTCTCAGACTATTTAAATCTGAGTCATCTTGCAAAATCTGAAACAAATTGGTTAATTCTTGAGTAGACAATCCAATTGTAGGTCACAACCAGTTAATATCACCCAGTAATTTTTGAAAATCATTAAGAGTATGCAGTCGATCTCCCTTAATCTGTAACTTTTGAAGCTTAATTTTGAGGTTACTTGATTTATAGCCTATATAGCTAAGAGAATCTCCTGCATGGTGGTCTCTATGTTAAATCTGGATAGCTAATTCCTGTCCTATCTTGCTTTTGTACAACCTGTATAATCTATGACTTTTCCCTGTATAACTTATTTCTTTTCAATACTTCTCCCAGGAACATACCTCATTTTTAACATCATTTTATGAGCTGTTTCTGAAATTGTAGGAATATTAATTTGAGATCCCCACTGTTGTAACAAATCTCTCCCCCATAAATTCATGGCTGTATCAGCCACACAAGGCCTTGATATCCCTTCCTGACCTTCCGGCCCTGTACATTTAATTCATTCTACATTCTTGTTTTACTTGAGATAAGGTTCAAATGCCTACAAATTGAATGGAGACTTCTTGTAAAGGCCAGTTGGGATCCCAGGATTCTTGTGAAATTGTAGATACATCAGTATCAGAATCCAATAATCCTTCAATCTTAATTCTATTTAATTTTACCTTTAATTTGGGCCTCTCATCATTAATGACTATTTGCCAAAATAGCTTTTTTCCAGTACTTCCAAAACCTTCTGTCCTATCCACTGGAGCTGCTTTGCCTTTTGAGTAATAACAATTGAGCAATTCTATCACCAGTATCTATTTGTATATTCCTTTTTACTTAAGCCATAATTTTAATTTCTTGCTGATAATCTTCATCTATAATTCCTGTGTGAATAATAAATCCTTGAGACAGTAGACTGCTTTTTCCAAAAAGCATTCCTGCTGTTCCTTGGGGAAAAGGACCATACACCCCAGTGGGTATCTTATAACAAGGAATTTTTGGGGACAAATTTAGATGTCTGCCCACTGCCAATTCTAGAGCAATGCTCCCTGAAGTAGCATGCATTAAATCTTGAATGCTGAGCCTATGTTCCCCTGAAGGCTGTTGACATCCATTCCATTGCTGACAGAAAATTAGTGTTGTTTGTTACTGGGCCCTGAACTAGGCCCTTCGCCCAGTTTCCAGAGGACAAAGGATTACCAAGCATATCTCTCTTTGATCTACACTCCTTAGTTCAATGTTTACCTTTACCACATCTCTTACAAATTCCTAGGGGTTGAGGATTTCTATTTTAATTATCCTGTAAAGAGGTATCTTTTTTAGTAACAGAATGATAACAATCTTTCCTCAAATGTCCAATTTCCTGCAGTTAAAACATCCCTATTCTGAGATTTAAGGCCTCTAGCTATAGCTTGTCCAACTATATTAGCATTATATTCTGTGGATCCAATATCAGTGGTAGCTTTAATCCATTCCTCTAATAGAGCTCTCTGAACTTTCAAGGGCCTTATGGCCTTCTGACATTCTGTAGTAGCATTCTCAAAAGCTAAAGACTCAGTTAGAACCCTTCTAACATATGGATCAACTATTGCTCTATGTACTGCTGAAGTTATCCTTTGCAAAAAATCAGTGTAGCCTTCTCCTGCACTTTGTGTGATTTTTGTGAAGAAGATAGATCTTCTCCCTGGTGCCTTGACCTTATCCCAGGCCCTTAAAGCCACTAGACAACACTGTACTATAGTAAGATCATCTGCATTTGTCTTTGTAAATCAGCATACTGACCCTCTTCTAATAATTGGTCCTTTACTACATTCACTCCTCTAGTCTGATTACATCATTTTATGAGCTGTTTCTGAAATTGTAGGAATATTAATTTGAGATCCCCACTGTTGTAACAAATCTCTCCCCCATAAATTCATGGCTGTATCAGCCACACAAGGCCTTGATATCCCTTCCTGACCTTCCGGCCCTGTACATTTAATTCATTCTACATTCTTGTTTTACTTGAGATAAGGTTCAAATGCCTACAAATTGAATGGAGACTTCTTGTAAAGGCCAGTTGGGATCCCAACTTCCTCTCTCCACCAAGTAAGTCATTGTAATTGAGAACTAGCTCCTAGTAGAGCTGCCATGAGGTCCTTCCAATCTTGTGGAATAACTCTATTCTGAGTAGCCCAGTTGTTTAAAATCTGTCTTACACGGGACAAATGCATCCCATATGCTACCATTGTTTCTTTTAATCCTTTCAAATCTTTTGTTTCGTAGGTCTCCAAACAATCTGAACATAACCTTGAGGCCATTGATCATTTGTAGGCATTCTATGCATAATAATTTAGAACACCTGTGGAGATGTCCTTATGACCATAGACAACAAATCCTCAAATCCATTATAAGGTGGTGCCGTAGGTCCATAATTGAACATTTGCCTTTCTTCTATTGGGAAATTTTTCTTTTTAATTCTTCTTCCTTTTTTTCTACTGGGAAGATTTCCTCTTTTATCTTCTCACTTTTCCTTTTTTTTTTTTTTTACTGGGAAGTTTCCTTTTTCTTTTTTTTTTTTACTTTTTGTCTCGGGAGGTCTTGTATTTTTAAATGTGCAGTTAACTTTTCAGCCTTTCTAATTTCTAAATCTGTTTCATCTGATGAAGAAGGAGGAGAGTCATCTCCAGTGTCCTGGCTTTTCTCACTTTCCCTCTGAAACAGCACTCCCATTGATCTGTGATAGAACATTCTTCTCTGCTGGCTGACAATTTCTAGCCTGAGTGTCTTTTCTTTTATTTTCCTGTTCCACTTCAGATACAGCTTCAATATGACTCCTCACTCTGTAACAGCTCCAGAGCATTTGATATTAAATTACATAAAGACCAAATTTTTAATGGTATAGGCTCTCCTTTCTGATGAGCTCTCCTCAGAACTCTCATAACTTGCTTCCATAACTTTAGTTTCAATTGAACATGAGGAGTTGCCTGAAACCAAAGGCAACACCATTTAATTAACACCAAAAGTTCTATAAGCTATTTTTCCTTCACTTTCACTCCGTTTCCTTCTAACAGGCATTTTAACAACTGCATATACCATTGCTCCTGAGATGGGAAGTTTCCAATGACTGACAATCCTGGAATTCCCTTACCCTGAGAGCGCTTCCTTCCAGTTCTTAAGATGGCTGGCTCCTCTGTCCTTCTCCAGCAGACCCTTCGTTCTTCAAGCCACAAATGTCACATTGGGCGCCAAATGTGCAGCTACATCAGACTCCTTTTTTTCTTTCCCCTTTCTTCTTCTTTTTTTTTTTTTCTTCTAGTACTGTGCCTAACAAATAGTTGGGATCATAGAAACAGGGCTTTTCATTAGAAGAATCACTCAATCTTACTGTCAGATCACTCAAAATCTCCTAAGATACACTTTTAAAATTGTATTTTAATCCTCTAGTTGTTCCTAGAATGAATTTTAGACATCTTAACTTTAGGTTATGTATCAGTTTGGAGGAATATTTTGTGTATTGTGTATCTTATAACTGGACAAATTCCCCTTTTCTTTCCCTGTATAACTTAAAGGGGTTTTGTTAGGTATCTTTTATATTTTACAGGGAACACCATATTTCAGCATATTTGGCTCAACAATATTAACCATCTGGTAACTTATCTGTCCTCTGTGCTCTATCCCTCCTATAATTCTGAACTAAGAAGCAATCATTCACTATGTTCACTCAAGTCTTGTAACTGATTGGCTCTAGAGGTGGTCACACCTGCATTCCCTGACATAATGAGTATATTCAGAACTAGATGCATTGTTTCCATGCTACTAATTCCATTCCCTCTGGCAACATTTTGAGGTTTAGGTAGAAAGGAGTTAGTTCCTTGACTGAAAAGAAATTCCCTTACAAATTGTGAAGACTCTTATTTGGATGAGATAAGCCACAGGCCTTCTAAAACTTAGGGCTAGGCCCATGATAAAAGTACAATATGAGCCAATGAGCAGACCAAATCTATTCCTGGTGGCCACTCCTCTGTAAGCCTCAGAGCAGACAGACTACAGCTGTTTCCTTATTCCATATACAAAATGAAAGATGCATCTTAAGACTGGGTGAGAAAGGGTGGTAATGGGTATTAAAAATAGTCAAGGCAATATGTTTATTGAAGACATTGAATTCATTTCAACAAATTACATATTTACAACCTACATTGTTAGATATTAATTTAAATGACTTAAATTCACCCTCAAATTTGAAGGCAGGAAACTGGAGGGTCTTGGTAAAATGTAGATTCTAAGTCTACATGGGGACCTGGCTGTCCTGCATTTATAACAAGATCTCAGAAGAGGTCAATGGCACAGTTCACATGGTCTAGAACTTGTGTCAGATATGTCTGCTTACATTATGAATGTAAAACAATACTAGAAACTAAATTGAAAAACCAGAATTTGTGGGTAGCTTTATCAAATTTAATAGAAACTAAATATCCACAATTCCAAGAGGCTCAATATAGCTAAAGTCTATATTTGCATGTGTGGGCATACTCACACATACAAATAACCACAGTAGGGTACATCCTGAATCATTTCCTTAAGACTAGTGACAGAGAAACAACTCATAGAAGAGGACAAACCGTATGCAGTCATATATGTCAAAATATATGATATTAAAAGTCAGAGTGAGAGTAGAGTAACCCTAGAGAAAAATGAGGCACAACTAAAACGCTGATATTTTACTGTTAATGGAGAATTTTTAGCATATTCCTGTGAAAAAATGTCTTCATTCATAGAAGCATAGTCCCCCTTCCCTTCAGTGTTTCTGCTAAAGACCTTTATTCTTGTTGTCAGGGAGCCAATCTCCACCCTTGCCAGTCTGTAGCGTTACTCACAAGATACCTTTGTGCTTCCGTGTACAGTGTGATAAAGCCAAAGTGCACTTTATACTATACTGTCGTGTCTTAAGCTTAACATTGGTTACACAGATTCTGACTTTTATTCCTTCTATTTCTCCGCAGTTTAACTGTTAAAAGGAAGCCTATTCAGCAACCTACTACAAAAATGGGTACTCCAGAAGATGTTTGGAGAAAAGATCTGAAGATGATCCATGGCTGTCCCATGGTCTATGCTTTTGCACTTGACTGGGAAAGGATTGAAGAGTTCCAGAGCAGACAAGATGACCTTGTGATAACCACATACCCCAAATCAGGTGAGTCCTGTGTCCTAAATAATGCAGGTCTAGCATCACCTTCTGTTTATAAAATTGTTTTAATTTTATTTTATTAACTTTTTTTCATTTATTTTACATATGGACTACAATTTCCCCTCCCTTCTCCCCTCCTGTTTCCTCTCCCCAACTTCCATCTACCCCCCTTCCCATCCACTCTTCCTGTTTAATTCAGAAAGGGGCATGGGCTTAATAAAGCATGGCACATTAAGTTGAGGTAGGCCTGAGCTCCTTCCCCTGCATAAATGCTAGGCTAGGTAATCCAGCATTAATAATGTGTATGTGTGTATTTGTTTGTATTTGAGGAACATGTGTGTGTGAGTGCCCACAAAAGTGATAGCTGGTATGAGCTAGATTAAACACATTAGGGTTTAGAGGGAGGAAAGGGGCAAATGATATTATAATATTGTAATCTCAAAGAAATTTATTTATTAAAAAATCACAAAACTTTGATGTTTATGTACATGAGCTTCTCAAAGAATAAATCAATAAATAAAACAAAAAAAACCATTAAAAAAAAGAAACTGACCACTGATTTTAAAAATGTTGATTTTTGTTACAGGTACTACTTGGATTAGTGAAATTGTAGACATGGTTCTAAATGATGGAAATGTTGAAAAATGTAAGCGAGATGTCATTACATCTAAAGTTCCAATGTTGGAACTGACTATTCCTGGAATAAAAATGTCAGGTAAATGTCAATCTTCTGATGATTGTAATTTTGCAAGAGTATTCTCATCTAGCATCTATTTGTACTTCCAACTCAGAAAAAAAAAAGAGGAAAGAAAGAACAAAGAAACAGAGCACAAATGTTTGCATAATTATGAAGAAGTATTCACAGTGTTGTGGGTTAGCTAAGAATTATTAGTAAAACATACATCCTCTCATCAAGGAATGTACAGAAGTGTTGTAACGTTAGAAAGTAAGTCAATTTATAACATAGCAATTCTGCTAGTTTTCCATAGTCAAAGAACAAGACTGTATGAGATATGGTCATAAGAAGGACGGCCTTAGATTGTATTCACGCCTAGCTGCATTTAATTAAGGCCCAAAGTTTTACGTGCATTTTGGGAAAACATATTCTAGGAATGTGAAGCATCTAAGTGTAAAGGGATTGAAGAGGACAAATCAGGGTCAGAGCGATGCATGAACTAAAATAGCAGTGAAGGAAGGGCTGGGAGTAGGATGCTAAGCAATTAGAATCATATAGCGATGGATTAAATAAGGTGTGGAATGCTTAAAGGTTTCTTTAATTTTATTCTAAACATGGTAGGGAAGATATTGAATGGCTTTAGTCAAGTAAGAGTCATTGAGTTGTATTTTTGCTGTTTAAAATAGAAAGTCTACCCTAGTTGCTATTGTGTGGTGGAATTTAGGATGCTAGTGGTATATTTTGGTTTGACTGACAGACAGATTACCTAAGTGATGTGAGGAAAATGAAGAAAGAAAGGTGAGTTCAGAAGTTTTACTTAGGTCAACCAAATATGAAGCCAGGTGTTATTTAGAAAGTTGGGAAGGCTATTAATAATTTTTTATAAAACATTAGATATCAGGTATTGAGTATTTTTAAATAATCAGTTGAAAGATTCATTCAGCAAGCTTTCAGCATAATTGGCACTTGGAAGCAAGACTGTTGACCCACAAAAGTGTAATATAGTATCAGAAGATAAAGGTTATCCATGAAAACTACCATCATGAAGAGGCTTTGATAGAGGAGCTAATAAAAAAATCATCAAGCTGAAAGGGAATGGAAAAGTGTGGGTCATACAGGCAAGTGTGAAAGGTCACTTTAAGTGAAGCTTATGGGAATCTAGGTAACACAGAACAGAAGGACGAGGGTAGCCTTTCCCAGAGGACAGACAGGTTTAAACAGCAGAGTACATACCATCCACTGCAGCAGAGATGGCTCAGGACGAGAAGGTTTACTTCCAGAGGAAGAGGTCTATTAATCCTTAGTTGGTTGTCTAAAGTGGAAGGGAAAATAAAAGCTTGGAAATGAAGAATGACTTTAATACCACAAAAAATATAAAAGGAAAAACTAACTAAACCAAATAGCATAGGTGTCTGGGGTTCCTGCTGGGGGTTAAGGGTGAAATCCACTGCCTCAGAGGAATTAGTTGATGTTTAGCCAAGATATGAAGGTAGCACTTAGATTTACTCTGTAGCCTAATTGTGGATACCTGTGAAATCTTCGTGTATTCCTATTGATGGTTATAAAGGGCTCATTTCAACCATTTCACTTGGAAAAATGACTATGAGACAGAAGAATATGAGAAATCTTTTATGGTTATTGAGGCAGGGATGAAGAACTGGCATGGGAAAGACAGCCTGAGATTAACAGAGGGAAGCTTCTGCCTATAGAGGATTCCAATTTTCATTTCTCTGCACTGGGTAACATGCCTGTAGCTACCAGTTTGGAGACATGATGAGGTCCATGGTGGAATTTTGTAGTTTTCTAATTAATATCTGCAGATGAAATCCAGGAATCTCACCTCCAATTGCACTTAACATTCAGACCATAAAACATTTAATTTAGTATAAATTTATCCCGACGATTTTATAAGAGACACAAACAAGAACATCTGTTATGTATCTAAAATTCAAATTTAACTGGCCATCTGAGATTTTTATTTGATTTTTCACAACCTTATTTCTATTGTTATAAAGGGATTGTGCTTAATATTTATTGTGGGCCATAGACTTCGATCAAGAAGATATTCATTGGTAAATAACATGTTATATTCCTGTTCTGAAGGAATTCCATTCTATTGTATGTACATTATAGATCCAGCATAAACAATAAGCATGGGAACACTCTGTGAATCGTTCCCTATGAAAAACAGGCTACCATGGACTTCTAGGAAGTCCAAGCAAGCCTTGAACTTAAGATCTTCATGCCTCAGCATGTTGAGGATTGGATTAAAGCTTTGAGCCACCATGACAAAATACATGCAGTATTACATACAGAGAAGTGTTATATAGAACACTGGGCCTGGATGTTATACTGTAAATTATAAACAGTTGAAACAGGTGATTGTTTGGAGTTTATTAATCAAATTTTTTGAAGAATGTATATCTATGGTGAAAATGGCAAGAGTATGTAGTATTAGCAGATAGTTTAGAGATTAGAGGGGATCTAAATGATACTGAAAATAAAATATGCCTAGGACTTTAAGGTTTGTATGGAAGACCTGAAGAAGTAGATGTGATAAAACTCCAAGCTACCAAAGCAGTATTTTCTTCCTCATTTTGGGATAAAGAAAATGAAACAAGACTCTTAAAATTTTAAAAATCTCTCACTGAGTAAAACTATAGTAGAAATTTTAATACAGTGAGGTAAATGTCAAAGTGTACACTGTTGCCTGTCTCCTGATGCCACCTCCCAGAATTCTGAAAAATGCCTAGAGTTATTTCAGAAGTCACCTCCATTTAATATTGCTCCAAAATGTCTGGGGAAGAAAGGGATGGAAGACAGTGAGCTCGCTCGGGGGGAAATATTACTTGCTGTACAGGTACAAGGACCTGGAACCCACACTGCAAGAAATGGATGGACTCTTGAAAGTTGCCCTCTAACTTCCACGAGAGTGCCGTGACACATAAACACATCTATGACACACACATAGACACACACGCACAAGCACACACGCTCACACCAAAAGATAACATTTACAAATATTGGTGGGAAAGATGAAGAAATCTGAGCTTCTTTGGTACTCTGATCTTTCTAATTTCCTAAACTGAAATTTCCAGGTGTTGAACACTTAAAAATAACTCCGTCGCCTCGGATTATAAAGACACATCTACCAACTGATCTACTCCCGAAATCTTTCTGGGAGAACAAGTGCAAGGTACAGTGTGGACTGAAGGCTAAGCTGCTCCCAGTTGAACCCTGTCCGTTTTTATTGTGAGAAATAGTAGCGTGCCTTGTGACTCGGAAAACTACACAAGGAAAGGCTTGATGTTTTCCCCTTCTCTCTTCTGCGTGCCCCCTCCCCTCCCCCACTCTCATTTTTCCTTTCATCTCTCTTCTGGCTCCTTTTCTTGTCTCCTCTTCCCTCCTCTCTTTCTCGTTTTGTTTTGTTTATTTGAGACAGGATATCACCATACCTGCCAGGCTGGCCTTGAAATTGATATAGCCTCCTGATCTTTCTTCCCTAGCCACCCAAGTTCCACAGTAATAGGAGTTTGCCACTATGAATGGTTAAGTGTTTTTAATTAATTTCAATTTATGTATATGAACTTCCTAAGTTTAAAAGTAGCAAAATTCTCACATCAGCACAATATTGCCACTTTATCCCCTTTCTGTGCCAAGATAATGTGGCCTTCAACAAAAATGTAAGGAAAAAATACTTGCTCTTACCTGAAAGTGTGTTGACATTATTTAGTGAAATATTTGTGATTAAATGTTTGGTTAGCAGGAAATTTCAAGTTCTTCAATAGGTAATAATTTCTTAAATAGTAACTCTACTATTACAATTATCTAGTTCTTCTTACTTGACTTTATGTAAAGAATTTGGGGTGTGGTAGGTAAATACAAAGTGTAATGATTCTTATATATGAAATACTTTCTTTGTATGCTAACCAAACCTTAATAAGTTCATGAGAACAGACTCTACATTATAAGTACTGGTAGGCAAGGGTTATGATCGACAACTTCTAGGAGAAGAACTATTCTGCTATTTTATTTATTTATAAATATATTTCTTTATTAATAATGCAGCATCCCTTGCTTTTCTTCTTCTCTCTCATGTAGATGATTTATCTGGCTCGAAATGCCAAGGATGTGGCTGTCTCTTATTATCACTTTGACTTAATGAATAGTGTACAACCTCTTCCTGGCACCTGGGAAGAATATCTGGAGAAATTCCTAGCTGGAAATGGTAGGTAGGCCTAAGTCTTACCTTTAAGATGTCAAATAGTTTTTAGTTCAAATATTATTAATTTTAAATAACCTATTTTCCTTTCATTTTTTAAGAGTCAGAACATTCAAGTTCAATACTAATACATTAAACTCCATTGTAGGAAAGTAACTACATTTAAATGTTTACCATAAAATTTAATTTGCAAGTGTGATGATAATCTATGGCATATGAAGACATTCTGTAATCCCTTCACAGTGTTAAAAGTTCATCCTATGTTTCTGCTCATTATTAGAGAGGTCTGTTTTACGTGCTGTATCTGTGATATTTAGACTCACACTTGATGCTGTGTTATGTAAATCTTCCATGGGCATCAGCATAACTCAATGGCAGCTAATCTATCCTTACCTGAAATGCTCCCTTTGTAATTTATATTTTAAAAGTTGATTATATATCTATAAATGGCTAATTTTTACTTTTTGAAAATTGGTCCTATATTTCAGCTTCTTTGATTACCAAATTTCACAAAATGTCTTTACAATTGACTTATTAAAAAAATTTTTATTCTGATAAACATTTATGGAGATACTATTTTTTCCTATTTTAGTGGCTTATGGTTCATGGTTCAGTCACGTTAAGAATTGGTGGGAAAAGAAAAAAGAGCATCCCCTACTTTTCTTATACTATGAAGATTTGAAACAGGTAACATGTTAGATGTTTGTTCTGAATAATGTGCACACTGTCATGGGGAAATCATTAATTTTTGTTTTTCAAGCTGACACTGGAATCCAAATTGAAATATCTGTTTCACTATTTACCCATACCTCCGACCTGCATGTCTATCAGTCAGATCAGTAAGCACTTTTGTGAAATCATTTACCTGTGTGTGTTCCTTTCTTCTTTCAGTTGGTATGTGATTTTTCAACCAACCTTTTCCCTCAAATTCTCCCCTGGACTTACTGGAATTCACACACATGATTTTGCACTTGGTGTCTGCATATCCACGCAGTCATTTTTCTTTTCAATTGCTCCCTATAATTTGACCTCCACTCTTTTGTTCAGCATTTTCATGAATATTTATCTGTGTACAATCCCCAGGTCTTCACCCTTTTCTGAACTGAATTTCAAACTGATGTTGGGATTAACTTAACATGTCCAAAAGCAAAATTTTATTTAGTTCTCCAATAATCATTCTTTTCTGTAGCTAGAGTTTTCCTGCCTGGCCCACGGTCAGGACAAATCTCTCTCACCCGCCAGTCCTGCAGCCACTCAGACCCGACAGAGAAAACGCACAGAGACTTATATTGCTTACAAACTGTATGGCCGTGGCAGGATTCTTGTTATCTAGTTCTTATATCTTAAATTAACCCATTTCTATTAGTTTATAAGTTGCCACGTGGCTCGTGGCTTACCGGTACCTTACATCTCACTTGTCATGGCGGCAGCTGGCAGTGTCTCTCTCCTCAGCCTTCCACTTCCCAGAATTCTCCTCTCTCCTTGTCCTGCCTATACTTCCTGCCTGGCTACTGGCCAATCAGTGTTTATTTATTAACCAATCATAGCAACACATTTAACATACAGAACATCCCACAGCACTTTACAACTTGTATTTTCCTTTTTCCATATCAACTTTATTTTTCTTTTCAGTTTTCCAAGCTCTCAGTTAGGTTGTACGTTTAGGATAATTACAGTCTACCCTTTGTACATTTTAGACTTTGGATTGTGTTACAAGCTTTGTCTGTTTTCTCTTTCAAATGTTTCTCTTTCTTTACTTTCTCACTGTATCGATTTTAGTACATGAAGTTATAATTCACATAGTCTCTATGACGTAGGTTTATTCCGTATGACTACAATGTGCTTTGTCACTATTCTGGGCTATTATACAAAAATTGGACAATCCTGCCTACCCTCACACACCACTGCAAAATCTACAGAATTTTTTTTTTAGTTTGTAAAATTTCAGATATACAATTTAGAACACCTTTCAATTCTCAAATTGATGATAGAAACTAAAAAATTATCCATTTTGAAAATATGTGGATAGTACCTAATACAGTGCTCACCTTAAATATTGTGGCTTAGGAGTTACACATAGATGGAACTTTCATAATGTGCTGACTTTTATGACTGACTGAATGTAATAACCAAAATATTTGTGCCAGTATGCCCCTGTGTATGGTGACACTCTCTGAATGTACTTCTGGGAAACTCCAGGGCATTTTTATATCTTACCTCCAATAATCTGAAAATTTTCACTATATCCAGGTTGTAGTTAGTTGGCAGCCTAAAAGAGAATCTGAATTACCCCAATTTGGAGACAGACCCTTGGCTATCTTTAGAAGAGCTTCTGTCTCATTCAGGTGATGTGATTTATTCAAATGACAAATTCGGGTTGATTCATGGGCTAGCCTAAGGAGTACCTGAGGAATATCCAAACATTTTTAATCACCCTGGAATCTATTACACATGTTACTCTTAGCAGAGAGTATTTTGTCTCCTGTCATATAGTTACTGATAGACAATGTTTTATAAAAAGATTACTATAACAAGAATAGTAAATGGCAATACAGTATATATTAAGATAAAAAGCCAGAAAAAAATAAATTTCTACATGTTATATATATGGGTTTCAGTTTTGTTTACTGAGAATGTGTTGTGGAAGAAGATTGGATAAGCTCTTCTTTCATGATGATGTGGCAGGGACTGCATTTTTCTCTATATCCTGGAAATATTACCAAAACTTCCCTTACAGCAAATCCTTTGTCAGTACATATGTATGTGTGTGTATGCACGCAAATATCTAATAATATGTTTTTAAATGTTATTGTTTCTCTATTTGGTATAAATATAATCCAACCTCTTCATCAAAGAATTTATTAATTTTTTCCCACTCATTTTTATTTTCCTATTTTTTATATCTTCTCTCATTTTCATGAACTAACCACTTTTTAAAAAACCTTTCTTGAAACATTTCAAAACCTATACTAAGTGTTGTAGTTCAAAGGTAGTGGGAAGAAAAGTAACACCATACAACAGAACTCACTCATGTGAAAGGTTTGTTGTAGGGAGGGCAAGAACAGTAAGGGAGAGGGAGGGGGAGGGGAATGGGGAGGGAAGGAGGAAGAGGGGGAGGGGGAGGGGGAGGGGGAGGGAGAGGGAGAGTGAGAGTGAGAGGGAGAGGGAGAGAGAGAGATGGGAGGGGTTTGCTTTTTATAAGGGGATGTAGTGCATGTACACAGGGCATGGCTGTAGCTGATGATTATTCTGTCAGGACCCAGAGCAGGCCAGCCTAAATGCCTGAGTCCTAATACTAAGAATTTAAGCTGTTTCTTCTACTATGAATTGATACTAACATCTTAATATCACAGTAGATGGTACATTTTGTTAAATTCTAAATCATATCTTTCTATTATAGCTTCAATAAAATCTTTTGAAATATCAATGAAGATTTAATTGCCTAATTGAGAGTTGTAAATATTAAGCTCATGCTGTGCTATAAACTGGAATGAGATGATGACTGTTGGTTAAGTTTTATAATGATGTTTGTGTGTGTCTGTCTGTGTACGTGAGTGCACATGCTCTTAGAGGCCAGTGGAGCCTGGTCCTGGAAGCTGGAGTTAGAGGCTGTGGTGTACACTACGTGGGGACTGGGAACCAACGTGTCCTCTGAAAGAGCAGGGTGTGCTCTTAATCACTGAGCTGTCTCCCCAGTTCATCATTTGTTTGTTGAATTAGTATCTTTCTATGTAGTGCAGCAGACCTTGAAGTTTTAATCTTTCTCCCTCAAACTCCTGAATACGGAGGCTTACATATACAGACTCAATCATAAGATTATAATTACAAAAGTTGCATCTTTTTGTAAATTGTGTGAGTGGTTTACATGTTTGTTATTTCCTTGCATTCATCATCTCACTCACTGACAGAACCCAAAGGAAGAAATCAAAAAGATTGCCAGCTTTCTAGGCAAGACCTTGGACAAGGAGACCTTGGACAGGATCATCCATCACACCTCCTTTGAAATGATGAAGGACAACCCCCTGGTCAACTATACCCATGTGCCCTCATCAGTGATGGATCACAGCAAATCCCCTTTCATGCGAAAAGGTAAAACTTTGCTGAATGTAATTCCTGACTTTAATTTCTTGTGAAGAACCAGTTCTATGATTTCTATAGTTTCATTAACTTCAAGTTTCAGTTCTTCATAGGAAATCAATGAAAATTAAAAGCATGTACAGTCAAAAGTCACTTTATTAGGTTCAATCTTACAAAGAAAAATAATGTACATAGTTATTAGGAGTTTGATAAATAATTTTCTTCTTATTTACTATTCGAAATATAATTGACTTTCATAATTATCATGCAATTTCATATTTGTCCTTCTACTCCATTCTATAAATAGGCATAGACCCTTTTCTTTCCCCAATGGTAGTTTATCTAGTAATATGCAACTACTTTAAATCCCATATAATTTAGAAAATAATTTTCATTTTTTTATGAAGATAATTCACCAAAAAGAAGTTTCTTTTCCTTATGGGATTTTTTTTCCTCTTTACAGATCCTATCTGTAAAGGAAGTAGAGTCCAAATTTAACTTAGCAGAGTATGGAATTCACTGTTGAAATTCTTTGAATACTATGAAGCAAATCATATGTATTATGGTTTCTTATAAATAGTCCATTTCAATAATACTAAATCAATGCACTTCATAAATTAACTTAAAAAATTAGGTGTTTCATTCTTACTAATGCCAACTGCTATTTTGATTATTGTTTATTATTTATAGATACAGAGGAGTATGACTCTCTTTTGTGCTGGTATATAAGAATAACACCAGGAATGTGTGTCGACATAGACATACAATCAAAACAATTTTGAAAAGCATTATAGTATGACATTTTAATGAACATTTTAATCTTACTAAAGTATCAGGTTGTTTTAATGTTAAATTTATTTGGAAAACCCTAAATTTGGCTCCAAAGATAATTTCTAATATAACAGAACAAAGAAAAGCATTATTATTATTATTATTATTAATTATTCTAATTTGGTACAAAATGACTTATATGCAAAATAACTTATATATGCATATTCATTTATATTCGTGTAAAGATTGTCTGACAGAGTTTTTAAAACAATCTCTTTTATTAAAGCAGTCAAATTCAGTCATGTCATTGAATGTGATTTCCTGAAGAGCTTAACTCCAGTCATATAAAGATGGATGCAATCTTTCATATTAGCTCAAATACTGATGAGTAGAGCAAAGGAGCTTCATGTCTGGAACTGATGTTTTGTGCAACTTCATCATGGAAGAATACAGGCTAACCTAACAATTGCAAAGTCTTTACATCTCCTGTAGAGGAAGAAAATAACATGTCCTGTGGTTAGACTGACCCCAGCTTTATCCAGGATATAATGCTGTCTTAATCAATGACATCAAACACACCAACTAGCCAGCCAAAGTTCTGCTTGCATCATTGACAAATATGTAAAACAAACACTTATGGTATAAAATTTGGGAAAACACTACATGAAATGATATATAACAATTTAGAATACTTTTTAACCAGAATTATACATACACACACACACACACACACACACACACACACACACACACATATATATAATATTGGTGGCAGTTGTCTAGATTCATTTGTTCATTCATTTATTTATTCAGTTGAAGAAGTGCATGTTTATTCAATAACTCACATATATACAGGCTCCTCATGAATACCTGCATGAGTTATTCAAACATTCAAAGTCATATGTTTGTCTCAAGATAGCCCAGGAGATTTGTATGTTTCTCTTTAATGTTATTCTCACCTAAAATACAAATGAAGTGTAAATTTTGTGAGTTAGGGGACAAGTATCTTCCAATTATCACAGAATTCTCATTTGTAAATTCCAGGAAGTTAAATTCATCTGTTTCTCATTTGAGAGCTCTTTTGGATGATGAACAGTTCTTTGTAGAGACTTTATGTCTATCTGAGAGAATGAAATGTGCTCTTACTGCTGAAGATTGAGCTATAACTCCATGACACAGGACAGTCAACAAAATATAAGATCTCCTTTATGAAACAGTATACTTCCTGAGAATTTATATAGGAAAATTATCTCTCTCAAAATAACTCTTGAAATATGAACTCTGTGCTTAGGTATACACCTGTTTTTACCAACAATAATATTTAAGTTTTAACTTATTCAATAGGAGATTATTTTTAAAGCTCCATCAGACAAAATTTATATCAGGGTAAATGTATATGCATATACACCAGTCATATTTGTTTCAAATTAGAATAACACTAATAACACCTTTCTTTGTTCTTTTATATTAGAAATTATCTTTGAAACCAAATACTGTGTTTTCAAATTTATTCCTTAAGTACCCAGCCTTTCCTTTGGTGAATATTAGCTTTTCTTTATAATTCATATTTTATTCTTTCATGTGTTCTTGTTATTTTAGGTGTTGTTGGTGACTGGAAAAATTACTTCACAGTGGCCCAAAATGAGAAATTTGATGCCATCTATAAGAAGGAAATGTCTGGAACAACACTTAAGTTCCACACAGAGATTCAAAGCGCTTAAGCTGCAACTTGAAATACTAACTTGACTGAGAAGTCAAATAAATTTGTGAAGGAGAAATAAATATGCTTTGAAAACACTGATTAAATATGTCTTACACATGCCTCAGCAAGTAATTTTTTCAAATTATCTAGAGCCTTGCTCTTTTGTTAATCTTATTTTTCAAAGGGCATTTGCAAATTCTTGGGTGACTACCGAATTAAAGAAATAGTATTTTTGAAGAAAATCACTGGTCTTGGTTTTTCATAACATGGATATGGATATGAAACTTGCATTCATGTTCCTAAGAACCTTGCAGAGGAGAGTGCACTTTTCTACTCAGTCTCCTGCATAGTAGTATTTAGAATTATGTTCCCCTTGCTGTAGAAACAGTCTGCCTGGTTGCACATGGGCTGCATTTTACAACACTTGCCCTGTATTTTCTTTCCTGAATGCCTGCTCCAGGACACTGTGCTCCCTGGCTATCTATAGGTTTTCATGCTGTTATGTGAGTCATTACTCATCCTTCTGCCATGGTTCTATTTGGATAACACAGTTCATGTCCCAGATCTAATAACTGAGGTTTTGGAAATAGTTTTCTCTATTTTATCTTATTTCTAAGTCTCCAATGAGTGAAAGACTTACATTATTCTGTTTAGAACTCTTCTCTTGGGACTTGAGCTTATCTCTGAGAGTTTGCTCAGGGGCTATAATCAATTTCCCCCTCTCTGGAGGGTCCCCTCAACCAACCCTTTTGCATTTCCCAGAACCATCTGTCACTGTGTTGATTAGATTACCTGAGCCTGAGTATATTTGGATTCAACAATACTGCTTTCATTTCATAAGATCAAATTATCACTGCAGCTGAAATCTTCCCAATCTAGTGCCCAAGGTAGAGTTTCTAGACTGAGGATCATCTGTCCTGTCCACAGACAGAGATGGGGGATACATAGAACAACCACTGGATAGATACCTCCTTGGACAATTTGTTTCTCAACTCCAAATTTGTCTTGGACAAGATTATGCATAACTCCTTCTTTGGACAGGTTTTCTGCCTTTAGGTTATATCAACCTACGTCAAATTGCATCCAAACTGTCTCCAATCTAAAGCTGGTTGAGGTGCTCTGGATTTCTCCCTTACCTGTTTAAGGGATGGAGGGTTTGTTTACGTTGTAGACACACCCTCAACCATAGCTGCGATGGGAAGTGGTTGAAGGATTGTTATTTTACAATTGAGCTTTAGTTATAACAGGTCTCTGCTTCAACCCCAGCAAAGAAGTATTCCAGTGCCAAGTGCAAACCCGTAGAAGAGACACATCTCTAGTTATGGAGATAGTTGTTTCATAGCATGCTTTATAAATGTTTTTCAGGTTATGAAATATGTGTTGTAATGCTTAGAAATATTTTTTAGATGTTAAATGGAATATTTGGTGGTATTGAAAAATAATTTCACTTTCTAGAATGGTAGTTCTCAACCTCTGGGTTGTCATCTTTTGGCAGTCAAATGACCCTTTCATAGGGGTCTCCTAAGATCATATGCATTTTTACATTTACATTATGATTTATAACAGTAGCAAAATTACAGTTATGAAGTAGCAATAAAAATAATTTTGTGGTTAAGGGGTCACAACATGAGGGTCACAGCATTAGGAAGGCTAAGAACCAGTGTTCTAGAATATTTTTCTTAAGAAAAAAATAAGCTGAACCAGCACATACTTGTTTGCCTTATTATCATTACTAAGTTAGTGTGACTTAGATTCTGATACAGCAGCCAGTTACTGGAAAAAAAGTAAGCATATTTATTTACCTTTCAGTGACTTTTGTGTCTTTTTATGTCATCCAAAACATTACCAGTAAGTTAACTTGTGATGCTTTATTTTGTTTTCTTATTCACCAATTTCCAAGCAGAAACAAGAATTACATTCTGTTTTTAAACTGAATCCCTATAATGTAACAGTGATAGCAGATATCAATGGAAAGTCTCACTAAACACTTCACTATCTTTTATTTTTAAAAGTTCAAAGCGCTATTTATAGTGTCTCTTCACATTTCTTCATCACAACTAGACAAGCCCTGGCGGAGCAGACTTTCAAGTATGTGGTCGCTGGTCCCTTTCTAACCCTGTTTTGGTCTGATCTGTTTCTGACTTGTCTTTGTCCATGTCACTGACCTCCTTCTGCCTGATAAAGTTTTTTCCTTTGAAGATTTTGAAGGCTGACTACTATGTCATATAATTATCAACATGATATTTGGGCTAACCTAGATCTGTGTTCTAGGCCTACATTCATTCATGTTTGTCTGCAGTATAAATTATCTCTTGTTCCTTTTAAGGTAAGAAATAGGTTTTTCATTTTGAAACAATCATATCTACTAGAAATAGAAATATCTCTTCTTGTATAATATCAGAGGGACCAGCCTTAATATTATACATCCTAGGAGCTCAGGAGAGAGAACTATGAACAGTGAGGACTATTTTCGGGAAATAGAATCTCAGCACACAGAGCTCTTAGTCCAGTCATTTATTCTTCCAAATCTTCTTTGTCCTCCCTTACCCTGGGAATCCCAGTATACATACACTTACACACAGTAATCCCTTGGAAGTACAAATCCAGGCTTCCAGGGTCAAATGGAGGGGTGATAAGAATCACATACAGGGGCAGTAATTGTTAATTATCATTTGCAACCCAAAAGGGAAGTGATTAATGGGGAAATGAATTAACTAAAGGCTAAATTTGGATAATATCTAAGAAGAGAGATCTTATGTACTCAACTATAATGTTAAACGTGATTGGTAGAAAATGTTAAGAATCTATAAGTTGCTAGGCCAATGGGAGAAAATAAAACTTCTTTTTTTCCTGTGGCTCCTATCTGTCCAAGCTATCTGCTGTTTTTCTGTGGGGGGAGGGGGAAGTGTGCTCAGTCGCTAGGCAACCTGTGTATAGCTCCATGCCTCTGGTGATAGTTAAAGGGAGATCTGGAACTAGAGGTAAGATTTGGGAGAGGAGGAAGTTAAGCTTAATTAGCACATCTGTCAGGCCTTCTCATACGGGTAGTATGGATGTTTAAGTCTGTTCTAGAGAGTACAGAGGTATCTCTGATAAGGTACTTTCCTCCGTCTGGGGATGGACCTGGCCGGATGCTACCAATGACGATAATTACAGGGAGGCTTGAACTGGGGTTCTGGCTGTGCATAGCTGTCAGCGCAGAAGGTTATCTAAATATTCCTTTAGTAGAGGGGAAATGGTGCCCAATAAATGACGGAAAAGCTACAATAGCACACAAGAAACTCATAACAGGAAACAGCTGATAATCAAAAGCCAAATATCACCAAGGCTCCTTGAGCCTCAATTTGACCTCTGGAAGGCCCTTGACTTCTTCCAGGTAATAGCTTCATCAAAATCAGCTGAAATCCTACTTCGTACATTTTTGTGACATGTAGCAATCTCTTGTTAAACACAACCTTTCCTCATTGGTTTACAAAATGAAATAATTTGCATAATTACTATGGAATGGAATAAGAAAATAGAATATCTTCTAATTCAAAATTAAGCAATATATTATGTTGAATTACAGCTATCATTTCTTCTTTTATGATTTATTTTATGTCTGCATATTTCTGTGTGTGTGCCACCTGTGTACAGGTACCCACAGAGAACAGAAGGCAGTGGTAAATACCCTGGAGCTGGAATCACAGGCAGTTGTGAGTCACCCTACATGAGTGGTGGGATCAGTAGTCATAATCTCTGGAAGAACAGCTAACTCTCTTAATTGCTGAGCCATGCTCCAGCCCCAGAATGATATGTAATTTTCATATCTTATGGCTATTTTGTTCATATCATATATCATCCCAGCCTATCATATAGAAAAAAAAATCACATTCATTTTACAGTGAATAAAGTGTAACTTAAAGATTCAAATCTAAATCTGTCTTCAGAAAACCACTCTTAACTGTTTCATTATGGTACATAAAATTATATGTAACTACAATAATTAAAATCATAATAAAAAATAAAGTAGTGGCACCCCAAATAACAATGTAAATGTTCCAAGCTATAGTCAGCATGAAATCTCTGTAGCTTCAGGGAAATTGCCTGAGAACCTACAATCACATTTATGAATGTCATTTCTTTATCAACAGTTGGTGCTTATAATAACAGTGACAATAGCATTGTTCAGACTTGCATAGGCTACTTCAAGTTTCTAGTTTGACCTAAAAGCTTACATATTAGACAGGAATGTCTCTGATGAGATTCACACTATCTCAGCAAAATATTAACAAGGTAATTTTGCAACAAAGCATATTTATTAGTCACTGACTGTTCTCTGCCCTGTTCTCCTCTACTCATGCAGAAAAGAACAAGTTGTCATGAATTTTATGGAGAATATTCTCTTGCAAGTTTGAGTAAAGCAAACAAAAAATGAGTAAAGAGATGAAATATTTTGTTACACTTTACATTCCCATATCCATTCCTTCAGATCAAAACTTCTGTGCATTTTAGAAGTTCTGTAAAGCAAGTAAAATTCATATGATTCTCTCAAGAGGTTCTGATTAAGAAACTCTAGAATGAGACCACACACACTATGTGCTTTATATAACCACTTCGAGTGGCTCCACACAGTATTACCTAATGCTGTTTCCAAGGGACATATGCAAACTACTTCTGTTTCCCAGTGACTGCTAGAGAGATGAAACAGCTACCAAGACACCATGCTTTGTTGATTCTGTTCATATTTGTAAACACAGAAGGTAAAACGAGAAAAGCAGGCAAAATGTGAAACCAATTATTTAGTATAATTTAAAAGATAAGGAGCTTATCAAAGTTCAGTACTGGGTCTTTTGCCAAATGTGCAATGAGTTTCAAAATCAAACAAATGGGCAAGTTTCCCAGTACAGCCTGCTCATTGACCCATTCATTAACTTAGATAATTACTATAGATTGAGTTTCTCTGAAGATTAATTTTATTATTTTCCTAAAGATTAATCCTTTCACTGTACAAAAGCTGAGTTTCAGAGGAGATTAGTATACATGGAACCTGTACCTCCAAGATGTTTGATTTGAATTGTTTTTTATAATCCTATTTTAGGTTGTAAGCTTGAAGGTCTGTGAGTTTCTGCCATAAAAATATAGAAGAAATGCAGACAGGAAAGCCTAAGTAGCTAAATTAGCAGATAGATAAAGCATGTTCAAAGCATCCTGATGCCTAGTTCATATAATTTGAGAGGCACTAAAGTTCTTTGCCAGTGTCTCCATTTGCATGCCCGAAAATGTATAATATACACCGCAAAACTCTTTTTGATATTTACCAGTGATATTCTGGTTAATCTCCCCAAATAAATACTGTTGGATAATCACATTCAAGTCTTCAGAGAATACATGGTACACTACCAGAATTGCAGTTCGCCTTCCTAATCTTTCAGTCAATAGTCCTAGAAATAGAAACCACAGTTCTGCTTTCCACCAGCATAGGTTAGTTTATCTTGAAAAATTCACTGAAGAGGTTGGAGAGGAGGCTCAGCAGTTAAGAGTACTGGAAGCTCTTCCAGAAGACCAGGGTTCAATTCTCAGAACTCACGAGGCAGCTTACAAACATCTGTAACTCTGGTCCCAGAGAATCCAATATTTTCTTCAGGCCTCTGTGGACGCTGAATGCACATGGCACACAAACAAACATATAGCCAAAGTACCCACATACATTAAATAAAGCTATAAAAAATATATAAAAGAAATAATATAAATAGAATATTTTGGCTTTCTGGGCTTTGAAAACTTCTAAAATTACATTGTGTATGTAAATATATCCTGATTATCAGTCATTTGTTTACTATAGGGATTTCAAATATACTCCTGGTTCCATGATTTGAGTTTTTGGTCACATGATAGTTTTTAAAAAAAATCCTTCATCTTAATTATTGTCTAATTTATCATATTTCCTTATTGTATACACTTGAATCCTATGGAAGGCAATACTTGATTGCTACTTAAGGTCATTAAGGCATGTATTTTTTCTTCATAAGTTTGTAGTTTTCGTTTCACTTGAAATCTGTAATGTATATTTACACGAAAGGACTAAAGCTATGTTTCTTTACCCCAGGGATATGCAATGACCCAGCACAACTTACTGACAACATTGTCTTTCTTACACTGTATCACAGATCAATTTTCCTTATATATGTGATCCAGTGGTTTGAGTGAGACATGTCCCCCATGGTCACCCCCATTTGAATACCTGGTCTCTGGTTGATTGCATTGTTTGCAAAGGTGTAAGCGGTTCAGCCTGGAGGGAAGAAGCACATCACTGGGGATGAGCTCTGAGATTAAAATTTAGAGGAACTTCCAGTTCACTCTTTCTGCCTCTTGCTTGTGATTAAAGATGAGTTCTCAACTTGCTGCTCCTGCCTCCCCACCATAATGGACACATCCCTCTGGAACCACAAATCAGAATAAACTCTTAGTTCTACAAGTTACCGTGCTCATCATGCTTGTCACAGCAATAGAAAGCACAGTCGGACAGAATTTGATACCTCAGAATGGGCTGTTACTGTGAAGAACCTGCCCAGGTTGTTTATTGGAGGAAATAAAGAATGGGTGGTAGAGAAAAGCCATTATTGGTAACATCTAAGGCCACGTGACCCAGTTCAGAAATGAGGACTTTAATTGACATTTATTTTGTTAAGAGCTTGTTTGTGTACTTATATGTAGGCTGTATGTGCATTTTCTTTCCTTAGTTTCTTTATCATGTAATACAATACCATTTGAGATAATATTGGTGGCTAACTACTGTATGTTTGTATTATCATATTGAACTTATGAGACACTAAAAGACTAATAATTCCTCAATGACTTTGACACCTATTCTAAAATATAAAATGTGTTTGAGCGTGTATTTGGGATAGTTACATCATGTTACAATTATGACCTGCATTTTGTTTTCACTTGAAAATTAAACATGGCAATGAGGAAATGTGATTGGTGTGTCAATTGACAAAGGGTGAACTTGGAATGGCTAATCTTGGTGGTTGCCAACTTGACTGCATCTGGTATCAACTAAATTCTAACTGCTGAGCACTCCTGTGATGGATTTGCTTCAGAGTGTTTGAAGCATGAAGACCCACTCTGAATCTAGGTTGCACCTTCTGGTGACAGCCCAAATAAAATGACAGAGAAGAAGGAAACCCTGACCTTTGCCTGCTTGCCTTTGCTCTTGCTGGCAAGGCCAACTAGCCTGATTTTGTGGCATTCCTTCATCAATGTTCAAACTGACTTCTTCAGGATTTCAATATAGACTGAAAATTGTCTATGGACTAAAAAACTCCAAGATTCTCAGCCTCTCCTATGTGAAATAGCCACTGTTGGATTATCTGGAACACAACTCGTAAGTCAACCTAATAAATCCAACACACACACACACACACACACACACACACACACACACACACACACGCACGCGC
The DNA here is from genome assembly GCF_949786415.1 of Peromyscus eremicus. Taxonomy (NCBI): domain Eukaryota; kingdom Metazoa; phylum Chordata; class Mammalia; order Rodentia; family Cricetidae; genus Peromyscus; species Peromyscus eremicus. Next base: position 78,604,381 of record NC_081426.1, on the reverse strand, counting down.
GCGCGCGCACACACACACACACACACACACACACACATAGTATAAATATATAGATTTTATCAGTTCCTTTAGAGAACCCTGAAAAGTACATGTGTCTGTTTTTAAACTTTATTTTTCTATAATTCCATGTCTATTCTTGTACTAGCACCAAAGTTTTGCATGAAATACAGTTTAGTAACATAATTACATGTTTTGTAGTAGAATTTGATCAATTTTACATTTATTCAAAATTGCATTATTGATTATTGGCCCTATTCATTTTCACATACTTTTCAAAAGCAACACATTAATTTCTATAGTTCTTGAGGTAAGCATTATCAACCCGAGAGACATAAAGACATATAAACACTTAGATGTGTGTATTAAATATAATTTCAGAAAATAAAAATGTTTCTTAGTGATTTTTAAAACATGTTTAGTATTATTTATCCCTTCTTCCCTCCTTCATCTACTTCTGTACTGACCTTCCTCTCCTTATCTGCATCTGACAAATTTTGGAAGGCCGTCCTTTAGTATTCCTCAATAAAAATTATATTTTATTCAATTTAGTCTCTAAATTCTCTCTCTTTGAAGGGGAGAGGATATAAGTTCTTCAATATTTCATTACGTTATAGGAAGTGACAGAAAAAAAGCCAGTGGAACCCTACAAAACTGAACGTAGAGATGGTGCTTTTAACATCCGCGCCATCTTGTGTTGGAGTGTGAGGTGTGCTCTTTCTGTCACGTTGGGTTGAATCCACGGGAGGACACGTGAGCACACAAAATGTATACATTATCAAATCATTGGCTGCACACTTAAAATAAATTCAATTTTTACTCAAGTATAGAAAGAATCAGAGACCATGTCTCTAGCCCTCAGTTCCTAGGTGTCTCATTCAGTTCTCAGGCCTCTGGTCAGACATCTGCCATTGCTTTATCACTGTGTTTTTTTCTACAACCATCACCTCCATCTTAGTTAGTCCATTTTTACTTCCTTTTATCTTTAGAAAGTTGACCCACTGGTCAAGTATGAAAACTGAAACAAAGAAATCCAGCTCTCATTATACATACCACTTTATAACTACACAGGCACATAGCTCCAGGAAATAAACTGTAATTTCCTTCAGGGGCCCCTAGCTGTTTTTATATAATTATTAGGGAAACCTTAGCCAAATTAGTAACAATTTTTCAGGACACCAAGTTAGCCCAAGTTAATTTTAAACCTGCCTCCTAATTTGCTAATTATTAATTTGATCCCTGAAGAATCAAAGCACCCCCATTTTAAGCAAACCCCTAACCCCAGCTTGAAACAGGCCTGAGTTTTGAATTCTCTGAACTGTTGGCATAATTTCCAGGAACCAGAAAGTACAAAGTCAGGATGTCAGGAACAACCATCTGGCCATCTATTGACAACTGATTAACCACAGAATGCCCCAACCCGGAGACAGGTAAAGAAAAATGACTTAACAAATGACCAGGGTTAAACTGGACATGAGATAACAGCAGAATTCTAGAAGTTCCCAGACACCAGCCAATCAGGATTGCATCCATACCGAAACCCCCTTGATATGGTAATCTTGTGTTTTTTGCCTTTAAAAACTGTACATCCTCAGGGAGGGTCACCTCCTCTAGCCTCCCCTGTGTCGCTGTGTTGTTGTACTTGATGAGCTCCCTCCTGTGGCTTGAACTGCTCCAATAAACCTTGCTTTTGCATTTCAGTGAGTTTTTGTCTCTGGTGGTCTCTTTGGGGTCTCATGACTTGGGTACAACAATTCTGCTATCTTCCTCCGACACATATTCCTTGTATGGCTCTGGGTTATTGAAATTCTCTCAATCTCTGCTAAGAAGCCAATGTTGTTCTGCTGTCAACAGCCAATAATACTCCTGCTGATAACAGGGATCCTTGCAGTGTCCTGACAGGTCACTAGAACCTTCGGGGAGTCCTACTCGTCCAGCATAGCTCTGAGTCAAAGGCTAATTGACCTTACATTCAGGATTGAGAGCCAGGGTTACAGCAGAATCATCAGTGGGGAAAATGACAGAGGTAGGTAATGTGGCATGGAGGAAAAGCACACACTTTCATATCACATACACCAGGGTTTAGACCTATCTCCCCTATTTACCAGTTATCTGATTTTATAAATCACTGTCAGTAATCCATAGTATCCTTAATTGCATGAAAACAGAGAGAAACGACACCTGTACTGTGGAAAGATCATAGAACAGTATTGAACAAGCCATAAGGAAAAAGCCAGTAAGCAACACTCTTCCTTGGCCTCTGCATCACTTCTATCTCCAAGTCCCTGGAGCCACGGTTATATAAATGGTTGTGAGAAACCCTTCATGAGTTCTGGTCACTGAGCTCAGATCTTTGGTAAGAGCGGTAGGAACACTTAACTATTGAGTTAAGTGTCCAAACACTCCTCCAATGCCTTTTTAAAGTATATCGATTCATGACTTTCTTTGTTTTGTTAGTATAAAACTTCACTATTTGGTGAAAAGTATTAGATGCCGAGTGTGAAAATAGAGAAAACAAGAGGACACATCTCTGCAGTCCAGAGAGAAAAACTTAACATTCAACATAGAATTTCACAAGTGTGAAGGGTCCTCACTGCTAAGCTGCTGACCTACTTCAATCTCCATCACACTAGGTATAGGGATGCTACAGGTCTTTGCTTTTTATGTTTGCTCTCCAGAATTTATATCCTGTGGGTCAGCCTTTTTTATGGTAAGGATTGTATCCTTGGCCACCACCTGCTGTGAGCCATAGCTGCAGGAGGTAAACTCAGGCATATCTCTTGATGTTTGTCTCACAGTGGCACAGGAACCAAGAGTTGGAAAGCCAGCCACCTCATGACTATCCAAACAATTTTCAGACACCTCAAAACCTAGAGTCAAAAAAGTTTTCTTCTCATCCTTCCAAGAGCAGGCCTTATACACAGGGATATGCACTCCTGCCCTTAAAAGATCGGTAATTAATAGCAAGTGATTTGTCCAAGTACTTTTTTAAGTAGGACTTTTTGAGTGCTTGATGGGGATGGGCCAGACTCTGAGTTAAAGTTTCCATTTGCTCTTTTGTTCTGACCCTACAAATATTAGGAGTGGGTCAAATGTAGGCCATTTATTTTGTAAAAATATTTTAAAAAATCATGCTATAAAGCATTTCTTATTCTTCATTTTCCCTGCTGAATCGTAAATTTTGCTTCCTGACAGATGAAATGTTAGGGATGGGAAGGTTAATTTATTTTAGCCTCTGTGTGTTATCATAAGCCTGAATAAACCGTACATGGTGTACAGTCACCAAGAGGAGCACTTAATATCCTTGGCACACAGATTGGAACTCTGAGCTCACATTCCAAAGAAATATTGTTCTTACGGCATATAAGGGAGCTCAAGCACAGCACTTTATGGATTTCGCTAGTTCTAGGAAATGTTTTTGCTTAGAAATTAGTGAGAATTATGAGGCAGGCAGAATTAGGAAATATATTCTACAGATGATGTTCAAATAAATCTCTTGGCTTCAATTTTAAAGCTATCAATTATACTGAGTTAGAGAGAAAATAAAATTTATCTCTTAAATAATTGTTATTAAATAGTATTATTTAATTTGAATTCACTTATATGAAGAAACTTACTAGAAGACTGGAGTATTAAAGTAGGAAAGAAACGGTGGCATTGGCCTTAAGATTGTTGGTTGCCTCTAAGCTCTAGAAACCCTCTGCTACAGACAGAATTATCAGAAATAATGCTCGGAACTTAACTGTCATAGTTAATTATGACTTGTTTTGAGAAATTATTGAGTATATTAAATTTGGTTCTTTGTAAATCATTTATTTTCTGCAAAATGCTAAAGCTAAACTTGACAAACCATAAACTAAAGGTTTACTGATAAACTCAAGTTTTATTGATAAAATAAAATAACCCTTTGATATAAGATGATGAAACAAGGTTGCTCTCTGTGTACTTTGGAAGTGTACAGAACTTTGGAGTTAGTTGTTTTCAACATAGTGTTTATCTAAAAGAGAATACTTCCTCCTTTTTTATTTTGTAGATACTTTGGTCCTATGACTTTGCACACTAAAACCAAAGTTCTCTCTAGTACTTTGGAGTTGGTTAAGGAAAAGTTACTCGATGTCTAACTGAGAATAAAAAGTTGTTTTATGCTTTATAACCACATCTAGTAACAGAACAATAAGCCTCCGAAATAAAGTATATGTCTAATACACTACAAAGTACTATTTGTTCCGTAATAAATACAACTTTCTAAAAATGCTGACAAATAGTTCCAATACATGTAGTCATTGTAAATTACATTAAAGTCTTCACAAAGTGATCATGGTCGGAGAGACTCATGAGCCCCTGCCCTCTTTAAGGATCTCAGGGAACTTAGTTGTTGCTGACAAAGGGAGAGCCATAGTCCTCTGCAACGGTACAACCACTGCTAAGTAGCCTTGCTCAAATAAATAACCTGCCCCCAATCCCCACCGTTTCAGAAGTGAATTTTCATAAATTCCTGCTGATAAACCCACATGCCTCTGGTCAGACAGCTCAGTATAGCCAGCCACCTTTATTTGTGGAGGAAATGCCCTTGCACCAATAGCATGCCAACTCTCCAGAACTGTGGTAAATGCTGCATACATTTAATCTTTGTAAACTTTAACCTTTCTTCTTTTCCTCCTACTTCTCCTCCTTCTCCCTCTTTTTCTCCTCCTCTTCCTCCTCCTCTTCCTTCTTTTTTGTAGCATTATTCCTACATTCCTTCTGCAGTAAAAGTGCAAAATAAAAATCTATGATGTGCGGCCCCCGCAAGTCCACCTCCATGCCCTGCTTTCTTTGAATCGAATTTGTGCTTATAATATTCTCTTCCGTGAACACTTCTCAATGAGACATTGAGACATGTTATAGTTGGTTTTAATGGCAACTTGCCAGAAATTAGAAGCACCTGAGTAGGGATCGGGCACTGAAGAATTATCCTGATTGCTTTGATGGACAGGGAAGGCCCACCCCAATTGTTTGAGGTACATTCAGGTTGTAGTGCAGGTTTTTTTTTTTTAAAGATTTATTTATTTATTATATATGTATGCCTGCAGGCCAGAAAAGGGCACCAGATCTCATTACAGATGGTTGTGAGCCACCATGTGGCTGCTGGGAATTGAACTCAGGACCTCTGGAAGAGCAGCCAGTGCTCTTAACCTCTGAGCCATCTCTCCAGCCCGTAGTGCAGGTTTTTTTAAGAAGAGTATTTCAGAAAGGAAATTTCTCTCCTTCTGCCTGCTTGGCCTACCTTCTTGCAGTGGAGTTGGTTCACCCGGTTTTTGCTGTTGCTGCTGCTTCCATCACAGGTAGCAGAATCAGTGTATGGAAGCTTTCATCATGGAACAGTAATGACAAGTGGCTCTCCGAACTTTCTGGGCCTCAAGAGTCAGGTTGGGCACACTCAGGCAGGCACTGGTCTGTGGACTAACTTCTGGTCATGTCTCCTCAGTGAGAACCAGCTCTGAGACTCTTCTGACTGTTGAGACACTCATCCTCAACGGCCCAGTAGCAAGTTCTCAGCCTCTCAATGTGATTTGGCTGTCATCATTATTTAAAGACTCTTTAGACACACATGCACACACACACACACACACACACACACACACACACACCTAATTAAAAGAAGTTTTTTTTTTTTACCACCTTTTCAAATGGTTCTGGGAAATTTCTCTGAAATTCATTTTATCGTAAATTTCACAGCAAGTCTTAATTGTTTCAGGAACTCTTTCTCATCCTTGAGGAAAAATGTTGGTTGTTTAAGGAAAGAGAAGTAAAACAGAACCACAATGAAATGAGAATCATTTCGAATAACTTCTGAACTTTGAAGCATTGTCTTTTATGTATAAAATGTCCATCTATTCGCACGAATTTACTAATAGACTAAAGTCTACCAAATGCTCTAATTCCTGCAGAAATTTTTGGTTGTGATTTTTTCTTTGCTCTCTATTAGCTGCTCTCAGTCTAGTAACCAGAAATGCATGTCTCAGTGCTAACCCCTGCCTGAAACTCTCCTTCACACAGAGTCAACACTGATAATTTTTCAGTGGCTGCAGGAGAAACTACATCATTTGTGTGCAGATCAGAAGACAGGCTGTGGGAGTTGGTTTTCTCGTTCCACCGTGTGAATCCTGGAGTTCCAGTTCATACTGTCGGCCTCGGCAGCAAGCACCTTTACCTGCAGAGCCTCGCACCAGCATTTGAGCAGTGGTTATTAATCCTCATTTCCTTCTGTGTAGGCGAAGTTCTTTATGCACAGGTCATGTCTCTCAGCAATGACAATTAAGTAGAAAAAAATTAATGGTGTCCGCTCATGCTTTTGTCAGTAAAATTTGCAGTCAAAAAGTAGTGAAATAAAAAATGTATGATTGGTTGATTTTGGTACTATTGAAGCTTTCATTTCCCTGGAAAATCTCTACTTGTGTGGTCTTTCCTTTTCCATTCCAGAACTTTTGTGAGACCTCAAGAAGAAAGGACAAGAACATTCAAACCGGATAATACAACTGTGTCTCCTCTCAGATGGGACACCAAATGTCCTAGTCTAGCAGGCTTTGGGATGTGCTGCCCCCAGGTGGATGCTGTCTAATAGTGCTTACTAGATAGGAACCCTAGGGTGTTAACTAAACAGACCTGCTGGGAGAGGGAAAACCAGTTTTCTCCAAGGGAGTAACACTGAGTTGATCAACCTAACCAGGGCAGGCATCATGTGCAGCACTTGATCAATGTATACTGGACTCCACGGGTTTTGTTGTTGTTGTGTTTTATTTTGTTACAGTTAATGTTTTTCTTTTTCCCTGTTTGGATGTTGTTTTATTGATTTTGAGGTGTTTGATTGTTGTGTTGTGGTTTTGTTTGTTTGTTTTTTGAGAAAGAACTTACATCTGGGATGGTAGGAAGGGGGAGAGGACCTGAAAGGACCTGGGGGAGGGGAAGAATGTGATCAAAACATATTTAGATTTAAAAATTGCTTTAAACAATATCAAAATATAATGAAAAAAGGAAACAAGAAAGGGGTAAAGGGGAGGCTTTAGAGCAATGGTTCTCAACCTTCCTGATGCTGTGACCCTGGAATATAGCTCCTCAGGTTGTGGTGACTCTCAACCATAAAACTGTTTTCCTTGCTACTTCATAACTGTCGTTTTGCTACTGTTATGAATTGTAGAGAAATATCTGTGTTCCTGATGGTTCTGTGCAACTCTCCAAAGGTTTCTTTGAGTCCGTGGGCTCCGGAGTCCCGACCCACTTATGAGAAGCACTGCTTTAGAGGGCAGAAAAGGAAGGAGAAATGATGCACTTAGGTTATAACCTCAAAAGATAAACGCTGAACATTGGTGGTACATGCCTTTAATCCAAGCACTCAGAGGCAGAAGCAGGCGGATCTTTGTGAGTTTGAGGCCAACCTGGGAGTTACAGGAGGGCCAGGGAGGTTACACAGAGAAACACTATCTTGAAATAACCCTTCCTCAAAAAAAAACTTGTAAAAGGAATAATTTTTAAATAGTTCATCTAGAAAAAAATCAGTAAAAGAAATAAGTTTTTGAAAACTTCATCTAGAAAGCTGGATTCTTTACTGAATGAATAGATTATATTTTATAAAAACAAACTACACACAAACACACACACACATATATGCATATATATAAAGCATATAACATAGTGTTCCATGAGGAACACTATACAAATGGGCCAATTTAAGATATAAGAGCTAGCTAGCAAGAAGCCTGCCATGGCCATAGTTCAAAAATAATATAAGCCTATGTGTATTTATTTGGGACAAAGAAGCTGTGGGACACGAGTGGAAGAGATTCCGCAGGACCGGAGAAAACTTCTGGCTAAAGAACATTACTAAATAAAAATTATACAAAAATTAAAAGTTCATGTTAAAATTATATAAGTGCATTAAAAGTCATAGTTCATTAGTAATATATATGATCTAGTAAAAATATAGTGATGAAATTAATTTTAAACATTGATAACCTCTACTCTACTTTCAAGTTTATGGTGCCCTATTAAATTTTATTGCTTATCAAGTTAAATTACAATATTAACCTTGTTCTTCCTGGCTAAAACTGCAATTACAGATTTTTGGAAATTTTACTATGATCCTATTTAAACAAATGGGTTTATGGAAGACAGCTGCCCGCCTTTCAATTATCATTCAGTGTTAGTACACAAGATTTGATTATCAGAATTTTTACACCAAGAAGAAGCAAAAAGATGATTATTAGAAAATACTTGTATCATTCTTTAAATATATTAGGAACCAATAAGGCCCTCATTCTGTTAAAGGACCATTTGGATGGAGGGTCTTCACATGACAGTACCAATATAGTAGGAGAAAAGGAATTGCAGCTACCCTGAGTTTGGTGAGAGCACTTCAGATAATCTCAGTGGAGCTGATTAGTCAGGGTTCTAACACAGAGGGACCAACATGACTCTAAACCATGAGAATTATGTCTGAGAGATGAGCAGAACTTCCCAACCAAGCACAGCCCCCTCACCCACAAAACTGACAGTAGGTGAAATGATTTCTTTTGCTTCAAAATGTTTAATGATGGAGTAATTGTAGTGGGAATTTGTTCCACCAATTAGCTTTGAGTTATAAGCCTTAGGGTACTCTCATAATAGATAATTTTCATGACAACTAACAATCAATAAAGAAACCAATCATGTAAAAATGATATTCAAATTTTCTATATGAATTCATTAGTAAATTAAACACCAATGAATTATACTACAATATGTGAAATAAAAAGTACTGTTGAATTGAAGATCAATATAGAGACACCCAATCTATTTTTAATAGATTAAAAATTATTTTATGAATCCCAGCACTTGGGAGGCAGAGGCAGGCGGATCTCTGTGAGTTCGAGGCCAGCCTGGTCTCCAAAGCGAGTTCCAGGAAAGGCGCAAAGCTACACAGAGAAACCCTGTCTTGAAAAACCAAAAAAAAAAAAAAAAAAAATTATTTTATGAATATGAGTATTTTCCCTGCATTTATTTATGTGCAACACAGCACATATGTGCCTGGTACTTATTAAAGTCAGAGAGGACATCTGGATTTCATGAACTAGAATTACAGAAGGTTGTGTTTTGCCAAGTGGTGCTGGGAACCAGCCCCACATCATCTGCAAGAGTAGCAAGTGTTCTTAACTGCTAAGCCATTCTCCAGATCAGCAAAGTTAAAAAAAGTAACATTTAAAATCAAAGTTATTAATTTTCTTGAATTAGTAGAATGTATATGCACTGAATGATCTTATTATGTATGCATGCTATAGGAGAATGATTGCAAGAAATAATGTAAATCAAATGCACACATCTTTGGCAGAATTGGGGTGTTGTATTATATTTGGTGAGAGAGAATGTAAAAAGAAAGCACAGTATGCTTTAATAGCTCCTCCGTGAAAAAGGAGGCATTAAAGAAATTGAATCTTGTTCATGCCATTTTCTGTTAGCAGATGTGTAAGGTGAGGGAGTTTTTATCTTACATCTCATGGAAATGACTTCTTGGATTTACTCTACTTGGTTGAAAAGCAGTGTTTACTAGCAGTTCAACAACGAGGAAAGTTTTCTGTAGAACATTCACTGTTTTTAGCTTGAAATCACTCTGTGACTTGGCAATATGTTGAATTAGGTGTGTGCAACCCATGTGAACTTGAATTTGAAGGAACTGTGTTGCTTCTTTTACTCTGTCTTTCCAATATCATCACAGAATAATGTCTCTCAGGGAGTAAGTTGTCCCCCACTAAATCTGTATGAAATTTATTGGCACTTTTGCATATTAACTAAAACAGTGAAGAATGACATTCTCAAATAAACTTGTTATTAACAAGTAGAACACATTTAGAAAACCATGCCTAAAACACATTAAATATGCTATTTTGACTAAATCAAAGTATTTTCAGAATGAAATGTAATGGGAATTGCATTCTCTAAGTGTTGTATACTAAAAACATGCAACCTTAAGTATGCAGTTCATAATTTAAATATCAAGTTTTTTTTATAGACAGGAGAGACTAGTAAGGTCTCTCATCATCATCATAAAGTTTAAGAAAATTAATTAGTTGACAGACTCACAATATTTCAATGGAAATACTCATAAATAATCAAAAAAACTGTGATTTATGTTACATGAATTAGAGGATGTTAATATTCTATTATTCTAAATAATAATTCCAAGTTGCTGATCATTGTCATTATTCAAGATATATTTATAGTAGACAGCAAAGGCAGCATTCAAAGTAAATAATTATAAAAGAACCAATGGAAAGATATACCTCAAATAATAGGTATACTGGATGGTGTGGTTAAGTGTAACCAAATATATTTAATCTCTCCACCTTGAAGATCATATTCCTCATCATATCACCATGTCTAGCTAGATTTTATTTAAGTTCAACATTTTCTTATTGTCAAATGAATGCTGCTGACACTGCTGTGAAGACCAGGTAAGAGATTTATAAACATAAAGATAATCAATATATAATGGCCTATTAGAGAAAGGGAGTTTTAAAACTTTGTCTTGTGGGGAGAAGTTTTATAACCTGAAATTTCTTGTTAGTCTTCCTTTTGAAGCTATATTAAATCATTCTATTATACTGTGGAGTGTATTTTTGGACTGACTTCATAGTTTTTAAAGAGTAACCAATGACAAGGTTTGGGGCTGAAACTGAGGTGTACGTTTTTTAGCTGCGTCTTCTTGGAAATATGACATTCAGAAATAAGCTGAGCTTTTGAATTTTTGTTCTCTGTTTTATGCTTATTTGTTTTTTTCTGTTGAGTCTGTGTCTTTCCTATTGATTTATAACTTTAAAGGAGATGTGTAAGAGGGAAGTTAATTTAGTTTGGTCTGCAGGCAAATTCCTTGGCTTGTTTGAGGAATTATCTCAAATCCCTATCTCTTCACAGTAGAGAGCTAACTTGCTTCTTTGTTAGGGAAGCATAATGTCATAAGTGAGATTCACACTCAATTATGGCAAAAGGAAGGATGAGTCACACAGAGACCCACTGCAGTCCTCAGGAGACACCTGCACAAACCTAGGCAGTGTGTCGGAATGATGAGGCACTTATTTTTTTTATAAATTATGTAGTTAATTTTAATTTTTGGGTTTTTCAAATATTAATGGAATATTGCTTCTTGCAAAAATAACTGAAAGTGAGAAATTAAATGGCAATTTCTAAATAGAAATCTTGGGTGTGAAAGGGGTCACCTACTCCAGTAAATGCTATGCTTAATTCTTTTGTGAACAAATCAGCAGATGCTTTACTTACTTTCACTGCTTATGATAAAAATTTGAATATTGTAGCTTCTTTTCAATTATGTTAACTTCCTTCTTGCACCTGCCAGATGATGAAAGCATGACAACCATTCTTCTAGGTTTGCTCCTGGTTTTTATTTTTATTTTTTTATTTCAGACAGTGTCAAGGCTGACCTTGATCTAGACCCCTCCCACCCCAGTCTCCTCATTGCTAGAGTTGTGGTTATACACTACCATGTCCAATCATACCTTCTGTTGCATCCCCTTTCAAAATCTTCTCTGAACGAGAAACTTAGGTTTACAAGGACTTTAGGTCAGAATAAATAAAATAACAAGATTTCTCCTTGCTTGTGGCAATATTTACTTTTAGTCTCTTTACATATCTATTAGTCCAACTTCTGGTTTAGCCTCCAGTTTAATTCAGGGACAAAAGTTAGTCTAAAATTTAACATCCATAGTTTGAGAAATTTTTTGATATTTGCATTTTCTGGCATGTGTATATGAAGATCAAGACACATGATACTAATCTCATTTTATACCCTGCTAATTTCACACATCAAGTGTTCCAGACCACAAAACAAAGTCTGAAAATCAGGTCCCTCATAAAGCCATCCCTATTGTCTGCTCCACTGACAGTTCCACCTAGAAGACAATATCCTGTGAGCCTTCTGTATCCCAAAAGATTACCTGTCAGTCTAACTCAGAACACTTCTTATTTGCTCTAGGTGAGAAAAGGAGGAGGGGTTATAGGAAGAACATATTACATCCTAAACTTATTATTTATTCTGACATTATTTGTTGATTAGTAAATATGATTTCATTTTATATGCATTCATTCATGATATACATATGATTGTATAAGTATTAATTCCATATTCAATAATTATTATTTTATGTAGTAACACATTTTATGTACTTTATTTTAAAATTTTATATACTATATAATAGATGTGGAAAACCTACTTTGCATTAATTTTCCAACTAATAAAGGATTTTACCCAATAAATGAAAAGTTAACAGTAAGATACTATATAAAACTGGAACTGACTTCTTGCTAAAAAAAATGAATAAAGTGACTCATGAACAATCGTCCAATCCAGTGAACTATTATATCTATTTTAAAGATTGCATGTATGTAACTGCAGATGAGGCTAACATTAGCAGACAAAAATAAGTGCAATAAAATCAAATCTTTTGAAAATGCAAAAAGAAAAGAATGAGATTAATATATGTGAAACACTCCCCATTGTCTTTCTTATTAGCAAGTGTAGCAAGTATTAAAGGTTAAGCGTGATGTATGACAGCTGTTACTGCCTCCTTTTAGCTTGCTTTCAACATAACTTTGTCAGATTGTTCTTGAATATGCAAATCTCTTCAAATAGAAACTGTTTTCCAGAGCATCATTCACCATCCATTACATATTTTTTAGTACAAATTTTGTTCACCTACTTATGAAATTTCTCTCAGTAATTGACAGAAGAGTTTTCTAAATATGTTGCAAAAGTATTTATAGATGTACCACACATATTTGATTTTCATATTATTATGCTTTTGTCATAAACATATAGTTATAGAATTAAAACAAAAGCTTTAGCATCAGTAATGTAATTATTTGAATGTACTACAGTAAATAATTAAAACTTATTGTTCCTACATATCTGAGTAGATTCTGGCCCTTTCAGATGATGTTATCTAGACTTGAATGTAGAGTTGAGGAGTACATGGAGTTGATCTGTTTAAGTAGAAAATTATCAAAAAAATAGGGTCTATTAACAAGGGTCAAAAGATCAAATTTGGAAGGGTCAAAAGGTAGGAATCGCATGGAAAGGAAGGACAACTTATTTTAAGCCAGAGTCCATAATATACGTATCTACGGCTGCTAACAACACTTGGATGAGAGAGGATTGTTAAGACATCAATTATTTAAATAAAAATGGAGCCATATTTTTGTATTTCTCTTTTGCTAGAAAAGTGGAGAAATTTATTTATTCAGCATCTTCAGAAATCTACAACAAGGCACATCATGTTGAGCAACGTTTTGCTGTGGTCTCTTCAGATAAGTCTCCTAGGGATCAGTCTTGGTGGGAACGTTCTCATCTGGCCAATGGAAGGCAGTCACTGGCTAAATATTAAGATAATAATAGACGAACTCATAAGAAAAGAGCACAATGTTACTGTCCTTGTGGCTTCCGGTGCACTTTTCATCACACCGTCGATGAGCCCATCTCTGACATTTGAAATATATCCAGTGCCCTTTGGCAAGGAAAGAGTAGAAAATCTGATCAAGGATTTTGTTTTGACATGGCTGGAAAACAGGCCATCTCCTTCAACTATCTGGAAGTTCTACAACGAGATGGCCAAAGTCATTCAGGAGTTCCACACCGTGTCCAGAGGGCTCTGTGATGGCGTTCTTAAAAATGAAAAGCTGATGGCAAAGCTGGAGAAAGGAAAGTTTGAAGTTCTGCTATCAGACCCAGTATTTCCTTGTGGTGATATTGTAGCTTTAAAACTGGGAATTCCATTCATCTATTCCTTGCGCTTCTCTCCCGCTTCTACAGTGGAAAAGCACTGTGGAAAGGTTCCATTCCCTCCTTCCTATGTTCCTGCAATTCTGTCAGAGCTCACAGACCAGATGTCTTTCACTGACCGAGTAAGAAACTTCATCTCCTACCGAATGCAGGACTACATGTTTGAAACTCTGTGGAAGTCATGGGATTCCTATTACAGCAAAGCTTTAGGTATGTGGCCATTTTTGTTTTACCATTTGAATATAAACAAGGCTTCATTTGGTAAATTCTTCTTTAATTGTGTAAATATATAATTTTAAGTCTATATCATAGTATTGTCACATGCAAGAAGGAAGGAGTATTTTAAATAAACATAGTTTGTAAAACTATGGGGACTGATTTACTACTAATTTTATGGACTTAATGTTTTGACCATTATATGAATAAAGTTTTTGACAAATAATTTGATTGCTAAATAAGACTAAAGCTTATTTAGAACTTACATGAGAATAAATTTTGCCTTGAAATTTCAGATTTGTGTAGATACATCTGGAAGAAATTACATTTTTTATAAGCCTTGTGTTGTATAGATCATCATCTATAAACATTTTCTTACATACATATAGTCTCCTACAAGTGTTTAATGAAGACTTAATAAAGGTCAAAAGACATTTTCACTCTTTATTTGTTGTATTTGTACATAGCTAACTTAAGTAAAAACACAAAATGAAATACCTATTTATTTTACTTGAATTCCTTAAACGCAAAATAATTTTTTGTGAGTATTTACAACATATGATGTTATAAAACATGTATATTGATAGCATCATTGTGTCTATAGTTAGTCTAAAACTCAAATAGCCTTTGCCCCGTTCTCATTTTTTTCTGAGATTTGTTATTTATTCTTCACTAAGTATGGATTTCCTAATATTCACCAGGCACCGGCTTAGATAAGAAATTGCCATATGAATGATATAAAGCTGTAGGCATTATGTTTATGAAGAAAAGCATCTATTAATTATGCAGGACAATTACAGAGATAGGGTAGAGGAGATAGGCTTTGCTTGAATGATCAGAAGTGAGTGATATTATGAGAAATCTTTAGATTTTATCAGGAAACCAACAGACAGCAAATATTAGTCTCCCTGAAAAACAATCGTTGGACTGGAAATTGTGCCTAAGTTGGGAACCAAAACTAGTTTAACATATTTTGGGTATCATGTGTGATGTACTAGCAGTGTAGTTTAATATGAGAGGTGAGAGATATGAGAAAAGACGGCAGTGATGTCAGCATTGTTAATTCAATGTGTACGCGTGTATGTCCGTGTGTGTGTGTGTGTGTGTGCGCGCGCGCATGCGCGCGCGCACGTGTGGTAGCATATGTACACATGTTTGACCGTGGGTGCTTGTTCATGCCAGATGTTAAGAGGAAGATGTTGGGTTTGCTTCTCTGTCACTCTCTGTTTTATTCCTTTCAGATGGCATCTGTCACTGAATGAACACTTTCTCTAAACAGCAAGCCCCAGCAACTCTTGAATTTCACGCAGTTCTGTGGTTACAGTCACATGTGGTCATAGTCATAGTTGTTTTCAAAGTGAGTGCTGGAGTCTGAACTCACCTCCCCATGCTTCTCCACCAAATGCTTTTACCTACTGAACCACCTCTCCAGATCCTTGATATATATTTTAATAAGTCTCTTGTAAGATATACTAAGTATTTCAGCTTGAATTGTATAGAAGGATTAGTTTTGACAAAAAATAATGTTGTACTGAAATGGCTGGACATGCAGTGGAGGTTTTTAAGCCTTTATTATTTCCTTACTCCAGGAAATGTACAGTAAGAGCATGTGTTGGGAAGGTGGATTAAAAATGGGGGAAAATCATGTGCAAAGAAGGTACATAATAACACAGTTAATCAGTTTATTGACACAGAGTAGGAGCCTACAGTTGTGTGGACACAAAACAGTAATACTGTCTCTTTTCATTCACATTTCATTTGTCTTATTTCTAACAGGAATGTTTTAAATAAGTAACAAAATTCATGAGTATGTAGAGTTACATTATAAATTGATAGATACTACATACCCAATTTGTATTAGCTTTTTAGACATAGTTACTTAAAGCTGATGGACTCTGTGAAGACAGATAAAAGATGTAAGATTAAAATTGTTTTAATATTTGTGATTTCAGTAAGTTATAAATGACATGGTTAACTGAGGTAGTGATTATAAAAGAAATAAATTTGGTAGTGTGAATAATATATTTCATTTTGTATATGTGCTACTTTGTGGAAGATCTGGTAGGGTCCAATACCTAATGAGTTAAATAGAATGGTTTTTCAGAAACAAGGCAATGGATTGATTACAAATTGGAATGCCATCCATATGAAAACAATATTTGTTTTCATACACTCTTTTTTCCATGCTTCCTGCTTTCCCATCACATTCAGGTTGCTTGCTGTTTTTCTGTTTTCTTACTTATCATATTTCTGGATTTTCCAAGAAACAAATGGTTTAAAATCAAGCAATGGGTTTACGTGGTGAAAAGATGTTTGAAGGTACCTATAATACTTTCAAGATGCATAGTGATGACTATGCATTTTATAGGGTGGTAGATGCTATCAGTATTGTTTTTGTTGTCCTGATACAATATACCAGATGGAACTCTTTTCAGCGAGAATGAGATGAGGAATGATTCTCACATTTGATGAGCTATGTGTCTTGTTGCTAAGTTCTAAAGTTCATTATCTCTTTTGGAATATCAAATTTTGAGTCTGTGCTTTCACTTTTCTTCATTAATAGGGCTGGTGAGATTCAAATTTAGTTCAAATCAGTGGACATCATTATGCACAGTGGAGAAATTACAATGTCTGCCAGGACTTGTATGATCTAGCTCTACTTATTAGCTAATGAATGAAAATATTAAATGACATCAAACAGCCTTCAAAAATGATAAACCAATGGTTCACAAGAATTTCAAAAAGAAAACTACAGGTTTCTTTGTAATAATACCTTGAACCCTGATTTCTTCCAAATATCCAATCTAAAGTAATTATAAATTTATACCTATTAATCAGAATAAATATTCACGAATGAGTTTTGGATACAAGTGGAAGGTACTGAAGTTAGATGAATGTGACTAAAATCTGGAGTGTCACTTTTAACTTTTTATTCTGTGTTAACTACAGTTATCAACTTCTCTGACTGTGTTAACCTTTATTCCATGATTTACAAACTGATGATCTATTTCAGCATGTTAATGACAATTTAGTCCTTCTGCTCATCAGTAAAAAACAAAGATAGAGCTGATGACTCTATTGGAAGCTATGAAGCTTCAAATCAGAGGACCACATTCAACAGTCAAATAAGTTCTTTAAAAAGATGGAGAGGCGAAGAAAAGGAGAGATTTCATGGAAAAATGAAGCTCTACAGTTGGTCAAATATCTTTTATGTAGTAAACAAGGTACTGAATGTGTGCAGCATCTCATCTAATACAAGAGAAGAATGTCCTAGGAGCATCTCTGGGTCTTTCTGGATTGTGTCTTCTTTATATCATCACTCCCATTGTCAAAAAGCAGCCCTCGACTTTGCAATTATAATTCTCATGATGACTATGCTACTTATCATACCTGTGAGATTATTTGTCATTTAACTTTTCCCAGGATGGAGTTTCAGAACCATCCCCAGGATGGAGTTTCAGAATCACAAAGCCCATTGTTCTTTGCTTTTAAGTTAGTGCTGATTATAGAATCACACTATTCTAGATTCAAGGCAGCAGAGACTCATCTTACTTAACAATTTGTTCATAAGAAAATAATGAGGGTTTATGCAGATGTTCTTACATGTTATCTAGATATACAGCATCATGTTACTAATTGAATTATCCTCTTCTGACTCAGAATGCCTATATAAATTTGTTTTTTGCCGAGGCATAGTAGTCTGATGACCTGAGGGATATGAACACTCCTTTTTAAAAGATCAGGTAAGAATAAAAAATACTGACATGCTGGAGGAAATAACTCATTGTAGTGCAATATATCATTGATGTAGAACAGTAACAAGAATGATGGGGGCAACGAGTTTGGATTTCCTTCCACAGGGTCATGTGAATTTATCATCTGCTTCCCATCTCCCTGTTCTAATGTAAGTTTTTGTAATGGCTCCAAAGATATTCAGGTCTCAAATTGTCACAGCTGAGAAAATAAGTAAGCCTAATTTCCCAGAGATTATTTATCTGTGGGAGAATGTAATGAGAACCACAGAGTGGGTTTTTAATCTCGGATAATTACCAGGAATTGGATCTTACAATGTCAAAATTACACATTTTTCCAAGTCATGACTATTGTGTTAAAACTCATGAATATGTAGTAATAGTAGCTAGAAATGATTGACTTCACTAGTTCCAAGTGCTGTAGTACAAGTTTCATATATATTTTGTCACATATATTTTTAACTAACTTATTCCATATCATACAAGGAAAATTATTATTACAGATGAAGGTATTGAAGTTTCAAAATATCAGGCAGGTTGAAGTAAAATTATATGCTAAATGCTTAAAGAGATAGTGTTCAAATTAAAGTCTCCCATGTTTTCTTACTTTTAGACTTTTGTTCTAATTTGTTTTTGATAACTTATTCACTATTACTGCATCTATATCACCCCCACCTCTACTGTACTTTTCAACTCCTCCTGACTTCCCCCTCTCCTTCCCAGTCATGATCTTTGTCAATTATTATTGTTACATGTATATGCACATATATGTGTTTAAAGATGTATAAGGTTGACTGAGTCCATTTAACACTGCTTATATGTGTGTATATCCAGAGCTCTTTACATAGGATTTGCAAACCAAGGTAGGGGCTCCTCACTGAAGAAAACTAGTTCTCTCTCTCTCCTGGGAGCTGTTAGCCCTTTGTAGCTCTTCATCTAAGCATGGGACCATATTGAATTTTCCCTGCCTGTATTGGCATATCAACTGATGTCATTATTCTGTTCTTGTTAGGCAACCATATCGTTAAGATCTCATGGGTGCATTTTCCCCATTGTGTCTAGGGGACAATGTCTATCAGCAGGTGTCCTGGATCCCCTGTTCTTACAACCTTCCCAACCCCTCTTCTTTGATTTTCACTGAGGCTTAGCTGTAGAGTATATTACAGTTGTATCAGATGAGGTTGGACTATCTCAACATAATAAACCCATGGACAACATCATCCTAAATGGAGAACAACACAAAACAATACCCACTAAAATCAGTGTAGATAAAGGCCTGTCCACTATCCCTGCTTCATTTCAATGTTGTGCTTGAAGCTCTAGCTAGAGCAATAAGACAAAGATAGGAAACTAAAGGACTATGAATAGGAAAACAAGCTAAGTTGTCCCTATTTACAGTTGATATTGTAAGAGATCCCCAAAATTCCACCAGGAAACATAAAAATGATCAATAGTTTCATCATAAAAAAGTAAGTAGCCTTATAAAAATAAATAGCCTTATATAATATGTAGTATATACCAATAACAAGCATGCTGAGAAAGAAATCATGGAAAACTACCATTCATAGTAGCTTCAAAAATAGATCAAAGAAACTTGACTTAGGAGCTGAAAGAACTCAGAAATGAAAGCTGTGAGTATCTGAAGGAAGAGACTGAGGAAGACACAAGAAGATGAAAAGATTCTCCATGCTCATGGATCAGTAGAATTAATGTTGTGAAAAAGACCATGCTACCAAGAGCAATTTACAGGTTCAATGCAATCCTAATCAAAATCCCCATGACATTCTTCTTAGAAATAGAAAAAAAAAAACTAAACTAAACTAAAGGAAACTAAACACTCCTATGAAATCACAAAAGACCCCGAATGGCTAAAAGAATCCTAAACAAAAGAACCATACTGAGGGATTACTATACCAGACTCGAGAACTTTTTCTTCCCATTTAAATTTAAGATACAAATTAATCAGTTATTTAACATAGCTTTATTTGAACATTCTTAGATATTTTCCTTTCTTTTTTTAAAAATTGAAATTCTGTCTTTTGCCTATTCTTAATTTGCTGCATGAACTTTAATTACCTGTGTTGTTAATATGTCATTACTATTCCTTACGGAATAGCTCTCTGTGGCTCTCTGATGTCTGAGATCTGTTGTCTGGGATATTTTTTCTAGCTCTAAGAGAAGTCTGTAAACAGTCTCTAGCTGAAAATGAGAAAAAGGGTCTGCACATTTCAAATATGATTGTTTAAACTTAAAACAGGGAAATTTTATATTTATTTTTATAATATTTTCTAAAACACCACCATTTTTTTAATATTTTAAAGAGAAAATAATATAAATATTGCATAACAGTGGAATATATAAATTCTAATATGTGTTGTTATAAGTTTTATGCTCTGACCACTACAAAACAAGCAGGAATTTGAAGGAGCATCTTTTATATATTTAGGATACCATAATATATAATTATATAATATAGTATTACATATGAAAATTAACTGAGAAATTTGAAATAGGAGCAAACTATTTTAATTAAATGCTGTATTCAGATGTTTATTTGAACCAGGCACTCATTATTCATGTAGACTAAATGATTAATGTAAAATAAAGTATTAGAAATTAATAAGTAATTTTATCTAGCCAAGTGTCACTTTCATTATTAAATTATTAAATCAGACAGATTTTTATATGAGTTCTTTTTTTCCATTTATGGAAATTTAACTCCATAAGATAATACCTAAAACATCTGCAAATAAAATGCACTTGTGTGTTTTGAATTTGCAATTATGAAATATTTTGGTAGCATATGAAACTAGGGAACAAAATACATCAGATACTTAAAGCAATGCTCATGACAATAAACTCTTTACCACCAACTATGATTTTTAAACAGAAATACATGCATCTGCTCTTAACTAAATGCATCATTTCTTTATCACAGAGTAATAAAGGTATTTTATTGTCCAGAAAGGATCCTTTAAATTAAACAACTGTGGTGGCACACGCCTTTAATCCCAGCACTCGGGAGGCAGAGACAGGTGGATCTCTGTGAGTTCGAGGCCAGCCTGGTCTACAAAACGAGTTCCAGGAAAAGCGCAAAGCTACACAGAGAAACCCTGTCTCAAAAAACCAAAAAAAAAAAAAAAAAAAAAAAAAAAAAAGTAAACAACTGACTGAAAATTTCCTATTTTAAACTCCCAAGTAATTTAGTGGTGCTGCCACTGACATTCTTTATGGCCATCAACATGAGATATTTCATACTATCCTCTGGCTTCTGTGCTTCATAACTGAATTGGCTGCAAAGTACTACAGCAATCTCCAAATTGAAGCTCTCTCCTCAGAAATTAAAAAAATGACAATTCTGACAGCACACCTTTCTCAAGTTTCTCTTTCTCCCTCTTTTTGCTCCTTTAGTTACTGAAGGACTTAGAACTTCAGGATTCAAGAGTAACTGATTGTGAAGTAAAGCTGCTTAATGTCCGTTCTTTAACTCTGTTTTTTATCCTCCTGATTATCTTATTTGTTCTCATGGCTCTGTTTAATGGCATCATGGTGATTCTAACATTCCCACACTATGTAATTGCCTTTGCTTTCTTCAGATTCACTCAGAATTTCAAGAGGTACCTCTAAACCCTTGTTCACCCATGTGAGAAGCTAGATCACTAGTTCAATCATCAGACTCTTTAATCTGCTAACTTTGGGGAAATTTATAGAACTATTAAAATATTATGTCATTGATCTGAGGGAAGCAGTCTTCGTGGTAGCTGTGCAGAGATTGCTAACTTACAAAGCAATCTAACAAATTAGTTCATCAGTTGTCTTTCATTTACACTCAAGAAAGGTGAGGCTGAGAGAATCCAGACAATTCTCCAGCATCTCAAACCTTCAAAGGATAGAATGTTTTTGGTTGGGGCTTACTGTACTCCTGGCTTCCTCTTGTTTAGTCTCCTATATAGATCATGTAAAACAGACCCTATTTTAACAGCCTTCAAGGAACTTTGTTTTGAATCGTTTTAAATGATGCCTTGTGCAGGAAAAAGAGAATTGCCTGTAACAAGGAGGTGGGATGCAATGATAAATTATCAGAGAAAAAGGGCATCCTCTACACAATGTTTACTAATGTACTCCACCACCCAATCGATCTAAAACTTCTAAAAGTAGTTGTTGGAGGAAATATCCAGTAAATGGAAAATTTTCAGTTTTCTTCCTAAATGTGAATAATAATGCTGATTCAGCAGTGAGTCAAATAAAGTTATGAATAGACTCCAAGTTGGGTAAATTTGTCATATTAGTTTTAGGACTCAATTACAGTTCTCAATGAATAAAGGACATACAATGTTGGAGGGTCTAATAAGACAACATATACAGAAATGACTTATAAGTGGATCTATCATCACAGAACACACAGACACATATTTCATAGCTTCTTTTCATTACACTTTGACTAGATTTCTTTTCTACCCACAATATAATCATGTTGATGCATATTCAGTTCTGTTATGTAAGTTCCTTCTTAACTTATATAACAATTAGCCTATGAATGGGTGTAACTAGACTATCATATTCAATATTATTTTACCTGAATTCTACCTAAATACATTGAATTTTTCTTTTTATCTTAAAAGAATCACAGTAGACAGTTTTCCACAGTGGATTCCACCATGATTAAGAAGTTTTCCCAGTTGCTTGTTTTTTATTTGTCTCTGACTGAAATTGTCCTCAGTGGGAATGTGCTAATTTGGCCTACAGACGGCAGCCATTGGTTAAATATTAAAATTCTTCTGGAAGAGTTGATTCAAAGAAATCACAGTGTGACTGTACTGGCTTCATCAGAAACTCTATTTATCAACTCCAGTCCTGATGCCTTTGTGCATTTTGAAGAGATTCCGGTTTCCTACACGAAAAGCAACATAGATGAATTAATTGAGCATATGATAGCCCTGTGGCTAGACCACAGGCCGACACCTCTCACCATGTGGACTTTCTACAAAGAGCTAGGAAAGCTCCATGAGACTTTCTATCAAATTAATATTGAGATCTGTGATGGTGTATTAAACAATCCCACACTAATGGCAAAACTTCAGGACCACGACTTCAATGTGTTAATAGCCGACCCAGTAACAATCTGTGGAGACCTGGTGGCTCTGAAACTGGGAATTCCGTTTGTGTATACATTGCGCTTTTCTCCAGCCTTTACAGTGGAAAGACACTGTGGGAAAATCCCCGCACCGACCTCTTACGTACCTGCAGCCTTGTCAGAGCTCACTGACCAGATGTCCTTCGGTGAAAGGGTTAAGAACACCATATCTTATTCTCTGCAAGACTATATATTTCAGTCCTACTGGGGAAGATGGAATTCATACTATAGCAGAGTTCTAGGTGAGTCTCGACATCCTCCTGTTGATGACCCCGGGTGCCTTCATTCTTACCCATTGAGCTAAAGTTATCCACTCCGATGGATGAGCCACAAAGGAGTGAATGTACTTGATCTATCTCCACAAGTTCTTAATTACTGTTTTTGTTTAAGAAAATTCTTCAAAAAATGTTGTGGTTGTATTAATTTGTTTGAAGTTATCATTCACTTGAAAGAAAAATGTTCTTATTTAGCCGGTAGCTTTACAATGTTTAAAGAAAAGCTTCAAGAATCAATAAAATCCCCTTACTAAGGTAAATTATGACAGAAGCATACAAACAAAATGGAAAATATTGTGATAATACATAATCCTCTGTTCTTCAGCTTTTCTTTATCTTCAAAAAAAATAATTAGGAAACATAAAAGGGTATCCTTGGAAAACCCACATTTATAGCCTAGCCTGCTGTCCCCTATTTATCCTAGATATCTCAGGAGGGCTACCCATCTCTCATCATGATGCTTCTGCATCTCTTGTGTATCTAAAGCCTTTTGGCTTTAAGTTTTCCTTATGTGAATCAATAAAATAAAATAATGTCAACTGAGAATCTCACTTCTGGATGGTTGTTTATATTACTGCTCTTTCTGATCCTCATGAGACTTCCTCCCATATATTTTTTTTCCTTCCTGAATGGCTTTCCTCCAGATATGTTAGTACTCCGGGGGATTAATTAGTTCACAGATTAACACTGAATGCTGCCAATGGCATTTGCTTTCAGAAGTTAGGTGCAATACATTCTCCTCTTACATGCTTTTCACTCCTTTCTGCCCTATCTATCCTTTTCTTTTTTCCCCCTTTATTTCTTGTTTTCTTTATGTAAAAAAATATTTACTATTTACTGAACATAAAATAGGTGCTCAATAATTCTGTACATATAAGAAATATGATAAGTTTAAAATTTACATTCTGAGTTAAGAATATATTATATATAATATCATATATAACTATAACATATATTTATATAGGTTTAATATATATTAACCTGTGATATGTGCTATGTAGTAGAAAAAGAAAAGAACTGCTTTGGAGTGAAACTGAAATTGAAATTGTACTTATATAGAAGGATCGTGGTGGGTATCAAAAGTAAGAGTGACATCCAAGGATGCTGAACGCTTTTACCTGTGTCCTAAGTATTTCAGGCTTAAAAGTCATTATTGGCCACAGGATGCTACAAGTCCTGAAATAATGAAATTCTATTTGACTTTAACTCTTCCTGTGACAGCTAACATCATTTATGTTTTGCTTTTTTGTGTTGGATGTTCTTTAACCAAATTTCCACAGTAATCTTTTTACCTTCTTCATAAAATCTCATAGACGAAAGATATTCTACATGTCATGCATTTAAGGAAAAATATAAAAACTAATTAAAAATTTCCCATGATCTTCGAATGTCTGGTAACTAGAAACTGGTAAGTTAAAATGGTTCATTTTTATATTCTGTGTAATGTAATTTAGAATTCTTTTGGAGGTATTTTAATTTATGCCTCAAAATCACTTCATTAGATTTTTTTTCATTTTTAAGTTTTAGGTATGTGTGTGTGTGTCTGTGTATGGGTATATGGAAATGTGTGTGTGTGTGTATGTGTGTGTGTGTGTGTGTGTGTTCCCGTGTAGGCTAGAGGGGTAGTGTGCTCCTGGGTTCGGAGTTACATGTGACTGTGAGCTACCTGGCATAGATACTGGTAACTGAACTTGGGTGTTCTGAAAGAACTTTATACAATATCAAATGCCAAGCCATCTCTCAAGTTCCTCATGAGGATATATACCTAAAAATTAATAAATATCTGCAAAACAAGGTGTAACACCATAGCTCAGTAGGTAAAATATTTGCCTTGCAAGCATAAAAACTTGAGTTCAATACCCAGAACATATATTTAAAACAAAACAAACAACAATGATGACAAATAAACAAAACCAGCAAGACATGGTTGTACATACTTGCAATATCAGCTCCCTGGAGGGTTGCTGGTCACCGAGCATACTCCACTGGGCAAGTTACTCAGAGATTCCCAGCTCAACAACAACAACAAAGAGTAAATAGCAGCTGAGAAATGGCACCCGAGGTTGACGTCATGTGTACAGACACAGACAGACACAGGCAGAGGCAGTATATGATCTCATATGTACATACAGAGGTGCATGCAGAAGCAATGGTGACCTCATATGTAAATACACAGAGATGCCTGCAGAGGCAGAGGATGACTGCAAGGAAAAGCACCTTTTGGATGTGGCAGGGCACCTACACACATGAGCTCACTCCAATTGCAGCAATATGGACAAAACCTATGCAAGCCAAAGCTGTACCAAATCTGAGTTGGTGACAGGTGCTGGTCATGAAACCCCAACCATAACTCTGCAGCTGTTAGCAATGGTTGTCTGGTAGGAAAGGGAGAGAGTTTCTCTGACAGTGTAGTAACTCTACAAGCTCCAATGGAAGAGCATACATTTAAGAATATTAAGACAGCACAAATTTATCTTGAAGGATTTAAAACAAAACAGAACAAAAAGTCAGGTGAGTATGGATGAGGGTCATTCTGCAAAGAGTTGGGTAAGGGGTGAAAATGATCAAGCCAAGTTGTACAAAACTCTCAAAGAACAAACACACGGGGTATGAGGAGGTTCACAGCGGAGCCCAAGAAGGTTAACTGTGAGTATTTATACCTTTGGATGTAGTAAACTGGTAAGTTCTGGTCTTCCTTGAATAACTAGATGTTTTATTGACAAACATTATGGGGTTAGTTGAAAATAATTTAAAACTTATTGGTTTCTAAAACTCTATTGCCCTGTGTAGTAAGACTTATGTTAAAAAGACCAAAACTGCAAAGTATGTGGCCTCTGGTATGTCTAAGTCCTTCCTCTTAAAGTAAGCCATAACAGTAGTATAATGCCCATGAAAGCCTTTGTAAATAAAAATTTCCCAACTTCTTACTTTACAGGATGACTTACAAATCCTACCATTTGAGAAATTGTTTGCTAAATACTTAAGACCATTGTTTTCCTCATGTTACCAAACTTCCTTTTTCAATTTTTGTGCGTGTACCTGTGCCATGGTGTGCAGGTGGAGGTTGTTAAGCAACTGTTTGGGTCGGGTATTAGTTTTCTCCCCCTGCCCAGTGAGTCCTGGGGATTGAATTCACGTCTGTAACCTTGGTGGCAAGTGCCTTTTACCCACTGAACAATCTCACTAAACTTCTCTGAACATGAAATGTTTTAAATAGTACAATGTCCAAAACTGGAAATTGCAATGACTTCTCTTAGCAATTATGTAGTTTTTACAGTGTCAGAAATACCCGGTGTGAATAAACTGATATTGAAAGAAGATAAGTTCATTATTTCATATTATTATTCTGAACATAAGAGATTTCATAAAGTGTTCATTTCCTACAGAATTTCCTTTATAATGTTACCCTTCTATTCTTTAGGGGGAAAGTAGAGTAGAAAAGCTGGACTGTGATTAGAAACGACACACGTGTTTTAAGGGGACAGAGATGAACACAAGCACTCATCCAAGTGAACTATATATGAATATAGGCAAAAGCCTATATTCCATATCAGCAGGACTGTAAATCTTGTGAGTGAAGTGGCTAATTACTGTTATACATCTAACAGCCAATGGAACAGGAGTATCAGGAATATGACAATCATTATCATTCATTTCCAGTAGTGCATGTAGCAATTGTTCTTCATTTTGCTTACTTTTGCTCCTTACCTTCCAGAATGACTGCTCTCTCACCTTTACATGCATTTCAGTCATGATGCTACTGTGTTTTGATGTAGCCAGAAGCTCCTTACCCCAAAATCTGTGTGGCTTCCCAAAGTCAGATTTAAGCCTCCTAAAGTGAGCTAACTAAACTGATTCACTTCATATATTACTTAGCCAAATGAATTTTGTCATGGCAACAGATTACAAAGCAAAGCATAAGTTTAATAAATAAAGGTTTTTACTTTTGGCAAGAAATCAATTCATCCCTTAAATCTTATTATCAAAATATTTATCTTGTCCTTCAGTCACACCTTTAAATTCTTTGTGCATTGTCTGCATTTTCTGGGACTGGTAATTAGTTTATTCACTGTTAACTAACCATTAGACATATTTATTACCTTAAAAATACTTCTACAAATGAAAATAATCACAATGGGGCTGATGAGATTGCTTAGTCCATGATGGGCTAGCTTTACAAGCATGATTGATACTGATCCTCAGAATCCACATGAAAATATAGGACACCATAGCACACACTTCTAATACCGGAGCTCTAGAGAAGAGACAGTTGGATCCATGGAGCAAGGTAGAACTCAAAAGCAATTTAAATGTCTATTGGTAAATCATAGGCAAAGAAAATTATGGTTTATGTCTCAGATAAAATATCCATCATATTTAAAAGGGAAATTCTGTTATTGTAATTCATCCAGTGAAATTGGAGCTTGTTATAGTTTGTGTAACAGGCTTCACACAGAAGGACAATATTATAAAATACCATGTATGGTTAAATACAAAGTAGTCGAGATTACAGAGGAATAATGAGAAGTAATGATTTCTGGGAGCTAAACACAGATAGGAATTGCAAGGTATTGGGTAAAAGTACAAAGGTCCAATTATGAAAGTGAGTGAGTCCTTGAGATGTACATACTACAGTGTAGTAGTCAATTGTAGTGTACTGTACACCATTACATTTTGCTAAGCACACATATCTTAAGGCTTCCTTTCATATAGAAAATGGTAATATGATAAAATTCACAAAACAGTAATAAAGGCAAGAGGAAACTTTCAGAAGTAGTGAATATATTCTGACTTAGATTACTATGATGATTGCATGGCTTCAAGCCCATCAAACTGAATATGCATAGGAATCCTTTTGCACATTTTCACAATAAATAATTGTATTTTAATGTATTTTAACCATTATGAGATATAATAGTAGTGCTTGATATACTTTCTTTATGCCTAGTAGCATTGTTTATGAAGTTATATTTTATATGAAGCGCTCCTTCTAATCTCAAGTTGATTTCAGTGAGATACAGATATTTCATATTTTTCAACAATACTGGTTTTATTTATTCAATTTGGGTAGATGTTTATGTCCATAAGTGGTTATAGGCTTTGAGTATGTAGAATATTAAGTATTTTAGGCTTACCTCTCCTTTTGTAGCTAAAGTTCTATACCTGTTAGAGATGTTTCTTTCTTTTCAGCCGGGTAAAAAAACAATCAGATTCATTATTTATAACTCTGTCAGAAAAAAAATGTATACAAGAAAGCACATTTGTGTAGTACTTTCTTTGTGAAAGATTTTGATCATTGCTTCAATGTTCATAAATTTTATAATAAATGTACTCTAGTCATCAAATGTGTATTTTACAAGTCTATTTGTTCACTAGGATTGAAGGAGTTAATATGTATCACTTTGTAGTGATAGAAGTTTCTCACTATTGAAGAAAATATTTAGACATGAGGAGAGGATAGGCATATTTATGTGTGCACTCAACCATTGCCTTGTCCTGCAAAGATTGCCTGAAAGCCATAAGAAACGAAAACGCCCACTATGAATAATTGACTTTTAGAGTCTATCTCCTAATAAAGTGAACCCCTGGTGTACAAAGAAATATTCATTTTAAGGCTTAAGCTCTGAAAGTAGAAGGTGAGTCTAAAACATCTTCTGGAATTTAGCAATGAGGGGAACAAGATGAAATAAAGGAGAAACCAATGTGAAAAAAGAAAAATTTAATTATCAACTTAAGTAATTATAATAATTGAATAGAATGCAAAATGAGGTAAATTAATAAATAGGCACTAATAATTGAATAAACAAGCTTCTACTAAATTTCAATTAATAAATATAATAGCAATAACAAAAATTAAATTTATTCTTATTTATTTGATGTGAAACTGTATTACCAGCATTTAATATTAGCCAATTCATATTTAATATCAACCAATAGGCCTATATATTTAAATGGTCTAATTTCATGAGCAAAGGGTCTATAGATGCTATACAGAGATAACAACTGACAGATTTCTCTCCTTTTATGTGCTTTTATAATTATGGAAGTTACTGTTTGACTTGCTTCATATTTAAATTATCACTTCAATTGAATAAACACTCAACCTCTGCAGAGCAGGGTGAGGAGACACAATGGTTATTTCTCAGAAATGGACCCCGACAATTTCTCTGCTGTGGCTTGGCTGTGGCTCGGCTGTGGCTCTGCCATGCCGATCACGGTTTCTGTGACAAGGTCCTGGAGTACACCTAGGATGTAAGCCGTAGGCTCAACCTTAAAGCCCCTTCTCAAGGAGCTCATGGAGAGAAGGTAATGGTGACAGTTCTGACTTCAGAATATCTTCCCAGATCACAACACATCAGATGTTCTGCACTGAACTGCAAAAGAACCCCTGTGCCCTGTGAGAGCAAGACCACTGAGAATTCGCTATATAAGCTTATAGAACTAGCTGTGAGTGCGATGCCAACACTGCCACATTGGCAAGCAGGAGGGCAAAGGCAACGTATCACTCTTTTAGCAACTGGGAAGTATGAAGTTCTCACCAGACTGCTTTGTGATACCGAAAAATGTAATAGATGTTATCAAAATATATAAAAGCCACAAGTGAACGTCAGTTTTATAGAAAATGCTTTTTTATCACAATGTTTTAATTTTTTATTTTGTCAACTTGGTATATTGTAAGTACTGATTTTTACATGGTGAACTGTAAACGGAGGCTTTTCTCTGTCCTGCAGTTGCTTCTAAATAATCATACAGAGGCTTATATTAATTATAAATGTTTAGCCATTGGCTTAGGCTTATTATTAACTAGCTCTTACATTTAAATTAATCCATATTTCTTATCTATGCTTTGCCATGTGGTTATTGGCTTGTTACCTCATTTTCTATATGTCTTGCTTCCTGGTCACCTGACTGGCATCTCCCTGACTCTGCACTTCCTCTTCCCAGAATTCTTCTAGTCTGGTTTTTACACTCAATCTCTTCCTGCCCAACTATGGGTCAGTCAGCTTTATCATTAACAATGAGCATAAGCCACAGCAGTAAATTATTTTTTATATATCTGGATAGGATCAACTTAGCATAGCTTATGACTTTTAGAAATTTATTTTTCTTATTTTTTGTGAAGAATGTATTATTATATCATTTCCACACTTCCCCCTTTCCCGTAAATCCTTCCATATGTGCCTTTCTAATCTCTTTCAAAATCATGGTCTATTTTTCATTAATTATAACATACATCTATGTATATGTTTGTGCCTATTATATTCCTAAATATGTAAATACAACCTGCACAGCCTGTGTAATGTTATTGAATATGTTTTCAGGGATGACAGCTTGGTAGTGAATAACCCATTGTTGCGCCCCTCCTTGGAAAAGACTATTTCTACTACTTTCAGCATTACCAATAGTCCTTTGTGTAGGCTTGAGGC
Source organism: Peromyscus eremicus (assembly GCF_949786415.1). Classification (NCBI taxonomy): domain Eukaryota; kingdom Metazoa; phylum Chordata; class Mammalia; order Rodentia; family Cricetidae; genus Peromyscus; species Peromyscus eremicus. Next base: position 78,573,779 of record NC_081426.1, on the reverse strand, counting down.
CTCCAGGTCTCTCCCCTGTCCACTTTGGAATGTCTATTGTTGTCCTTGTCCAGCTCACATCTGAGCACTCTTGTTGGTGAGATGTATGGTGCAGAAGCTGACATTACTAGGAATTGCAATTTCACCGCAAACTCCCCAATCCCTTGGTTCTTACAATCTTTCTGACTCAGTACATTAAAAGTATAAATTAAGAAATTATTTGGCAACAAGTGTAAATATTTGTTCAAATTTTCTTTGCTTTCCAGGAGCTTCATATTTGTAACTGTGAATCACGGCTTTGGGTATATGTGTGCATGTGTATGACATCATGTGTTGGTGTGTGTGGAGCTAGCGAGCATCTGCTGGCTTCTCTTATTCCTCTACCTTAATTATTATGATAAGGTCTCGCTGAGCTTCCATCCCAATTTGGCTAGTCTGACTATCAAATGAGTTCCAGGTACTCATTTCTCTCTACATCCCCAGAACTGAGATTACAGGCATGGACTTCTAACAGCTTTTTTATAGACTGCTCAGAATTCAAGCTCAGGGATTCTTGCTACAGGGCAAATATGTTACCAACTGTGTCATCTCCAAGATCCATGTATGGCTGCTTTAACAGAGAATTCACTAACTATTGTAATTTTTTTTAAATCTATGTATATAAAATTCACCTACTCAACTTTTTGTAAAGGCTGGAAGAAAACACATTACATAAAAGGGGCAAGGAATATAAACACTTGGGAGGGGATGATGTGAGATGTTTTTTTTTTTTGGTTTTTGTTTTTTTTTTTTTTTTTTTTTTTTTTTTTGGTTTTTCGAGACAGGTTTTCTCCATGTAGCTTTGCGCCTTTCCTGGAACTCACTTGGTAGCCCAGGGTGGCCTCGAACTCACAGAGATCCACCTGGCTCTGCCTCCCGAGTGCTGGGATTAAAGGCGTGCGCCACCATCGCCTGGCAATATGAGATGGTTTTAATGCACTGCCTAGAAACTCAAAGCTCGGTGTTCTTGATTACTGATTCTTTGCTACCTAACTATGTCATTAGGCTATGTGAATTCATATATGTCTCAAAACAACACTAAATCATGACCATTAAAAATGATATCTACCCTTCCTGCACAGATCAATGGGTTTATGTAAAAAGATTTTCATTGAGTGTCTCCTTTCTCATTTGCAGCTCACATTTTCTTCATATAGAATTGGCTAGTATTAGTGTTTTAACACAGTCACCATCTCTAAATAGCTCTTGAAAGTAGTATTTAGTATTTTCCTAGTTCCATTATTTTTTTCCTTAATGGTAAGTGTAAAGAGAGATATTGGAGGGAGGGGGTGGGTTGGAGGGGAAGCTGGAAGGGCAGAGCAGGAGGAGGGATGAGAGGGAGATCTGTGGTTGGTATGTGAAATGAATAAAAAAATTCTTAATAAAGAAAAAAAAAGATATTGGTCATCCCTATATTTGTATCTCCCATCTCAAAGCATATTGTATTAAGAGAGAATTAATCAGGGCTTTCTGACTGAGAAAATAATGACAAATCATTTGCAGAATGGAATCTTCTAACGTAATGCTGAAACCCAGAATGCAACACTGTGTATAATAGAAATTTGTTCCTAGCTAGAGACTGGAGAACAATTGAAAGGTGGCAAGTAGTTTACAGGATATAAATAATCTATCTTCTTCCACTTATTAGAGAAAAGAAATCATTGTGGAATTCATCAGTAGTTGAACCTGCACTTAAATTTTTATTGCATTATTGTTAGGAGATGGTACTTGCCTATTATCTTTCTTTCACTATCCCTCTCTTTTTTAGACTCTCCTCTTTTTTAAAATATAGCCATGATAAGCATCCTAGGCAACCAACAGTTTATAAGAAAATGTATGTGACCTTTTTACTTGGCAAACCTGAGTACTAATTTCCTCCATGCAATATTCTGTGTACTCTCCAGGACGACCCACAACATTATGTGAGACTATGGGAAAAGCTGAGATTTGGCTGATGCGAACATATTGGGATTTTGAATTTCCTCGTCCATATTTACCAAATTTTGAGTTTGTGGGAGGACTGCACTGCAAACCTGCCAAGCCTTTACCGAAGGTAGGTCTATGAAGGATAAGATCAACAATAGTTGATTTTTTCCTTCAAAGTTAACAGCCTTAACAACAGAAGTGTATTGCTGAGTAACTCTACTCTGACAGAAGAGTGAACTGCTCTTGTCACAGTTGATCTTCTTGAACTACAATAGATGATTTGGATTTGAGAATTGAAGCTGAAGAATGGGTCTAGGAGAGAGGTGAGGGGGTGAGCTGAGAGGAGTGAAGAGAGGGGAAACTGGTAGTGATGATTGTATGAGAGAAGAATCTACTTTCAATAAAAATTTTAAAAAGAAACTAAACAAAAAAAGAGAGAATAAAAGGTGTACTTAAAATGTCTGTGTTTCTATAGTGTGGATACTGCAATGGGCATGGAAAAGTCTAACTATGGATGGATCACCAGGGGGACTTCTGAAGTCTTCCTTGTGTGCCAGACAGAGCTGTGAATGGGGACACTTTCCCCAACTGTTTGATAGAGAAAGATGCCTTCATGAGAAGTCCCGATGAATTCTCTAGGATGCGATGAGTAAGAGGAGGCACATGTGGAGGGTCTGCAGAATCAGGCAGGGCTCTCAGACTTTAATGCGGTGTGTTAATAGACCTGGTGGTGACCTGTACTGTCATAGTAATGACAGGTATGAAAATGCCAGGAACTGATGATGATGAGGATGATGATGATGATGATGATGATGGTTTTAATATAATCTCATTAAGGAGATAAAGGGATATTTTAGACAATTTTTAAAGAGTATTTGGTTTGATCAACAAAGAGCATTTGATGCAGATTGACACTCATCTACATCAGGTAAAAATAATAAAATGTATAGACAGATTCAAATATAATAGTTATATGATTATTACATATAACTAAACAAAAAATTATTACATTTTTGTAATAATTAAACAAAAAGATTATTACATTTTTGTGTTTATCAGGCATGATAATAATTCTAAAAACCTGGTTCCCTGGCTTCAATTATGTTCATCCAAGTCAATAAATGTTTCATTTTTATTTCAGTTAAACTTTGTGAATTGCATGTCAATTTAAAAAGAGAGGTATTATCCCTATTTTCTGCTCTGTTCTATGGTGACTTAATGTCACATTTGTTCTTGTATATACTTTATGCATTTTTCAGAAACAGATTTCCTCATACAGTTACTATCTGGTTTTACATGGTGGGACAGACATAAAAATTTCTATGACCCATAGTTCCATGTTTAATACCTAGAAGTGTAAGTGAACAAAATTTCACCTAATGATTCTACACATTTTTCAATACAATGTTATGCTTGCAGGAAATGGAAGAATTTGTCCAGAGCTCAGGGGAACATGGTGTTGTGGTGTTTTCTCTGGGGTCAATGGTCAAAAATCTGACAGAAGAAAAGGCCTGTCTCATTGCCTCGGCGCTTGCCCAGATTCCTCAGAAGGTCAGTAGAATCCCTGATCCTGGAGACCAGCGCTGCTTCAGATCGACCATAAAGTGCAACCAGTAGTGGTATTTGCAGATAGAAGCTGAAACCCATCATCCAATAAACACAACCAATGCCAGCTTTCAACAATTAGTGATAGAACATATAAATGATGTTTTTAGACATATTTGTTCATTTGCCGTATTATCCAGTTACTGTGAAAAATAAAGACTTCTATAGTCATTTTCTACATATAGGATAGAGAAAAAACATTAGGTCACTTCTAAAATCATTAAGCCTATATTGACTGCCACTGAGTTTTTGAAATTTTATTTACTAGTATGCTTTTGAAAAGAAAGAGAGTATATACCCTTTAGAAAGAAATCATGTGGCTCAGCCTGGTAGGAGGCGACTGGTCCTGCCTGGACTGACTTTACCAAGTTGAACTCAATCCTCAGGGGAGTCTTTGACATGGAGAAGATGGGAATGGGGGTTGGGCTAGGGAGAAGGCGGGTGGTGGTGGTGGTGGGGGGAGGGAGGGGGGAAGGGGGGAGAACAAGGGAATCCGTGGCTGATATGTAAAATTAAATTAAATTATAAAATAAAATAAAATAAAAGTCAGGTGACAATAGAAAAAAAGAAAGAAATCATGTTAAAAACTATACTCCAACTTTCTGAATCTCATTAAGATGATATGAAAATATAGGTACTTTATAAGTAAAAAATAGTCTATTATTCTTTCTAATTCAAATATTCTACAATTGTAAAAACACAATTCAAATATTATTTTAAAAATATAATTTTTTTTCATAATTTATGGCACTCAGTTAACCTTAGCATTTATCATTATAATTCTTCAACTCAAGTCTCTATTCATTTCTATTCCATGGAGTAATCTGTACTGGTTAGAGTTCATATGATTGTATAAAGGTAATATGCTGGTAGGCATCTTAAATTTGTGGCTTTCATGTCCACATTTGTTTCTTTCAGTCTTTCTCATTTAGAAAATAAAAACTTGTTCCAATACTTCAAACGTAAGTTTCTAAAAAGTGACTTGTAGGCAAGCCCTATCTAGTTCTCCTTCAAAAAAATAAAAAAGTGGAAGAATGATATAGGTATTGAGATAGACATGAAATTATAAGAAAGAAAGATAAAAGAGAAGAAGAGATGGAGGAAAATAAGAAAAGGAGAAGGTAGAAAGTATGAAGGGAAAAGGAAGGAGAGATGATGGTTTAAAAAAACAGAACAAACAAAAAAAAACAAATAAACAAACACTGGCCTCCAAAGTAGAAGCTAAAGTCAATAACACTGGGAAGCACCTCATCCAAGAGATGACAGCTTGTGCCATCAGATCACATGGAATGAGTAAATATACTGTGCATATGTGTTTGCTTTAATAATTTGCACCCATATTCTGATTTACTAAAACATCCCTATTTGTGCTCTAGTTTATTCCTGATGGTATTTTCAGTAATAAATATCAAAGTACTAACCTATGTTTAACTGGCCAGTAGTATAAGCATTAGTTGTTCACTGTCTACTCTAACTCAGTGTCTGTAGATGTTCATATCATAGCCCCCTTCTCAAACATCACCTAAAGTATGTACACCATTGGTTCCCAATAACTCATTGCCTTAGCACAGGCTCACCACATGTTTTTACCTGTGAAATCACAGTGCTGTCTTCCACAGGTTTTGTGGAGATACAAAGGAAAGATACCAGCCACACTAGGATCCAATACTCGGCTGTTTGATTGGATTCCTCAGAATGATCTTCTTGGTAAGACTCTGAGGCCAGAAAAATATCTATAGTTGAGAAACAAGTTAAGCAATTGCTTAGCATCAAGTCAGTTGACAACATCAGATAATTTTACATTTTTATATATTACTCCAAGTTTTTCTGTGGTGGCAGTACTGGGTTTCGACTCTAGGACAGCATGCGTGCAAAGAAAGTACAAAGCATACAAAGCAAATACACACACACAGTGCAGCCTTTCACCTCCAGGTTTAAGGTAGATATAAATCGTACAGATCCCTGGTGTCCCTGTGCACAAAAGAACATCTTAAGAATCTCATCAGTCTTGACGTTTCCATCAAATGTCATACATTTCCACCTCACTAATACCTTCCCAGACAATGAAAAAGAGTTAATTTCCCCTTTCTCTGGGAGCAACATTTCCTGGAGTAGCAATGTCTCAGATGCTCAACATTTTTAGAAAATGTTGCCTTATACTGTAGCCGTTTGTCCCTTCTATTTCTGGATTTCTGCCAACTAATTAGCCTGAAATCTATATTCACTCCTTCCTTTGTCTCTCAAACAGGACATCCCAAAACCAGAGCTTTCATCACTCATGGTGGAACAAATGGAATCTATGAGGCCATTTACCACGGGATCCCCATGGTGGGAGTCCCCATGTTCGCTGATCAGCCGGACAACATCGCTCACATGAAGGCCAAGGGAGCAGCTGTGGAGGTGAACATGAACACAATGACAAGTGAAGATTTGCTCAGCGCTGTGAGAACAGTCATCAATGACCCATTGTAAGTGTTGAACCTTGTAAAGCCCTGTCCAACATGATTAGGCTGTTCATCATTTTGGAATATTTCTACAATTTCATACTTTTGAATTTGGTTTAGTCTCAATAACCAGAGACAAATGAAAACACTGCTTGTTTCTTTTGCAACTACTGAGGTTATATCCCAAAAATTAAAAATAAATCTGCGTTAAATATGTAGTCAGTATGTCTTCCAAATATAATATTATTAGCATGCATTCTCATGTAGTTTTTATTTTATGGACTTATAAATAAGAAGTTGAGCATTATAAACCATTCAGTACAGACAAAATGGAAGTGATAATGTGTTCAACAGTAATCATGCATAAATAACTATTAACATGCTGTTTCCAAGCATTAACATTAACACTTACTTCTGTGTATTTTGTAATTGCCTAAACATTTATAATGTTTATAACATTTATAAACTCTTGATTCAGGAACTGAGTTATGGGTTAGTATGAGCTTTCGTCTTTCATAAGTGTTGACCTTGCCGTCTATTCAACTACACAATTACCAAGATTTTAATTGCCGATAGCTTTATTCATTTTATCAAATGTTAGAGTAGGAAAGTCTATGATTCTCTTCAGCTCAACTGCACAGAATGTTCACTAGATTTTATGCTAGCTCTTAAAACCAATTATACAAGAAAATAGAATCACAACTTCTGTCAGAAAACTCCACCTAAATACTAAAATACATGTCATTTGAAACAATATCACACAAACTCCAAGCCTTACTACTGCTGATATTACCTGAGATCCCAAGGATGTGCTATTTGCATTCCAGTCTCTAATTTCACAAAACAAAACTCTCATGTAAATGAGAGTGATTTTAATTATTTAGAATATTTAACAGTTTAACATTGTTGCTATATACAATGTGAAATGGTATGTAAATATGGCCATTAACTATCCTGTCTCATTTATAATAAAATTACAGGGTTTTTTTGGTAATCATAAAAATGTTTTCAATCAAACATATGCAATGTTTAACCTTAAAGTCTCTGCTGAAAATCTTAAAATCATTTACCTAAAATCCACTGGAATGAACATGTAAACTACTATATTTAACTGACTATAGATCTATACAATTGAACACAAGTAGATGTTTTTAATATAATATTTTTATTCTTTCAAAATTATATATATATATATATATATATATATATATATATATATATATCATATCCATCTCCTACTCCTTCCACTTCCCAGATTTGCTCCTTCACACTTCTTGTCTAATTTTTTTAATAAGCCATTGAGTTCAATTTGTGCTGTGCACATACCCATGGGTTTGGGTTTATCCACTGGAGCATTCTTAAATCACAAGGAGCCAAACTTTTAAAGAAAACTGACTCTCCCTTCCCTATCAGCCAGCACCTGCCCCGAGCTCCTCCATTACTGTGCACAAAGAAGAACATATGTGAATAAGCCCCCACACACACACACACAGTGGCTTTTGAGCTCCCAACTCCACTCACTTTTACCTAGTACTAGTACTAAGGATGTCTTTGAAGCAACAGGATACCTCTTCCCAAACCACATTCCTTTCCTCATCTCCATGAACATAGTCTGGAACTTTACCCTGTGATCAAACCTAAGTGAAATTCATTAATTCTCCACTAGTTATTGAGAAACTACAAGAGAAATCATGCTTCCCAGATACTTAGCTCTCTACTTGATGTTTGTTTTCGTTTGTTTTGTTTGTTGTTTTGAGATAGTGTCAGACCTTATATTCTTGACTGGCCTGCCTGGCCCTGGAAACTGTTTGAGAAAAGGTTAAAATTGTTAGCAAAGGCTCTTGTGATTAAAAAAAAATCTATTAGTTAAACATGTGTCTCATAATTACTTTAAAAAAAACACAAAAACAAAATAAATGTCCATTTGTGCATTTTTTTTAAGTTATAAAGAGAATGCCATGAGACTATCAAGAATCCACCATGATCAGCCAGTGAAGCCCCTGGACAGAGCCGTCTTCTGGATTGAGTTTGTCATGCGCCACAAAGGAGCCAAGCACCTTCGTGTGGCAGCACATGACCTCACCTGGTTCCAGTACCACTCTCTGGATGTGATTGGGTTCCTGCTGGCTTGTGTGGCATCTGCTGTATTCTTGCTTGCAAAATCTTGTTTGTTTGTATTTCAAAAGTTTGCTATGACAGGAAAGAAGAAAAAAAGAGACTAGATCAAGGAAAAGACAACAAAGATCTCTGGGTTTGGTGAAGAACCAAATGGAGTAGTCCTAGTACTTAGAGGCAGGCACATGGAGCTGCCAATCACCCATTATCATCCCATTTTCAAACATCACATCTCTATCCTAATCTGCAGCTAAATTCTAGGGTGCAACATAATCACATTCTCCTGAAAGTGCCTCATCATTCCTTTGCTATTTCAATGACAGTTCTAGCATTTTCTTATCTTCCTGGCTCAGGGGCACTGTTGATTTAAATATGTTCTTGGGGACTGGAGAGATGGCTCAGTAATTAAGACCGTTAGCTGTTCTTCCAGAGGTCCTGAGTTCAATTCCCAGCACCCTCAGGGTGGCTCACAACTGTCAGTAATGAGATCTGGCACACATGCAGACCGAATGTCATTGAAAATATAAACAAGATGATATCTGATAGCATTCTGAATCCTTGAGAAGGTACGCAGGGCATATTGAATATTATTTAAGGGTCACATAACACAGGTCCTCAGGGACCACGCAAATGGAGCACTGACCACAGGGATTAGTGTATTGTGAGGAGATTCATCATTTTCTTTTTAAATAAAAGCCAGCTTTTGTGATTCTCTGATGTCACAGGTACTAGAGGATGAATTTAGAACTGTGACATCACATTATCATATGAAAAGCATATAAAAATTGTTAGTGCCTTTAAATTATGATGGTTTACTTTCCTTAAAATATATATCTGTATGTTCTCCAGTGAAAGGTTCATGTCTCCAAGAAATGAAGGGATGAAATGAGCCATCATTTTTTTCCCCTCCCTTGATAACCATTACCAACAATATCTGAAAGGTTACTTCTGGAAAAAGTTAAAAAAAAAATTAATATTGAAAAATTGTCATAATTTCTTAAACTTTAACTTATAGTGCTTTTGCTAGCTCTCTGTTAATCCATTATACATGAAAATTGTATTGTTCATAATCTATACTCACTATTTATAATGAAATGTTTCATTTTATGAAAAAATAAATACTTATATTGAGATCACCATGTTATTTCCTAGTCTCCATTTTCTTTAAATTTAAACTGATAATTTAGCTGTAACTATAAGTATATATTAGTTTATCAGATTTCCTGAGAATGTAACAAGCATCTAAATTAAGAAAAGGGTACTTACGTTGACGTAGAAGAGGCCTGAAGTGATAGAATCAATGCTAGAATGTATTTACTAACAGATTTGCTGAGGAAGCATTAAATAACACAAAGCAGAATTTAGCTAAGGGAGCACTGCTTCTAAAACACTCCAAAAACAAGTAGTGCGCTAACCAGGCCCGTTAGAGACCAGCAATATTTAGGATGCTAGGAGGCTGATGTTCGTTCATCATGAGTGACCTCTGATTATTCTCCATTCCCATAACAATAGAGACAGCCACGACTTATAACCAACAATTAGGCCTATTCTCTTATCAAAAACATGCCTCAAAGGAGCAGCTCAAGTTGGTAGGACAATGTCACAACCACCATTAAGTCCAGGTCTGACATCTAGTCCCCTGTGCTCTTATTACAGTTCTGCCAGGTGGGCAGGATGACTCAGTTAACAGCTATCAGAAAGAACAACAATGATGTACTTAAGAAATAATTCACATGGTATCTTTAGACTTGCACTCTCTTGTCTCTGTTTAAACCATTTAAAATATGATTTAATACATTTAAAACCCGGGGTCGGTACTTGAAAGGAACTTAAGAATGAAGGTGTTTATGGATTGCATAAGCTGTATAACAGTTAGTAAAATCTTCTATTCATATTTGGCTCCTCTTTGAACAGTAGTCTGAGCTGGATGTATACTATTATTAAAGACCTTTGCCCCCTTATTAATCTCTAAGTGTGCAGAGTGATTTATCACTGGAAGTACACATCAATATTAATTCTAGAGCAATCTAGCATGTTGAAGCCCTAGCTTTGATTGGAAGCAATGTAAATTTTGACTGATAGAAATATTATTTGTGAAATGATAATTTAAAATATAGTAAGGACTGTATTTTCTTAAACAATAAAACTAATGACATCCTTCAAATTTTCACTTTAATATTTGATGTACAAATAAGGAGATGACATCCACTGACTCAGTGAAAGATTTTGAAATTCTTTATATTTTTTATTTTTTTCTTGACACATCAATGACTTGCTCTGTAGACAGGATTTATTACACTGGCTTACTCAATGGGGCTGAAATAGACTGCCAGAAGTTGTCTGTAGCATGAATCTTAAAAGATCTTATTAATAAAAACAAACCCAGAGTCAGATATTGGGGTGAATGCTGAAAGATCAGAGAGACAGAACTAGCCACAGCTAACCTCACCTTGTCAATTCCTCAGCTGATCTTGTTTTCTCAAACTGGAAGCCTCTGTGTCCTCATCTGAATGGATCTCCACTGAACTGCTGCTAAAAGCCTAAAAGCTTAACCAGACTCTTAGTTCCTGGTTTTCATGCCTTATATACCATTCTGGTTCCTTAATTAAAGGCCTGTGTCACCATGCCTGGCTATTTACAGTGTGGTTTTGAACTCACAGAGATCTGGATGGATCTCTGCCTCCAGAATGCTAGGATTAAAGGTGTGTGTGCCACCATTTTCTGGCCTCTATGTCTGTCTACTGGCTGTTCTGTTCTCTGACTCCAGATAAGTTTATTAGGGTACATGATATATTGGGGAACATAATATCACCACAGTTGTCTCATACTTGAATGGCTGAGGACCAATTAGTTTCTCAGTACACTGAGGACTGGTGTCTCCCTCAGCATACCCAATCTTGCACTGAAGGCCTAGAGGGTTCATGGAAGTCATTGGTCCTCAGTCCACATTGGTAATCCAGAAAGTTGATTCTAATATCAGCAAAACCATCATCATCAACATGATACATGAGCTCAGCAATGAGAGGGAAGGCCATGGGAGCAAAAACATGAATAATCTTCCTTCCTCTGTGTCCTTGTCCATCTTGGCTGCTGCCAGAATTGTACTGCCTAAAGTTGGGGTGGGCCCTCCTACAACAATTAAGACAATCAAGACTCCCCGCTTCCTGAGATGTGCCCACAGGTCAACCTGGTGTAGAGGATTCCTCAGTCAAGCTATCCTGCTCAAGAAATTCTGAGTTGTGACAAAATAACATTTAAATCCAACCATCATAGCTGGTTGTATCACTCAAACAAGAGGACTTTAAGGTGGCTTATCACTTTCAGTATGAAATCTGAAGATGACTCCACCAAAAAGCAACTATGTGATGAAAATATGCCTTTATTCTTGTATATGTACATAACTGAAAATGCATATATATTGCTACAATATTGTGAATACTGAAAGCACATGGTAAATGTTAACAATTTTATAAAAAATGACTCACATTGGTGTATTTTGGTTTTTATCCTTTTTTATTTTTTGAAAGAACTTTTTGTATTGGCTGCATGATTGCCTCCCTTTCTTTTTTTTCAGTTGAGGTCAAACTCTGGTAAATATATATTGAGAAGTAGGGGACTGGCCATCCTAGCAGTGTGAGAAACAGGGTTTGAACACCACTGAGTATCAGGACCTCTTTTGTTCTCTAACAGTTGGACCACTCAAGTTTTCTCCCTTTTTCTTCTCCTCTTCCCTTACCTGTATGGGGTACATACAGGAGTCGAGTGATGCTCCAGAAACTCCTGGGTGATGTAAACTGCATTTATCAGTGTAACTTTCTTTACCTGTAAATTACAAAACAAACAGCTGAGAAATGACTTTTGTAGCACACATTCATGCAATTATTCATATGAGGAAATTCATCTTGATAAAAGAGAAGTCAGGCCATATCAGTAGAGTTATTGATACATATTATCATCACATAGTATTTAGATGAGCACAAGAGTAGGAAGGAGCTACAATGTACACTGTTCATAAGTGGTCCATGTCCCCTTAGACTCTTCAGAGCACTTGGTTAATTAGCTATTAATGTTCTAAAATCTACCAACTCCAAATCAACATGTTAACACAATATGTCTTCATGATTTATCCTGACCTGGTGATGAATGGTAGGGATGTACTCCATCAGTTGGGTGATAGATATAAATTGTGCCTGTTCTCAACCTGGCTTTGTCTGTTTGTTTTGTTTTCCAAGAAAGGGTTTCTCTGTGTAGCCTTGGCTGTCCTAGAACTCACTCTGTATAACAAGCTGGCCTCAAACTGAGAGATTTGCCCGCTTCTGCCTCCAGAATGCTGGGATTAAAGATATGTGCCACCACTACCCAGCTCAACCTGTTTTTAAAACTGAGTTCCTTGCATTAATGCAAGAGAATATGGCCTTTCCTTACTGACAGACCCTAATAGTTTCCAATTGAAATAAATCATAGCAGTTCCATTACCCTATTTAAAATATAACCACTAAACTACCTGATTATAGACTAATAATAAACACAAAATTTTTGAGGGAAATAATGAAACATACATTTTAGAGGTCCCATTCTCACTCTAAACCCTTTGGAATTTAGACCTGCATATATAAAGTAAAATATAAAGCCATCATATATTTGCCTTTGAATGTAAAGAAAAGCTACATTCTTTAAGATAGTACCTTGAGGTCCTAAGGTGTGGTATGCTAACCAAAACCTTAAACATCAATCAGTAAATAATGCTTCTTTAATAGTGTAACATTGGACATTGTTACAATCCCTTTGTTATCAATATATCACCTAACCGTGTTCAATATTATGATCAACACTGTGACATTGGTGAATACTTTATGAAGATAGTTGGAAATAACTGCTTACTTGCAAACGAACAAATGCATTATCAAGTATTTGGCTAGCTTACTTTAACAATGAGTGCCATATTAGGAAGCACTTGGAATGTAACTGTGGTTAACACGGTAATTGTGTACCAACTTCAGTGGCAAGACTAGCCTTGGTAAGATTAATCTGATGTTGTGGAGTTAAATATATTCTCCATTCCAACTATCATAGCTCTGTTGCACACAAATTATACAAATTTGTGGAGGATCAAAAGAAAGAGATTCACAGCCAAAAGGCAGCTAGCTCATCTAATCTGCATTATGAAAGACACATCCCTCTACCTATGAAATACATATTATAGAAAGCAAGGTCTTTGTACATTGTGCTTGTTAGCAAATTCCTCTTACCTTAGTTAGCTAGATGTACTAATTACAAATGACAAAATAAAATTTACAAAGCCTGTATATAATGACTGGACAGTCAAGAGTCTTCTGAGAGAGAGAAAGAGAAAGAGTCCCCTAGGTGCCCTAGGCACACAGTTAGGCAATTGATAACAAGGTAAATGTAAAGAATGAGAACATGCACATTTATTGTATTGATAGTTATCTTAGATTAGAGAGAATTCAAACGCTGGAGCAAAACCCTATAGCTAAAATGAGTCAGAAAATCAAATGATTTCAGTAGATGAAATAGAACCATATTGAATAGAAAGAAATATTGAGTAAAATGTGGTTATCTCAATTGGAGATTTGCTTGTTAATGTTATCTTGAACAACTTTAGTGAAATCAGGAAGCAAACAGAGAACTATAACATAGAAACTATAAGGAACATGTGCTTATATCTCTAATAAAGTTATTTTGTAAGTGAGAAAAAAAAGAACAAGTGTGAAGATAATTGTATTATGTATACTTTATCAGTGCTACTCTGATAATTCTCAATATTTTTCTCCCATTTTCCATAGCAATTACACTGTTGTTTTCTCTACTGTTTTTTTTTTTTTCTTCGTAGAAAGTGGAAGACTTTATCTGGAGCTCTGGAGAGCATGGTGTTGGTGGTATTTTTTTTTCTGGGGCTAATGGCCACCAACATGACAGCAAAAGGCAACACAATCACATCAGTCTCTGCATAGTTTCCACAAAGGGTAAAATAAAGTGTCCCCATGTGATGCCACTACTACACAGATCATTGATGTCTGTAAAGGTCTGGTTAGAGAAACTTCCTGTGTGAAAGATAATGTGTCTGTATAACTTTTAATTATTTTTGCCAGTTTAAAAAGAAAGATGAACACAACAGATGCTATAAAAGTTCAGACTGCATTTTTGGTCGACTACAACTTTGACATTAACATTGGGTCACTGTGTGTGCAATGTAAAATACTGGCACTATCTTGTTACTGCAACCAAGAATATGAAGACACCAAGAGCCAGGCTTTTCCTTGAGGGTGATTTGAGTGATTTGAGGCCACTGTACACATTAAAAACATTTTTTTATTAAGAAAATTTTTTTCATTCATTTTACACACCAATCAAATATCCCCCTCTTCCCTCCTCCCATCCCCAGCTTCCCCTCCCCAAATCCCTCGCTCCCCCCCACACAAGAAGACAATGCCTCCCATGGGGAGGCACATCCAGTAGATTTAAGTCCAAGCCCTTCTGCTTGCCTCAAGTGTCCCATCATAGGTAGTGGGCTCCTAAAAGCCCCCTCATGCACCAGGGATGGATTCTATTTCTGCTGCCAAGCCACTGCCCCCCAAAAAAAGCAAACCAAGCTACACAATTGTCTCACCATGCAAAGGGCCTAGTCCAATCCCATGTAGGCTCCACAGCCATTGATCCAACTTTCATGAGTTCCCACTGGTTTGCTTTGATCGGCTCTGCAGGTTTTCCCATCATGATCCTGATACACTTGCTCATAGAATCCTTCTTCTTTTTCCAACTGGACTCCTGGAGCTCTGCCTGGTGTTTGGCTATGGACCTCTGCATCTGCTTCCATCAGTCATTGGAGAAAAGCTCTATGATGACAAGGTATTCCCTGATCTGATCACTGGAGCAAGCCAGTTTAGTTCAGGCACTCTCCACTATTTCTAGTAGTCTAAGCTGAGGTCATCCTTGGGGATTCAGCTTTGACTAGATTTATAGTAAAAGACATGAATTTCTTCACATGGATTAAATCTCAAACTATCAGAAGATCATTGATAATAACCTCCACCCCAAATAGTTACGCTATTACTTACCAGTTGGAATATCTTATTATAGGGTTGGTTCTGTGTAGCTGAAGTTTTCCTGTGCCCCGCCCAGTCCTACAGCCACTCAGACCCAAATGAACACATGGAGGCTTATATTACTTATAAACTGTATGGCCATTAACTCAGGCTTATTACTGACTAGCTCTTACATCGAAATTAAACCATAATTCTTATTTATGGTTAGCCATGTGGCATGGTACCTTTTCTCAGTTCTGCCTTGTTATCTTGATTCCTATGTGTCTGGCTGGTGAATCCTGACTCAGCCCTTCCTCTTCCCAGAATTCTTCTCATCTGCTCACCCTGCCTATATTTCCTGCCTGGCTACTGGCCAATCAGCATTTTATTTTTCAACCAATCAGAGCAACATATATTCACAGAATACAGAACGACACCACACATCAGTTCTGTAGTTCATAGGGTTCATAACTAGTAAGACAGATAACTTTTTCTACTTTAGCATTAAGAAAAGCATATTCTGAAATTATAAACACTAGCCAACAGGGATTAAGCATCAAGTCAGGAACAAGCTTCAAAATTTGTGTCCAATATCCAATTTAATTGGTGTCTTCAGCAAAATGGCCGACTATTTATTTCTGGTGGGCAATGAAGAGCAATGAAATTGTCTATGTTGTTTAAGGTGGCACTGGAGTTTTCCTGGCTAACAGCTTAGAAAGGGTCCCATGCTTGCTATTGAGATTTACAATGAAGTTTGAAGTTAATTAGACTAGGACACACGGCACCTTGTACCATAAAAATAAGAAGAGGAGGGGAAGAAAGAGAAATGATAGAGGAGGAAGAAGGAATAAAGGAATGGGGAGAGGGAGGAAGGAAAGAAAGATAAGAAGGAGGAGGAAAAACAAATAACTCCATCAGGTTGAGTAGAGCTTGGTAGTCCAAATCGGATAATGATATTTTTGAGCTAGAATTTAGTTACCTCTAAATTTTAAAATTACTTTCTGTCTTAGTCATCTGAATGAATTTTACTTCTTAGTCTTAAAGTGAAAATATCTCCTCATATTTATCTCCTTTTTTGGTGGCTATTGTGATTAGTATGGAGCACATTTTTAGTACACAAGTGTTATACTGTTTAATCTATTTAGTAGAATTTTGTGCTCCTTTCAAGTAGTTCCTTAGTGAATCGATTAGTGAATTCATACTTCAATTTGTCTTCCACGTGGGTGTTTTAGAAATAGATTTACCAGAACTTCTGGTACTAATGGACTGGATATTTTTAGATTCTCCACCTCTTATCAAACAATGTTTCTAGATTCTATGCCTCTTATCCAAATAACTGAAAATAAGGGCTCACATATATTTATTTGCAAGAGAAGCAAGACTGACGGTGAGCAGCATGATTGAAGATGCTTAAGGATCACAACTATTGTTCAGGGTTCAGTAGATGTTAGTAAAAATTGAGTCTGAATTGGTTCAGATGCAAAGCCTTCCCCTACAGAAGTCTGAGTTGGTTGGACTTCAAGATAAGTGGAAAGGAGTGGCAGGACCAGAAAATAAGGAAAGGAGAAAGTCTGACAAAAAATGCCTTTGAGAATCTTCAGGTATATTCTATTCTGAAGGATTAACTAATAGAGCTTCCTGCAAGGAAGGTGCACATGGAGTCACTGTTTTACAAGCTTGTCATTCAGAGACATTTATCTTTCTCATTGGGCATAGGCAAAAAGGGAACATAATAGTTTAGTTCCAAATTAGATTTATGAAAAAAGGCCAGGAGGGTACAAAGGTGTTATATTTTGTTTAAACAAGAATGAAACATGCATTTTGTGGTGGTATGAATGAAGATGGCTTCCATAGACTCATATGTAGTGGCATTATTAGAGATGTGGCTTTGATGGAGTATTTGTGGCCTTGTTGGAGGAAGTGTGTCACTGGGGGTTGCATTTTGAAGTTTCAGAAGCTTAAGCCATGCCTAGTGGCTCACTCTCTTCCTGCTGCCTGTGGATCCAGATGGGTGTAGCTTCTGACATTACTAGGAGACACAGTCTCACAGAAATATCCCTGATCCTCTGGTTATTACAAAATTTCTGACCCTTCTTTTACCCTGAGTCTTAGGTGACAGAGTTGTTTTGTAGATGTACCCACTGGAATGAGGCTCCACAACTCTGCATTTTTATTAACTGTGGGTTTTTGTCATGAGCTCCATCTCTTGTGAACAAGAGTTTCCTTGATGAAGGGGGAGGGCTACACTTAATTGTAGGTAAAAGAACAAATATTTACAACAGTGCCTTATAAAGTCATGACGAGTCATACTATTGATGATGTACATAAAAATCCTCCAATACATGTAACTCTGTATATAAATATACATATACAGTTAAATGAAATTTTCCCTTTGGGCAGATTATGTGCCCCTAAACAGTTAAAGCCCATCTAAGAGAAATGCCATCACCAGTCATAAGAAGCTCTCTTGTGAGTTTTAGGTCAAAGATGTCCAAGAGTCTCCCAAATTAATAAAACTATTGTTATTACCTTTGATACCAGGCAGAGGTAAAAATTCTTTATTGTTGAAGACACAATGTGCTGTGGGATGTCCTGTATGTTGTGAATATATGTTGCTATGATTGATAGATAAATAAAACATTGATTGGCCAGTAGCCAGGCAGGAAGTATAGGATAGGAGGGACAGACAGAGAAGAGAGGCTGGGAGGTGGAAGCTGGGAGGAGTCTGCTGTCCAGGGAGTAGCACTTAAAGGCAGCAGGTAAAGCCACTGAACACGTGGAGACATGTAGATTAACAGAAATGGGCTGAGTATAGGTGTAAGAGCTAGACAATGGTAGGCCTGAGCCTTTTATTCAATCAAGAATCCCATTAATGGGATTGTGCCAGCAGTATTCAGGGTGTTTCTTTTCTTATCAGTTAGCCCTCAGGTAAAGTCTTCGCAGACATACCCCTAAAGTGTGCCTCAGTAATGTCATAGTCCTGTTCACTTAGACAACAGAAATGTTCACATCTCTTTGATTTGCTGAGGGTCATGAAATGGGCAAAAGCTGCCATAAGACCCCTTGTTGATAGTCTCATAAACTTAATATTTTATCCTGTTTTTGCTGTTAATTCTTCTATGAAGCACCATTTCAGAGCAAATAGGAGAATCATTTAGATTTTTGTTTTGTCAAAATTTAGAGTTTTATTAAAATTCCACTCTAGCTTTAATTAGATATAAAAATGCTCATGAGGGGTGCTGGTTGCTAACACTCAGGGTTGAATATTTTTCTGACAATGCTACCCCCAAGTCAGGCAGTCCTACTTGCTATAAATATCTGTATTGAAATTCATTTGTGAAAGTGAGAGACCTTTGTGAGTCCCACATTGTAGACTTTCATTCTTTCCTATTCCACGGTAGCTGTGGAAGAAACTGCTCAAGATTTGGTGAAATTTTGTACACCAGGATTCCTCATTTCACGTTTTGGGGGAGGACTGCAAAAAGGGCAGGTGATTTTTATTTGTTTTCCAAAATGAAAATTAATTTAAAAAACAACTATATTTTAACCCATATTTTAAAAAGTTATAATTTTCTAGAAGAGAACATACACCTGTTTTAGTTGTATTTTTACTGCTGTGAAGAGACACTATGACAAAGGCAACTTATAGAAGAGTTCCTTGGGAGCTTACAGTTTCAGGGGGAAGGTCCATGACCACCATGGCAGGGACCATGGCAGCAGGCAGGCAGGCATGGTGCTGGAGATGTAGCTGAGAGCTTATGTCTTGAGACAACAACCATGAGGCAGACTGAGAGAACTAACTCAGAATTTCAAGGTGTGGAATTTGAAACGTCAGAGTCAACCCCTAGTAACTTGCCGCCCCCAACAAAGCCATCCCTCTTCATCCTTCCCAAACTGTTCCACCAACTTGGTACTAAACATTCAAATACATGAGCCAATGGAGACTGTTCTCATTCAAAGCACCACAAACCTATACCTTTAAGTTTACTTAAATGAATCCTACTACATAGCCACAGCTAGACACTGTTTTCACAAAATCAAACTACTGGGAATTTTTTTAACAACCCCTATTTATTTAATAATGTCAGTTTCAAAAACTTACAAGTGATATTATAAAGCACTGCCCCTTCCACTTTGCTTCAAAATGGACACATCATATCATTAAACTTGTTATACCATATGAAATGATTTTATTGCTTCTGTGATATTAAATTTATTTCAAGGGACTTTGCTCACTAAGATAATATTGTTAATATTTTCTTAGAGCACTGGGTAACCCTCTCATACATCAGAAATTGCTGTTTCTGACCTTTTGGGGAGTGTTTTCTACGTGAAGCCACTAACCATTCTGGAAACTGTACCTGTGTAATTTCATAGAATACTTTGATTTTGCTACTAATTTGATAATATTTTTTTTTTTTTTTTTTTTTTTTTTTTTTTTTTTTTTTTTTTTAATTTTTATTTTGCAATACAATTCAGTTCTACATATCAGCCACAGATTCCCTTGTTCTCCCCCCTCCCGCCCCCCTCACCTTCCCCCCAGCCCGCCCCCCATTCCAATCTCCTCCAGGGCAAAGCCTTCCCCACAGACTGAGATCAACCAGGTGGACTCAGTCCAGGTAGGTCCAGTCCCCTCCTCCCATGCTGAGCCAAGGGACCCTGCATAGGCCCCAGGTTTCAAACAGCCAACTCATGCAATGAGCACAGGACCCGGTCCCACTGCCTGGATGCCTCCCAAACAGATCAGGCCAATCAACTGTCTCACCCACTCAGAGGGCCTGATCCAGTTGGTGACCCCTCAGCCATTGGTTCATATTTCATGTGTTTCCGTTTGTTTGGCTATTTGTCTCTGTGCTTTATCCGACCTTGGTCTCAACAATTCTCTCTCATATAAACCCTCCTCATTCTCGCTAATTGGACTCCCAGAGATCCACCTGGGGCCTAGTCATGGATCTCTGCCTCCAGGTCCATCAGTAGTTGGATGAGGTTTCTAGCACGACAATTAGGGTGTTTGGCCATCCCATCACCAGAGTAGGTCAGTTCGGATTGTCACTCGACCATTGCCAGCAGTCTGTTGTGGGGGTATCTTTGTGGATTTCTGTGGGCCTCTCTAGCACTTTGTTTCTTCCTATTCTCATGTGGTCTTCATTTACCATGGTCTCCTATTCCTTGTTCTCCCTCTCTGTTTTTGATCCAGCTGGGATCTCCCACTCACCCAAGCTCTCTTTCCCTCGACCCTCGCCCTTCACTACCCCCACTCCTGTCCAGGCTGTTCATGTAGATCTCATTCCATTTCTCTGTCGTTGGGCGATCCCTGTGTCTTTCTTGGGGTCCTGTTTTCCAGGTAGCCTGCCTGGTGAGGTGAGTAGCAGTCCAGTCATCCTTGTTCCACATCTAGTATCCTGTTATGAGTGAGTACATACCATGTTTGTCTTTCTGAGTCTGGGATACCTCACTCAGGATGATTTTTTCTAGATCCATCCATTTGTCTGCAAACCTCATGATGTCATTGTTTTTCTCTGCTGAGTAGTATTCCATTGTGTATATGTACCACATTTTGTTTATCCATTCTTCAGTTGAAGGGCATCTAGGTTGTTTCCATGTTCTGGCTATTACAAACAACGCTGATATGAACATAGCTGAACAAGTGCTCTTCCGACATGTGGACCAATGGAATCGAATTGAGGACCCTGATATTAATCCGCACACCTATGAACAAATAATTTTTGACAAAGAAGCCAAAAGTGCACAATGGAAAAAAGAAAGCATCTTCAACAAATGGTGCTGGCAAAACTGGATATCAACATGTAGAAGGCTGCAAATAGATCCATATCTATCACCGTGCACAAAACTTAAGTCCAAGTGGATCAAGGACCTCAACATAAATCCAGCTACTCTGAACCTGCTAGAAGAGAAAGTAGGAAGTAGTCTTGAACTAATTTGATAATATTTTAAATGAATGTGTTCTAGGACTTTGTGCTAACAAAAAAAAAAACTTCCAAAGAAATATGTAAAAATAAGGGATTTGTTTTAAATTGTGTGTGTGTGTGTGGGGGGGTATCTACCAATGAGTGCAGATGCCTGCAGAGCCTAGAGACATCAGTTCTCCCCCAATTAATGTTGCAGACACCTGTCAGTCTCCAGACAATGGTGCTGGGAATTGAACTTGGATCCTCTGCAAAATCTGCATGCTCTCTTTATCTTTGAGTCCTCTCTTGAGTTATAGTTATTTGAAATAATCCATTTCCCCTCAAATGTTGAGAGTGATCATTACTCTTAATGTATCACATATATAATAGCACCTGCATAACTATTCTATTAAGTTAAACATAGACTACTATACTTCCTAAAGTATCCATCTCGAAGGATTTAACTGAAATATTAGTGAATATTTCCCTTTCCCTGGCCACTTCATTGCTATTCCTACTTTCCTGTCACGTCTTTGCAACAGACATCACCTCACTCTGATTCCACAGATTAAAAAGTGAGAAGGAACTCCAGGGAGGCTACTTAGAAAACAGGACCCTAAGAAAAACACAGGGATCACCCAATGACAGAGAAATGGATGAGATCTACATGAACAACCTGGATGTGAGTGGGGGTAATAAAAGGCAAGGTTCAAGGGAAAGAGAGCTTAGAGGAGTGGGAGATCCCAGCTGAATCAAGAACAGAGAGGGAGAACAAGGAATAAGAGACCACGATAAATGAAGACCACATGAGAATAGGAAGAAGCGAAGTGCTAGAGAGGTCCCCAGAAATTCACAAAGATACCTCCACAATAGACTACTGGCAATGGTCGAGAGAAAGCCCAAACTGACCTACTCTGGTGATAGGATGGCCAAACACCCTAACTGTCATGGTAGAAATCTCATCCAATGACTGAGGGAAGGGGATACAAAGATCCACGGCCAGGCCCCAAGTGGAGCCCCAGGAGTCCAGTTGGCAAGAAAGAAAAGGGATTGTATGAGCAAGAATTGTTGAGACCAAGATTGAAAAAGCACAGGGACAAATAGCCAAACGAATGGAAACACATGAACTATGAACCAATAGCTAAGGAGCCCCCAACTGGATCAGGTCCTCTGGATAAGCGAGACAGTTGATTAGCTTGGAATGTTTGGGAGGTACCCAGGCAGTGGGACCGGGACCTGTCTTTAGTGCATGAGCTGGCTGTTTGGAACCTGGGGCTTATGCAGGGACACAGCTCAGCCTGGGAGGAGGGGACTGGACCTGGACTGAATCTACCAGGTTGAGCTGAATCCCCAGGGGAATCTTTGCCCTGGAGGAGATGGGAATCAGGAGTTGGCTGGGGCGAAGGCAGGGGTGGGGGTTGGGGGGTGGGGGGAGTGGGAAGGACAGGGGAATCCATGGTTGATATGTAAAATTTTAAAAAAAAGTGAGAAGGAACTTTGTTTTTAAATTATTCAACAACTCTTACTTTTCATTTATCACACAAACTCTAACCCTATGGTTCCATCCATAGGCCAAGATCGTCTTCTCCCTGATACATTTCCCCAAGATTTAAAATGAACCCCAAAGTCTCCTATTTGAACTGGGCTTCTTCTTGCACACTCTGTGATCCACACAATGAACTGAAAGCTTCCCTCTCCAGGGATCATAATTATAACATCAAATGGCCTTAGCATGTGTTCCTCCAGGCATATAGCTTAATAATCTTCATCTAGCTTCCTCCTGAAATCAGCTGATGTGCTTCCTACCATTGCATCATTAACTTTAAAATATTATACGTAGTCCCATTTTTTTTAAATCTCAAAATAGAATTGTAAAACAACTGGATCTTGCTCTTCATGAGTATTTAAATGATTGTAATCTACAGAATAATGTCCCGTGGGCACTGTATCAGACAGACATCTCTTGACCTGTGTGTTTTCGCAATTTTGGAAGTTAATATTTGATTTGTTTCATATCTAAACTGACGCTCGACCGACTAAACACTGAGTCTCTGCAGAGCAGCTTGGAGAGGCACATCATGGCTTCTGAGAAGTGGGCTATGGCAGTTCTTCTGCTGCAGCTTTGCTGTACCAGTTGTGGCTTCTGTGGCAAGGTCCTTGTGTGGCCCTGTGATATGAGTCACTGGCTGAACTTAAAGACTGTTCTTGAGGAGCTTGTCGAGAGAGGACATGAGGTGACAGTCCTGAAGCTTTCTGATATCATCATAGATCAGAGTAAAGATTCTGCACTGAACTTTGAGAATATCCCTGCGCCGGATCAGAATGAGACTGCTGAGAATTTTCTAAGAGATTTTTTAAACATAGCTGTGAATGTCATTCCAAAATTGCCACTTTGGCAAGCAGCAAAAACATTGAGAGATTTCTTTATTCAATTGACTGCTAACTTTGAACATCTTTGTAGGAGTGCATTGTACAACCAGACATTCATGAACAAGCTCCGGGATGCAAAATACGATGTAATGGTTATAGACCCTGTCATTCCCTGTGGAGAGCTGGTGGCAGAGGTGCTTCAGGTCCCTTTTGTGAACACCCTGAGGTTAAGTATGGGCTACACCATAGAGAAATACTGTGGCCAGCTTCCAATTCCACTCTCCTATGTACCAGTTGTCATGAGTGAACTATCAGACAATATGACCTTCACAGAAAGGGTGAAGAATATAATGCTGTCACTGCTTTTTGAATTTGGACTTCAGCAATTCGACTTCACATTCTGGGATCAGTTTTACAGTGAAACACTAGGTAAGAGACTATATTTCATGCTAAGCTAGTTATTAGATATATTTTACAGTTTAATAAATGTTTTAAAACAATGAAAATAATGCATTTTATAGACTGATTTTCATGTAAAGCTCTACAAATTAAAGCAATAAATTATTACCCTTTGTTTATAATTGTTAAACTGTTTAATAGTATTTTGAAATTTAGTAGGTCATCATTAAATCTAAGGATAGGGATTCACAAATACTGTCAATAAAATAGAACATGATTTTAATTGTCAGATACAAGAAGACAATTAATTATAGCTCATTGTATCTTTTCAAGAAAGGTAGGTCTCTTAATGGTTATAAATTGTTGAAAAAATAAATCTCCTTCTTTTGTGCAAGTAGTAACATGATTATAAAATAATTTTAGGATGAGACTAAATCAGGTATGAAGCATTGCCTCTGAATTATATTCCACAAGTATTTGTAAGTGCAAATTATTGCTCTCAAATTTATACCATGAGGGGTCTAATATGTCATGCGTTTTGCAATTGAAGGTGAATCATTGAAGATATGGTTAAAACATCCCTGGCAACCCAGCACAATCAATAAATTAAATTAATTAATATTTTTCCATAACTAGTATGTCATTCTATTGGATATTTAATATTTTATTCCAATTCTCATTTTTTAAATATTCAATGAGGTGGAATCTGGTAGACTCAGTCTGAGAGTGAACACCAGGTTGCAAGGCAAAATTGGTCATTCATTAGAATATAAAAGAAATTTTAAAAAATAACATAAATGTCCTTGGTGAAGTGAAAACTTTTACTGTGCTTTAAACTCTGAAGAAATAAAGTCTTTTAGATATTTAGATATTTTTCTGGGTTTCTGTATTCCACTGTAGAAAACTTTTCACCATGACAATGTATTGTGACTTGGTCCCCAGCGACTACATCAAATTCTTTTTTAAGGAGTTGATTTCTTCAAACTCTGTTTCCCCGAAGTTCCAGCATGAAGTGCTTCCAGGGCTGGTCTCCCTTTTTTTTTTTTTTCAATTTTAGTTGTATTTATTATTTTGTTGTGTTTATGCGATGTGCGTGTTCCAGGTTATAAATTGGGTGTCAGAGGACAACTTAGAGTCAGTTGAGTGGACAATGATGACAAAGTAAAAAACCTTTACCTTCTGTCCATCTTAAGTCCAGGCTGGTTTGTCTCAGACCGACTCCCAGGTCTTACAGACAGCTCCTCCTTTCCCTTGGATTACTTAATCACCTCTACAAATGTGTCCTTAGTCTCCTTGCGTAGAGATGGCAGCCATGTTGGGTTTCAATCAGTGTCTTAAGATAAATATGACCAGTGTCACGACCTCAGCTTTGACTTAGAGATAAGTTGACGGCAGAGAACCAAGGATATATCATTGTGGACCTTGGCTGCACTAATTATGATTGAAGCCTAACCAACTTCTACTCAGCAGAGGGCACACTGAGAGAGGTATACCTTGGTTTCTGATTGCAAAGTTTGCCACTATTTTCCTTGAAAGAATACAATGTGAATGGACCTTTACTTTCTTGTTAAAACATTCCCAGTAGTCAATCTTCTCATTTCCCTGCCCTGATAGAGACCCCTCTTTATTCACTCTTTTGAATAGAATTCTTCTGATTTCTAAATACATGTCTTTTATCTCTTGATTAATTTGACAAGAGTATGCTAATGTGATTTTTTTTTCTATAAACAGGCTTGATGCTAAGTAATCTGATATATTCAAGGGGATTTTTAGTTCACAATTAATGATGCTAAACTACACTAAAGCCTGAAGCCAATCATTTTAAAGCAAACTAGTAAACATTTCTGGCAGCTGTGGAGCCTGCATGGGACCAAACTAGGTCCTCTGCATGTGGGAGACAGTTGTGTAGCTTGGTCTGCTTGAGGGACCCCTCCCTAGCAGTGATATCAGAATCTATCCCTGGTGCATGAGCTGGATTTTTGGAGCCCATTCCCTATCATGGGATGCCTTGCTGAGCTTTGATGCCTGGGCAGGGTGGGGAGGGCAGGGGATGTGCTTGGTCTTGCCTCAACTGAATGTACCAGGCTTTGTTGACTCCCCATGGGAGGCCTTACTTCTGGAGGCGTGGATGGGTGGGGGTGGGGCAGGGGGTGCAGGCAAGAAAGGGAGCAGGAAGAATGGGCAGGGATCTGTGGTTGGTATGTAAAATGAAAAAAAATTAAGTAAATTAAAAAATTTAAAAAAAAAAACCCGTATGTCTGGACTATCAGATCAGAATTTGTAATGGAAATAAATCATTCACTGATTTGCCTTTTGTTGTGATTTTATTTCCACTGTACTAAGGTAGTTCTATCTTTATGGAGCTAAGTAGTGTCTGATTCTACACTTCTAAGAATGTTAAGCTTGTTCATGAAATAGTCTTCCATAACAACACACATTTTAAAAGGGGAAATTTCAAGCTTTTTTTTTTTCTATTTTCACATTTATCATATATTTTTTATTATTACATTTTTGGGTACTTTGAAAATAGTCGAAGCTTTAAATATTTTAGACTTTGCCTCTTATTTTGATGCTGTAAACATCGATACCTATAAAATACACTCATTCAAAATGAATCTAGTAACTAAATCATCATTTTTTTAATGTCAGACTCAACATGTCCCTAAATCTAAGAGTGCTTTGCTTTTCCTATTCTGTTTCACAGATGACAAACCATGTACTTCTATATTCTTGACTTGGGTAATAGTAATTCTAAATAAGTTCTTTTCAAGATTTCACTAAAATATAAATGAGCCGATAAATAGAAACATGTCAAGTTCTTGGAAAAGCACTCAGAATAAATAGAATTGAAAAGAACTCAAATTCACAGTCCTCATGGCTCACTCAAAGAGAGGTACTGGGCCAGGGATTAGGATGCTATTAGAAGATTCATCATAAATACTTAATTTTAAAAGAGCCTTTTTGCTTCTCTGTGTTCCTGGATTTGAGCCTGAGTTGGTATTGTATTAGGAACGTTCTATAAAACTTTTCTGTTGTTGATGAATTTTTTTATTTATTAAATATATTTTTTTTTCTCATAATATGTATCTTGATTACACTGGCCCTTTCCTTGACTCCTCCCAGGTCCTTCCAACCTCCTCTCCACTCTGGATCCACTGTTTTTCTGTATCTTATTAGGAAAGAACAGGTTCATCGGAGATATCAACAAAAGAATACAAAATAAATATAGTAAGATAAAACAAAAACAAAAACAAAACAAAAACTAATGTCACATTGAGGCTGGACAAGGAAACCCAACAGAGGAAAAGAGGCCAAGAGCAGGCACAAGAATCAGAGACCCACTCTTTCATACACACTGGAGTCCCGTAGAATTAATAAACTAAAATCTATCGTACATAAGCACAGAATCTGGTGCAGGCTCATGGAGGCTTTGTGAGTTCATATGAGCCTTAATCAGTTGACT
Source organism: Peromyscus eremicus (assembly GCF_949786415.1). Lineage (NCBI taxonomy): Eukaryota > Metazoa > Chordata > Mammalia > Rodentia > Cricetidae > Peromyscus > Peromyscus eremicus. The sequence goes on along the minus strand of NC_081426.1, from coordinate 78,546,487 downwards.
TAGAGGGTCTTGTTCTCCTGGTGTTCTCCATTTTATATGACTCTTATACTCTTACCATCTCCTTTTCTGTGAGTTTTCCTGAGCTCTGAAGGACGGATGGAGACAGTACATTTAAAGCTATGTGTTCCAAGATCTCTCTGTCTGTCTCTGTCTCTATCTCTGTCTCTTTCTCTCTTGTCTCATTCTCTCTATTTCTCTCTGTTTCTGTGTGTGCTTGTGTGTGTGTGTGTGTGTGTGTGTGTATGTGTGTGTGTGTGTGTGTGATGTCTGAATGGGCATCTCTTTACTTGTTTCCTCTCAGGAAGCCTCTCTGATGATAGCTGAATAAGGAACCAAACTATAAGTATAGCAGAATATCAATAGAAGTCATTTTATTGTTATTTTTTAGACCAGTAATATTTGGTTTACTCTGGGTCTATTGTTATTTTTTAGACCAGTAGTATTTGGTTTACTCTGGATCTATGGCCCACCTAGTGTGGTTCTTCATCACCCAAATTGTGTCAGGAATGGGTTCTATCTGGTAGAATGGGTGTTAAGTCAGATATTGGTTGGTTACTCTCACAAGTTCTGTGCTGCCATTGCCCAAGCATATTTTGCAGACAGGACATACTGCAGGCCAAAGGTTTTGTAACTGGATTGGTGTTTAAGTTTCACATGTGGTAATCTGCAGAGTATCATCCCACATCAAAGGCACTAGAACTTAAGGTTGAAGACTCCAGAGCAATTTCACCATATTGACTGAGGGGCTTGTCCTTATAAATGGGGACATGCAGTCAGTTTTCAGACAGCAAACTATTGTCTTAGCAACAGCCTGGGGATTTTCAGGGGTCTCCACTGGACAGCAGTTCCATTGAGTGCAACCCAGTCCCAGTACTGGAAGATTCCTTTGGTGACAAAAGAAGGCCAGGTAAACTCAGTCACCTCTATTACTAGGAGAGTTCATTAGGATAGCCTTCATATATTTTAGGGAGTTTCCACTGCACCAGGTTTCCATACCATTCTCAAATGCCCCTCAATTCTAGCTGTCTCTCCCTGTATGCTCTCCCTCAACCCTACCCTCTCCCCACCTGATCCTCCCACTCACATGCCAACCCTCCTGCAGCCCGTCCATAATGTCTATTCTATTTTCCCTAGCATGGAGATCCATATGTTCCCTGCAAGTTCCTTCCTCTATATCTAACTTCTCTGGTTCTATGGATTATAAATTGGATATCATTTATTTAATTGGTAATATCCACATGTAAGTAGATACACATCATATTTATCTTTCTGTGCTGAGGTTACTTCACTGTGGGGCATTTTCCCACCAACCCCACAGCTCCCCAGAGTTTTCTTGAGTGTGAGCAGCAGGAAATATTAGATAGAAGGACTTATTGTGGAGAATCTTGAGGAGATAAACAGATAGAAAATAAAGGATAGCCTCGAGAGGGCCTGGAACCTGTTCCAACAGGCCCCGACTGTCTCTGCTCCAGGGTTTTTATAGAGACACCAAGGGGTGGAGCAAAAGACCTCCTCCCCCAGCACAGCCAAGTGCACACCATCTCAGACACCTACACTCAGGCACGTGGTCCTAATCATCTTCTATGTGGACCTGCTGGGAAAAGCCTCAAGGAACCCGAGAACGGGCTCCCACACTTCACTCAGAATTATTTTTTCTAGTTCCATCCATTTGCCCGAAAATTTCAGGATGCCATTTTTTTTTAACAGCTGAGTAATACTCCATTGTGATTTGTATTCGTTTTTCTGTTAAGGAACGTCTAGGTTGTTTCCAGTGTCTGGCTTTAGGAATAGTTTAAGGAATCTTCTTCTGTCCTGCCAACCAGATCCCAAATAATGACATGGAGACTTTTATGAATTATGAAAGCTCAGCCTATAACATAGGCTTCTTCCCAACTAGCTCTTAGCCTATAACATAGGCTTCTTCCTAACTAGCTCTTATAACTTAAATTAACCTGCTTTTATTAATCTGCGATCTATCACATGGCTTTCCGTCTTTCTTTCATTCTGTAAGTCTGACTCCCTCCATGTCTCTCTGACATCTCCTCTGTGCCTTGATTATTTCCTTCTGCTTCCTTTTTCTGCCCATAAGTCTCACCTATACCAGATGCCTAGCTATTGGCTATTCAGCTCTATATTAAACCAATCACAGCAATATATCTTCACACAGTGTTCAAATATCCCACAATATTTCCCCCTTTTTCTCTAAATAAAAAGGAAAAAAGGTTTTAACTCTAACATAGTAAAACTACAAACAAAAGAATAAGCTATGTAAAGATGGTGAATACACAGGGTGTCTGGAACCTGTATGGTACTTTGCTGACTTCATAAAGTATACAAATATCCCACAACAGAATAGATCAGTAATGAACATGGTTGATCAAGTGTCGTTGTGGTAAGATGAAGTGTCCTCTGGGTGAATGCTCAAGAGTAGTATAGCTGGATCTTAAAGTAGATCAGTCGATTTCCAGCTTTCTGAGGAACAACCATATTGATCTCTAGAGTGACTGGACAAGTTTTCACTCTCTCCAGTGATGGATGAGTGTTACCATCCAGTGATGGATGATGACAGCATCAGCTGTCACTTGTGTTATTGATTTGCACCATTCTAACAGGTGTTAAGATGAATCTCAAAGTAGTTTTGATTTGGCTTTCCCTGATGACTAGGGATGTAGGACATTTTTAAGTGTGTGTCCAGACATTTGAGTTCCCTCTATAGAGAATTCTCTGTTTAGATCTGTACCCCACTTTTAATTGAATTATTTTTTGATACCTAGTTTCTTAAGTTCTTTATATATTTTGGATATCAGTCCTCTATGAGATGTGGAGTTAGTGAAAATAATTTCATATTCCATAGACTGCCACTTCGTGTAATTGACAGTGTTCCTTTCTTACTGAAGCCTTTCAGTTTCATGAGATTCTGTTTATTATTAATGTTGATGCTCGTGCCCATGCTATCTGCACTCCATTCAGGAAGTCTTCTCCTGTGCCAATGAGTTCAGGACTATTTCCCACTTTCTTTTCTGTCAGCTACAGTGTGTCATGTTGAAGTCTTTGATTGAATTGTAGTTGAGTTTTGTGCAGAGAGATAATTATGGATATATTTACATTCTTCCACATGCAAACCTCTAGTGTGAACATCACCATTTGTTGAAGATGCTGTCTTTTCTGTAGTGTGTATTTCTGTCTTCTTTATCAAAAATCAGGTGTCCATAGGTGTGTAGTTTTATGTTGGGGCCTTCAATTTCTTTGAATCAATGTGTCTGTTTTTATGTCCATTACCATGTGCTTATTATTTTTATTACAGTTGTGTAGTGCAACTTGAATTTGGGAATGGTGATACCTTTAGCAGTTCTTTTATTGTTCATGATTGTTTTAGCTATCCTGTTTTTTTGTTTGTTTTTCCATATGAAGTTGAGAATTGTCCTTTCAAAGTTTGTGAAGAATTGTGTTGGAATATTAATTGGGATTTCAGTGAATATGTTTATTCCTTTTGGTAGGATGGGCATTTTAACTGTTAATCCTACTGATCATGAACATGCAAGGTTTTTTCATCTTCTGATATCTTCCTCAATTTTGTTCTTCAGAGACTGGAAGTTTTTAATCATACAAGTCTTTAACTTGCTGAGTTAGAGTTACTCCAAGACATTTTATATTATTTGAAGCTTTGTGAAAGGTGTTTTTCCTTGGTTTCTATTTCAGTGTTTTTAACACTTGTATGCAGCAGGGCTATTAATTTTTTTGTGTTAAACTTATATCAAGCTATTTTGCTGAAGGTGTACATCAGCTGTAGGAGTTCAGTGGTTTAATTTAGGGTTACTTGTATATACTATCATATAATCTGAAAATAACAATACTTTGACTTGTCCTTTCCAATTTGTGTTCCCTGGATCTACTTCAGTTGTCTCATTGCTCTAGCTAAGACTTAAAGTACTACATTGAATAAGTATATAGAGAGTAGACAAGATTGTCATGTTCCTGATTCTAGTGAAATTGATTTAAGTGTCTCTCCATTTAATTTGTGTAAGCTACTGGCTTGCTGTAATTTGTCTTTGTTATGTATAAGTATGTCTCTTGTATCCCTAATCTCCCCAAGACTATTATAATGAAGGGGTGTTAGATTTTTTCAAAGGCCTTTTCTACACCCAATGAGATGATCATATTTTTGTCTTTAAGAGGTATATTAAAATTATTGATTTTCATATATTTAACCATCCCTGCATTTCTAGGATGAAGTTTACTTGATTATGATTGGTGATCCTTTGGGTGTGCTCTTGGAATCAATTCACACATATTTCATTGAGTATTTTTACATCTATGTTCATAAGGGAAATTGGTCTGTATTTTTTTTCTTTGTTTGGTCTTTATGTAGTTTAGGTAGCAGGGTAGCTGTGTCCTCATAAAATGAATTGGGCAAAGTTTCTACTGTTTCTATTTTATGGAATACTTTGATGTGTATTGGTATTAACTCTTTTGCTTAGAAGACTGTTAATGACTACTTCAATTTCTCTAGGGATTATAGATCTATTCAAATTGCTATTTGGTTCTGTTTTCTTGCATCTGTTGAGACTTGCTTTGAGTCTGAATATGTGGTCAATTTTGGAGAAAGTTCTATGAGGTAAAGAGAAGAAGATACATTCTTTTGAGTTTGGGTGAGATGTTACATAAATATCTATTAAATCTATTTGGTTTATAATGTCTGTTAGGTCCAGCACTTCTCCATTTGGTGGATTATCTTTTAATGAATATGTAGGTTCCTTGTCTGTGTCTTTTCACTAGTTTTTGTTTGAAGTCTACTTTTTTAGATATTAAAATGGCTATACCAGCTTTTTTCTTATGTCCATTTGCTTGGATTTTTTCCAGATTTATTTATTTTTTTATTAATTCTTGGAAAAAGGGTTTCTCTGAGTAGCTGGAGCTGTCCTTGAACTCACTCTGTTGATCAGGCTAGCCTTGAACTCAGAGATCCACCTGCCTTTGCCCCAAAATGCTGGTATTAAAAGTGAAATCAACAATAATTTGCCTCTTGCAGGTTAGTTCTTTTCTGAATCGGAAATGCAGGAGAGAGGATCTGGGGCAGAAGGGAGGTGAGAGGAGCTGGGAAGAGTGGGGTGCGAGGAAACTGTGGTTGGGATGTATTGTATGAGAACAAAATCTATTTTCAATATTTTAAAAAAAGGATTATATGATTTTAACCTTGGGTTAATTTGTAAGTTTTTTCAAATATCTTGTTGATGCTATTGTGCAATGGTTATCTCCAATAAAGTTCAGTTTTTCTGTTAGCATTTCTACTACTGTGACAAAACACTATAGCCAAAAGCAACTTGAGGAGAAAAGTGTTTATTTCAGCTTTCATCTCTACATCATAGTCCATCGTCAAAGGAAGTCAGGGTCTATATTAAAGGCAGGACTCAAAGCAATTTTTTACTCAAAAGTACATAACTACACTTGTTATTTAGTGTTCAATCTTCTATCAATTTAAATCTATTATTTGATTGTTTTACTAAGGATATATTGTCCAAATAGCTTGACCAAGAACAGGTTAAGAATTTTGGATGTAATTTAGTTGTAAAATACTTGCCTTGTATTTATGAAGGCCAGGTTTCAGGCTTTAGCAATGAAACAAAAAGTAATAAAGTAACAAAGCAGTTGACTTCAGAGGTAAGCCCTTGATCTTTACAAAGCTATGCATGCATGTGAATGCACACTAGCACAAACACATATGACCACACATAGGAGCATACACATACATGCACATATATAAATACATAAATTATCTTATTTATTAAAGAGCTACATACTAGGAACACACATTTCTTCTTGTATGTGGACATTGGTGATCATTCTAATGAATTACAATACTGTTTTAGAAAAAATGAAATCATATTTGGCAAACATTAAGACCTTAAAATCTGATAGATTTGGGCAGCTGGAAAATCATTACTTTATTTGGACAGACGGCTCTGGTTAAACTAAATAACTCATAACAAACAAACCCAAAGGTCATGAACTTAGGAACAAGAAAGGTAGAGATATGAAGAGGACTAACAGAGCTGGAGGGAAATAAGAGAGTTGGGGATATATTACATTTACATGGAAATTAGTCAAACTATGAAATGAATGAAGTGATTCATATTGATGGTTTTTATTTTACAGTACATACATAATTATATTTTTGATGGTTTTATACATGTGTACAGTTATTGTGATCAAATTCACCTTCATCACCCTCCATTGTCTCCTAGTCCTACTGGTACTGTTCTTACCTCCAAGTGCCTCCTCATTGTTTGTGTCTTGTGTGTATGTGTGAGCTGCTGAGTTTAGACATGTTTGTATGAACATGGGTAGAAAACTGTTTATTGTAGCATAGACAACTATTAATAGTGAAAGAAACTTACTTCCTTTCTCTCAGCAACAAAAGCTCCCCTCTTCATGAAATCTTCCTTCCAAGATGGGGTGTTGAAAAGCTCAGACTTACTCAGGTCTCATGCTGGTAGCCACAACTACCTTATGTTCCAATTATAATTAAAATGTCAGAGCCAGAAGACAATAGAATTTCATAGTATTTTTTCCATCATCTTGCTCTTACTATCTTACCATTCCTTATTCTAATATGTCCCTTAGACACTGAGTGTGGTGATATAAATGTCCTATTAAAGGTTGAACATTCAATACTAACTTATTATCAGGTCTTTGGCCAGTTGTAAGTCTGTATACTAATCATTGCCTGTCTGAATATGGTCCAAGAATTTAGTCATGTAAGGAGAGTTCTGGATACTTGTGAGAAAACAGGAGTCTTATGACCTCAGTTTCTTCAAAAACATGAAATTGTTCTTGAAATATGTTTGATACCCATCCCAGGTGTAGTGCCTGGAAGTGAGTTTACTATAGAGTGTTCATTACAACTGGCCTACTGTTGTTTGTTTATATGCTTCTATGGAAATACATGTTTCTGCTGCCTGTGACTTGTCAATTACAAGTGGTTACAATTACAATTGTACACTTCACGTATGTGGATCCTTTAACCCTCAGAGTAATTGTTGGATGCTCAGAACAAAGTTGGCTATTGCATGAGACTTTAGTCTACATGACCTATCACTTCCATTCTCCTAGTACCACTCCTGTAGAGTGGTAAACAATTGATCATTGCATAAAGAAGCTGCTTTGGTCAAGACTGAGATAAATGTTAGTCTATTGATATAAAAAGTATTTAAGAGATACTTTGACTGCATTTCTACTAAGCAAAAGGTAAGTAGTAGGGCTTATGACCTACCCAACCATAGGCATTGACTAGATTCATGATAAATGACACGAATTCCTTCACCTGCAATAAGTCTCAAAGCTATCAGAAGGTGATTTGTGATAACTTCCATCCAAAACAGTCATGCTATTATTTACCATTTGGAATATCTTACCCTCAAGTTGGTTCTCTAGTTAATAGTGTTCACAGCTGTGTGAGACAGACATTTTCTACCTCCACATCCTTAATAGCTCATTCTGACATTATGAACACTAGCCAACAGGGATTAAGCTTCAAGTCAGGAAAAAGCTTCAAAATTTGTGTCCAATATCCAAAATGTGTGGTGACTTCAGCAACATGACCTTACCATTTTTTTCTGGTGGGCAATGAAGAGCAATGGCAATTGTCTATGTTGTTTAAGAAGCCACTGCAGCTTTCCTGGCCAGCAGCTCAGAGAGGGTCCCATGCTTGCCATTGAGATTTACAATGAAGTTTGAAGTTAATTAGACTAGGATCCATGACACCTTGTACCATAAAAATAAGAAGAGAAGGGGAAGAATGAGAAATGATAGAGGAAGAAAAGGGAAGAAGGGAATGGAAAGAAGGAAAAAAAGATAAGAAGGGGGAAGAAAAACGAATAACTCAATCAGGTTGAGTAAAGCTTGGTAGTCCAAACCTGATTATGATATTTTTGGACGAGAATTTAGTTACCTCCAAATTTTAAAATTACTTTCTGTTTTAGTCATCTGAATGAATTTTACTTTTTAGTCTTACAGTGGAAATATCTCCATACATTTATCACCTTTTTGATGGGTGTTGTGATTAGTATGAAGCACATTTTTAGCACACAGGAGATATACTGTTGAATCTATTTAGCAGAACTTTGTAGTCTTTTCAAGTAGCTCCTTAGTGGATCTGTTAGGGAATTTGTATTGCAGTGTGTCTTCTACGTGGGTGTTTTAGAATTAGATTTACCAGAACTTCTGGTACTAACGGACTTGATATTTTTAGATTCTCCACCTCTTATCAAACAATGTTTCTAGATTTTCAGCCTCCTATCCAAATAACTGAAAATAAGGCCTCACATATATATATTTGCAAGAGAAGCAAGACTGACGGTGAGCAGCATGATTGAAGATGCTTAAGGATCACAACTATTGTTCAGGGTTCAGTAGATGTTAGTAAAAATTGAGTCTGGATTGGTTCAGATGCAAAGCCTTCCCCCACAGAAGTCTGAGTTAGGTGGACTACAAGATAAGTGGAAAGGAGTAGCAGGACCAGGAAACAAGCAAAGGAAGAAGTCTGACAGAAAATGCCTTTGAGAATCTTCAGGTATATTCTATTCTGAATAATTAACTAATTTAGAGCTTCCTGCAAGGAAGCTGGTTGGGGAGCCACTGTTTTACAAGGTTGCCATTTAGAGACATGAATCTTTCTCATTGGTCATAGGCAAAAGTGAAACTTAATAGTTTAGTCTCAAGTTAAATTTATGAATAAGGGGCAGTAGAGAACAAAGGTGTTATATTTTGTTTTAATTCAAGAATTGAGCATGCATTTGTGGTGGTCTAAATGAATATGGCCCCCATAGACTCATAGATAGTGTCATTATTAGAAGTGTGGCCTTGGAGGAAGTGTGTCACTGGAGGTTGCATTTTGAAGTTTCAAAAACTCAAGCCATGCCTAGTGTCTTACTCTCTTCCTGCTGCCTGTGGATCCAGATGGGTGTAGCTTCTTACATTACTAGGAGACACAGTCTCACAGCAAATTCCCTGATCCTCTGGCTGTTACAAAATTTCTGACCCTTCTTTTACCCTGAGTCTTAGGTGACAGAGTTGTTTTGTATATGTACCTCTTGGGACAGGACTCCACAATTCTGCATTTTTTTTTTTTTTTTGGTTTTTCAAGACAAGGTTTCTCTGTGTAGCTTTGCGCCTTTCCTGGGACTCATTTGGTAGCCCAGGGTTGCCTCAAACTCACAGAGATCTGCCTGGCTCTGCCCCCCCGAGTGCTGGGATTAAAGGCGTGCGCCACCACCGCCCGGCTCAATTCTGCATTTTTATTAGTTGTGGTTTTTCTGTAATTCACTCTATCTTTTGCAAAGAAAAAGTTTCCTTGATGAAGGGGGAGGACTACATTTATTTGCAGGTAAAGGAACCAATATTTACGATGTAGTTTGGAATTGTGCTATTTGGCAAAATTGTCAGGAAAGTAGGAAAGAGTGGAAGGCTCTAGTTGAGAAAGAGGAGCAAGATACATGAAGAAGAAGGGAGAAGGTCAAAACAACAGCAAGGATACCTTATAAAGTCATGAAGAATCATATTATTAATGAGCTGCATAAAAAATCCTCCAATACATGTAACTCTGTATATAAAAATTACACATACAGTTATATTACATTTTCTTTTTGGGCTGATTACACGCTCCCAAATAGCTAAAGCTATTTAAGAGAAAAGCCATCACCAGTCATAAGAAGCTCTCTTGTGAATTTTAGGTTATGTTTTCCAAGAGACTCCCAAACCATTACAAACTATTGTTATTGTCCTTTGTTGCCAGGAAGAGGTAAAAATTCCTTATTGATAAAGAATCATGTACTTTAGAAAGAAGGCCCAGAGGGCCCTGAGCTAGAACTAATCTCACTGCCTACTCCATGTAGACTGGTTTTCATGATACCCAAATCACCATGCAAGCTTCCTAAAGAGGAAAGTCACCAACAGTCCTAGCCAGCTACGGGATCTGTGAGTCACATCAATGATCAGCATGTCATTAAGACCCTAAGGGTGCAATCATGGCACACATACCTTGACAGTAACCAAGACCTCTCTAATTAGACATAAGACCCACTCATCAAAGAGGAAACTATCTGATACTGCAAGCCTTGGCAACTACCCATGATAAGCGATGTTGTGGATATTTGGAAATGAACCTACAGTCACTGCATTACTGAGCTTTTTCCATTTTCTTTAATCACCTGTTTCCTTCTTCAGACTAGTGTATGAGTTACTCAAGAGAAACCACAGTACAAGCAATAAACCACACTCTTCAGGTTTGCATTTCCAAAAGAATAAACATATAAGAATTATTTCATATTTACATGAGGCTAAAAAAGAGGAAAATACCTTTTTAAACTCTCAGGTAGCTGCAAGAGTTTGAAATTGAGTCAGAGAACCAAAACAATGTTAAGAGAAGGGGAGGTAGATTTATCTTGTCCCAGATTTTACCACCTCTCACTGCCATTTGCTATCTCAAGCAAAGGAGGGAACTGGTGAGAAATTTCAACCTGCAGCCATCCTCTTGTTGTATGGTGGGGAAGCCACAGCCTGGTGTCTCTTTCAGACCAAACCTTCAGAATGAAAGAGAGGACTCAGAGAGTAGGGAGGGAAATTTTAATATTCAAGGGAGAAACTACTCCCTTATTCCCTGGATGTTTTGCCCAATGTTGCTGGTGCTTATGTTCTAGGACAGGTGTTCCAGGTTCTTGGCCTCTTTTCCAAACAACTTAAAACGAGGACAGGCACACCAGATTTGCGAAAGCAGCAAGAAAGTTTGTTTGGTGCAAAATGGTATTCTATATTAAAAAGGGATACACATTCATGATTGACAATGGGCTACATGAGTGAAGTGACTTTAGAGACCTGGTTATTGTTCAGATCTTCATTTTATAGGGTGTAAAGCAGTGGTTCTCAACCTGCATTTTCCTGTGACCATTTAATACAATTCTTCATGTTGTGGTGACCTTCAGCCATAAACTTGTTTTGTTGCTACTTCGTAACTGTAATTTTCCTACTGAAATGAATCATAAGGTAATAGCCGATAGACAGGATATCTGATATGCAACCTCCAAAACAGTCATGATCCACAGGTTGAGAACCACTGGTCTCAAGGCACAAATGGCTAATTACTAGTGGAAGTAGTTCAGGTGGTTCATTGTTTTGACTAGTGTATTAAGTAATATAATCATTTCTTGATTTGATCCTGTTTTCCACAAGACATCTTACTTAATCATATGCATACCAAATTCTGCACAGATATAAGATGGTAAGTAGAGATTTCTTCCTGTGGGTTACTAGAGCACGCAGTTTTTCCTTTCTGCACATTCATCCAAATCTGTTTCAAGGCTGTATCACCCTTTCTATTCTTAATGCTTGGGTAAGCTGAGAATATATTCATATATTTTTTAATTTGATTATTGCCAAGGAGTGGGAAACTAGGAAAACAAGAGCCAGACTTTGGTAGGCATTTAGTTACGTTCACTTCAAGTTTCAAACAAAGTACAGAGCAAAGAAAGACACAATGGCTTCTCAAAGACATCCACATGTTCCCATGTCAATAATAGTAGCATCCATAGCAGTTATGGAGCAAAAGCAGACTTGCTATGTAACAGACAATTTTTTGAGAGTTTGCTATGAAAGTTTTATGCTGATGAGTTATTCTTTTCCATTATATTCATTACATATAACTCCATCCTATTCTATTCTATTTTCCCTATCCTGTACTACTCTATCCTAATCACAATAGGGTCAAGTCAAATAAGGATCAAACCAACATGAAAAGGAGAAAAAAATTGCAAATCTGAGCAAAAAATGACAATAATTGAACGGAATATATACAATGAGGTGGATTTGTTACTCCTTATTGTATTAATAAATACTAAGTAAAAAGTATGTAAAACAACTGGATCCTGCTCTTCATAAGTATTTAAATGATTGTAATTTCCAGAAAAATATCCCATGGGCACTGTATCAGACAGACATCTCTTGACCTGTGTGTTTTCATAACTTTGGAAGTTAATATTTGATTTGTTTCATATCTAAACTGACGCTCAACTGAATAAACACTATATCAGCAGAGCAGCTTGGAGAGGCACATCATGGCTTCTGAGAAGTGGGCTATGGCAGTTCTTCTGCTGCAGCTTTGCTGTACCAGTTGTGGCTTCTGTGGCAAGGTCCTTGTGTGGCCCTGTGATATGAGTCACCGGCTGAACTTAAAGACTGTTCTTGAGGAGCTTGTCGAGAGAGGACATGAGGGGACAGTCCTGAAGCTTTCTGATATCATCATAGATCAGAGTAAAGATTCTGCACTGAACTTTGAGAATATCCCTGTGTCGCATGAGGACGAGATTGCCGAGAATTATCTAAATGATTTTTTTAAACGTGGCTGTGAATGTCATTCCAAAATTGCCCCTTGGCAAGCAGCAAAACATTGCGAGATTTCTTTATTCAATTGACTGCTAACTTTGAACATCTTTGTAGGAGTGCATTGTACAACCAGACATTCATGAACAAGCTCCAGGATGCAAAATACGATGTAATGGTTATAGACCCTGTCATTCCCTGTGGAGAGCTGGTGGCAGAGGTGCTTCAGGTCCCTTTTGTGAACACCCTGAGGTTTAGCATGGGCTACACCATAGAGAAATACTGTGGCCAGCTTCCAATTCCACTCTCCTATGTACCAGTTGTCATGAGTGAACTATCAGACAACATGACCTTCACAGAAAGGGTAAAAAATATGATGCTGTCACTGTTTTTTGAATTTGGGCTCCAACAATATGACTTTGCGTTCTGGGATCAGTTTTACAGTAAAGCACTAGGTAAGAGACTACATTTTATGCTAAGTTGGTTGTTAGATAGTATTTTAAAGTTTAATAAATGTTTCAAAACAATGAAAGAAATGCATTTTATAAACTTTCCTTTTCATGTAAAACTCTACAAGTTAAAGTAATAAATTGGTTATTGATAACTAAGCAGGGAAGTGTGATGAAATCATTATGATATTATTACCTTTTGTTTATAATTGTTAAATGGCTTAGTAGTACTTTGAAATTTAATAGGTCATCATCAAATCTAAGAAAAGGGATTCAAAGATCATGTTAAGAGAATAGAACATGATTTTATTTGTCAGATACAAGAAGACAATTAATTACAGCTCATTATATCCTTTCAAGGAAGATAGATATCTTATTGGAAATACATTGTTCCAAAAAGAAGAAATCTTTATGGCAGTAATAAGATGAAATATAAACTAATTTTAAGATGAAAATAATTCAGTATGTATTCATTACCTCTGAATTTCACTCCACAAATATTTGCAACTGCAAATTACTGCTCTCAAATATACTCCATTCTCCTGTCAATTGGGGTGCCTGATATTTTAATACATGCTGCCATTAAAGGATTACTCACGGAAAACTGTGACTAGGGCAGCCCTGGCAGTCTAGCACCATCAAAAATTAAACTATCACATATTTTTATACCTCCATGTGTTCCTGTTTTGTAGTTATTAAATCATTCAGATTCGCCTTAAGAAAAAACTGAATAGAAACTGATAATCTCAGTCTCAGAGTGAACATCATATTGTAAGACAAAAATCAGTTATTAGAAAAGAGAATGACAAGACCAGCCTGTGCTACAGAGAAAGAAAGAGAAGAAAAGACAATGAAATTAAAAATACAGTATAAGCCCTTGATGAGGAGATGAAAACTTTTACTTTGCTTTAACCTCTGAAGAAATCAAGTCTTTTAGAGTTTGATGTTGTTTCCAGGTATCTGTATTGCACTGCCTGAAGTATAGACCATTCTAGCAATTTTGTTACCCTGACAATATATTATGAAGCAGTCTCCAGTGACTATGCCAAAGCCTCATCCTTTTTGAAAGGGTTATATTTCTCAAAACTCTGCATAATAAAAATTCAATATCAATCACTGTCTGGCCTTGTGCCTAGTTTTACATTTAATTTCATATATTATTTTTGTGTGTTTGTGTGATGTCCATGCCCCAGGATGCCTATGTAGGGGTCAGAGGACAACTTTGAGTCTGTTGAGTGGACAATGATGACAAAGCAAGAACTTTTACCTTCGGTCCATCTCAACAGGTCCAGGCTGGTTTGTCTCAGACCTATTCCCTGCTCTTGCAGACAGCTTCTTTCCCTTGTATTACTTAACCTCTCTGCAAATGTGTTCCTAGTTCTTTTTTTTAGAGATACGGCAGCCATATTGAATTACTGTCCCAGCTTTCAATCCATGTCTTAAGTTAAATATGACCAGTATCATGAACTCAGCTCTGGCTCAGAGATAATTGGAATACAGAGGAGCAAGATAAATTACTGTGCACATTGCTGTAGGAATTATGAGTAAAGCCTAACCATCTTCTACTCAGCAGGGTCACACGGAGGGAGGCAGGAATCTTGGTGTATGACAGTAAAGTTTGCCACTATTTTCTCTGTAATTAAAAATTGTTAGTGGAACTTCATTTTATTTAAGCTTTAAACTGGTAGGACAATTGATTGTTTTTTTCCTGTGGCAGCTTACATAGCAGTTCAATACTTGGAGAGCTAGCCCTCAGGAACGATGTGTCCAGGTCAGTTTTTGCCTGGATTCCTCTACATTCTATTTCAGAACTGAGTAGTCTCTTGATCAATAGGATCTTTCAGATTTTGTGAGCCACTAATAGCTAAAACTTAAGTTGTGGTAGGTATCTCTTGGACTCCTCCAGACTAACAACAACTTGGAGAAGGTTTTTCCCATGCCTGGAATTGGGATTTTTGTTAGGTGGTCTATGATTCTTGTGGGGCTTGGAGATATTATCACTCTGTGTGCTTTGTGGCATAATTTTATATATATGTGTGTGTGTGTGTGTGTGTGTGTGTGTGTGTGTGTGTGTGTACAAACACACTTTTAAGTATTTTTAAGTAAGCTTATGAAATAATGTTTTTCTATTCCTACAGCCATTTGTTGTCAGTTGTCTCTGGGTAGCCATTGTAAGTGGAGTAGAATGAAATATCAGAATAGTTTTAATTTTCATTTATCTAATTGCTTAGGATATTAAGCACTTTTAGAGATACCCCTTACGCAGTTTTGTGTTTCTCTTGAGAAGTCTCTTTCTAGATACAGCACCCAGTTTTACTGCTCTTTTTTTTAAAGATTTATTTATTATGTATACAGTATTCTGCATGCATATATGCCTGCTTGCCAGAACATGGCACCAGATCTCATTACAGATGGCTGTGAGCCATCATGTGGTTGTTGGGAGTTGAACTCAGGACCTCTGGAAGAGCAGCCAGTGCTCTTAACCTCTAAGCCATCTCTCCAGCCAGCACTAACTTTCAATTGTTTTGCTTTTTCCTTGATAGTTATATTTGAGTTCTTTGTATGTTCGAGTTATTAACACTGTATCTGATGCATAACTGTAGAATATTGTGAATTAGGTATGGACTGTTTTATCATAGTTGCTCATCATCATGAAAAAGTTTCCTAGGATCATCTATAATTCAGGGAGTATAATACAGAAACCTGGATATTTAAATCTGACTCAAAAATGTGTTTTTGAGAGGTAAAAAAAATAAGGGTTTTTTTTCTTGCTCTTCACTCAAATTCTTTCTCTTCTCTTCAGTTTATGAGGTCCTATTTGTGGAATTGCAGTGCTTAATTTTCTGAATTTATTTTTGTAGAATTTTTCTATTTTTTTTAAAACAGTTTCAGGTTTTCTAGTTTTCACTCTTTGAAATCTTTGCTGCACTTGGAGCTGCTCTTGTACAAGTTGATAGACACAGGTTAATTTCATTCTTCTCTGTGTATCACCCGGTTTTCCCACTGTCCTTTGTTGAAGATTCTGTGTCTTTTTGGCATCTTTGTCATATAGGAATGGTGGTAATTATGTGCACTCATGTTTGTGACTTCTACTCAGCCTCTTACTTTGAATTTGCCTTTGACTGACAGTAGAAGCCATGGTGGAGTACTGCTTAATGTCTTACTCCAATGGCTTACTCAGCCCACTTCTTTATACCATCCAAAATTTCCTTCCCAGTAGTGACCCTGCCTTCACAATGAGCTGGGCCCTCCCACACTAATTATCAACCGAGAATATGTACTAAAGTTTTCCTAGAGGCCAATTTGATATAGGTAATAGATCAACAAAGATTCTTGAAGTGTGATCCAAGTTATTCCTATTAAATAAAAACTCTGAGTCAGATATCGAAGGTGAAAACTGAAAGATCAGAGAAGCAGAGCATTAAGCCACTAGAGACTTCTTACCTCTAGGAGTCCTAAGATTGAATGAGGGAGTGGGGTATCCTGTCTCTACAAATCTCCAGACTGAATTGGGGGAGATCCTGTCTCCACCCATCTTATATTCCTGTCTCCACCTCCCTAGTGCTGGGATCAAAGGTGTGCACCACCACTGCCTGGCTCTGTGTTTCTTTTGGACTGGTTCAATCTTGTGTAGCCCATGGTGGCCTTGAACTCTTGATCTTCCTGCTTCTTCCTCCCAAGTGCTGGGATTAAAGGTGTATGCCACCACTGCCTGGCATCTGTGAATAACTAGTGGCTAGCTATGCCCTCTGGTCTCCAGGAAAGCTTTATTTGTCATAATACAAACAAAATATCACACAACAGATTCCTTCTTCCCAGCTATGTCTAGATGTGTGTCAAGTTGACAACAGCTGGCCATCACAATTGACCCCTTGTCAAGTTGATAGAAAAACATATCACTATTCATCTATAACCTTTCCCTTCGCAGTTGTCACCAAGATGTTATGTTAACACGAATATCAATATATGAAACATAATATAACTTTAAAAGTCCCACAGTCTTTAAAAAAACCCTCAATACTTGGAAGTCTAAAGTCCTCTTTAAAATGTAATGTCTTTAAAAGTCCAACATCTCTTACTATGGGATCCTGTAAAAACCAAAGATAAATTATATACTTTCTAACTCCAAGAAAAGAACCAAGACAAAGGCAAAATCAGATCAAAGCAGAATAAAATTCAACAGTGAGAAAACTCCATATTTGACATCTCAGAACTACTCATGATCTCCTGGAAACCAAAGGGCCTGTGCAGCTCCACCTCTTCAAATCTGCCTCTGTAGTATGGGTAGCTTGTTGCATAGGCCCAGACCAGATCCATTCCACAGCTGTAGCTGCCCTAAAGTACTTGTATCTCTATTATGCTACATTCTACTTCAACCAAGGCTATACCTTCACCAGTGGCCTCTTCTTGCCTCTCTTCAGGGATGTCAGTCCTGCCACACAGTGACAAACCTCAGTTGTTTTCCATCTGAGAAGGCATCTTCCATGCCTTCAAAACTAGTGCCACCTGGGTGATTCTTACACATTAGCAAGTCCAGCTGTCAACATGACATGCATTCTAGGTCACCTCTGGACCCTATATAGCTTCCTTATGCTGGCCCTGAAGAAATTTACATATCTCTATCAGGAAAAAGAAGAAAAATGATATGCAATGAAATTTAACTTTCATAGTATGTCCTTTTTTTTTTTTTTTTTTGGCCAGGTATAGGAATTATTTCCACTGCATTGAAGTTTTTTTAGAATTAACCTGTCAGACGAGGGTACCTGCCATTATTATGTGTCTCCGAAATTAAGAATAAAACTTAGATATATGAGGTGTGGACAGTTTTATCATAGTTGGTCATTATCATGAAAAGGTTTCCTAGTATGGTCTACAGTTTGGAGAGGGTAATACAGAAATCTGGATATTTAAATTAGACTCAAAAATGTGTTTTTGAGAGGCTAAAAAAGTAAGGTTTATTTCCTCAATATTAGCTTTCATTCTTCTTTTTCATTGTTTGTCTTCTTGTCTACTGACCAACCTGGACCAGCAGGTTACTCTTCATTGACAAGACCTTAAATGAGGAGTGGCTAGGAGGTGAGAAGATAAAGGAAAAGCTAGGAATGCTGGGGTTGGTGCTCTTGCATAAGCTGTCTTATTTCAAGCAAGCTTATTAAAAAGTACAGCATCTTATACACTATTTACAGAGGAGAAATTAGATGAAACCAGTGGGAAACTAACCAAACAATGTTTCACAAGGAGATTAAGGGGTATATCAAGACCATCATAGATCAAGCACACACACACATCAGACTAGATACTGCTAACTATAACCCCATAATAATGGCAAGTGTTTGTTTCTCTAAGTATAGAGCCACAGCTCCCCAAAAGCCCTGGCCCTAGGCCATTACTGGTTCTGCCAAGCAAGCATTCCTGGATTTGAGAAGGAGCAGAGCTGTGTTCTGTAGCTAGAGTTTTCTTGCCTGGCCCACAGTCAGGACAAATCTCTCTCACCTGCCAGTCCCACAGCTGCTCAGACTCGACCAAGTAAACACAGAGACTTATATTGGTTACAAACTGTATGGCCGTGGCAGGCTTCTTGCTAACTGTTCTTACAGCTTAAATTAATCCATTTCTATTAATCTATACCTTGCCACATGGCTCGTGGCTTACCGGCATCTTCACATGCTGTTTCTCATCATGGCGGCTGGCAGTGTCTCTCTGACTCAGCCTTCCACTTCCCAGCTTTATTCTCCTCCTTGTCCCGCCTATACTTCCTGCCTGACCACTGGCCAATCAGTGATTTATTTATTGACCAATCAGCAACACACTTGACATACAGACCATCCCACAGCAGTGTTCCTTCTCCTTAGATAAGGACTTCAGGGGAAGCCTTGGCTCAGACAAGCCCTCAATAATTCATGATTGACTGGGTATTACAATTTTATACGTAGTTTTCATCTGAATCCATGTCCACTCTACAAGATATAATGAGGAAACATGAACTGCTAATCAATGTCATGCTAGATTTTCTAACATTGCCTAATTCATCTCTTTGAGTGCACTAGTTTGTTATGCTGCTTTGACTAGTTAACCAGATATCTTCTAAAAATAATGCTTCCTGTTCTGAAAGCTAGAAAGTCAATATCAAGTGCCAACAGGAGCTTATTTCCTGGTCTTGACAAGTCATAAGCTCATTTCTTTACAATGAAACGTTCCTGTTCTCTTTCAGAAAGATGGCAGCCATAGTGTAATGGTGTATTGACTTCCTTATTTTAACCTGATTCACCTCTAAAAGCCTTGTAGAAATACATTCAGGTTCAACATATAGGAACTGAAAGGAAACAGTTTATTCCATAACATACATTTCTAATAAATCCCCCTTTTGTGATATTAAATGAAATACATTTAAATACGTAGCATAATATATGATTTTAAATTTGTGCTACACTCTTTTCACAGTATTTTAACACCCAGCAAATAATACCTTACAATGTACCAAGAAAGTGGTATGTTAGGCAATTTGTATTTAAGATAAATAGAGTCTTGGTCTCAGTTCTACCTCAAAAAAAAAAAAAAAAAAAGAAAGAAATAGAAGTGCTAGAACTATGAATACACTACTTTGGACCTTGGATACACTGGTTATAAGTAAAGCCCTGAGAGAATAAACAAGCAGAAAGCAGATAGAAACAAAAATGTTATCATAAAATTATAATGCAGAAAAACACCAGAGCATAAATAATGACAATATAGTAAAGATAATGATGGAGAGTGGTAGATGTCTTGGTAGAGCTAGATCTTTCTATAGAAGCAAAAATGTGGAACTATTACTCCTGTGATGAACACTCAGACGGGGCCTGAGTTTCATCTTCAAACATCCACAGTTGGCATGCTTTGCAGGCCATATGCCCATTTCATATCTTTCTGCCACTCTCCCGTCTTCCAATCACCAACTCTAATGATAAACTTGTGTTTACAATTTGTTTGCTGGTAATGGTCCTATTCTCTTGGTTTCTGGTTATTTATATTTTAACCAGATTAATCATACCTCCAACTCTTATTTTTTTCTCATCACATAATCAATCCAAAAAGAATTCCTGTGGGTTTAACCTCAAAATACTTGTCGAATTTGGGCAAGTTACATTGTCCACTGATGTTACTCTGGTTTGAGTTACTATAAATTCTCAATGTGAAACAATTGGCTCTACAGTATGAACTAAAGGAGGCAAAATTACAGTGCCATACAGTAAGCTC
Organism: Peromyscus eremicus; assembly: GCF_949786415.1. Classification (NCBI taxonomy): domain Eukaryota; kingdom Metazoa; phylum Chordata; class Mammalia; order Rodentia; family Cricetidae; genus Peromyscus; species Peromyscus eremicus. The sequence continues at coordinate 78,526,436 of NC_081426.1, read as the reverse complement.
AGAGTTTATTTCTCTCTAATGGAAAGACCCATAAATACATTAAAAAAGCAAGCTGTGCTTATTAGTTATCGAGCTATCAAAGAACTGAATCTGCAATTGTTTGGCATTTTTTTTTATTCTCGTCCACATAGTGACTCAAGATTACAGGTAAGCTACGCTGAAGCAATTAAAAGATGAACTAAGAAAATAAGCATTACTTTTTGTACAAAATTGGTGAGGATTTGTATGCATTAATTTTCTCACTTACCATCAGACAGGATTTATTATCTGGATAGCTTAGAAAAGTTGCATATAAATATCAACTTGGTAAATGTCCTTTTCATTTGAGAGACCAATGACTGACATCTACTAAGATGTCCACTTGTCTGTGTCAATCAGTCAGACATCTAGCCATAAACACAAGTTACCTCTAAGATGTCTTTGAATTAAAAGCCATCTCATTAAAAAGCCATGTCCTTTCAAATTGGTAGAGACTACTGTTTCTTTAAAAAAAAAATCACTTAACAATAAGGTTAAATTTGTGATATTGTGGATACCTACATCTGTATGTCTCATCCCTAAGTGAAGATTGTACTGAGTGTGTATTTATCAATCATTTCTTACTGGAAAAAATATTGACAAATCAATTTAAGGGATGGGATTTGACTCAGGAAGAAAGTCTAGACTGAGTTTCGTGGGATCCCACAAAATTATAGATAGAGCAGAGGACAGAAAGGGATAAAACAGGGATGCATTCTTGGGTGGAATCAGAAACCACTGAGAGGTGAGAAGAGGCTTTTTAAAATGGAGGTAACCTATCTTCAGTCATGCAATTGTAGAGAACAAATGATTGTGAAATTTATCAGTCATTGTAGCTGTATTCACATCATCATTGCTTTACTGTTATGAAATTACAGTTACTACGTTTACTACTCCCAACTCCTTGCTTCTTCTCTTCCCACAGCCCTTCCTCCCTTCCTTTAAACATATAGTCATGATAAGCAAACTAGAGGATTGAAATGTTCTTCTTAACAACATATGTGGAAATGTGGGACACTTGTATACTATATTCTTTCTTTGTATTAGTATTTGACTGCATGCATGTCTGTATGCCACATGTGTGTCTGATGCCTGTAGAAACCATAAGATGACATCAGATCATTTGCAACTAAAGATACAGATGCTTATGAGCTGCCATGTAGGTGCTGGGAATGCAGGTTCTCTGTAAGAGTAGCAAGAGCTGTTTTCTGTAAGAGTAGCAAGAGCTGTTAACCTCTGCACCAACTCTTCTGTCTCCCTGTGGTGCAGTTTTTTTCTCAGCAAACCTCACTGCTAATTTTGTCCACTCACTCAACTTTCTGTATGTTTTCAAGGAAGACCCACCACGCTCTGTGAGACCATTGGTAAAGCTGACATTTGGCTAATCCGGACATATTGGGATTTTGAATACCCTCGTCCATATTTACCAAATTTTGAGTTTGTGGGAGGGCTGCACTGTAAACCTGCCAAGCCATTACCTAAGGTAAGTCTGTGATGAAGGAATTTCCCCGTACCAGGGTAATTGACTTCCCTCATCACAGTTACTCTTGGAGGAAACTTGCTGGATCTTTCAAAGTTTACTGAAGAATTTAGGATTAAGAATAAAATTTGAATGATGTATTAAAAGTATCTGTGTGTCTGTATTGTGGATACTGCAGTGAGTAATGAAAAAAAGAGCCCCAAAGATCACCACGGAGACTTCCTACAGTCATCTTCACATGCCTGACAGAGCTGTGAACCGGATTTCTGCACAACAGCTTGGTAAAGAAAGATGTCTTCTTGAGAAATTTGGGCAAATATTTTAGGATTTAATGAGTCAGAGAAGGTATACATTAAAGGCCATCAGAACCAGGGCATCTCAGACCTGATTAATTAATTAATTAATCTTAGGCATTAATTGGTGTGCTGACATTTTATTTCTGTAGTAGTCATTGGTGGAAAAATTAGCCAGAGTTGACAGTGATGGGTTTGCCTTTCATTTACGTATGGTAAAGGACCAAAGATTTATTATTTCAACTGAAGAAAGCTTTTGAAAAGTCTAAAAAATGGCCAATTGGTGTAAATTGAGAGTCATCAGCATCAAGTAAAAGCAATAAAACAGTTAGACTAAAGTGGTATGTAGGGCCTTTATGAGTATAAAGTCAGGAGTTTTTGAAGTTAAAAGAAAATTACATATAACATCTTAAACCTTATGAAGCAAAGGTGAATGTCAGAAATGTTGAAACAAAAATCACTGGGAAATAAACAAGATAGTAGGAAAACTGTATCAGTAGAGAGGAGGAGACAAATATGAATTTATTTGATTTGTAAGCCCCCAAGCACAGAATTTTAGAAGACTGGTGTTTCCTGAAGAGGTCTGTATTCCTGTATAGCTGTGCAGGGTGTATTTAAATGTAAACTTTCATCTTAGTGTTCTGAATATGCTTTTCTTATGTTATAGCTGTCAGCAAGCTTAACTGAATATTGCTGTATAAAATTCAATGAATCAATATTTAAGAAATAAAAGATTGCTTGCTAGGTAAACTCCATACCACACTATTAGATTTAACTTTTTAGAGTCCCTGCACGTGAAAAACTCCACAAAAGTGCTTAGACATACTTCATAGGAGTAAGGGGTAACTTCATTCCAAGTTCAGGTTGTCTAACAAAATAGAGTTTGATCAAGTAAATGTCAGTCATGGTCCTCATCTTTTTGGAAATACAGAAGAAGAAGATGAGGCTCACTCAAGTAAAAGTTCAATGTCATTCGAGTGGTGTGTGTGTGTGTGTGTGTGTCTGTCTGTCTGTCTGTCTGTCAATGTGTGTTTCTATGTAAGTGCCTGTGTATGAGTATGTGTGTGTGTGTCTGTTTGTCTGTCAATGGTGTATTTCTATGTGTGTGCTTGTGTGTGTGTGTTATAATATAAATATACATTTGGGAACAAGTTAAAACAATGAAATTAGTGCACCAGTCAAGACCCACATTAATCTCATCACTTGAAAGTTGCAGGAAGGGGAATCTTGAGTCTTAGGCCAGGTTGAGATGCATAAAAAGACTGTCTCTAAAACAAAAACTACTTAACAAAAATATAGTGAAGTACTTAAAAATCTTAATGTGAGCTGAAAATAGCAGTCTACTTCCATCCATTCATTGTAAATTTTTTTTTTGGCCACAAAGAACACAGGATTTATGTCTAAACAGTAGCATTCACATGTTATCCTGTGAAGAGCTCAGTTTCATTCTTTGCGGAGCAAATTTTTTAAAATGTGAACATTTAGAGAAGCTTGTTTGTAAAGTATTCTTTTACTTTGACTGTAAGGCTCCAGTTGGTATAATTATTGTCAGAATTAGGTGGGATATAATCCATCAGGGAGACAATAAGCATTGTCCACAAATGTCACTATGATTATAGCAGTAAATTACTCACTATGTTCTTCTTAAGGGTGTAACTATAAAAATCCTACCAAAACGGATTTCTTCTTGATTCTATGAAGTAGTGAAGACAATTATGAATAAAAGTAGCCTTGATTGTTTATCTAACAATAAAGAAAGAAGGTGGATCAATCTAACAGTATTTTTTTTTTTTATGTAGCAGACATAATAATACTAAAATCCTACCTAGCCTTGCTTCCGTGGTATAATGCCCCAGTTTTGCAAACAGCTCAATGGTTTTAGGAGTGTTAAATTTTGAAAGCAACAATTCCACTTAATGGGAGATAAGCTGTCAGGAGCTGCTGTTCCCTTCTGTTTTGATGTGGGATCATGCTTTCACTGCATTTATTTTATGTATGTTTCAGAGGTGTTTCCTCTTTAAAAGACTACAAGTCTTACAAGTCATATGACAGAATTGGTCTAAGAATTTCTCTGACAGTTTTACTAATTTCTGTCCTTTTCCCCTTATAATACTGTCTGCTTTTGAGATAGGTCTTACTATGTAGTCCAGCCTGACCTAGAACTCACTATGTTAAACTGGGCTGTCCTTGAACTCACAGAGATCTGTTTTCCTCTACCTCTAGAGTACTAGGATGAAGGGTATGAGCCCCTGTGGGGGTGGGGTGGTGGGTGTTTTTAATGGAAAGAACGTTATACTTGCAGGAAATGGAAGAATTTGTCCAGAGCTCGGGGGAACATGGTGTTGTGGTGTTTTCTCTGGGTTCAATGGTTAAAAACCTGACAGAAGAAAAGGCCAATCTCATTGCCTCGGCGCTTGCCCAGATTCCTCAGAAGGTTGGTGCATGCACTTGATCCTGGGGAGCGGAGCAGCTCAGGACTGACTGGAGAGCACAGCTGACAGGGTCCTTTGAAGATGGAAGCTGAGTCTTGTCACTCAAGGACCACAGCTGACACTAGCTTTCTGTAAATATTGATTGAACATATGAGTGGTATTTGTAGATACATTTGATCATTTGCCTACTGACTTAGCACGACTATGGGAAAACATGCTTTTGTAGTTTTTCGCCTTCTTTTTTCCTTTTATTCCTCTCTCCTACTTTACATTCCACTGCAATTTCCCTTCCCTCCAATGTTCCCACTCCCACTCCAAAACTCTGCTCTTCCTCAGATCTATTCCTCCTCCATTTCTCTTCAAAATAAGAGCAGGTCTCCCAGGGACAGCAAGTGAACACAGTATAGTAAGTTACCATAACATTAGGTACAAAACCTCAATGAGGAAGATCCAAGACCACTTGAAATCCCACGGCCTGCACTGGATGCTGGCAAAAACTCCAATTTACGATTTAGCAAAGTGTCCCCCAAGATGGGAAAGGTTACACACACAGCAGATGGAAAACAGGCATAAAAAGGACTACAGGTTTTAGTAGGACTTTACCAAAGTGTAATTCATCTACAAGTAGACACCTTAAGTTACTAATTCTTCTTAAATCAAAGAGTCTGTACTTTCAAAGTACAGCCAAAGAATTTTAATTTCTAATTTGTAATAGAAAAGAATATTAATCTTTCAATTTGTACTTGGTAAATTTATACACTTAATAGATAGAATCCTATGTTTGCATTCTCTATATAGCTTTATATTTATATGCTAGACAAAGTATATAAAATTGTATGAAGCATGCTAACTATGCTTCTAAAAGCTTGTGTTTATGTCTACAGTCTAATTAGTCTTTTAGTTACATGAAATTTTCTCATTCTCTCTGCAGGAAGTACTATGTAACAAAATGTTAAATTTTTAGCCAAACAACTCAATCTAGTCTAGGAACAGAGAGAGGCAGAGAGAGGCAGAGAGAGAGAGAGAGAGAGAGAGAGAGAGAGAGAGAGAGAGAGAGAGAGAGAGAGAGAGAGAGAGAAAGACCAAAGAGGGACGAAGAGGAAAGGACAGAAGGAGAAACAAAAAGAGAAGGTGAGAGGCAGAGTCAAGTAAGGAAGGGGATGAGAAGAGGAAAAGAAAGTCACCAAATAGATAGTAGAGAAGTTTACCAAAACACTAAACCTAGTTATACTTTTGGAAAAAAAATCACATTTTGAACATGAAGATTAGGATCAATAGATCACGTGAAATAGATGTGTGTAGCATTCACATTCATAGTAGTTTTGAATCCAATATTCTGATTTAATAAAGTAGTTCTTCACTTAAATTCTTGTTCCATATTAGACTATTCATAGAAGCTGTTATGAACAGGTCTACTCCATCTCTTAATTTTTACAAGCTGCCAGAAATATACTCCCTTCTCAAGGATCACCTAATAAATAGGCTACCTTTGTCCTAAATAACATCATGGCCATATCATATCCTCATTGTGTGTTTTCAGCCTGCAAAATCACAGCATTGTCTTCAACAGGTTTTGTGGAGATACTCGGGCAAGAAACCAGCCACATTAGGATCCAATACACGGCTTTTTAGTTGGATTCCCCAGAATGATCTCCTCGGTAAGACCTTGGGGTGATAAGTTATGCAGTCAGAAAACCATCAAATCAGTTGATAACATTGAATAATTTAAATTTTCACATCGCACTTCCACTTTAGAGACAAGCATAATTAAATAATTAGTCATGAAGTTAGGGGTTGTTTTTGTTTTTGTTCTGCCTTGGGTCACAAAAGAGCATCCTCAGTTAAGATTCTCATCAGTCTTCAGGACTCCATTAGATTTCATGACTCCAGTGATACCTTCTCATTCAGCAAAGAAGGGGTTAATTTTAGGGAGGAAAGGTCTCAAGTGCCCAGTCTTTGCAGGTTGTGTTTCCTTCTTCAGTGACTCACACTATGCACTTTTGTGCCAGTTTGATGGCTTGAAATCCATAGCCACCTGTCACTCTGTCCCTCAAACAGGACATCCCAAAACCAGAGCTTTCATCACTCACGGCGGAACAAATGGAATCTACGAGGCCATTTACCACGGGATCCCTATGGTGGGAGTCCCCATATTCGCTGATCAGCCGGACAACATCGCTCACATGCAGGCCAAAGGAGCAGCCCTGAAAGTAAATTTCAACACGCTGACAAGTGCGGATTTACTCAAGGCCTTGAGAGCCGTCATTAATGAGCCTTCGTAAGTATGACAGTTTGTTGAGACCTGCCAGCCGCTGGTGAGCCCTGCCATCATTCTGTAAAATTTCCTATGTTTCATATCGTATATTGTCTTATTTTCCAACAGGATAACATAAAACAAACACAAAAGAAAAAGAAAATGCTTTTCTTATTTCTTATCTACTAAAGTTAGCTCCTGAGACTGGGGAAATTATTTGCTTTGAAGATTGTACCAGTCAATACATTTGCAAAATATATTATGAATATACAAATTCACTTGTAGTTTTCATTTAAGAAATAAATATAAAAGCACTTAGATATAATCATTAAATATAAGATAGAACTAATAATATTCTCAATATTATTTTTTTCAAAAATAAGAATATATAGTGTTATTGAACATTACAATTATGTAATAATTATTTCTGAGTAAGTATGTCATAATATTTAGGCTATTCAAGAAATAAATTTCAGGATATAACCTTAGGGTTAAGAAGGGCAGTGTGATCAGGATCTATCCCTGGTACATGAGCTGGCTTTTTGGATCTCATTACCTATGGTTGGACACCTTGCTCACCTCTGATAAAGTGCCTCAACTGAATGTGCCAGGCTTAGTTGTCCCTCCATGGGAGAACTTATCCTGTTGGATGAGGGGATGAAGGGTGGGGGGAAAGGTGGGGGGGTGGGAGGAGAGATGAGAGGGGGATCTGTGATTGGTATGTAAAATGAATTTAAAAAACTTAAAAAAAAAGAATGTCAATATTCCTCAGGACAAGCTACTATTTTGTGTGACTGTTAACATAGATGTGTGATACATTAGACTCTTAGTTTTTAGTTGGTGATAATTTAATTCATTTTTATTAACTACCAGAGTGGGTACATTTTATGATTTTTTAAACACTAATACACAGAATATTCATTACATTTTAGTATTAATTTTAAAACAATTGATGCAAAAAAGAATCATAAATACTCTCAGAAAGCTCATATATGTGTATATATTTAGAAAGCTCACATATATACATATATATAATATGTACCTTTAGAAAAATCATATATATATTGTATATACATATACATTAAAATGGTATTTAACTTAAAATAATTATACTTATAGAAAGCTCATATATAGAGTATATAAATACTTTTAGAAATCTCATATATGTACATACATATGTATATATGTGTGTGTATTTATATATATGCTAAAATGATATTTAACTTAAAATAACTTCATATTAACACTAACCCAAATACTATTTCTAAGATTGCCTGGGAACACAGGCAAGAGTATTTTTATTCCATTATCTGATTATATAAAACAATTAAGAATTTCAACAGGGATTGGGGTAGGGTGCTCCGTGTAAGCTCTTGCTGAGAAGTGGGAGGACTGAGTTCAGATCCCCAGTGTTCTAGCTTTTGTCTGTAATCCCCGGGCTTCTAGAGCAAAATGAGAAGTAGAGACAGGAGAATCTCCAACAGCAGACCAGCTGGGCTGGTGTGCACAGTAGTGCACAACAGACCTTGTCTTAGACAAGGTAGAATTTGAAGACTAACACCTAGTGATTGTCCTCTGACCTCTACGTGTGCATGTGCCACCCACTCATGTTCACTTCCACACGCAAAAATTTAAAAAAGAGAAAAAGAGGGTACACTTTACTGTACATATAAATGGTAGTTAAAGGTAGTTAATGGTAGTTTTATGTTAGTTATTCAGGATATTTTAACAGTTTTGTGCATAAACATTTAGTGACTAAAACGTGAATTAAATTAATGAACGAGGTCCTTTATTTTCCTTCCCTGCTTATAAAAATGGGATTTAAAAAAAAATTAGTCACAATATTTTCTACCAAATATATGTAAATTTGAAATTTAACTTCTAAGCAGAAAATCTTGTTGGAAAAACAAATTTGCAAATATTAGTATTTTATCACCAATCTAGTTAGCCTAAAATTCAGCTGCATGACCCTGTGAAACTATATTTTGACTTTATTTGTGGTTCGGTGAAATAAAAAACACAAGGCTTTTTTTGTTTTGTTTGTTCTGTTTTCTTTTTCACAATGAGCAAATTAGAACGCATACAAGTAGTCCCCTGCTGTGGCTAGTGCACCCACTGCATTCCATGAGCCTGGTGATCACATGACCACTCCCTCAACTCTAGTGAAGTGCAGCAGCCCTGAAGCAACTATCCACAAACCACATTGCCACCAATGAAATGAAACCAAATAGAACCAACATGAGACAGAATAATTCTGACTCAGTATTGGGAAAACTTTTAAATAGATTCCTGCAATGGGTTGTTTCAGAAATGATTAAGACTAAACTCTTAAATATTTTCGTGTCAGCCGGGCGGTGGTGGCGCACGCCTTTAATCCCAGCACTCGGGAGGCAGAGCCAGGCGGATCTCTGTGAGTTCGAGGCCAGCCTGGGCTACCAAGTGAGTCCCAGGAAAGGCGCAAAGCTACACAGAGAAACCCTGTCTCGAAAAACAAACAAACAAACAAACAAAATTTCGTGCCAAATAGACTGAGGTATCTGATTTTAGGAAGCTATTTTTATTTCCTATACAACATCCAAGTCCTTGTACTTGTATATGTCATTCTTAAATGACAGTGTTTTTTGTATCCAGTCACACATTGCTGAGAGAGAGACGTTGTCTTTTGGATCAGAGGTATGTAAATGTGCATAAGGGAGTGAAAGATCTCAGAATTCTAAAATTATTGTCTGCCTGTTCGCCAACCTAGATTCTATTGGCCACACATACATGTGGATGCCCCCTGTCTTTATCTGGAAATAGTCTTAGACACTATAGTTCCTATGACATCACAATTCTTTCAGAAAGATAAGACTAAAGATTTAATACTGGATCCTACAATTTTTCTAAGTCTATATCTGACCACATCATCTTAAGAACAGATTGCTTACACAACTTTTTCATTAAACTTCTGACAACCTCTGAAATCAACGAAGTTCAAGAAAGTATTAAGCATTTCCTCAACTTACATATGACTGATGACTTGCATAATGTATAGGATGTTTCATAAGCAATCAATAAAACAGTTTGTGTGTGTTTAACTTTTAGTTACAAAGAAAATGCTATGAGGCTATCAAGAATTCACCATGAACAGCCAGTGAAGCCCCTGGACAGAGCCGTCTTCTGGATTGAGTTTGTCATGCGCCACAAAGGAGCCAAGCACCTTCGTGTGGCAGCACATGACCTCAGTTGGTTTCAGTATCACTCTCTGGATGTGATTGGGTTCCTGCTGGTCTGTGTTGCAACTCTGGCATTTATCATCACTAAATGTTGCTTGTTTACTTGTCGAAAACTTTGTATGTCAGAAAAGAAGAAAAGAGGGAACAGAAAAAAAAAGAACTAGGTCTTTCTAGGTTTGAGGATGTTCTGAGTAACAGTTGTATTAGTTCTAGCCACAAGGAGCTTGCATTCATCTGCTTTTATACTATTTTCTAATATCCTGTTCTTCTTTTTCTGATGAAACATCATGATAAATGTTTAGGTTTATTTCATCTGTTCACCCTTTTCTGTTATGATCTTGTAGGCGGTCTTATCATCTGCTTACTGTCCGCAGATATGGAAATTGTTAATTCCAAACATGTTCTATAGATATGAAGTGATGACTAGCAGTATGTAATTGATGTATGTAAGGATCAATGTCACAAGCCTATCATATTATGTAAGAATGACCACAGGAATTTAGTGTGTTATGAGAAGATACTTTTCTAATAAAAATAAACTTAGAATAAAAATTAAAATAGAAATATTTTCTATTTCACCAGTGTTGCAGTTAGAGCACAAATTCTTTTTACATTTTTTTGAAAATCTATTTTTTATTTAAAAGAATTTTTCATGCAACATATTTTGATTACATTTTCCCTTCCTCAATTCCTCCCAGTTCCTCAAAATCTCACACCTCAACCAAATTCATTTTTTCTCTCTCAAAAATAAAAAAAGGAAAAAGAACAAAAATTAAAATCAAAAGATATGAATGAAAGAAGAAAGGAAGAAGGAAAGAAAGAAAATCAATGAAGCAAAATTCAAAAAGCACAAGAAAAAAAAACCAAAATGCGGACTCCTATTGGCTGACTACTCCTGTGTATGGGAGCTGACTGTAGTTGATACACCCAGTGAAACTGTTGAAGAACTTACTTTTCCTCTACCAGTAGATATCAATCACAATAGCTTCTTGTGTAGGGGTGGGATTTGTTTCCATTTCCACTTGGTTCCTGGAATTTCTCTGGTCTGAACCTGAGCAAGTCTCATGCATGCTGTCACATTCTCTGTGAGTTCACTTAGTCCTGTTGTGTATGCAAAACAGTCTCTTTGGCGTCACTTTGGCTCTTATAGTCTTTCCTCCTCCTCTTCCTTATTGATCCCTGAACCTTACGGGGAGGAGTTTGATAAAGACATCACCTTTTTGGACTGAGTGCTCCAAAGTCTCTCACTCTTTGCACAGTGTCCAATTGTGAGTCTCTGTGTTACTTACCATCTACTGCTAGAATAAGCTTTTCTGATATAAGTTGAGCGAGGCATTAATCTACAGGTATAGCTCTAAATCATTAGGAGTCATTTTGTTGCTACATTCCTTTAGTAGAATAAAAGTAGTAAGTTTTCTACTGGTCCCATGACCTATCTACTTTCATATTCTTGGTCACTTTATTAGTGCCAGGTATTGGATCCATCTCATGGAGTAGGCTTTATATCCATTTAAAGAGTGGTTGGTTAGTCCCATAACATTTGTGCCACTATTGAACCAATCTATCTTATAGACAGGTCTCTGTTATAGACCACAGGGTTTGTAACTGGGTGAAACTGATGACCACTTTTCTTCTTGAGAGGCATGCTCCATAAGTTGTTCAGGTAAGATTCCATGATGCCTGGGGCACAACGTGCTTTCCAGCTCCTGAGAGATCAATGTACTCCTTCAGGCAGTGAAGTGTTCAGGCCACTTTGTGTTTCTCTGTATGTTCCTTTAGTAGTAAATGAAGACTTGACAGGACAATTGGTCTTAGACATTAATCTTATATACCCTCTATGGCTTGTAAAAACTTCAATGTATCCTGGCAACCACAATTGTACTGATCCTGGCAATTACCAATATATTATGTTCCTATTAAAAGTGTAAAAAGTCTGATTTCTCTCAATAAAGTATCACAGTCTTGGTTGTGCTGTGGCCCTTCCAACCAGTCTGATTTAATTCCTTGAGGTCATACCAGGTGACCATGGCTTAGTTAAATAAGCACAGATGCTTACACACTGCAAATCAATTGCTTTCTGGCTAAGAGTTGCAGATCTTGCATTCTGCAGGTTTCCTCTGTGCTTCTGTTCTTTTTGTAGTACAAAACTTTTTATTTTTTGGAGGAGGTTTTAAATTATACACTCTTGCTCTCTCTGCTATTTGTCAGATTCCTACTCATAAATATACCTTCCAGGTGTGCTGGCTAGTTTTATGTAAAATTGACACAAGCTAGAGTCATCTTAGAGGAGGAAACCTCACTTAAGAAAATGCTTCCATAAAATTGACCTGTAGACAAGTCTGTAGGTCATTTTCTTAATTAGTGATTGATGGAGAGGGCCCATTCCATTGTAGGTGGAGCAATCCCTGTGCTGGTGGTCTTGGGTTCTATGGAAAGCAGCCGCTGAGCAAACCATGGGGAGAAAGCCAGTAAGCAGCACCTGTCCATGGCCTCTGAGTCAGCTCCTACCTCCCTCCAGGTTCCTTCCCTGTTTGAATTCGTGTCCTGACTTCTTTTGATGATGAACAGTGATATGGAAGTGCAAGACAAATAATCCCTTTCTCCCCAACTTTCTTTTTGGTCATGGTGTTTAAAAGCAGCAATAGAAAACCTAACTAAGAAAGCAGATCAATGCCTTGAAATACTTCCCCCATAAGTTCTTGTAGTTACACAGGTTGAGGTGTCACACTTAGTTTTTCATCACTTTGGAGTGTTTTATTTGGAGTATTTTATTTGAACAAATACAGACCTTTAAATTTCAATATGCTGATAGCCAATTTCCAAACTTTATTTACTAACCAAATTCATTGTTTGAGGATATGAGTAGAATCTGTTAAAACACAAGTTCCTATTGAGACAATACCTGTATTGTCTGACATATAGATAAATAATAGTATTGCTAATTAATCATTACAAGCTAAATATGAGGTGTCTATACCAGGTTCATGTGGAATAACTTGTCCCCAGATGGCGATGCTCTTTGGAGGGATTCTGGAAACTTTAGGCTGGGTAAATCCCAGCTGAAGGGAATGAGTAAATGATACTGGTCTTTAGGGTTATTTATTATATCTTCCATATTGACACCCTACTCTTTTTTTTTTGTATACCATGAGGTATGTTGTCTCAAATGCATGATTCCGAAACCATTGTGTTTTGCCTCCCCAGAGGCACAAATTAAGTAGAGGTGAGGATTATGGTTTGAAACATGGAGCTAAAAATACCTGACTTTAAAAATGTTTATGTAACCTAGTCTGTCAAAATGATATAATGTTACTAATTAAAGATTGTAGCTTTGTTTCATTACCTGCAATCTATATAGTACTATATAAGAATAATTTAAATGTCTCTCTTCCCAGTTGGACGCCCTTTATTACTTTCAGTACCTTATTGTTCAGCACTTGACTTTGTCCATTTTATATGGAATAAGAGTAGTGTACAGGGAGATCCTTGCCTTATTCATGCTCTTCGAGGAAACATGTTTAGCTTTATTCACTCAGTATGATGTAGAATGCACATTTGTCATATATAGTCTCAAATACATGAATGTGTACTTCTTCTATATCTGCTTTTCTGAAATTTTTTACATGGAGTTTATGAAAATGTCAATGAATTATTTTTTATATGACCATAGGTCTTTACTCTTCATTCTGTTGCTGAAATGAACTAAATTTATTGATCTGCATACATTTATCCAACTTTGCCTCCTTGACATATACCCCAATTTGGTGATAATATGAAAATATAAATTTATTATGCATTTTAAATTACTATACACTTAATTATAATAAAAAAATTTAAAGAGTTTAATATAATTCCACAAATGTTATTACACTGTAGTGTAATAACAGTGATTGTAAATAAACTTTTAAAAATAAAAATTAGCAAGGCTGGACCTGAAAACAATATTAAAATTAACTACAATATTATTGTGAAGCCAAGTGGTCATCCATAAATACAAGCACACATGAGCAAAATGAAATGAACTCAGCAGGTTGTATTTACATATACATATGTGTACATATATAAATAAATACATATTTAACAATATTTAAAGAATAAGAGGTCATAAATTTTAGAAAGAGTTGGAAGGTTATAGGAGGAACAGGATGGGAAGCAGGCTAGATGAAAATGATGTACACACAGCATTTATCAGTAAAATTTTCAAAAGGGTACTTTTAGTTTAAAAAGCCTAGGGCATTAGAAAAACCACAACCAATCAAAATGCAGAGTTATGGAGCCCAGTTCCAATGGGTATATCTACAAAACAACTAACTCCTTACCTAAGACTCAGAGAACATTGCTGAACAATGGGTGGAGCCAGAGGAAAAGGGAGTTTGCTTTGACTGTGTTTCCTAGTCAAGTTAGAAGCTATACCCTTGTGTGGAGGTGGTGGTACATACCTTTAATCCCAGCACTCAGGAGGCATAGGCAGGCAGATCTCTGTGAGTTAGAGGCTAGCCTGGGCTACAGAGTGAGTTCTAGGACAGCCAGGGCTACTAAGAGAAACCCTGTCTTAAGGAACCAAAAAGAAGAAGAGGAGGAGGAGGAGATAGAAAAGCAAGGAATATTTATAAATTCTTTTCTAAATTTTTAAAGGCTAGTATTATCCTGATACCAAAACAAGACAAAAATCCATCAAAAAAAGGAAATTATAGGCTGATCTATCTGATGAATGTGGGAGCAAAATTTTTCAATAAAATACTTACAAAATGATTTTAAAAGAAAACAACCCCACACCACAACACCATACAAGGACAGAAACCATGGGATCGTATCATTAGATGTAGAAAGACACATTGATTTGATATCTCTTCAGGATAAAAGTCCTAGAAAATCTAGAACTACAAAGAATATATCTAAATATAATAAAGGCATTGCAAAATATGAAGTTAATAAAGTACCATCCAGTCATGTAGTCACAGAGTTTAGGTATAAGTAAGAGACTAAGTGATAGGAATAGATCTCCTTAAAGGGAGGAAATAGAATAAATAGTATGGATGTATAGGGGGATAAGTGACTGGAACAGGAGAATCAAATGGTCAGATGGGAAGGGGAGGGGAGGGGGTGTGGGGCAGAAATACAGGAAGAGACAAAATTAAAGACCATTCGAGGGCCTGTTTGGAAATCTAATACAGTAGAAATTTCATAAAATATATACATATAAGAAGGTGATCTAAATGAAATCACCAAATAATGGGCGTTGTACTAAGAGAACATAGCAATGACTTCCAACAATATTCTACTATACTCATGGATCAATGTGTAAAATTCAACCATCATCAGAGAAGCCTCCTCTGGCAGAAGATGGGAACATATACAGAGGCCCACAGTCAGACATTATGTAGAGAATGAAAGCCTTTGAAACACTCAGCCCTAAATGGAAATCTCCATCCAATCCCTCTTCTTAGGACTCAGGAACCCTTGTAGAAGAGGCGATGGGAAGAGTGTAAGAGCCTGTGGGGATGGAGGACACTAAGGAAACAAGCCTTCCCAAACACAGCAGGACTGAGGCGCATGTGACCTCACAGAGACTGTGGCAGGATGCCCATTCCCTGCCTGGGTTGCACAGATGAGGTCCTGGAGCTGAAAGGAGAGGTGCACACAAGCCCCCATCCCTAACCCAGAAGCTGTTGTCCATAGATAGCTACTTGCAAATGAAAATTTAGTTTTCTACAGGGGAGTCTCACTGGGGAAACAAACTCCTCTGAAGGGTAGGCTGCATGCCCAGCAGTAGATGGCCAACAGAAAACAAACTCAATGGCATCATTGAGGTTTCTTAGTCATATAATATTGTGTCAGAGCATTTTTACCTTACAGGTCCTTTGTGTATATATACTATGGCTTCCAGTTTTGTGTTTTTATATGACTCCTGCGGGTGAAAACATGTGTGTCTCTGAGTCTATATGCTTTTCTTGTGCTTTCTCTTCAGTCCTTTTCTTTCTGTTTAAATTCATTTGTCCTCCAATCGGTTGTGCTTTATCTTGTTTTATTTTTTATCCCTTAGATACCTGTGTTTTTTTTTTCCTAATGAGAAACCTTTTTTGTGTGTGTGTGGATTCAAATTGGGAAGAAATGTTTGGAGGAACTGGGAGGAATCAGGGGAGGACAGTGTGTAATTAAAATATATTGTATGAAAAACATCTACTTTCAATAAAACTAAAAAATAGATGCATCATCAAAAATGACATATTGTGGGGCTTTTATCCCCTATTACTAAAGTCGTATATTAACAAAATGTGACTTTTTCTTTATATTTGTCTTATTATTTCCAAAATGATGATATTGAGAAATGAACTAGGTGATATGCTTTGTCATATCCCAGTGTTGTGATTTGTATGTAAGGCTGGGTCAATTGTTTATAACAATCTTATACATAGGATAGTTTTGTGGCTAATTTTAATGATTAACTTGATTTGATTAAGAAAAATGCCTAAAGCATTATTGATATAAATATTTGGATACAGCTGTGATGATATTTTCAGGATGGTTAACTTCTATTTCCCCAAGATGGGGAGAAAATACTTGCTTAATGTTTCATCACAGTGAACTCATCATATTGGACCATACGCTCTCAAAGCATGAACCAGCATATAATTCCTTCCTCCTATAATTTGTTTCTCCTTAGGCACTTAGTCACAATGATAAAAAAGTAATCAGCAGATTAATTTTATAATACAAGGCTTCTTCTAAATGATTAATCCTAGGATGTTTAGATAACTATGTGGGTGTAATTACAGGAGTGTTATTGCAATACATTTATAACACCTTCAGTTATAATATATGATGATACTTATGGATGATTCAGTGGCCTTGACTGGTATGATTCCAATACCAGCTGAAGTACAGCTCTTTTATTAGGTTGGGGTAACTATTAGCTTTCTGGATGTCATTCTGTAACTTGAGTATGAGGAATGATCTGTTCATACAGTTTGTGTGGGATGCTGTCACCACATTGGACAGGTTCTCTTGATTATTACAGAGCCTTTGAGGGTTAAGAGTCAGGTGAACCACTAGAACACTTGTTGGGATTATAGATGGATAAGTGGACCACCTGGCCAATTTGTAGGAGACCTAGTTTTGTAGTTAGGATACAAATGGAATTATTTACCTGATTTGAGCATATTTTTAATATTTTATGTTAAATATATAGGAGACATTAAATTTTTCTCGAGTAACACTTGTCTTGCCACTACAGGTGACTCACAGAATGACTACAAAGAAACTGTACATTTTATATCACCATGTAATAATTCCTACTAACAATCTGTGAAAACAAAATTTTGGCATTGGAGATAATACTCACTCTAATTATGTTTCACAAGATTTGATTCCATGTCAGATTCTATGTTTAAAATGTCTGTCTTTCCCCAAGATGCATACTTGTCCTTCACTTATCAAATGCTCACACTATTGTTTTCCCATTCCAAAAATGTCTGGAAGTTCAGAAATTACATAATAAGTGGATTTAATGTGGGATGACTCAGCCCTAACAGGCCTGAGGGCCAGCCGGCCCAAACTAGTAATGAGAGCATGGACATAAGATATTTCCTAAGAGCCAACCTGGGTCTGCCTAAGCAGCTGAGCCATGATTTGAGATGGCCTGAACCAATGAGAGGCAGCCATGTCACACCAGCAGATGCATATTCATCAGCCCTTCCCCCGGCAGAGTGGAGGGTATTTGAGGCTTGCCTCTTCCTGAGTAAACTGAGCTTGTTGTTTTCAATAATCTTCCCACAGTTTATGTCCTTGACTCTGTGCCTACTCACCCCCTCCTCCAAAGGGAATTTCACACCAGCCACAAACTATTTTTATTTTTAATTTCTTTATTTTTTTATGAAACTACACAGTGATTTCCATAGTGGCTAAACCAATTGACATTCTCATCAATAAAGAATACATGGCCCCTGTCCTCTACATCTATGTCAGGGTTTACTATTATTTGTTTTTGTTTTCTTTTATTTAAAAAAATTTTATTCATTTTATATACTAACCACAGATCCCACTCTCATCCCTCCTCCTGCTCCCCTCAAACCTCCCCCCCTACCCACCTGTCCATCCCCTCCTCTAAATGTGGAAGGCCTCCCATGAGGAGTCAGTAAAGCCTGGTACATTCAGTTGAGGCAGGACCAAGCCTCTCCTCATTGCATCAAGGCTGAGCAAGGCATCCCACAATAGGTAATGGACTCCAAAAAGCCAACTCATGCACCAGGGATAGATCCTGATTCCACTACCAGGGGCCCCTCAAACAGATCAAGCTACACAACTGTCTCCCTTATGCAGAGGGCCTAGTCTGGTCCCATGAAGGTTCCACAGCTGTGGGTCTAAAGTTCCTATGAGCTTAGTTCTCTTGTCTCTGTAGATTTCCCCATCATATCTTGACCCCTCTTCCTTCTCTTCAACTGGACTCCTGGAACTCGGCCTGGTGCTTGGCTGTGGATCCCTGAATCTGCTTCCATCAGTAACTGGATGAAGGCTCCATGATGATAGTTAGGGTATTCACCAATCAGATTACCAGGGTAGGCTAGTTCAGTCACCCTCTCCACTATTGCTATTAGTCAAATCTAGGGTCTTCCTTGTGGGTTCCTGGGAATTTCCCTAGCACCAGGTTTCTCCCTAACCCCATAATGCATCCCTCTATCAAACATATCTCTTTCATTGCTCTCCCACTATGTCCCTCACCCAGCTCAACAATCCCATTCCTTCATGTTCTCATTCCCCATCCCCTCCCCTTCATTGCTTCCCCTCAGCCCCAGTTTACTCATGGAGATCTCATCTATTTCCCCTTCGCAAGGCAATGCATGTGTCCCTCTTAGGGTCTTCCTTGTTAGCTAACTTCTTTGGAGATATGGGTTGTAGTCTGTCTATCCTTTGCTTTACATCTAATATCCACTTATAAGTGAGTACATACCATGTTTGTCTTTCTGAGTCTGGGTTACCTCACTCAGGATGATATTTTCTAGTTCCACCCAATAACTACCTGGCTAGCTTAGTCTGTAGAGCATGGGCCTCTTAATCCCAGGGTCATGGGTTCAAGCACCACATTCAGTAGCTTTAGTTTTCAGTTTTCCAGGTCAGCATTATTTGTTTTTGTTTTTGTTTTTTAATCTTAGCCCTTCTTAATTGGATAACATTAAAACCCAAAGTAGTTTTAATTCACGTTTTCATGATGGCTAAAAATGCTGAAAAATTTAAAAAATGTATCTCTGCCTTGAGTTCTTTGTATAGGATTGAAGCCTGTGAGTGTTCCACCTTTCAAATTAGTATATCTGTTCTCTTCCTTGTTCATCTGGTGCTTAGAGTCTTGTTGGTGATACCTCATGTGTATAGCTTCTAAATTCCTAGGAGACATAATTTTACAGCAAACTCTTCCTTACTCTGGCTTTTCCAATATATTTTGTTTCCTTTTCAGCAATGACCCATGATCCTTAGGTGAGAGAGTTACATTGTAGATGAATACATTGGGACTAGGCTCCCCAACTCTGCATTTCAATTGGTTGTGGTTTTTCGTAATGGTTTCTGTCTGATGAAAAGAGAAGTTTCTTTAGTGAAGAATGAAGACTGCACTTAACTTACCTCTTTTTATAAGGACAAATATTGAGAATGTAGTTCAAGATTATGCTGCTTTTGTAAATGGACATTTGAAGGTTTTTCTCCTTGGACGACTTCACAAGCTCTGGGTTGTTGGCTGGGCTTCCAGTACCTGACATAATATCCCTCCTTATTGAGTAAGCTTAAGTCTAGAGAGCTGTTGGTCACTGCCAAGATATACATGCCACTAATATATCCTTAGCGTTATCTTGCCAGGCTGGCTACTGTTAGGGTTCATAGGCATCATATCTGGGTAGGATCAGTGCTCACAGAGGAGACTTTCAAATCAGTTCCAGCTCAGGGGTCTCTGAGCCCTGCGTCTGAAGTGCAATGTCTTCAGCACCAGGCACTTACCTTCCACCTCCAGGAAGAAACCAAGGGCAATAACAATAGCCTGTAATGTTTAGAGAGTATCTTGTGCAACTCTGGTTAATGACTCACAAGGGCTTTTCATGCCTGTTGATGGAGTTTTTGTTAGACAGCCCTGGTTCTTGCAGAAAGCATTGTAAGCCCAGCAGGTAAATTTTTAGTATAGGTGTGTGTGTGTATGTGTGTGTGTGTGTGTGTGTGTGTGTGTAAATGCATATGTGTGTTTGTGTTGGAGGGCATGTATGTATTTGTATGTTTGCATATTTGTGTGTGTATGTGTGTATATGTGTATATATATGTGTATGCATGTGTTTATGTGAGTATGTCTATGTGTGCTTTGTGTGTATGTGACAATGTGAGTATGTGAGTGTATGTGTGTGTGTGTGTGTATTACAAGATTTCTTAAAGTAGGTAGTTACTAACATCCCTTGTGACTTTCTCTGACATCCTCATTGTCATTTTTATCTTCCTTTCTCTTCTGTATTTATCCACCTCAATAATTAGAGCTCTTATTCTCCCATTCCCCCATCAGATCACTTGTACCTTGTTCTTCATCTCTCTCTCACTCGCTCCTCTCCCTATATCAGCTCTTTTTTCTAACACAACTTATTACCACCTTCCTAGAGATGGGCCAAACTCCTGTGTGCTGGGCCTGGCCATATAAATCAATCAATCATCAATTAATTAAGGAAATGCACTGCAGATGTACAGGCAATCTGGATCGAGGCATTTTTCCAGTTGATGTTCCTCTTCCCAAATCACTTCAGCTTGTGTCAAGTTGACAAAAACAAACAAAAAACAGAACAGCCGTAGCTAGTCACAATTTTCTCATTTCTGTAACTTTTCTCTTTCACTCAAATGACGATGTTCTTTGTTGTACAGATTCTATTTTTAGTTTCATGAGACCCCCTTTATTAATCGTAGATCTTAATGCGTGTGCTACCAAAGTCCTGTTCATAAAGTCCTTTCCTGTGCCCGTGTTTTCAAGTTTATTCATGACTTTCTCCTCTGTCAAATTTAGATTATCAAGTCTTACATTGAGGTCCTTGATCCATTTGGAGTTGAGTTTTGTGAAGGGTGAGAGATAAGGATCAAGTTTGATTATTCTACATGTAGCTGTTCAGCTTGACCAGCACCATTACTTAAAGATACTATCTTTTTTTTTTTTTTTTTTTTTTTTTTTGGTTTTTTTGAGACAGGGTTTCTCTGTGTAGCTTTGCGCCTCTCCTGGAACTCACTTGATACTATCTTTTATCAATGTATATTGGTGGCCTCTGTGTCAAAAATCAGTGGCCTCTTTGTCAAATATCAGGTGACTATAAGAATGTATGCATGTCTTCTCTATTCTGTTGATCAATTGGTATGTTTTTATGCCAGTAAAATGCTGGTTTTATTATAATAGCTCTATAGTATAACTTGAAATCTGGGATGGTGATATCTCTATAAGTTTTTTTTTTTTCAGGATCATTCTGGTTGTGCTGGGTCATTTATGTTTGCATATAAAACGAGATTATTTTTCAATTTGTATATGGAAATCAGTGTGAATAATCCTCAAAAACCTAAAAATAGATTATAGCACTCTTAGGCATAAATCCTCTGTATCATATTATAATCATATTTAGACATCAACATTTAATGTTAATTTCACAACAGCATTTCCTTGCACTCTCACCAACAGTAGAGGAGTGTTCCCCTTGCTCCACATCCTCTCCAACATAAGCTGTCTTCAGTGTTTTTGATCATAGCCATTCTGACCGGTGTAAGTTGGTATCTCAGAGTCATTTTGATTGCATTTCCCTGATGACTAAGGATGTTGAGCAATTCCTTAAATGTCTTTTGGCCATTTGAGATTCTTCTGTTGAGAATTCTCTTTTTAGCTCTGTAGCCCATATTTTAATTGGACTGTTTTGTATTTTGATGTCTAGTTTCTTGAACTCTTTATATATTTTGGAGATCAGCCCTCTGTCAGATGTGGGGTTGGTGAAGATCTTTTCCCATTTTGTAGGCTGTCTTTTTGTCTTATTGTCTGTATTCTTTGCCCTACAAAAGCTTCTCAGTTTCAGGTGGTCCCATTTATTAATTGTTCTCAGTGTCTGTGCTACTGGTGTTATATTTAGGAAGTGGTATCTTGTGCCAATTCATTCAAGACTACTTCTTACTTTCTCTTTTATCAAGTTCATATACCTGGATTTATGTTAAGGTCTTTGATCCATTTGGACTTGAGTTTTGTGCATGGCAATAGATATGGATCTATTTGCAGTCTTCTACATTTTGACATCCAGTTATGCCAGCACCATTTGTTGAAGATGCTTTCTTTTTTCCATTGTACAGTTTTGGCTTCTTTGTAAAAAATCAGGTGTTCATAGGTGTGTAGATTAATGTCAGGGTCTTCAATTCTATTCCATTAATCCACATGTTGGTTTTTATGCCAGTACCAAGCTGTTTTTATTACTATAGCTCTATAGTAGTGCCTGAGGTCAGGGATGGTGATGCCTTCAGAGGTTGCTTTATTGTACAGGATTGTTTTAGCTATCCTGTGTTTTTTGTTTTTCCATACAATGTTGAGTATTTCTCTTCCCAGGTCTGTGAAAAATTGTGTTGGGATTTTGATGGGGATTGTATTGAATATGTAGATTGCTTTTGGTAAGATTGCCACTTTTACTACATTAATTCTACCTATCCATGATCATGGGAGATCTTTCCATTTTCTGATATCTTTTTTCACTTTTTTTTTCATAGAGTTAAATTTCTTGTCATACAGGTATTTCATTTACTTGGTTAGAGTTACCTCAAGGTATTTTATATTATTTGTAGTTATTGTAAAGGGTGATGTTTCTCTGATTTCTTTCTCAGTCTGTTTATCCTTTGTATATATAAAAATCTCTTCAGTTGAATTTATTGTTGTTATTTTGTGATGAAACACATTCTTCACAAGAAATGGAAGATTTAATCCAGAGCTCTGAGGACTATGATGTGAATGAAGGTATTTTCTTTGGTGTCAATAAGAGAAACTTGACAGAAGAAAAGATCGAGGAAATTGTATAAGCCTTTGCCCAGATTCCACAAAAGATAGAGATAAAGGACTCCAATATATATCTAGTCTGTTAAAATCTGGGAAAGTCTAACTACAGATATTTAGTATGTGATGTATTAAAATTATGATAGTTCTGAGTTAAGCTGTTTCAAAGAGTTATACATGGTAAATTATCCAATAACAGATTGGGTTTTTATTGATAGTAGTATTGGTAAAAATATCATGAATACGGAGAGGAGTGGTTAATGGACACAGTGCGGAATTCTGGCATTCTGATGGTATTGCTAACAAGAGTACAGAAAAATAAACAATTCTGCCCAGTCACTTGCTGCTTTCTCTTGAGGTTGAAGTACTAAACATATATTAAAGACAATTCAGAGATGAGTTAGATTTTATGTAATTATTGTACATGCACAATAATATTACTTATATCCTGAAAAAAGTTTGAAATGAATGAAGCAATATAGGAATTCTTGTAGGCCTTCCCTAATTATGCTAAATTTTGGAGTAAATTTGTTTGTGTATCTGTTGGAGGACAATTCACACACACACACACACACACACACACACACACACACACACACACACACAGAGAGAGAGAGAGAGAGAGAGAGAGAGAGAGAGAGAGAGAGAGAGAGAAAGAATTTTTCCAAATCCCAAGGGAAGGATTTCAGCAATGATTATTGAGAAACAGATAAAAATGCATCCTTCCTTCAGAACTCTATTCTGGCAATATCTGAAATAGGAAGTTTGTAAAAGACTAAAGATGGGACTTGTCCATAGGTAACACTCAAAGACTAAGGTTTTGTCTGTAGAAAATTAGTTCTTCTAAGAATAGCATTATAAAATGGATCATATTAACTTCCTCTCACATTGGGCTTGTTCCTTTTGGATTCTGTCTAACTTCATCTTGGTCCTGAATGGAAGTAGTTTCACTCTGAGGGATCATGAGCAGCATCCTGAGCATCACATTTTATCATACAAGGGAACTACTACATGCACAGATGCCATCTAATGAAAACAACACATATTTTTTCATTTTGTTATACAGTTATATTTATGAATAGAAAGTAAATATATGCTTCTATCTCTAGCTGCTACTTACATAGAAATTTCTTTAATTATCTGGATTAATTCTCTCTAATTCAATAATTACACATTTCTATTCTGTGTATGGATAGACCAAATACTGTAAAGTAATTATTTCTGTGTTTCAGTATCAATTACATTATGCTAAAGGAAAAAGATTCACAATTTTATCAATAAATAATAACACACCTTCTGTGATTCACAAGTGTCCCCTGCACTATTAAGGAGCCTCAGGCCAGACTAAAAGCATCCACTATTTCTTTAAGAAATGTTTAACATACAAATGGCCTTTCTTTGACAGTAATTTCCTCTTCTTCATAATGTGTTCTGTCTGCATGTTCAACTGGCAATTAGGTTTTCATTTCTTAACTCTAAACTCTCATGCCATATCTGCTACGGAGCCTTCAAATGCTTTATGTGTAGGCCTAGTTGTTTGTTAGTATAAGATATATTGGCAGTTTAAATTCAGGTATGAAATTATACTAATCTTATATATATTAAAAGAACAACCTGCTACTTCTTGTGCCACCATTTAATTCTTTCTTATGTATTTATTGACATTCTTGTTGTCTAGGGGTCTGGATCAGGTTTCTTTTCTCTATCAGGTAACAATTACGAGGCAGGAAAGTACCTGAAGCAGTGTGAGAGAAAACTCCAGACTCATCAGCAGAATCAGGGGCTGAAAAATAATTGTATTAATTGAGAAAAGGATTGCAAAGAGAGACAGACAGAGACAGACAGACAGAAAGAGGTAGAGACAAAGGCCCTTTGTAGAACTCAAAAAATAAAAATCCATTCTTACCTAGAGGGCTTGGACTTTTAAATTTGTTTGGAAGCCTGGATTTTGATTCCTTCCCTAGTTTAGGATTGGTTAGTTCAATCAAAGATAGGGAAACCGATAGGCTAACAGCTTTGGGGAAACAAATCAAGTTAAGTCACTTGCATTTAACTGACCAGCCTGGACCAGTACATAGGTGACAGGGCCTGTTTGGTAGGTGGAAAAGCCTTTGCCTCTGGTCAGGAGGTGAAGAAGAAGCCAGAAGTTCAGCGCCTTTCTTATCTATCTGTGACCCCCCATTCCGTACCTGTCTACCTGTCAGAGATCTGACTCCTAGTCACTCTTTCTGATTCTAGTCTTGTAACTCATGATGGAGCCCATGGCATGTATGACTATGTAATCGACTTGATTGTTGAGTTCTTACCTGAATGAAAAGAGAAGTAATAATGAAGGCAAAAATAGGGGCAGGTTAAGTGAAAATATGGTGGAGTACCACAAAAAAACTTTGGTGCTTTGTTTACCAGGTTTTTGTTTTGGCTTGTTTTATTTCTTACAGCATGTCTGGCTATGTAGGAAAGCTAGACTAGTATTGACATTTCAATTCATTTCTCTCTGCTTCTTAAAAGGTGTCTATGACTGACTTTCTATGTTAAGCAGTAAGTCATAATCAATCTCTCACGCTTATTGTAAATAATACGGGCCATGCACATTGGTAGTTACAGTAATCAATCAATAGTAAGAGGTCAGTACAAATTCCTAGTCAATTCCAATTCCTTCTCATCTTTGGCCACATAAGCACCACACTGGAAACTTGACAGGGATCTGGCTCCTATCTCTGAATTATGACTTTGTACAATTAGCCAATTAATAATTGTTTACCAGCTAACTCAAGTTTTATAAGCCTCAAATGACAGACAGTTCATTTTCATCTTTGTTGTTTAGTTTGAGGAGTTTTTACAGGTTCAAACTGTAGCCTAGAAACAATTAGGCTTTTCTGTATTTTCTTCTTGTGTTTCTGTGCTTTGTGTTCTAGTTGAGGCCTACATACTAAGACCTCCATAATTAAGAGTAGATAAAACACTTTCCACTTTTCATGTAAGTCCTCTTCATTATCTATGAAAATGCTCATA
Organism: Peromyscus eremicus; assembly: GCF_949786415.1. Taxonomy (NCBI): domain Eukaryota; kingdom Metazoa; phylum Chordata; class Mammalia; order Rodentia; family Cricetidae; genus Peromyscus; species Peromyscus eremicus. Next base: position 78,500,717 of record NC_081426.1, on the reverse strand, counting down.
TTTTCTAATTCACACTGCATAACGACACGCATTTCATTTTCTTTATCTAGAAAGAGAATGCAATATGACTATAAGCCATTCACCTTATTCAGCCTATGAAGCTACTAGACAGAGCCATCTTCTGGACTGAGTTTATTATAAACTACAAAGGGGCCAAGCATGTGGGGCCACTTGCACACAGCCTCACCTGGTGCCAGTATCACTTTCTGGATGTGACTGGATTCCTACTCACCTGAGTGGCCGCCATAGCTTTCCTGGCCTTAACAAAATTTCTGTTTGTTTGTTTATCAAAATTTGGGAAAGACGGGAAAGAAAGAAAGAGAATGAGTAGATCTTGTGGCAATGCAATATTCTGGAAATATCTCTTACATTCTAAGAGACTGGAACTTTTGCTAGATAGATCTCACAGCCAGAGTTACTAATACACCTTGAGGTCACTTGACAATGTAACAATTATTTGCCTAAGATTTCACAAGTAATCAACTTTTATAATCCTAGCTAAGGCATAACTGTAATCTTAAATCATATATTCTTTCATTCCCCTAACCCAGACAATGTATGTGTGTCATTTACCGAAAGCAGCAAATATACAAGTTGAAAGCAACTTCCTAAAACCCACCATAAAGATTGAAAGCAACCATGTGTGGAGATTGGATGATAATGATGTTTGTAATACCATTTGTTGTCTGTGTCAGTTGAGATTAGTTGGAGCTAGTGGTTGGATCCTTTGTAAAACTCTGTAAAAGATTTCTGTGAAGTATCCCAGTCTTTCCCTGTGTGATGTTTTCTATGCTGTTCAATAAAGACACACAGAGGCAGACACAGCCTTCAGGTAGGCACAGATCCAGACTCATGCAAAAAGGGTTGAAGACATGGGGAGCATGAAAAAAAGTATTTAAATCTGGACTCAGTTTTGGTTAAATGACTCAATGGGGAAGCGCTTTTCTTTCTTTCCTTAATGTGATACCAAGAGATGCATTATTGATGACTCAGAGTGAACCACTAATATGAATAATCTACTTGTGAGCTCACTGAGACTGAGTATATGATCTAAGGGTGTTTGTGATAATACAGAGTATTTTATTTAACACAGCACTGTGTGTCAGTTGTGGTAAGATAATCCTCTGTGTTTTGGAAGACGTTGGAATATTTGATATACCTACATAGTTTCCTTCTACATAAACATTAAAAACTAGGCAATTCTAATACATTTTCCTTCAACAATTTAGTACTGACTTAAGGATGTTTTAATCCTAAAAATAATGATATTCACTGAATAATCAGCCTGTTTAAAGCACAAGAGAATGAAGTCTGAAGTTTTATAGAGCTTTTTCAGAAGCACTATCTTTTTACTAAAATTGACTACCAAAGTCAGTCAAAGAAAAAACAAAGGCATAACCTCTTTGCACATTGGCAATGTAGTTTTATTCAAACTATGAAAGTAGGAGAGAGAGATTTTAAGATAAACTAAACCCAACCCTGCAAGATACAGTGTCTGGGGTTTTAATAGAAATAGAAAGTAAGGGGAATCAAATGAGTAGAAATCAGGACAGAATGCTCAGCTACTGGTAAATGGAAAATTACTGGGAAAAGAAGTGAAGATTTACTGAATATGTTCTGACCAAAGGGGTAGATATAAAACTCTTAGAATAATTTTTACTAATAACAATGATAACTTGATTGGTGATATCGTTCTGTATGCTGTAAATGTGTTGCTCTGATTGGTTGATAAATAAAGCTGGCCAATGGTGAGGCAGAATAAGGTTAGGCAGGAGATTCTAACTAGAGAGAGAGGGGAAGAAGAAAGACAGAACAGAGCAGGCACTGCTAGCTACCACCATGAGAAACAAGATGTAAAGGTACTGGTAAGCCATGAGCCATGTGGCAAATTATAGATTTATAGAAATGGGTTAATTTAAGATATAGGAACTAGCTAGTGAGAAGCCTGAGCCATTAGGCCTTATCATTTGTAAATAATGTAAGCCTCTGTGTGTTTACTTGGGTCTGAGCAGTTGCAGACCGGACACAGGAATTTTATAAGTGCCTGTGGGACCTTGGTGCCAGGTGAGCACAGGAAAACTTCTGGCTATAAATGGTGCCCAAAGATTTGTGATTAGACAGAAAAGGGGAAATGCTATGGGATAATGCTCTTGTAAACTGATTTTAAAAAATGCTGATTGGCCAGTAGCCAGGCACGAAGCATAGGCGGGGTGAGCAACTAGGAGAATTCTGGGAAGAGGAAGGCCTAGTCAGGAGTCACCAGCCAGACACAGAGGAAGCAAGACGACAAGGCAGAACTGACAAAAGGTACCAAGCCACCTGGCTAAACATAAATAAGAATTATAGGTTAAGTTAAATGTAAGAGCTAGTCAGTAATAAGCCTGAGCTAATGGTCAAGCAGTTATAAATAATATTAAGCCTCTGTGTGATTATTTTATAAAGGCTGTGGGACTGTGGGTAAGAGATTTGTCTTGACTGTGGGCCAGGCAGGACACAGGAAAACTTCCAAATACAAAAACTCTCTTCAGGAATAGAAAGCTCTATTTGTGGTAATATTGTGTCCCCCAATATATTGTGTACCCTAATAAACTTATCTGGGGCCAGAGAACAGAACAGCCACTAGACAGACATAGAGGCCAGAAAATGGTGGCACACACACACACCTTTAATCTTAGCATTCAAGAGGCAGAGATCTGTTTGGATCTCTGAGTTCAAAGCCACACTGGAAACAGCCAGGCATGGTGACACACGCCTTTAATCCCAGGAAGTGATGGCAGGAAGCAAAAAGGTATATAAGGCATGAGGACCAGGAACTAGAGTCTTTCTAAGCTTTTAGGCTTTTAGCAGCAGTACAGCTGAGATCCATTCAGGTGAGCACTCAGAGGCTTTCAGTCTGAGGAAACAAGATCAGCTGAGAAGTTGGCAAGGTGAGGTTGGATGTGGCTTATTCTGTTTTTCTGTTTCTCTGTTTCTCTTTCAGCGTTCACCTCAATACCTGGCTCTGAGTTTGTTTTTATTAATAAGATCTTTTAAGATTCATGATACAGCTGTTTTTAGGTATGACACTATATTTTAAAAATATATTTGCAGTAAAAATTTGTAAAACTCATATATTTATAGTTTGTTCACGAATAAGAATACACTAATGTCCTTTAACTTTATTAATATATTTTAAAAGACAAAATGTTGTACACATATTTTATTTGAAGGCTATAGTAATACTTTCTCATTAGGACTGCCAGCCTGCAAATAATGGCACAGAGACTTATTATTAATTATGAAAGATTGGCCTTAACTTAAGCTTTTTTCCTAACTACCTATAACTAGTTATAAGAACTTAAAGTAACCTGTCTATGCTAATATGCACTTTATCACGTGGATTGGTTAATTCTGTTCTGTACCATATATCCAACTTTTTCAGAGTCTCCTGGTGAATCTGCCTTTCTTCTTCCCAGAATCCTCCCCTGTCCACAAGTCCTACCTATCTCTTCAGCCTAGCTATTGGCACTTTAGCTTTTTATTAATCACAACAATCCATCTTCATACAGTGTTCAAATATCCAACAACATTTCTCCCTTTTGGTCTAGATTAAAAGGCAAAATTTTAACTTTAATACAGCAAAACTATATAAAATAAGAACAATTATCAAGTAAGAATTACATCTATAATGTCCAGTGCATTTGTATTTGTAGAAATTATTTTATTATCTTCTGTCTTGATGAATCCAACATTTTATACCTAAACCACTTTCTATCACAATTTGTATTACCATCCTAAAAATATCCTTTTAGATAGACCTTTAAATATTTTTTAGATAAACAACTTAAGCTTTTATGTTTCTCACCCTTTATAAACTTTACATCTCTTACGTAAGTTTCTTTTCTGAATTTGGGAACAAGGAAAACTGTAACTATAACTATCTAGCCTCCAACTCCATCAAAGACTCAAGAAGGATAAAATACCACCTGAGTGAAAAGGAAATACAGAGCAGGCAACTTCCAAAACTATAGAAATGACAATGAAATATGACTATATGGACAGTCACCCAAGGGGAACTGAGGAGGAAAGTTTTGTGTCTCAGTTATCATGAATATTTACTTTTATCAACAAAAAGTAAAGTATATAATGGATTGAAGTGACAAGTGTCTAATAGATTTATAGATATATATGTATGTATATATACATATAAATTGTGTTCTGAAAATTTCCAATTCATTATCTTTTCTTATAGACAGAGAAATGGGAAATAGTCTTATTAATATTGTTAATTTAAAATTGTGAGCCATGATAATAGTGGCACATCATCACTAGAAAAGAAAGGAGAATAATTAATATCAAATTAACAAATTATTTAAAATTTGTTAGAGTGACAAGATGACTTTTGAAACAGTAAATACAGGCACGACATAAATTAGGAAAAATAGATACAATTTGAAATGATAAAATTGAATTGATTCACAAATACTAAAAAAAAAACAAAAAAAATGGGTGGTTGCATTCAGTAAAATAATTAGAGATATTTAGATATAATTTAGGGATGCAGACTCTCCTCAGGCAAAGTATTGGAAATAATGTTATTCAGTGTACCATCAGTCTCTAGAAAATTAGTAAATTACTAATGGTCACACTATCAATCAGAAATCAGAAAACTGATAGATTTTCTCCTGTATTATTTATATCCATCTTTATTTTACTTACACATTCACTCCCTTTTGTACACTTTTAATTATATGGTGCATAAACAATGAAAAATCACTGAAGGATTTACCTGTTATTCACAGTGTTATTTGTTATTTATATATAAATAAATACATATACCTGCCTTGTTGCTCATTTTTTCTTGTCTTGTATATGTTTGCTCCTATTATTATTTTCCATATTAATGATTTGTTCATTTTCTGTATAGGAAAATTTGTGGTTCTTTTCCAATTTCTTTGTTTGTTTGCTCTACTATTAAATTCTGTTTTACATTGTTTTTATGACTGTATTTGCTGTAATTTGCTTCTAACATAGGACTCCCCAGATATATGGTATATGCCTGTCCTGATGATAATAACTGCTTTCAGTATTTCTTGTTTCAAAAATGTTCAACTCTCGTTAAATTCTAAAGCAGTTTGTCTGGGTATCCTGTCTGAATTTTTTTTTCCTTTGAGAATTTTAAATATATTTTCCCTGTGCTACATAATTAAATATTTGCTGAGAAATCTTTTCTCAGTCTCGTAGAACTCCACATAGTGGATTAATAATTGATTTATGCTTAACTCTTTGTTTTGGACTTTGACAACATGATCACATGTGAAATATTGATTTAGATTGTAATATATAAGATATCTTCTTAATTTCTTTGTCAGGATCTTTCTATAACAGAATATTTCCAGAAGTTATTGTGTAGAATTATTTTGGATAATTTTTAATTTTCTCCTGTACCATCCATAATGGCAATATTTGAATGTTTAATGTTCATCATGTACTAAGTTCATTTAACTTTTTCAAATTCACTTACTTGTTCCAAATTATTTATATTCTATCACAGAAACTCTTTTTCTTCCTAGTTCACTGCTTTGACATGGACCGTACTTTTATCTCATTTGGAGGACCAATATAGCTAGAGCATGTTTGCTTCTTTTTAATGATTTCTAGCTCTGAAAACCTTTCATGAAACTCATTGATTCTGCAAGTTGGACTTTGGTGCTAACATGACTATAATCTCTGGTGGATTCCTTTTCTGGGGTGAAGAGATACACATGTGTTTGTCCTGAATCTTCTCAAAGAAAGAAGTTTCCTACACAACACTATGTGAACACACTTCATTGCAAAATATACATTAAACACACTAATGTATACATTAACTAACTTAATGTATAACTTCAGTCAATATATGCCTAATCATTTACTATGTCAACATTGCTCAACCCAAGTTATATTTTAACTTACAGTTTAATTTTCACTCAGATATAAACACAAAGAACTCTATATCTCCAGGTTATAACTAAGGAGAACATTACATGAACAGGAGCCTTATGACTTCCCAGGATGCCTGTGAAGTGGATGTCAGTTCTGCTGCTCCTGCAGATGAGTTGTTACTTGAAACCTGGGAATTGTGGGAAGGTGTTGGTATGGCCGATGGAATTCAGTCATTGGATGAATCTGAAGATAATACTGGATGAACTTGCACAGAGGGGTCATGAAGTGACAGTTCTGAGACCCTCATCTTCCATCTTTCTTGATCCCCTAAAATCACCTAGCCTGAAGTTTGAAACTTTTCCTACATCTATTAGTAAAGATGATCTGGAAATTTTTTATACACAGTGGGTCATTGGCTGGATGAATGAAGTACCACGAGATACATGCCTGAGATATTTTCCATCGCTGGATGAAGTGTATAGGCAATATTCTGATCTGTGGCTAAATCTGTGTAAAGAAGCTGTTTTGAACAAACAGCTTCTGACAAAACTGCATGAATCAAAGTTTGATGTCCTTCTTTCAGATCCACACGGTCCCTGTGGTGAGCTGATAGCTGAAATACTCCAAATACCCTTTGTGTACAGCATTCGCTATTTTCCTGGCTATGCAATAGAAAAGACTAGTGGGGGACTTCTTTTCCCTCCCTCTTATGTACCTATTATTTTGTCAGGATTAAGTGGTCAAATGACATTTATGGAGAGGGTGGAAAATATGATGTGCATGCTTTATTTTGACTTTTGGTTCCAGCCATTTAATGAACAGAAATGGGGTCTGTTTTACACTGAAATTTTGGGTAAGTTAACTTTTTTATCTCTAGGTGGGGGCTGTTTCATTGCATTTATCTATTGTCATATGCATCTAAAATAAGATGCATTTGTCGTTTAAAGGTGCAATTGATAAATGATTTGTAAAACTGCATCTTCACAAACAGTAGGCAGTCAGGTCATTGGTCAGAGAGAATCATTTAGTACACAATTGACACAGGACATTCAAGGAGGTCATGTGATTACCAAGCAAAGATTCCAGGGTTACTATAAGCCATTGCCTATTTCTTTTCCTCAATTCTTTCTCATTTATAAAGAAAATAAGCTTAACATGTGTAGAATAGGGAATGGCATAAATTTATAGTCTATTGATGGTGTTAGGTAGATAATTTTTTCTTTATTTAAAAATTGTGTATATGTCCTAAAGGATTTACTCCCTACTGCATGACAGTCTGTTTAACCATAGACTCAAAACATTTAATTTGAAGTTTCTAATGACTCTGTATTCCTTCACAAGTTTCCTTTCTGTGTAACCATTCAGTATATTAAAACTCCTAAAGCATGGCTACATATGAATTTCCTTGTCATTTGTTTAAAGTCAAGTTTCTTCATTAATAAATATAAGCCCCCATTAATGGTGAGTATAAATTTCTATTCTCATAATTTATGTACATTTTCTAGATGTCATGACTATATTTATATAATAAATAAATACTATTAAGTTCTTGATATATAAGTAGAATTATATTAAGAACTAGTAAGTTCTTACTATAAAGGAGAAGTGGAAGTGGGAGATCATGAATTCAGCCAGGCATCAAATTCAGAAATCACTTTGAAAACCAAGAACAAGGAGCAGCTGCTTATGTTTCACAAACAGGGTGAGAATTGCTGGGTCAAGTTTCAAGTTGTGTCTATGGCTGTGATGGGATTATTTTTTCTGGAGCTTGAGTATTTGTTTATATATTTCCCCGAATACATTCAAATCTTTAGGGAGGAAGGAAGTGCAGGCTTAACTATATGGAGTCTTAATGAGTCTTTATGATGGTTCTTTACTGAGGTAGCTATGGACATAGAATTTCCTCTGTTTGCCTACAGCATACATGTTAACTTATTGTGTAAGCCACAGATAAATTACACACAAAATTACATGGTACTTGAATAAATACTTTGTTTATAAATGCATATTTTCTACATAATTGAGCACAAATTATTCAAACACTTTTTGGGAAATCTTAGTATATTGTGAAGACAACCTTACCATTTTCTCTCATCCCTTCCCTTCCCTGACCACTACATTTTTCTTTATGTAGGAAGACCTACTACGTTAGCTGCAATGATGAAGAAAACAGAGATGTGGCTTATTAGGTCTTACTGGGATTTGGAGTTTCCTCGCCCTGTCTTACCAAATGTTGTTTTTATTGGTGGACATCACTGCAAACCTGCCAAACCCTTGCCCAAGGTAAATAAATGCCTTTTTGTTCACATTTGTATGGTTATGTTTTCAGTGGAAATGGTTCTACACCATTCCTTCAGCTCTCTCAGTGAAAAAGATGTAGGAAGTGAGGTATTCAGTCTTGCCAATAAAAAGGATAAATTTTTTTTTACCGGGTCACGTGTTTCTGTATTTCCACAATTAGGGAACAACATGAGAGACCTTGGAAATATACAGGACCAGTTAGCAAGATTAAATCAGTTAAATTCATCATGTCAGAGAGTATAGCTCATCAATTAAAAAACTGTGAAGTAGTTAGAATACTACAAAATAAATATTCAAAGTATGGATAGACAGCATAGACATGGTCTCTGCCACCACCCCTATTATAAAGCTCCTTAGGAAAGACAAAGATTTATAACTTAATAAAACCTTTGTGAAAACTGCTTTTAAAGAAAGGATTACAATGCTATGAGAAGTTGGAATCACAGAACGTCTCAGAGTCTATGAACTCTGAGACTGTGTTAGATAACACCTGAAATATGAGAGAAGCTACACATTCCATAGAAGACAGGAAGTAGAGTTCGGTTGAGCAATATACTGCCCCCAAGACACACCCGTAATTATATATTTCCTCTATTTAGACTTTCCTCTTAAAGTTTTCAGAAACTCCCGAAACAGTACAGCTATCTAGAGACCAAATCCTTCAGCACTGAGCCTGTGGGGGGCAATTAATCTTCAAATTATAGTGATTGTTAATGTTAGTAATTATCTAATGTATGTGAAGACACTTTAAGTATCTTGCTGAGTAGGAAAAATTATGCCACAATATTAAGATTATATTTTCAAATATAACCATAGAACGAATAGATTACAGATTTTTTAAAGTAAATGTACACATCTAGACAGTAAGATGGAGATGGAATGTTGTTCACCAGTATTTTAGCTCAAACAAAAAATACATTCCACAATACTAGGAATGGTCTCAGTAATACTTTGGGCAAAATTAATACTTCTGGCTTTCACTCTATCGTTTAAAGCGTTCATCACTTGAGATCTCAGTTTTGGATACAAATTGGAAGATTATGTCATTGGTGTATATTTTTAAGGTCTTATGCAATGCCTACAGGAGACAGTGGTTCTCAGCCTTCCTAAGGCTGAGACCCTTTAATATAGTTGCACTTACATGTGGGCATATCTGCATGTGGGCAGACCTGCCTGGAGATTGATTGAAGAGTGCATCTCAGTTACTAAGACCACTGGAAATGTGTGTTTTCTGATAGTCTTAGGCAATCTCAAATGATCTCGTGACTCACGGGTTGAGATTCACTGCACTAAAGATTTCTTGAGGAGCGTGGCTCTTGACATCACAGCTGACTAGAAAATTAAACACAGAGAAAATAAGCATTGCATGTGAAAACCTAATAATTCTTATTTTCATTGAAGACAATCACTAAATTTAATTTATAAAAGAATTCCTCCTGAAAATAGAATTATATCCCTTTATTTAACAAAACCAAATACTACTCTTCAATTGAATTATTAAGATTATCCATAATAACTTTTCAAAGTCAAAGGTTGACTCAATATTATATTACTTGGTGCAGGAAATATTCTGTTACCTGGAGTATTTCTCAGTTTCAATAAAGGGAAACATACAGTGTTACCATCATTGAGAAAAAAGTATGGAAAGAAGACAAAACAATGAGTCACAATCTTTAGCAATAATTAGTAACAATACTGTTATTATTTTTCATAAACAATATTTGGTTCCCTGTCAGCTATTGTGGAGTCATATTCTGTGTGAAATATTTCTGCCTTTTCCACAAGTATTTGCTACTCAGTACTTTTCAAATGCTCAGATTATTGCCCTTCCTTTCTAGATCATAATTCAAAACTTGGAAGTCAAGTAATGGGTCTTAAGAATGGGTATCTCTATTAGTATATAGTATGTTCACTTAAATCCATACAAAGTAATCAGAATTTGCAGTCACTGTGTACATCAGTTATTGTGAAGTAAACACTGGAATTATCCTAATTATATACAACTTTATAAATTATCATATAACTTACATATGTGTATATAATACCTTTATAATTGTACTAAGAATCTCAGAAAACACAAAATGAGCTAAGTGAGAGTTTAGATGAAATAACTTGTATTTATACACACAACATTAGAATTATTCTTCCTAACAGTCCTTGGTAACATTGATTTAAGAATGATAGGAGGTATATATGAAATTAATTATAAAATGAATATAAAGGATAAAATCATAGTTTTAGAATAATATCTTTATTATTCTTTAGAAATATCATACAGTGTATTTTGATCATACTCACCTGTTTCCATCATCTACTCACAAAATCCACCCTCACCTTCCCATTCACATAATAGCATATACTCAGGTCTAACTTTAGCTGTCCAAATATTCATGGTATATCTGAAGTAGTCCCAGCTCAGCCAGGGATTGGTACAACTTCCAAGTCCAGAAACAACATATCCATAGAGTTAGAAGGTTCTTACTGCTGGTTTTCAGGTATCTGTGAAGGGCTCACTGGGGTTTAAAGATGACCCTTGTTTATCAGGGGTTGGGGTCACTTCTGCGTGGGTAATCCTTGAGGCAGAGTACAGAATGTGATACTTTCTTCAGGCAGAGATGGTTGTGGTGTAGGGTAGGCTGCTGGTCTCTATCTGGGGCTAGGGGTGCGGGACCTGTTGCAATTCCTGGATGACTTGATTGTTAGGGTTGTTGATAGGTATACAGGCAAACTTATTTTTAGTACCCTTCCTGGGCCTGTGGTCTCAGAACACCAAGCAGTCCCCTGGCAGCATGGTGGATGGGTAGCCTTGTAGGTCAGTGAAGGTGATCTAATGGTGACACATCAGTAATATCCAGGATTAACTTAGTTGGTCTAGATGACTATGTGAAGATCAAATTTCTCCCTGCTCCATATCCTTTCCAATGCCACACACTCCTGTGTGGAGGCCTTTCCCCAAGAGAGCAGGACTCATCTTTGATTAAGGGTACATCATCAAAACACACTTCTAAAATCACACATTTCATAGAGTGAAAGATACATATAAATTGCTGTTTTAATTTTTCGAATACCTCCTATGATAAATTTTGTGCCTAAAGGTTTAGTTTGTACATTTCTTGTTGCACAAATGTATAAATATATTTAACACTGCTGTGTGAAAACTACAAAGTATGCAAGATGGAAAATTTGGTGTTACCTTTGATGTACCTAATAATTCCTAATAACATTTGACTTTTAATCCCAGTATTTTCATGGCATTTTCTCCATAGTCCTTTCCCTGCTATCGTTATTTGATACTGAAACAAATTCTGTCTTCACAGGAAATAGAAGACTTTGTCCAGAGTTCTGGAGAACATGGTATTGTGGTGTTTTCTCTGGGGTCAATGGTCAGTAACATGACAGAAGAAAAGGCCATGGCAATTGCATCAGCCCTTGCACAAATTCCACAAAAGGTGAGGCCATATGTCCACATGGGAGCCCACTATGGACTCATTCTGTAAAGTTTTAGATGATCTAATTGCAGAAACTTAATATGTGACAGGTAAAAAATATTATACTCTAAATTACATTAACTTGTTTAGAAGTGAGAATCTATGGTGTTCTGGAAATAATACTAGCAGGAGTACAGAGAACAAAGTATTCTGCCAAGTCACTTGCTCCTTTTTTTTGAAAATTACCTGAGGATTCTGTACATGCTAAAGATAATTCACGGAGGAGGTAAACTTTACTTAATAACTGCACTAGCATAATAACATTAATATGTATTGAAAGATTTTAATGTAGCATAAACTTTAGACATCTCATGTAAACACAGTTTCTTCATCATAGCTATTGTAGTAAATATATGCAAAATATGAATCATTGGTAATTTGTTACACTTCATTACAATAGAATTTTGGAGACAAAACAATATCTTAAATATAACCACTAAACACTAATTATCTCATTTGTCTAACATATTTGAGAAATCACGATTACATTCAACCTGAATAATTATGAAAATAAGCACATACTGTTTGTTGCATATATATATAAATATATAATTCTCACTACTCAATTTTTCTTCTTCAGTTTCCTCATCTGTTCTATGAAAGGTATTTAGTTATACAATCTCTAAATTTTAAATACTACATTTAAAACCCTGACTCCTGTAATAAAGCATTTTCTTACAACTAACAGGTTCTATGGAGATTTGAGGGCAAGAAACCAAAAAATTTAGGACCAAATACTCATGTGTACAAGTGGATCCCCCAGAACGACCTTCTGGGTAAGGATGGAACACTTAATAATGAGTGAAAGGCAATCTCTCATAGATAGATAGCACAACAAAAAACAACTGAGATTTTAGTCATGGAAAATTCAAAGGAATATCACTGTTTAAATGTCTTTTGAGTTTTAATGGGAATATAACATACATTTTTTATTATAATACTATTTCTGACCAGAAGTAAGGTATATACTTTAATTGTAACTGCTCCGCAAAGAGAATTTTCTATAATTACTTGAGTTTAACTCTTTTTCTCTAGTTCGGTTATCACATTTTTTTTTCTGAATGAAGTAAAGTTTTCCCAAACACCATTAAGAAACATTCTTCATTCTGTTTTATTATTGGATACTCTATTGTAAGTGGTTAAAGATTCACAGTCTTTATCATGAAGACTTCCTGTGAATCACATACACTCTCCTGATTCTCTTAAACACTCTTATGCTTGATTGAGTGGATCCACTGTTTCTGTAGAAGAACTAGTTCTGACACGTCCTTGGACTCCTCTCACAGTGCTTTATTTTACTTATTAAATGATTTCAGTGTGTTCAGTTAACAATCAGGTTTTCTTTTTTTAAATCCTAGGTCACATGCAACAGCTGCTATGTGATCTTCCATTGTGTTATATGTAAACTTAGGTGCTTGTTGCTCTGATATATAAAAACAATTTAAATGCAGTTACAAGACATAATACTTACAGAAAGTCCCTCCACTTTCTATGTTCTGTTTTATGCTTTCTTAGGGTATTTACTGTCTTTCATTTGATTCTAGGTCATCCCAAAACCAAAGCTTTTGTAACTCATGGTGGAGCCAATGGGGTCTATGAGGCGATCCATCATGGGATCCCCATGGTTGGCATCCCTTTATTTGGGGAACAACGTGATAACGTTGCTCACATGAAAGCCAAAGGAGCGGCTGTTGGGTTGGAATTCAGCACGATGTCCAGTTCAGATTTGCATAATGCACTGAAGGCAGTCATTAACAATCCTGTGTGAGTGTAACCTCTTCCATATTTACTTATGTATCTATTGATTTATTTGTCCTACCTTTGAACAGGATTTTGCACAAAAGAGGTGTGTGTTTTACCAGTGAGCTCTGTCTTTATCTTTATCTCATTTGACTTAGTTACCTATTCATTTATACATTCATTATTTAGTATTTATTTCTTAGCTATTTGTTGAGTGACAAAGGTGCAGTTATAAGAGTAAAGAAAAAATAAATATGGCAAAGATAAACCAGTATGATTGTCACAGTGGAATTACTTTTGTTGTTTTCTGGGTTTTTCACTAGGTGAGCCTGACTACATATAGAGATGAGATATGTTTTTAAAATTTCAATTTTCTTGTTTCATCTTCAGAGTGCTAAGATTATAATCATGTACTACCACCCTGAACAATTTCCCTTTTACTTCTTTCAGTGGAAAATTATTGCCAGATTTTGAAGTATAGTAAAAAATTTGAAATAACTCATAAGTGTAATGCAAATAATCACTAAAACTGTCAAGGAAAATTTTATAAGGACAAATTGGGAAAACACTGATGATGAGAAGCATTAATGTAAAATGGAAATCTGAGTCTTTTACCTCACCTATGATTTTTAGCATTAGACCTCAGTAGAGAGATTAGTGTAAACATTCAGAGCTTGACATATGGCTCAGTGTTTAAAAAATTGCTGTTGTGAGTACATACCATCTTTGTCTTTCTGAGTCTGGGTTACCTCACTCAGGATGATTTTTTCTAGATCCATCCATTTGCCTGCAAACCTCATGATGTCATTTTTTTTTTCTTCTGAGTAGTTGTCCATTGTGTATATGTACCACATTTTATTTATCCATTCTTCAGTTGAAGGACATCTAGGTTGTTTCCAGGTTCTGGCTATTACAAATAATGTTGCTATGAACATAGCTGAGCATGTGTCCTTGTGGTATGATTGAGCATTCCTTGGGTATATGCCCAAGAGTGGTATAGCTGGATCTTGGGGGAGATTGATCCCAATTTTCTTTTTTCTTTTTTTTTTTTTTTTTTTTTTTGGTTTTTTCGAGACAGGGTTTCTCTGTGTAGCTTTGCGCCTTTCCTAGAACTCACTTGGTAGTCCAGGCTGGCCTCGAACTCACAGAGATCCACCTGGCTCTGCCTCCCGAGTGCTGGGATTAAAGGCGTGCGCCACCACCGCCAGGCCCAATTTTCTAAGAAAGCGCCATATTGATTTCCAAAGTGGTTGTACAAGCTTGCATTCCCACCAACAGTGGAGGAGAGTTCCCCTTCTTTTACATCCTCTACAGCATAAGCTGTCTTCAATGTTTTTTATCTTAGCCATTCTGACAGGTGTAAGGTGATATCTCACTCATAGGAAGATACTAGATGTAAAACACAGGATGACTAGACTGCTACTCACAACTCCAGGGAGGCTACCTCGAAAACAGGACCCTAAGAAAGACATAGGGATTGCCCAACGACAGAGAAATGGATGAGATCTATATGAGCAAACTGGACGGCGGCGGGGGGTGGGGGGGGTGGGGGGGTGGTAATGAAAGGCAAGGGTCAAGGGAAAGAGAGCTTAGAAGAAGCAAAGATACCTCCACAATAGACTACTTGCAATGGTAGAGAGAAAGCCCGAACTGATCTACTCTGGTGATCAAATGGCCAAACACCCTAAATGTCGTGCTAGAACTCTCATCCAATGACTGATGGAAGCGGATGTAGAGATCCACGGCCAGGCCCCAGGTGGAGCTCCAGGAGTCCAATCAGCGAGAAAGAGGAGGGATTGTATGAGCAAGAATTGTTGAGACCATGATTGAAAAAAAGCACAGCAACAAATAGTCAAACTAGTGGAAACACATGAACTATGAACCAATAGCTAAGGAGCCCCCAACTGGATCAGGCCCTCTGGATAAGTGAGACAGTTGATTAGCTTGAACTGTTTGGGAGGCACCCAGGCAGTGGGACCTGGATCTGTCCTTAGTGGATGAGCTGGCTGTTTGGAACCTGGGGCTTATGCAGGGACACTTCACTTAGCCTGGGAGGAGGGGACTGGACCTGCCTGGACTGAATCTACCAGGTTGAGCTGAATCCCCAGGGGAATCTTTGCCCTGGAGGAGATGGGAATCTGGGGTGGGCTGGGGGGAAGGGGTGGGGGGGAAGAGCTGGAGCGGGGAGGATAGGGGAATCCGTGTGTCTGATACATAAATTAAATTAAATTAAATTAAATTATAAAATAAATTTTTAAAAAAATCCAAGCCGGGCGGTGGTGGCGCACGCCTTTAATCCCAGCACTTGGGAGGCAGAGCCAGGCAGATCTCTGTGAGTTCCAGGCCAGCCTGGGCTACCAAGTGAGTCCCAGGAAAGGCGCAAAGCTACGCAGAGAAACCCTGTCTCGAAAAACCAAAAAAAAAAAAAAAAAAAAAAAAAAAAATCCAAAAAAAAATTGCTGTTGTGGCTGAAGACCTGGCCTCAGTCTCCAGCACCCACATGATTCTTCACTGGCTTACATAATCCCATTTACAGAAGATTGGATTCCCTCTTCTTGTCTCCAGGCACAACAGGCATTCACATAGTGAATATAACATTAATGCATACAAAATATTCAGAAACATTAATAAAATAAACCTTAAAAATAAATAAATAAATTGTGGAAATTTAGAGTATAGAACCTTTTCTTTAGGATGATTTCATATTTTTAAAACTTTATTTTAGTGAAGCAAAATGATAAAAAATACTTCTTTTGCATATAATTCTTTGATTTTTAAAAAATTCTTCTATAATGACTTTCATTGCTAACCAACTGGACATAATCAAGCTCTCATTTTAATAGTAGTTAATGCTCCCCAAGGATTTTGAGCAAATATTTTGACTCCATTGCTGACAAATGGCAAAGAACTGGGGCTTTTGGTTTGACCCATTTAACACCAGTAGGGGAGATGAGGCTGCTTTTTAAATCTGGGCAGATCCTTAGGAGTCAGGGCTGTGTTTGTCTTATTTTGGATAATAATAATAATAATAATAATAATAATAATAATAATAATAGTTTCCTCTCAAAATTATAACTTGGAAAACATTTATTTAAAACCTAACCTATCTAAAGTACAAAAATTCACCATTCAAATCTTCAGTATATACACCAATATTAATTGTATTATATCATCTGTCTTCTCAACAGAAATATTCTGTATATTTTTCCTTTTCTTTACTGACTTTAAATAAAAAGAGAACACATTTGTTTGTATAGAGGTGATAAAAAACACACACTTATAAACATCATTTCTAGGATTTTAGGAGATACAGGTAATTTAAACCACTACTTTCTGAAACATGGGTTGTTTTATTTTATTTGAAAAATAATGTATTATGTTATAAAACTTATTAAGATAAGCATTCTCACATGAGAAGCAGTCTTCTCACTATGATATTTACAATAGCAGGGAAGGATGTTACCTCCACTGCCATTCTACTGTATTATGCTACAGCACACATCAGAATTCAGGCTGGATTAGCCATGTCTTCATCTGCAAAAGGGAAAAAATTCTACTGGACAATAATTTAACAATGGGATCAAATTCGCAGCAAGGTATATGAAGGGCAGGAACGAACAATCAGGGTCGTTAAGTAAAACAAGCTACCCACACTGATAGTTATAATTAATTGCTGATAAATGGTCAATACAAAGTCCAAAACAATTCCAATTCTCTCTCTTCTTTGCCTGCATAGGCACCATAAATAAATTGACAGAGATTTGTCTCCTGTCTCTAAACTGTGATACTGGCATGAACTTTACACACCTGTGAAACTAATAATTACTTACCAGATAACTCAAGTTTCATACACCCAAAAGATAGCTCAGTTCTATTTATTTTTCTGTTTGTACTTAGGACTTTAGTGGTCCACTCTGTTGCTAACAAATATTTGTTCTTTTCTTTTTCATCAGTGTTCAATATTTTGTGCACATTTTTGGTCTGAATGATAAGCCTTCTTTAATATTGAGTGAAAAAAATAATTTATTTTCCTTCTACAGTTAATGTAATCTTTACTACCTGTGAAAAAACAAACATGTTTGTTTTTAATTTGTTCTCTAAGTTAATTTCCATTTTATTTTCCTTTAGCTATAAAGAGAAAGCTATGTGGTTATCAACCATTCACCATGACCAGCCTATGAAGCCCCTGGACAGAGCAGTCTTCTGGATTGAGTTTGTCATACGCAACAAAGGAGCCAAGCACCTGAAGCCACTTGCCTTTAACCTCACCTGGTACCAGTACCACTCTCTAGATGTGGTTGGATTCCTACTCGCCTGTGTGGCAGCCATGGCTTTCCTTGTTGTAAAATGTTGCTTGATTGTTTACCGATTGTTTGTAAAGACAGGAAAGAAAAAAAGAGAATAGAGCTCTTTAATAACATGGATAATATCTACAGCCATGATGGGGAAGACTATTCCATTCAATTCTAACACTGTTTCAGGTTCAGCAAGATTATCCTTCTTGATTTAGAAGATACTGGGCTACTTAGTTTATCTGTATATTTTACAGCTTAAAACTTAAAAGATTAACAATTCCAAATCTGTATTTTCTCACATAATTATATTTCATACTTATTTATTGATGTAATAATCCTGAGAATAATGACAATCACAGAAACATCAACCTGTTTACTAGAGAAAAATAGAGGGCCTGACGTATAACTGTGAATTTGCAGATATATAATTTTTTTAAGTAAAATGAAAGAAATGGACATTCAATGTCTGTCAAAGAAAACAAGAATATGATCTGTTTAAAATGTGATAAAGCAGATTTTTTTAAACCAGCAAAGTAGAGGGAAGAGAATTTAGAATACACTGAACCCAACTCTATAAGAAAAAGACAGCTGTTCTGACTCCATTTTGTATTTGGTTAGACAGTTCTCCATCCTATCCCTTCCTCTCCCAACAGTAATGGCAACCCAGGCCACATGTTGGAGGTTTCCATGCCCTTGACCATCGTCCAGATGTATTAATTGAAATAATCAACAAATTAGGTCTAAAATAACTACCATGCTCTGCCAGGAATAAACACTTCAAGGTTACTCTGAACCTCGTCTAATGTTGATATATCTTTGTGGGATTTGCCTGATGTTGGGGATGAACATAATTTTTGGAGCTGAAGAATGCTCTTGGTCTGACTGTCAATAAAAAGAACTTAAAATAAATAATTCAGATGCTAATAGGAAGTATTGTCCTAAATTTTTAAATAGTTATTTAATACTTTAAATTATTCTAGTGCTCCCTATGATAACGATCAACATTAAGCTATAGATAATGTAGAAACATTAGTATGTTTCAATATTTAGCAAAATAAAATTTTGAAATTAAGAGAAAATAGAAATTGATAAGGCATATTATATTATTTAAAACTGCATTTGTTAGCATCCAAAATGTTTTAAGTCGAGTACCATAGACAATAGCTGTGTTGATATTACATTAAACAGAAAGAGAAAGACTTCTTCTTCTAGCAGTTTAGAAGAGTAAACCTAAATTTGATTTTTCCACATCTCTCCCCATGTTTTCAATGTGTCTATATTTTGTGCTGTATAGCTTGTTGTTTTATGTATAATCTGTGTCTGCCCCTGTTACCTGTCCATATTTCCTACTTGTCTCTAACAAAGGACTTTCTTCTATATTTACTGAACAAAATAGAAAACAAATTGTGTGGAAAAGGAGTAGAGATACTTTTACAGAAATCTTTTTTGAAGTTTCACAAGGGAAGAAGTTACTTTACTGACACCACCTGACCTAAAACAGCACCCAAAGCAACACATGGATATTATCAACTTATGTTCATGTGCTGCCCTCAAAATTTATACTTTTGTCACTTAAGGGTCATGTAAGTCTGGTTTCTGTTTGCAAAAATTATTACCACCACATATATATGCACTCACATATTACTATGGATCATAGGCATGGCATAGCACATACTTTAAGGCTACATATTTATCTTAGGTTGTGAAAGGTTGTGATTGGAAGGCATAATGAGGTTGGTGTCATTGTTTTCTTAGTGGCAGGTTAAACAAACAGGCTAAGCACACAGGAGGACAGCAGATTGAGTACAAAGTTCTAAATAATATCAAGGTACACTTTTTTCCTTTTTTGTTCAAATTCATGCAGTATATTCGTATCACCATTTCTCTTTTCTCATCTCCAAGATCATCCCTACTCACCCAACCAGTTCCATGGATTATTAAATTTAAAAAGTTATCAACAAATAGCACGAGAAACATACACATAAAGTCCTTAAAAACACAGAATCAGAAATCCTAATGTATGAGCGAAAGACTAGTAAGACAAAAAAAATGCCCAAACACAGCAATATGAGTCATAAATTTACAAAAATATTATTGGGTTTGTTTTGTGTCAGCCATCTACAGCTAGACATTAGGCTTATACTTAAATGTGGTTTATATATCCTATGAGATTCCATTGGGAAAAAAAAACAATTTTCTTTTCACCACTTGTTAATGGTTAATAGGTTCTTGTTTAGACATGAGAGCTTGTGACGCCCTCTCATACTTTGACCCCATTGGCTTGAACATGTGCAAGTCTTGTACATGCTACATAAGTCTTTGTGAATTCATATATGTGTTGGTCCTGTTGTATCTTGAAGAAACTTTTTACTTAATGTCATCTATCTTTCCCGACTCTTACATTCTTCTGCCTCCTCTTCCAACGTGTTCCCTGATCCCTGAGGGTAGTGGTTTGATGATGACATCCCATTTAGGACTGAGTTTTGCGAAGTCTCTCATTCTCTATACATTGTTCAGTTTTGTATCCCTGTATTAGCTCCCCTACACTGCAAGACAAAGCATCTCCACTGATGGCTGAATGAGACACTGATCTAGGGGTATAGCAGAATATCATTTGGAGTCATTTTATTGCTACGTTAATTTTGCACAATAGTATTTTGGTTTTCCCTAGGCCCTATAGAGTCTCAAGTTTTTGACCCAAGAAGTGTCAGACAAAAAATCTACCTCATGGAGGAGGCCTTCAATCCCATCAGAGACTGGTTAGTTGCTAACTCAATGTCTGTAACATGATTGTACCAGTGTTTTACGTAGGTAACTCAACAATGTAAATCACAAAGTTTGTAACTATATTGTTGGTTACCTTTCTCCTATGGTAGCATTTAGAGTGCCTCCCAGTACCATGAACACTAGCCAATAGGGGTGAAGGCTCTAGGTAGGCACCATCTCACCTTTTTCGTGTTCCATGAGATATATAGGCACTATCTCCAGCAACAGGAATTACTATCAGTTTGTGGAGAAAAACGAATAGCCCTGGACACAATCTGAGTTGTTTTGGCAACATGAGGCCACTTTGGCCAACAATTCAATTAGATTAACCCATATTATTAACTTGCTTGTAAGATCTAGCAAAAGGTCACTCTATTTGAAGTCAAGAGACTTTTTCAGAAAAGATATTACACAACTACTCTAGTGCTCTAGCACCATTACTACTTAGGTACTGGTGCATGGTAATATACCATAAGAAAGAGACATGGAGTATTTTTAGAAATGAAGTGCTTGAAAAAAAAAGAATATAAGAGCTCGGCAGTGTGGTGCATGCCTTTAAAAAAAAGGAGTATAATATACAGACATTCTTAGAAAGATGAATATAGAGTTGGACATCATATTGAAACAACACTAGCAGTTATTCATGAGCTAACCAGATACACAATTACAATTGATATATTAGCATAGCTGTTGTTTAATTTCTGAAATAATTAGGTCAATGTTGAATAAATGAGTCAATGGTGGCAAGCCATTAGTTTCCATCACGATCCTGTCAAACAGGAACCAGAATAGGAAATTATTTAGAGAATGAGATGTGGTGGATACTTATCCTTACTAATTTGGTGTCCAGATGTAGAAGCAAGAATTTCCATGAAAAAACCTGAGAAAGCTTAAAAAACAACAACAACAAAAAAAAACCCCACAAACCAGATTCTAAAATAGAGGAAAAACAGCTTCCTAAATTCTTGTATAATATTAAAAAGACCAGCCTTAATATTATACTTCCCAAGAGCTCAGAGGGGAAAACAACAAACAGCGAGAATTATTTTAGGGAAATGAATCTAAGTACACCGAGGTCTTTGTCTGTCTACTTTATATTCCTCTGAGATAAAATCCTATCTACACAGCTCAGGTCTATTCTCATGCCTAGCTCCTTTTTTGCCTGATTTCTCTCTACCTTTAGCTACTGTTTCCTCTAAGTTCTATCTTAATTCTCTCATCTTAGTTCTGCCTCACCTAGGCCCTTCTCATCTTGTTCTTACTCAGCTAGTACTTCCCCATATGGCTCTTCCTCAACTTCCATCTCGTCTTCATGTTCTCTCTGGTCAAAATCCTTCTTATCCCTCTCAGTTTTCCATCCTCAAGTTCTCCACTCCTCTCTTCCTCTCTGTCTCCTTATAACTCTAAGTCCCCTCAAGTCTCTGAAGTGTTTAATTATAAACCCAAGCCATAGAGCTCCTCTGCTAGAGCAAGGTCACCAGGCTTGAATTCTTACTGGGGTCATAAAGGTAGGTAAGAATTTTCCTCAGGCAGTCACCATCAGGCTTTCTGTTACAACCCAAAATGGGAGTGGTAAAAGAGGAGGTCAACTGAGTGCTAATGACCGGTTAGTATATCAAAAAGGAGATCTATGTGCTCAATCTACATTCCTAGAAGTGGTTAGGTAAGAAGTTAGGGGTCTATTAGTAAGGTTGTATAAGAAAAGAGGGTCTCACCCTAAATAGCATAAGAAATAAAGCTATCTGCCTGACCTAGTAGACAGGTGTTGTTTCTTTTGGCTTTGGATGCTTGATAGGTATTTTAGATAAATACACTGTTAGAAGTTCTAAGAAGCATGCATGGCATTATAAGAAAATCACTGTAGGAACCAGCTAATATATACAAAAGCTAAAATATTACCAAGACTTCTTAAGCCATGGCTTGACCTTTGGAGAAGTCCTTGACTTTTCCAAGTAGTAGCTTTTGTGATAGTAGCTGAATTCCATTGCGTTTTCCTGTGGATTGCAGCACTAAGTGTGTTGCTCAGGCAAACTGTGAGCTAATCTATGGTGGGTTCACAGTGTGTGGGCTTGAGCTAAGCAGCATGGTGGATTTCCGCCATGGTACACAGAGGCATCTCCAAGCCGCACAGTATGTGGCATAGTGGATTTAGCTTTCGCTAGTACAGACAAAAAATTATTTCTGGGCTACACGCTGCTTTGATGGAGGCATAGACCCACTGCTTCCAAGAGTTGGTGGTGCACATGGCTCCCAGAGCTGGTGGTAAATGTACCACCGCCATATTGGGAAGCTGAAATAGGTAAAGTCAGCAGCCAAGGCTTCCATTGCAGTTTAAAGCAACAGATTCACAATAAGGCAGATTCAGATGGAATAAGACTTTAAATGTTTACATTATGTGAAAAAAAATGCATGTAGGCTTGGAAGAGAGAGGAAAAGGAGGGTAGAAAGTTATATAAAAATAGTATTTAAAAAAAAGTCTTTAAAGAGACAGTAAAAGTAATATAAAAAATAAGCCAGGTAAACACGGAAATCACACAGAGAGTCTGGATTATATTGTCTTTGGGATTTTTAACTGCAGAAAGATGTTTGATTATAAAGGCTGCTGAGTTAAACCAATATGTATATTTTAAAGGTATCTTGACTTCAAAATTTGGATCTAAAGATATATTGCTTTGGAAAGGAGGCTCTGCTTTTGTTTCCATAGGAAGCAAGAGGCTATGGATTTGTTCTAGATTAAGATGGATCAGATTTGATCAAGCCAGACCTCCTGAACCTTTACAGATGGTACCTATCAACAAAGGTTATAGCTGGTCTTCCTAGGACCTGACTATTATCTCAGATTTTCGCAGGATGACTACCAGTGCCCCCTATCAGCAGGAAGTAGCCTAGAACACTACAACCACATTCCCAAAAAATGGATTATGGATATTTGTCTTTGTTTAGAGATTGGTTACAAATTGTTATTGGTCATAGACAGTATCTTTCTAAAGAATAAAGGGGGATAGGATATAAATATGATATGATGAAAGAGTAGATTATTGAATCTACTTTTAAAGACCCACAATTTGTTTAAAATGTTTTACATTGCTATGGATTTTAGTTTATTAATAAAAATTTAAAGTTAATTTTGTTATACTATATGTATATTTCTACTCTTCTTTAAGGTATTATGTTTGTCTGGCTCATTTAAAATACAGATTAATAGTCATCTAGGATAATCAAATTTATAGTTATGTTAGTTAAGATTTTAGATATATCAAGGTATATTTCAGTTAGGTGGGTAATCTTCAAACACTTCAAAGACCTACAGAATATGGCATTTAAAGTGTTTTAAAAACATAGACTTTCTGGGCAGTGAGACATGTCTGCTTCTGGCAGCACTGATTTACTTCAAAAAGAAAGATGGCATCAAAGACACTCTATTTGGACTTTGTGTTCTTTTTGGCAAAAATAGCCATTTGAGCAAAAAACTGCTTTTGCCTGAAATGCTAATATGTTGTATAAACTGGACATGCAAGACTCATAGGAAAATGACCACTGAATTTGCTAAAATGGAGTGAAATGGTTCTTCATATTCCTGCTTCACAGAGATGACTGCCAGAATTTCTACAGGACACAGGAAAAAGTCACTAAGACACTGGGCCTATAGGCTGAAGATGGATGCCCCAACATTGCAGAGGAACTTTGAATGACTGTCTAGGCAGCCAGCTGTCTCTGTCATTTCCAGAATTTTGGAAATTGCTTTTGAGGTCTTTGATGTAGTTGAAGACTAGATAGTTATAATTTTCCTTGGTTATGATAAAAGATAAATTAGATATAAAACTTTAGACTCACAAATATAGGATAAATAGAATATTTTCTTTGAATTTCCAAATATAAATAGGCTAGATATTGTAACTGTAATTCTTGCTTGATAACTGTTTTGTTATATATAATTTTACTGGGCTAAAGTTAAAACCTTTCTTTTTGAGTAAACAGAAAAGGGGAAGTGCTGTGGGATGTCTTTCTATACACTGTGAATATGTGTTGCTCTGATTGGTTTATAAATAAAGCTGCATTGGCCTATGGCAGGGCAGGATGGAGCCAGACAGTAAAATCCAAGTGGGAGGGGAAAAGGAGAGGAAGTAGACATTAAGAGCCACTGGTAGGAGAAGCAAGATGTGAAAATACTGGTAAGCTATGGCCACGTGGCAATTTCTAGATGAGTAGAAATGGGTTAATTTAAGTTATAAGAGCTAGGTAGCAAGAAGCTTAAGCCATAAGCCATCCAGTTCACAATTAATATAAGCCTCTGTATGTTTACTTGGATCTGAGCAGCTGCAGGACCAGGCAGGACACAGTAAAACTTCCAGCTACACTAATTAAAGATGTAAAAAAAATATAAAATTGATTTAAATTGCATCTGTCTTTGCTGAGAAGTTTTCTATTTGCATACTTTCCTTATGGGTACAAATAGGGTAATTTTTATATTATTTTATATTATATTAAGCTAAATCATGAGTCATGGTGACAGTGAAGCACCATCAGTGGAGAAGAAATGAGGTAAATCATTGTGAGGTATCCTGGTAATAATTAACCAATGATCATTTGTCTCACATGATGACATTTAAAAACAACCAATCCATCTTAATGAGTACATACAATGTGAATTATGAAAGAAAGAGAAATTGAGATCAGTTTAAAAATGAAGAGGCCCCTTGTATAAAGTAATAAGAAAACTCATAACTGTTATGCAATTTGTGGGCACCTTCTAGAATACTTAGGAAACACCCATTTCAAAGACAGACAAGATCCACTAAGAAAACAGAATATTCACTAATTCTTTCCAGTGCTCTTTGTATCTAGTCTTTTTTGAATACTCATCTGTTTCCACTTTATTTAAAATATTTAATTAACATATAAACAATGAAATTACTTATGATTTGTTTCATTTATAAAATTCTATGTCTTTAATAATCCAGGCATATGTGTTTAATTTAAATATAATTCTTAAAGGTAGAAACACCAACTACCATTGAGATTGGAGACAAAACTTAGAGAACCATGAGTTTAATTTTAAAAACATATGAAATTGAGTCAACTACTTCAAGACCACATCATATAACTAATAGTATTCTGAATTGACACATGTAGAAACCATTAAGTATTAAAGGATAAGACTTGGAGACATACTGTTAAGTTTCCTCTTACATTATTTATGTAAAATTTATAATATTTTAAATTAAACACTCAAGATTCCAGGTTCACCAAGAACAATGTTCAGCTATTTTGGAAATGACTAATATGTCAAGGTCTTCATCTTGTTTTTAGCAAAGAAAATTTGAAAACAAGAGAAAACTAAAAATTGGTATAGCAATTAATATGTTTTCAAAATTCTTATTTGTTTGCATTGCAAATATTAGTACTATAGTAGCATATTGCTAGCTATGTATTGCCTCATGTTAAGATAATCATAAATAAGAGGCTTGGAGTTCTATTGAAAATGAAATATTTGAACAAGAGAACATCCAGGAATTTTGACAAAGGTGAGTTTAGAGCTGGATGTTGTTTATGGCCACAACAGTGGTGATTTATCTGATATCCAAATGTGAAATGAGAATAAAAGTAAGTTGGATCCTCTTTCTACAGTAGTTAGATCAGTGCCAGATAAAGGGATTAATATTTTTAGTCCCACTAGTTTCCATTAAATATCATCATTCCATATGCACAAGTGTCTAGCAGGAAACATAAGAAGTAGTTGTTTTGTGCTATAATTATAATGATATTTGTCCTTATTAAATCACTATGTAAGAAAAAATATTAATTGAAGTAGCATATGTCTAATAATATAACTGAATACTTTTCTAAGAGTATGCTCTATTCAATTTTTATTTTTTAATATATTTATATTATATATAAATAGCATATCTATATCTTTGGAAATTTTTACATTTATATACTACTCCTCTTAGGTACAGAAAGAGTAGTGTTATTTTGCTGAATTATTTAAGCTAAACTGATGAGTTGTGTTGAAAATGAGTCAGCATTACTGTAGAAGAAATGAAATCAACGTAAGATGAACTAGTAATAATAAAGAATTACGGGTCTGATTAGATGACATTTTAAAAAATTGAGCTACTGTAATGAGTAAAGCTATGATATAAGTTGGGAAGAGATAAATTGAGACAACACTGAATGAATTCACAAAATAGTTAGGTTTAATAAATCACCTAAATTGAAAGAGAATGTTAAGACATTATTTAGGGACAAAGAGACATTCTTGTAGAGTATTAGATTAAAGTACGTCTATTTGCTTTACTGACGACTTCTGGAACAGTCAGGAATGAGCTATTGGTAACATTACATGTCAGTTTCATTAAAGAAATCAGGAAATCTACTAATCTGATCCATATTGATTGCATCCATTTTTTATCTACTCATTCACAAATATTACATTTTAATTATATTACTTATACAAAAAGAGTGTTCTTATTATTTCCAGAATTTATTAATTCTTTGCTTTAGATCCATCCTTCTCTCTTCATAATATGCTGGTCTTCAATTAACAACTCATTCAACTCTGGGATTTACATTATGCTTATTCTAATACTTTTACTGTCAGCTCCACTTGTTAATACAGCCCTTGGGTGCAATTTCTTCAGGGACTTTCATGAATGATTCTTATTCTAATTTCTTCTGTTTTAATTACTTTTGCTTGTCTGGGGAACTGAATTAAATCATTTGAGTTTATTTGAACATTGTCTGGTTTAATGTAGACGTGTGTGCTATGAACTTTACTTTTTCATCTTCTGTCTGACCCCATAGGGTATGGTAGGCTGTGCTTCCATTCTTCATTGTTTTCAAGAAACTGTTTTATTTCATTTTTGGTTTATTCTATGGCTCACCGCTTATACAAAATAATGTTTTTAAATTCTATGTTTTTACAACTTACAATGTTTCTAACGTTGAATTGTGGTTTTATTATACTGTGACCACAAATTATGCTTTTAATTTGTATCAGTTTATTGGGAATTGTTTCTGTGGTCCTATTCATGGTAAATCCAGGGCAGTGTGCTGATGAGGGGAATGTGTATCCTATACCTGATGAGTGAAATTTTCTGTAACTATCCGTTTAGCCAGTTGAGTTCATAGTAAATTCTAATTTATAGTAAAGTCTAACGCTGAATTTTTGCCTAAGTGATCTTCCCATTGATTTGAAGTGAGTTGTTCAGAACTCCAACTCTTACTGAGGTAGTCTCTTTTTAACATCCAAGTTTTGTTGAATATAATTGGATCTGTATGTATTACAGTGATTTTCCTTTGTCAAACTGTCATTTTTGTAAATATACAGTGATCTTAGAGGTCATATTCTATACTCTATAAGTTAATTATATTTTTGACACTTATAAGTGTATCCACTAATGAAGTTTGCATTTTGTATATTTATTTTTCCAATATTCAATGCAAGTTTTTCTTACCTATGAAGTAATTTTCTTATATATAGAGTCTCATGTTTATATGTTTGTTTGAATTATATAGTTCATATATTTTAATAAAAGAATTTGGCATATTAACATCAAAGCTTGTTATTTATACTTCAATAAATCCTATTGTCATTTAATTACTTGTGTTTCTTATTTGTGTATCTATTGTTCTTTTCTTCTCTCCTATTGTTCATTTTTGTGAGTTGGTAGTATTCTCATTGCTCAGTTGACTGGTAAAAGCACTACAGAAAGAAATATTTGTATATATCTGTAAGGGGATTTCCAGAAAGAATTAATTTCTCAGTTCTCCATGATGTGGGTGTCTTCCTGTCATAGGTTCTCCTCACACACATTCCTATAGACCTTGCTTGCAACGATGGATACTACCCCTTCAAATCATGGACAAAATTCATCTATAATATCAAAATTTGGTTTTGGTGAAGGACTGGTCAGTGTGATGAGTTATTAAATAGTACAAGTAGCTTTTATAATCAAAGAGTTTCTCCAGATGACACCTCCTAGAGTGATTTGAAAATGTATAGCTTCATAGGAAAAACAAGGCACACAGGAAAACACAGGCAGATCAAATGTCAGTATCCAACACCTGCATGGGCAATCTTACAGAGATTGCTGACCTCAGGAAGTGTGATCATAGCATTTCCTTGAGAGAAGGGAATATACATATACATGTACTTATCTAGTATTCAAGGCCTTTGTGGACTAAGATTCTGACAATAAGCTATTCAGCTACTTCTTGGGCTTATAAAAGACAGTGGGCAGATAAATTAAATCAACTGGATGCTTTATGATATAATATCATATAGGCAAGTCTGTGTAACTCTTTCCCTAGGGACATGTGTAGGAGGAGGCTCTTGCCTATCTGCTTCCCAGGAATTCTGTCAGTCAAGTTAGTTAAGTACACTGTCAAGATATATTAGAAACTGCATATCAGTGAATACATTAATCAACATTCTTTCAAAAACTCTTGAAAAATGGTATCTATAAAATACTTATAAACTATGTAATTACTGCATCTTGTGTTCTGTGTTGAGAAGAAAGTTCAGACTAACCTTGCACTAAACCAGTGTTCTTGCTACTACTCAAATCTCTTACAAACAAAAGTTTTACTAACAGGTCATTGACTCCTAAATTTACTTCATTATAAAACATGTGACATTAAATACCACATGCAAATCTGAAATAATTAATATTTGCTTTTACTATCTCCAGTCAGTTCCCAAGTTCAACGCGGTCATTTACTATATTTGCTTTAACCAACTTGGGTTATATTTTAACTCATGACTTTTTCATCTTAGATATAAGGATGAGCAAGGACAAAAGGGAACACACTGTGAACAGAAGATTTGATTTCCCGGGATGTTTGTGAAGTGGATGTCTGTTCTGCTGCTCCTGCAGATGAGTTGCTACTTCAGACCTGGAAATTGTGGGAAGGTGTTGGTATGGCCGATGGAATTCAGTCATTGGCTGAATCTGAAGATAATACTGGATGAACTTGCACAGAGGGGTCATGAAGTGACAGTTCTGAGACCTGCATCTTCTATCTTTGTTGATCCCAAAAAATCACCTAGCCTGAAGTTTGAGACTTTTCCCACATCTCTCAGTAAAGACGATTTGGAAGAGTTTTTCACAAGGTTTGTAGATGTATGGATTTACGAGATACCAAGAGATACATGCTTATCATACTCTCCTTTGCTACAAAACATGCATGATGAATATTCTGATACATATCAAAGTCTTTGTGAAGACACAGTTACAAACAAACAACTTATGACAAAACTACAGAATTCCAAGTTTGATGTCCTTTTCTCAGATGCTGTTGCCCCCTGTGGGGAGCTGATAGCTGAACTTCTCCAGATCCCTTTTCTGTACAGTCTTCGCTTCACTCCTGGTTATACAGCGGAAAAGTACAGTGGAGGATTAATACTCCCACCTTCCTATGTACCTATGATTCTGTCAGGATTAGGTGGTCAAATGACATTCATGGAGAGGGTAAAAAACATGATATGTATGCTTTATTTTGACTTTTGGTTCCAGCCATTAAATGAGAAGAAATGGGATCAGTTTTACAGTGAAACTTTGGGTAAGTTATGTTTTCTTATCAGTAACTCATTGACCTAAATTTCATGAGTATTTAAATACATTCTTATGTCCATGAAATACAAAGTGAAACTGTGTTTTATAGGTGATCAAATGTAATACAATATTAGCTACCAAACTCACAAACCCTGTAAAAGCTCATGATATTGATCAAATAGAAGCAGTCAGCAGTCCTGACATGGGACATTCTGGTGAGCTAGACAGTTGCAAAGAGATGGAAGCAGACTTCCCTAAGTGATTCTTTACTCACTTGACTGTTATTTTTCATCTATTTTAACAAGTTACTAGCTAGTTAACCAAATCTTGATTACTGTAGATTATAGGATGACATATTTTACGGTTTCAATATGTATATCACACTCAAGAAATTATTTTCTTTTGCACAGGCCACTGTCTTTCTTAAAAATTAAACTGTGGAGTCTGAAAACATTACCAAATGATTAAGAGTGTTTTCTGTTCGTGTTGAGTACCTGATTTCTGTTCCTAGCACCCACCCAGGTTCAGTGGCTCAAAATTGCCTATAACTTCGGCTTCAGGGAGCTACTGCTTTATGGCATCTGCAGACACCTGAATAAACTTAGCATATACTCACACAGGCACATAAATAAAAATACAAATCGTAAAATATTTTCTTCGTATTTCCTAAAGAATTCCCTTATTCTTGAAAGATACCATGTAAGTTCACGGGCTTAAAAAAGGAACTGAGGTTCCTGCCAATGCCACATCCTTTATTTTATACTTTCCTTACATCCACTGTTTAAACACTACAAAAGCAGGGACACACATGTACTACTTAGTCTGAGTTTTTTGAAGTCATGTTTTTTTTTTTCTCTTAAAAAATAAGACGTAGTAAAGACAAAAAATTTCTATTCTCATAATTTCTGAAAATACTGTGATTGTATATATATAGGATAAACACTATTAAATGTCTTAAAATGAAACAGCAGTAGAGACACTAACCAGAAATTCAGATGTTCATCAACTCTACAGCTCGTTAGGCAAAACGAGAAAGAAGGACTAGCCACAAACTACAGTGACCCTGGAAATCTGGCCAGGGTACACAGTGTGGTGTGACTTTTGGAATGTGTGTTTATATTTGCAATGTTCCTTTTGAAGATTTAGAGAGGAGTAAAGTGTGTTCTCGTTGATATACTGGCTTAGTGGGTTATTTCAATAACTATTTATTATTTCAAATTACTGAGGAAATATGAGGTAATTCTTAGAGTTTGCTTTAAAAATAAAGCAAAGCTAACATTTATATATATTATGTGAGCCACAAATCCATTACACATGCAAATTATGTTACATATCAATAAACACTGGTTCTTAAATGTGTATGTTCTACATCAAACATTACTTCTTTTCATTTTTAAGAAATGTATTTTATATTCAGATAACAATCCTGTCAAATTTTTTCTTCCTTATGTGCTCATTTTCTTCATCTAGGAAGGCCCATCACCTTAGCTGAGACAAGAGGCAAAGCGGAAATGTGGCTCATTAGATCCTATTGGGATCTGGATTTTCCTCACCCAACTTTACCGAATGTTGACTATGTTGGAGGACTCCACTGCAAACCTGCAAAACCCTTGCCTAAGGTAAATATGTTGTTGTAATCTCTTTTTCATTTGATTTAATTTCTGGTGAAAGTGATTCGACACTTCTCTTTACATAGTTCTCCTTGTGATAGAGATAGGAAGTGGAATTAAACATCCTGCTAACTAGGAGTTCAATAAACTCAGGAAAGAATGTGATAGACCTGGGAAATAATCATATCAGTATTTGTGTTCAATATGAGACAGTCTCAAAACTATGTTAAAGATTGATGGAGGAAGACATCATATTTTAATTTTTGCATCCATGTGCTTAAATAATGACAGGGAGCCCCCGCAGCACCCCCAATACACACACACACACACACACACACACACACACACACACACACACATAAACAGAGACATTAAGTCAGTTAAACTTTTCACATCAGAAACTGAAAATCATCAAAAGCTATGATGAAAATTTATCGAGGTAATTGTTTGATATCCAGAGAAATAGCATAAACATAGTTTTTATTCAACCAGTAAATTGTGGAAGTCATCTCTGAAAATACCCTATTTATACACAAAAATATCAGAAAACTATTATATAGTATATGTGTTTATCATGCAGTCATGATTATTTTATAAAGAACCAAAACATTTATCATAATAGGAAGTTTGTGTTAACTATCACATATGTACATACTGCAACATATATATTATTTCATCAAACACTAGATAATAATATTAAATCAGCCATAATAGGAGGGAAATAATAGCAAGGGAAAAATATCACCCTATCTGTAGGATGAAAACATGTCAATGAAGATATATAAATACTTCATATGTGATGCTTGCACTCCTGAGTTTTAATTTTGCTAGAGG
This sequence comes from Peromyscus eremicus, assembly GCF_949786415.1. NCBI lineage: Eukaryota > Metazoa > Chordata > Mammalia > Rodentia > Cricetidae > Peromyscus > Peromyscus eremicus. The sequence continues at coordinate 78,468,222 of NC_081426.1, read as the reverse complement.
AAAATATTTGGAATGATTGCGGCACAATGTGTGAGTACAATCTGTATTGATGCCTATGAAGTTCAAAGTCTTTGACATTGCCATTTTTGTCTTCTGCATGTTTTAACACCACTATTCTAAAAATTCCTAGGAACACTTCAATTTTTATTCTCCTAGTTTTTCATAGAGATTTCATAGGTAACTTTTCTACAATTGTTACTTTGTCATGAAGCAAATTCTCTTCACAGGAAATGGAGGACTTTGTCCAGAGCTCTGGAGAGCATGGTGTTGTGGTGTTTACTCTGGGGTCAGTGGTCAGAAACATGACAGAAGAAATGGCCAATGCAATTGCGTGGGCCCTTGCCCAGATTCCACAAAAGGTGAGGTAAAGTGCTCCATGGGAGGCAACTGTATACTAAGTCTGTGAAAGTCCTCGAAGGTCTGATTATAGAAATGACTGTGTGAAAGGTAAAGTTGTAAGAAAGCTCTAATCTACCTTAGCCACATTTAGAAACAGATATTCACAATAGATGTACAATGCTACAGAAGGTGTTTTTGACTGAGAATGACTTGGATAAAACACTGTGACCACTGTGGGCACATTCTGAAAGGCTGGCATGATGATGACTTGCTATCCAGAGTACGTAGACAGCCAAATTCTTCAGAGTCACTTGTTGTATTTGTTGAATATTTAAAGTCACTGCATACATTAAAATGGGGGGGAGGTTAATTTGTATTTATTATTTCTAGCAGAATAACAGTAAGCAGATATTGAAAAAGTTCGAAGCGTAGCATGACTCTGCATCTTCATTTTGGAGTAGGCCTATTCAATGCACAGTTGAAAGGGGTGTTTAAAGGAAGCAAGTCCAAGGGTCAGCAACACTTAAAGTACATTTTTGGCTAACTGAGAGAAAGAGATAAAAATAAAAAAAACAATTATGGACTGGCCTGCCAATATGTGTAGGAGAAGCAGATAAAGGAAAGGTAGAGATGGGAGCTTCCCTCACAGTGATCTCTGTGCATCATAAAAGATGAAAGACAGGACCCTGCTTGTCACCAGTCAGAGTGAAGCTCTTACTATTCAAGGAAGAAATATGAAAATAAGACAGAGTCCAGAGGAACTTAAAGTTAAAATAAGTCTCAGAAGACTCACTTCATTAAGCATACCACAAAGTAATTTTCTACAGATTAAATTTGAGTGTTCATGAATATTTTTAAGTTTTAAGTTTTTTTGTTTTTAATCATCTACATTAATTTTTTTGTTTGTTTACATAATTTTATAATCTACGTTGGCTATATTGATAATGTTCCATTTTCTGAGATGGTCTGAGAATTCTAACATTAGCACCTATCATAGGCTTTGGTTTGAGACTGGATTTCCTGTCACAGAACATTCTGAACTCTGAAGGAAAATCTTTGCAGTTCATCATAAAGACTACATTCCCATCAGCAAGATGTAAAGTAGTGTCATTAAATTTGGGGATATTTTTCAATAACATCACTTGTGAATAATAAATTATTTACCGTAGACTGCAAAGAATCCTTGCAGAGATTAATATGCTCATCAATATTCAAATCAGTTCCAATCCAGGCCCCAAATAAGGTAATAATTTAAGAACTCCATGACAAACCTCATAAAATGGAGCATTTGCTACATGTTTAATGTCTATTTGCTACATTTAATGAAGTTCTGAGCTACAAAAATGGCTCAGTGTGTTAAATGTTTTCAGTGCAGTGTGATCAGCTCAGTTTAAATCCCCAAAACCCATATCAAGTCAGAAACGATACTGTACGTCTGTAATGCCAACACTCCTATCAGAGATGAAAGGCAGAAATAGGAGAATTCCTGTGGGCCAGCAGCAGGAAAAAAATCAAACAGAAAATTAGATATTCTGTCTCCATCTCTGTCTCCAACAGGAGAGACATCAGAATGAATACCTGAAGAGTAAGTATTCTTCTCCATTCCGCACAGTCACCTTGGAACGCTTAATCAGCATTCACACACAAATTGGCTCGTATATACTCCAACACAACCCAGAACACCCAGGGAGGGAAAGAGAGAATGAGGTAGAGATGGGGGAAGATATTTCCAACCTCAGTGACAATCCAATAATGTGGATTCACCTTCGAAAGTCTATATGCAACTTTTCCTGTCATTAGTGACTAGAGATCTGTATATCTTAGAATTCTTAGAATCCTAAAGCAAAACTGATTTCTCATGAAAAGAATGATTGCATTGATTTGAATTCATGTGAATAAAAAAGTGAACATAACTTGTACAACCAAAAACAGAGAAAATCTGAGCATGGAAAGGGGAGGTGGGTATACAATCCCACCCAAGGCCATGGAACTATTGACAATGATTAGCTTGTGAGACAGGAAGAGAGTAGCCCCTGGTAAGTCAACCACTCTCTACTGGAAGACCACACATCCAAGAATATTTAGAGTACACAATTGGTCTTGAAAGATTCTTTTTTTAAGGATACCAAGTGTAGTGGATAGGGACGGGGGTGAATATGATGAAAGCACATTACATGAAAATCCCAAAGAAATGAAAAAGAAAGAGAAATGCTATTGTTCGAATTTAGAATGGTCTTATAATAAGAAACCCAGAGCCAAATACTGGGGTGAAAGCTTAAAGATCAGAGAAGCAGAGCAAGCCACAGCCAACTTCACCTTGCCAATGCCTTAAGCCGATCCTGTTCCCAAGAATCCTCAGACTAAAAGCCTCTGAGTCCTCACCTGAAAGGGTCTCAGCTGAACTGCTTTAGTTCCTGTTTCCTCATGCCTTATATACCTTTCTCCAACCTGCTGTCACTTCCTGGGATTAAAGGCATGTATGCTTACACTATCTGGCTCTGTTTCCAGTGTGGTCTTGAACTCACAGAGGTACAGACGGATCTTTGCCTCCCAAGTGATAAGATTAAAGGTGTGTGCCACCACTGTCTGACTTCTATGTCTAATCTAGTGGCTGGCTCTGTCCTCTGATCCTCAGGCAAGCTTTATTTGAGTATACAATATATCACCACAAAATGTCAGTCTCACTTGGTGTGGTCATAGTTATCATTTGGACAGCAGACGGAGTTCCAAAGTGCAGGTAATGCAGGCATGTTCTGAGCCTGTTTGTCCACAGAAATTGCTCTACAAAGAACATATGTCGTTTTGGGTGAAAATGATACAGAAGGTTTAATGTCTTGTTTTAAAATCTACACTGTCACCATTCCAAAGGTAGTGGCACTTGGAAGAATGGAACTGATAAAATGTAGCAGATTAAAATCTTATGCAATAGCCAGCTTTTTTGGGGGGAGGGGGCGCACATTGACACAGGGTTTCTCTGTGTAGTTTGGTGCCTGTCCTGGCTCTCGCTCTGTAGACCAGGCTGGCCTCAAACTCACAGAGATCTGCCTGGCTCTGCCTCCCAGGTGCTGAGATTAAAGGTGTGTGCCACCACGGCCTGGCCACAATAGCCAGAATTATTCAGAGAATCAGACAATGTATATTGTGAGGGTTAAGAAATGTCATTTGAGTTATTATCATATAAGTTGAAGCTGTACGCAATCATTACAACAAACCATGTGTGGCAAAAACATGTTTTCCATGGAGGCACCTAAAGGACACTTTAAACATTCTCTGGATGACAATGGCAAGCAGTCATAGCTAACCTGAAGTACACCCACTCCTGTCTGCTACACCTGGGAGGAGAGCAAAAACACATTCCAGGAAATAATAGGATAGAAGATGAAATTAAAACAGTGTCCTATCCTTCCATAGTAATGCATAAATGAAATTTGAAAATTCATAGAGTTCAGTAACTCTCTTTAAAACTTATTGTTAGTTGGGGTAATATAATACAGCAAGACTCAAATCCATATAATTATTGACATTGGATCCTCCCCTAATTTATTAATTGAGAGAGAAGAGTAAGGTAAGCTGTTAGTATTTTATGGACCTTATGGTGTAATTAAATCCATTCCAATGCTATATTACCTGTAGGAGACAATTTAGTGGTGAAAATAAGTAGCTTTAAGGCAGCAAAGGACCCACACGATACACAAATGCCTCCTTCAGTTTCAGTTCAAAAGCTGTAATTCTTCCTTTGCCTCTCAAGATAAAATAAGGACTGTCCAATGCCGTCTCTCCTTTCAAAGATTTAATAGATTGGTTAGCACATAATAAAGTATTCCTAAACTAGTATGTAGGCAATTAATACTCCCTAATAATGGTTGAAAGTCATTGTTGAGTATTTTTAAATTGTCGAGTCTAATGGACATTTGTGGGGGGCAGGGGTGGTGGTTCTTAGCACTTGTTCTAGTAACTAGTTACCCCAAATATTACAAAGTGCATGATCATTGTACTTTTTGAGATGTAATAATAAGCCCATTTTTATGTAGCACATGTTGAATCATGTCATATATGGATTACAGCTCTTTCTCTTTGGGGGTGATTAACAGGATATCACCCATATAATGAATAATATGGAATGAAAAAAATAAAAAGGAAAGGGAAGGACATGACTGTCCCTAGGTATGGTGGTGGAGAAGGTTTATTATAAATATATGAGAGAGCATAGCCAGAGACAGGGACAAGGACAGGGAGAGTCCAGAGCAGTCCTGACCAGACTGACTTGTGCCATGTGAGGAGAGAAGAGGTGAAGGGAAAGGGGAGAGAGGGAAACCAAGTGAAGCAGCCAGGACGTCAAAGGTACAAAAAAAAAAAATAGCGGGCATACAAAATGGTTAGATTATCTAGGGAAGACCAGACCAGCCTCCTGGGCTGGAGAGTTCAGGAAAGGGGGCAGGGTATGCCATCCAGAAGGGCCCTGTGACAGGTAGGGACTGAGGGATTGCAGGGAAAACCAGGAGGCCAGGTCAGCCTTGAAATGTGAAATAGGCACCTCAGCCATTTGTCCCAGGTTTGAAACCTAACAAATACAAGCCTGAGGGAGGGCCTCCCTCACAAGCTTTCCTACATAATATTGACACGTAATAGAGGATTTGTCATGCCTTGAGGTTATACAATCCATTGATATCAGAGCTGAGGTTCTTTATAACTGAATGTAGGAACAGAAAAGGCCAAACGTACCTTATTATCAGGATGAATATGTATAATAGAAAATCAACCTTTTAAATGTAAAACTATTAAAGGCCAATCTTTAACAATACTTGTCTGGTATTTTGATGGCTAGTTTACTAAGTTCTTTATATATTTTGGAGGTCAGCCCCTTGTCAAGTGTGGGGTTGGTGAAGATCTTTGCCCATTCTGTGTACTGCCATTTTGTCTTATTTACTGTGTCCTTTACCTTACAGAATCTTCTGAGTTTCAGGAGGTCCCAATTATTAATTGTTGCTCTCAGTGTCTGTGCTACTGGTGTTATATTTAGGTTTATATTTAGGTGTTATATTTAGTGGTCTCCTGTGCCAGTGCATTCAAGGATACTTCCCACTTTCTCTTCTATCAAGTTCAGTGTAACTGGATTTATGTTGAGGTCTTTGATCCATTTGGACTTGAGTTTTGTACATGATGATGGATATGGATATATTTGCACTCTTCTACATGTCAACATCCAGTTATGCCAGTACCATTTGTTGAAGATGCTTTCTTTTATCCATTGTACAATTTTGGCTTCTTTGTCAAAAATCAGGTGTTCATAGGTGTGTGGATTAATGTCAGGGTCTTTAATTCAATTCCATTGATCTATGTGTCTGTTTTTATGTCAATACCAAGCTGTTTTATTACTATAACTCTAGAGTAGAGCTTTAAGTCAGGGATGGTGATGCCTCCAGAAGTTCCTTTGTTGTACCCTAATTGTCATCATAGAACCTTCATTCAGTAACTGATGGAAGCAGATGCAGAGATCCACAGCTAAGCACTGGGCCGAGCTCCTGGAGTTCAGGTGAAGAAACGGAGGAGGGATTATATGACAAGGGAGTTCAAGATAATCATGGGAAAAACCACAGGGACTGTGGACCCGAGCTAGTGGGAGTTCACGGACTCGGAACTGACAGCTGGGGAACCTGCATGAAACTGAACTAGGCCCTCTGAATGTGGGTGATGCTTGTGTGGCTTGATCTATTGGTGGGGCCCCCAGAGTGGGACCAGGATTTACTCCTGTTGCATGAACTGGCTTTCTGGAGTCCATCCCTTGGTGGGATAGCTAGCTCAGCCTTGATGCAGGGAGAGAGGGGCTTGGTCCTGCCTCAACTTTGTATGCCAGACTTTGTTGAGTCCCAAGGGAGGCCTTATCCTCTCTGAGGAGTGTTTATGGGGGTGGGGGAGGTAAAAGGGGAGTTGGAGAAGGGAATGGAGGGCAAACTGTGGTCCATATGTAAAGCAACAACAACAAAAAAATTAAATACTAATTTAAAAAAATAGCTGTCTGTAGGTAAACCAGGCTGTAAAGTTCCCATTGGCCACAAGGTGGCATTAACATTTCATAAGTCAATCAACCATCTCCATTTACCAGAATATTTTTTAATTACAAAAAGAGGAGACTTGCAGAGAGAAAAAGAGAGCTCTGTGTGCCCATTCTCACTATTCTCTGACTAACTTGTGATTAGGAACAGGCCACTGAAGTATCCAGATATTTGTACAATTTTGGGTTCCTATGCAAAACCCAAACCATGCTTATGATCTTGTCCATGTGGGAATATAGGTTCCCTAATCGCTTGTAACTCTTTTCTTAATCCTTTTCGGTTTTGATAACCCATTCTTTTCATCAGCAATTGCGATTGTGAAGAATGGGCAGCTTTTGAGGTGGGAATATAGATTTCTGCATGACCTTGTAGAAAGTCTCTTCCCCAAAGACTAATTAGAACCTGAATAATGTAAAACCGGAGAACTTCCATAAATTCTGGGCCCACACATTAAAATTTTTGTAGCATTTTGTTTAATCTTGTTAGAACTCACAGATCCCAACCCTATCTGTGTTGAATTTACCTCCCATAACAGGTCATTTAGGTGGTCATTATTCCATGGTTATAAGAGAAACATCAATTCCATGACCAATTAATCCTGTAAACATTTTTTAAAATCCAATGATGGTTTATCATTTTCTTTAAATAAGGTGCTTAATGCTACAGTCTTATCTGTACTAATACATCCTCAGTCACAAAGCAATTTTTTTCATGAAGGGACTATATAATCAGTAATAATAACTGCAATCATTTCGCCTGGCCAATTAGAAGGCACTGTGATTGTGACTGCAATTTCTCTTGTATAATCTTCATCAATGACTCCTGTATGAACTATGATTCCTTTCATGGATAAACTACTGCAACCCAATAAAAGTCCAAATGTTTGAGGCAGTATAGGTCCCCCACATCCAGTGTGTAGCTTAAAGGGGCATTGAAGAGAGGAAAGGACTACCAAAAGTACTTCCTTGAGGAGCATCTTATAACAAAAGAATAGATTGATTACAATCAGAAGTTGCCATAAATGTTATTGTTTTTGGATTTAAACCCTCTAATCTTGTGGAGTCTTTAGGAAACCCCCTCAACATGCTTCCCTATTGTTGACTGGTACTGTTATTGTTGTCAGGCAATGTATTGCTATCCTTATCACATTTAGATCAGCATTTCTTAAGCCAATGTTTTCCTTTCTTTCATAAAGGGCATTAGCCAGGAGCTCATTGATTCTGAACATTCAGTTTGTGTAGGGTCAATTTATATTGCTTCTTTAAGTGGCCACTGTGCTAATATCTGTTTTTGTATAGCATAGCTTTCTATAGCAGCTAATTTTGCTTTTGTTTGGAGGTCCCTACATTTCTACATTACTTCAGAAAGTCCATAATATTTTCTATCTCTCTTTGAGGCTTGATTAATCCTTGGAAATCTTCATGGACATTGTCAAAAGCTAACTGTTTTAATGATAACTCTTGAATTTGTTCCCCTTTTACTTGATTTTCAATAGCATCTTTGAGTCTATGAAATCAGCATAAGGCTCAGAGGGATGGTGTACATTTTTTATATAACTAGATCTGAAGTCAGACTCCATATCAGTTTTCATCCAGACAGCCATAGCTACATCCCTAATGTGTGGGTGAGCTGCAGGAGGCATATTATGCAGCTAATAGTCAGATGATACCCATCTACCATTCCCTGTCATCATATTCCTATAAATGTGACATTTCTAGGATTACCTCCCCCGCCAGTCCTAGCTGTAGAACTTTTTTATGGACTTTATCTGCTGGCCACATTTGCCACTGAAGAAGCTTAAAAGGGCCAAGAACCATTTTAACAATTATATGAAAATCATATGGCAACCATTGTGAATTATTGTTACAACCAAAAAGATATTCATTACTACATGGAACAGTAGGTCCACAAGAAGCACAAGAGTTCTTAAAATCTTTCATTATATCCATATCTAGTCCCTGATAATCATTTTAATTTTATTGAAATTTCACTGCAAATACCAAGCTCAGCTTGTGAGGCCAGGGAGAGAATTGGCAAAGTAATTCCTTGTCTATGCCATACTCTAGCTTGTCTAGGTTGTAAATTAGCTTTTTCACAGGCTCTCCTAAATCCTCATAAAAAAAAATTGGAGAGAATTCAATATTAGATTAATTATCACACTCCTCACCCCATAATTCAGGATATTCTTTAGGCAATAAAGGAAACACCTTTAAAGGAGACTCCAGTAAGGGAACTGAGGGAGCCATCTCCTGCACAGATATCACTGGTGCTGTTTTTACTTTTGATTTATCTACACTGGGAAAATCTTCTCTTGTTTTTTCTTTGCCTCCTTTACCAATTTTAAGATGTGATCATTCAGTTTATATTCATGCCAGGAATTAGCCATCTCTTCCTCATGGTTAATAACCCCCTTATCTTCCTTAAGTATTTTAATAATAGTCCAAATCAATGCCCAAGTGACACAAAATTGAATGAGGATCTTTTCTCCTTATTATATGCTTTTTCAGTATTCACTCAAGCACTCTCCCATATATTCATCTAAAGCCTTTCTTCTGGAAACTAGGGATTATAATCACAAGCCATTTGTATGCGGTCTAATAGCTGTGATGTTGGTAACTTGTGCTTTTCCTTTCTTTTTTTTTTTTAAAAAAAAAAAGGATGCACAAGCCTCAACATAAGGCAAAAAGCCTTCCCTGGTTTCTGCCCCATTATTCTCATTTACCTCCTTCTGTGAGGGTTCTCCCTCTCCTTTCACATAGCCAATTTCATCTCCCTGTTCAGAAGTCCCTTGTTACAGTTCCAGAGACAGTGGATCTTGGGAGAAAGGAGAAAATAAATGAGGCAGTCTAAAGTCTCATGCAGTAGCCAACTTTATTCAGAGAATCAGACAATGCATACTCTGAGGGTTAAGAAAGGTCACATGAGCAAAGATCACATGAGTTGAAGCTGTATATAGTCATAAAGACAAATCATGTGTGCCCCCCAAAAAATGTGTTTTTCCATAGAGGCTGTCTTAGCTAAGTTTTTATTGCTGTGAGGAGACATCATGACCAAGGCAACTCTTATAAAGAAAGCATTTAATTGTGGTGGCTCACTTATAGTTTCAGAGAATCAGTTCACTATCATCATGAAGGGGAGCATGGCAGCATGCAGGCAGACATGGCATTGGAGCTGAAAGTGCTACATCTTGCAGGCAACAGGAACTCCACTGAAAGTCACACTGAGGGAAGCTTGAGGAAAAGAGACCTCAAAGCCTGCCCCCTCAGTGACACACTTCCCCCAACAAGGCCACACCTCCTAATAGTGCCACTCCCTTAAGGGACCATTTTATGCAAACCACCACAGAGGCACAGAAAGGGCAGTTTAAACATTCTCTGGATAACAATAGCAAGCAGCAGTGGTTAACCTGAAGTAGACCCACTCCCTACACCTGGGAGGAGGGTGAAAACACACACCAGGAACAATCCTGTGTTTTGAGGAAACTGAGGTCACAAGATTCTTGTCCTGTTTTCTTAGAGTGTTCTCTCAAGCACTCAGAATTCTCCTCATATGTGGAGGTTTCCCCACCCCCCCCCACACTTATTTACCCCAGGAACTCTTGAAGAATGAGGGATAAGTGACTTATTTAGAAATAGAGGTAGTGAGAAACAGAGAGAAAACACAGGATTGACTTGGGTGGGCCAGGATCATTATCCAAATGGGCCCAGATCTTTATTCCAAAGTTCTATTTATAACAATGTTAAGGGGTGGAGCAAAAGACCTCCCCCTTGCTTTTTACAAAATACCTGCATTCAGGTCCGTGGTCCAGTCATCCTCTCTATGCAGTCCTGCTGGGTACAGCCATGAGGAAGCCTAGTGGGCTACAACACTCATGTGACTCCATTCCTGGACAATGTTCCAACTCTACACTATGCAAGTTTACTCTGAGATGAATCAGATGACTCCTTATTCCTATTGGCAAACACGATGGCAATGTATCAAAGAACTCCAGACCACAGAGAATTGTGGATCAGGAATATTTGTCATAAGTAAATAATCAAAGACAAAACCTTGAAATTCATTAAAAATAACATAGAACAAGTGAATAAAAGTAAACTGTAAAGCATTTACAATATAATGATATTAAAACTAGACTATTAGAATTATCAAAATATATTTATGTAAAATATAAATTATTAGTAATGTGCCACTCTTCTCTGAAACTGAATTACATCACCATGGCAGTGTATTCAATATTTTCATGCATCATTAACTATCTCATTTGTCTAAAGATCTCCACTTGGAAAATGATGATTATGTTCAACCAGTATGAATGTAAAAATTAACACAGAAACTGCTGGCACATTCTTCATTTCAGTCTCTCAATAGTTCTCACTGCTCACCTCTTCTGATTTCTTCCTCCCTCCTCAGGCAGGTATTTAGCTAAGTTATAGGTAAACTTAAAAGGCTCTATTTTCAGCACCCAGGCAGGGGGATCAGGATCTGTCCCTGGTCTATGGGCAGGCTTCTGGAACCCGGTGCCTGTGGTGTGACACCTTGCACAGCCTTGGTGCAATGGGAAGGGGCTTGGACCTGCCTAGGCTCAGTGTGCTGGGCTCTGTTGACTCCCCATGGGAGACCTCGATTTTGGGGATGTGGGGATCGGGGTGACTTGGGAAAGAGGGCTGGGGGGTGGGAGGAGGGAGGAGGGAGGATCTGTGGATAGTATGTGGAGTGAGTAGAAAATTTCATAATAAAGACAAATGAAAAGAAAAAAAGGCTCTATTTTGGTCTTGAAATTACAATATAATTGTATCATTTTTTTCCTTTTCATTCCTCCCTCCAAACCCTCTCATATCCATGTTCCTTGTGCTCTTTCAATTCATAGATCTTTATTCATTAATGTAGTTATGCACATACATGCAATGAATATACACTTAGATTCCTAAACACAACCTGCTCAGTCAGTATAATTATTAAATTTGGCTCAGGCTATAAAGATTATCTAACATTTAACAGGTTCTTTGGAGATTTGATGGTAAAACACCGGATACCTTAGGACCCAATACCAGAGTCTACAATTGGCTCCCCCAGAATGACCTTCTAGGTAAGACTCTGGAAAGCAAACCTATCCTAGTTGACTTCAAAATCCCTTATACTACATTTAGTGAATGTATTATTTATTTAAGATAACAAGTTCTGGTGTGCACTTGGTCTTTTTTAACACTCATTTACTCTTATCTACCATGTGCTCCATGTGTTCAACTGGAAATCAGTATTCAAGTCTCAAGTCACAAGCCAATCTGCAAACATCTCTCTGTAAATTAAGTATCTTGCTCTAAGACAGGAAAACATTTCACTCGGGTTGAGGGCATAAGAATCTTCACACAGGTTTTCGTATGATGAGGAGGGAGGGGAAACTGCAATACTGATTTAAACTAACTAAATAAATTTAATTAATTAAAAAAAAAGATTCTTCATGTAGAAAATCTCCTTTCAGTTCCTGATAGTATACATTTCTCATTTCATGTCTAAGTCAGCTAATTAATGCTAACCAGAATTCATCTTATTCTAGGTCATCCAAAAACCAAAGCCTTTGTAACTCATGGTGGAGCCAATGGCCTCTATGAGGCGATCCATTTTGGAATCCCAATTATTGGCATTCCTTTGTTTGGAGAACAACATGATAATATTGCCTACATGGTGGCCAAAGGAGCAGCTGTTGCATTAAATATTAGAACAATGTCAAGGTCAGATTTGCTCAATGCACTGGAGGCAGTCATAGACAATCCTTCGTGAGTATAACCTTTTAAAAATGTGTATTCATTATTCATTTTTTTACTTTATTTATTTATTTATTTATTATTTATTGTCCTTCTTACTGATGGCCAAAAGAACAAGAATTATCTTGAAGGCAAAAATAACGGTAGGTACAGAGACAAATTAGAGCATGATTCAGTGTCATAGGTTTTTCTCTCTCTTTGCTTTACAGAGATATGAGCCACCATGGAGACTTGAGAAGAGTTTTCCTTCTACTTATACCTCCCAACACTAGTATGCACTTTGCACACAAAGTTATTAATAATTGCTTATGGATAACTAAAGTTTTATATAGTCAAATAGTATCTCATTTTTGATATATTTTGTATTTAAGGCTTAGCTGTCTCCAAACTCTACCTTAGGAATATTTGATCTTTTCCATTTTTTTTATATGCTGAATCTTGCATACTCAAGGAGCTCAAACATGCTTCTGAAGCTCTTTCTAGTTATGAACATAAAACATAATTCATTTTCCTTCCACTTTTGTATAATTATCTGTACTATCTCCCCAAAAATTATACATGTGCATTTTCCATTCATTAGATAAGTTTATGTCCATTTTATTAATTTCAGGTATAAAGAGAATGCTATGTGGTTATCAACCATTCACCATGATCAGCCCATAAAGCCCCTGGACAGAGCCATCTTCTGGATTGAGTTTGTCATGCGCAACAAAGGGGCCAAGCATCTGAGGCCACTTGCCTATAACCTCACCTGGTACCAGTATCACTCTCTGGATGTGATTGGATTCCTACTAGCCTGTGTGGCAGCCGTGACTTTCTTTACCATAAAATCCTGCTTATTCATTTATCAAAAGTTTGCAAAGATGGGAAAGAAAATGAAGAGTGAGTAGAGCTCATTGGGAATGTACTACATGAACTAAATTTCAGCATCATTCTAATTTATGAACTGCCTTCTAAATATTCACTGATTAATTTATCAAGTCATATCTTCTTTGGAGAGAGGAAAGGGAAGGGGAAAATAATGTAATTATATTATAATCTCAAAAAATAAAAACCATAATTAAAAGGAAAAAGCTGGGCAAGCTGTAAGGAACAATATAGTAAGCAAGTTCCTCCATTATATCTGCTTCAGTTCTGCCTTATGATTCGTGTCTTTAACCTCTGACCTACTTTTCCTCAGTAATGGACATGGAGCTATGAGATGAAATAAACCCTCCCCTTTTTCAAATAAAAATGAACATTAAAAAAATTCAAACAAAAGAGAGGCCTGGGCCTGGGCAGGGGCAGGCACCACTATGATGAGTAAATAAGTGGTGGAGACACAGGAGAGAAAGAGAAGTAGAAGCAGTTTGTGCTCTATGAAGAGAGGCAGAACTGCAGAGGAGAAGGCAGCAGGGAACAACTGGATGTCAGAGGCCTGCACTGCTACCTGAGGCCACGGTGATACCTGTGATGCCACAGAGGGCCATATCTGGGTCCGTGGACTTTCTGTATCAGGGGTCTGTGTCAATGTCCATGGTGATGTGGACCTCCTTGGTCTGGGCTGCCATTTGAGGCCATGTTAATGTCTGAGTACTGTGATGAGCTGGTCCAACCACTCATCAGCCACCACACAGTAGCACCAGCAGTGACATGAGCACAGAAGAGAAGGCCCTGCCCCATTTGCCTGGGCAGTGTGGGAGAGCTGGCTCTGGATGAGGTGTGGAAGAGCTAGCCTCATAACTTGGTATGGGAGAGCTGGCCCTGCCCCTCATCTGGGCAGTGTAGAAGAGCTGGCCCAGGTAGCATGGGCACAGGAGAGACAGCCCCAGTCCTTGCCTGGGCATTATGGGAGAGCTGGCTCTGATGTCATGGGCAAGGGAGAGCTGGAGGGCTGACCAACTCAGTTACCACCCAGGCCCAGATGTAGGGCTTTGAGCTGGCCCAACCAGCATCTATGAACTGCTGGAGTTCATGAAGGGCCTGGACCAGCAGAACCAAAGTTGAAGGATCTCCATGACACAGGGCAACAACAGGATATCCTAAAGGAGTCTTAGGGAGGGTCCAGTACCAATAGTGTAGCAGAAGCCAGAGGCCTTGAACCAGACCAACGACTCATTGCAATGAGCATTTGCTAGTAAGCTGTTTGTACAAAAGAGTATACTGCATGAGAGACCATGGCACACTGCAGCTTCTACTATGAGATTTTTTGTAATTTTAATTTTTGTGTGTGTGTGGTTGAGTTATAGGGGTGGAAGGCAGATATGGAAGGACTGGGAAATGAGTGGGATTGGGGTGCAGGGTGTGAAATTCACAAAGAGTCAATAAAAAATTATTGGAAGAAATTTAAACAAAGAAATCACCCACATTCTATTATGAAATAATAGTGTGAAAAAAATTGAAAAGAGTAGTGATCTCATCCTGTCCCCCCTTCTCATATTCGTAGGTGTCATGATTACAGCTGGATGTTGGGTAATTACATGTATATGAGGGAGTTAGTTCAATCATTAATTTAAAAAACAATTAACTAAAAAATTCATACATTTTATTATAATATCGTATTGATAATTGCCTCAGAATAGGAAAAGCAGACAATGTGAAGTGGAATTTAAGAAAAGAATGAAATTGTATTGTAAAAGAGGGGGGAAATGTAAATAAAATATACTGTCTTTTTTGTCGAAATGCTGAATGAAATAAAGAAAGTTCTATATTTAATAAATTTGGAAATACACTACCTGGCAAACATCCTTGCCCAGTTAGCATTTTTTGTCAAAGACCAAAGTTTATGGTTAAGGTTAAATGTTGCTCTCAAAATTGCACTTTATTATCAGCTGTACGATTTTGAATTAGGCAACCAAGTAAGAGTGAGGATTCAGAGGGCATGGCCAGTGGGCTGTGAGGACCTCAGCAACTAGCATGCACACACAAGATTTGTCTTTTGAATATACTCGGTTTATTACAACAAACATTTCTTATAATGTCATGTTAATAAAAGTCAAGCAAAAACCTCACCAAGCAGGGAATAGTTGATAGGCAGAAAATGCTGCTACAGGTTTCCATTGGGAAATCTCCCATGAGGATGCTTAGGAAGCCATGGTCCTGATCAGTTGTGTCAGGCCAGCACATGTGAGGGTCCAAGAGGTCTCTGAGAGCACAACTGGGCATGTGTGAGCTTAGCAACAATGCTGGAAGTGTGATGGTAACCAAATCTAGGGTCACACACAGGCCAGTTTCAAAGTCCTCTTGCAGATGAGTATCAACAGGAAGGCTCAATAAGCTGTTTCTCAGAAAGAGCACAGCACGTGATCCAAGGGGCTACTTCCAAAGTTCCAAGGCTTGTCTCTTTTCATTTTGCTTTAGCTTCTTGCTATTAGGGGTCACAGCTTACATCTTGTTTACTCACATATCAGTGCTACCTTGTGGTTAGTTCATTAGCACATCATTAGCACTATCTTTAGCTTGGCTCTATCTGGGCTGCCTGGTGTCATCTCTCCTGGGACTGGAATTACAGATGGTTGTGAGCTACCATGTGGTTCCTGGAAATTGATCTGGGTCTTTTGGAAAAGAAGCTAGTAATCTTAACTGCTGAGTCATCTTTTCAGCCTAATATTATCATTTTTAAAAAGGAATGTATTAATAAGTACAATGTAAATTTAAACATTATAATAGTACTGCAGACAAGCATATAGAATAATTAAGTGATGTCCTCTAGCTTGCTTTCGCTAGCAAAATTCCTAAAGGCAGTGTGGCACCCTCTAAAGATGCTATCAGAGAAGTTCAAGTTGGTTTAGTAGATTAGTTTGATACAGTATAAAAAATTATGAAATTCTGATTTGTATTATGTGGTATATGCTTGATATACAATCTGATCATATTTGTATTGCTTACATATTGAAAAAGTCATGGCCCTATGCTTCTTAAAGAGTTATTCAGAGAGAAAGATGAATGGGATACACCAACTCTGAGTCCAGGTACCTTCCCAGCCAAATGTCTTTAAGAGACACCAAAAAATCAGCCCGAAAAGAGAAGGGTAGCTCTATCTTTGTCTGAAGTAGGAAGATGTAAGAGAAAGAGTAAAAGCAAAAAGTAAAATCAAAGTAAGTCATAAAGTCTACTACAGTAATAAAGTACAGATCATGCTTTAGGAAACTGCAAGATAGTGTGTCATAAAGCCTCAATCTGTGGCAGTTATAATGAAGTAAGCATGTTATAAAACAATAAAAGTGTTTTAATCTGATTTAATGTTGGACATTGCATTTTAACATAGACTTTGAAAGTAGACAAGCTTTTGAGCTGGTGTGTCTAGAGATAACTGACAATATTTTGTTGAGTCATGTTAACGGATACCAACATTTAGATTACAGCCCTAAGTAAACAAGCTTTTGAGCTGGTGTGTCTAGAGATAACTGACAATATTTTGTTGAGTCATGTTAACGGATGCTAACATTTACAGTTCTAGTGATGTGATAAAATTTAATACTTGCAGCTTAACTCTGTGACTCAGCATTTTGTGTTTCTGATTAGAGCTTAAAGTTCTGAGAAGTCAAGTAGAATTAATGTCCAACTGCATGACTATGAGAAGTTGACCTTAGGATATGTTAAATTCATTGCTTTAATTTTATGCTCTTATGTATATACCAATTCCCTGTCTGGTAATTTACTCAACTGAGCTGAAGATTTGGCAGACTAGTTAGCAATACTTTCAGACATACTTCTTCCTCTCACCCTTCCTTCCTTCCTTCCTTCCTTCCTATCATATATATATATATATATATATATATATATATATATATATATATATATATTTCTTTTTTAGGCAGAAACTCATAAATCACAAAATAGAATCTCATTGGGTCCTTTCTTTTGGTGCAGTATTGACTATTCAGTACTCATGAAGACCCTCCTTCCACTGTAGGTAGTAGTTTCTGTCTGGCCAGCAACTCCCAAGTACCCAGCAGCTGCTTCCCAAATAATTGATTTGAAAGCTTAATATTACTTACAAATGCTCAGCTGGTAGCTCAGGCTGATTACTAACTAGATCTTATGCTTAAATTAACCCATAATTCTTATCTATGTTTAGCCATAAGGCTTGGTACCTTTTCTGAGTCTGGTATTCTCATCTTGATTCCTCTGCATCTGGCTGGCGACTCCTGACTCTGCCCTTCCTCTTCCCAGCATTCTTGGTTTGGTCGCCCCACCTACACTTCCTGCCAGACTACTGGCCAACTAGCATTTTATTAAACCAATTTTAGTAACAAATCTTTACAGTACACAAGAGAATTATCCTACAGCAATCCACGTAGTGACTTCTGAACTCTTAAGGGTCATCAAGCAACAAATATTGCCAATATAAATAGCAGGAGAATAATAACAAGATCTTGCTGATCTGTATTCTCTGAAAGCTAAGTTTAAGCTAGCTACATGGAAGGGCTGATTGTGCTCCCATTCTGGTATTAGATATACTCATTCTCTTATTTGTTTGATGTTTTAGGATTCAGTTTCCAACTTTTTGACCTACACCAGGACTGGTTTCCTTTTTTTGATATAAGATTATGTAAGTTTTGTGATTTTTGTGAGTTTATATCATGGTGTCTCTATTAATAGTGTAAATGAATGGTCAATGATGTTTTCCTATCCCCTCAAATCTATGTTAGGGTTTGCCATTATTTGTTTTTTTTTTCCTTTAATCTTAGCTCTTCTTATTGGGATAACATCAAAACTCAAAGTAGTTATAATTCATGGTTTCATGATGGCTAAGAATGTTGAAAAGTTTTAAAACTGTTTCTCAGCTTGTAGTTCTTTGTATATGATTGAGGCCTTATGAGCATTCCTCCTTCCAAGTTAGTATATCTGTTCTTGTCCTTGTTCATCACATGTATAGACAGTCATGTTCATGAGACCTCATGGAGTTGCTAACATTCCTAGGAGACACAATCTGACAGCAAACGCATTGTTACTCTGGCTTTTCCAATATATTTCACAGTCTCCTCAGCAGTGACGCATGATCCTTTGTTGAGGGAGTTACATTGTAGATGAATACAATGCTCTCCAACTCTGCATTTCAATTGGTTGTGGTTTTCTGTAAGAGTTTCTGTCTGATGAAAAGAGAAGTTTCCTTAGTGAGGAATGAAGACTGCACTTAACTTACCTATTTTTATAAGGACAAATACTGAGAATGTAGTTCAATATTATGCTAGTTTTGTAAATTGGCATTTGAAGGTTCTTCTCCAAGATCCATGACTTTACAAGCCCTGGGTACTTGACTGGGTTTCTAGTACTTGGCATGATATCCATCTTATTGAATGGGCCTTAAATCTAGAGAGCTGTTGGTCATTGCCAAGATATGCATGCCACTACTACACTCTTAGGGTTTTTCTGCCATGCTGGCTACTGTTAGGATTCATAGACAGCATATCTGGGTAGGACTGTTGGTTGCTCCCCTCCTTTGGAAGAATGCATGGTGCCTTCTGGTACAGAAAGCTAGTACTCATATAGAAGACTTTCAGATCAATTGCAACTCAGGGGTCTCTGGGCCCTGTGTCTGAAGTGCATGATTTCTTCGGCACCAGGGACTTACCTTCCACCTACAGGAGGCAACCAAGGGCAATAACAATAGTCTGTAATGTTTGGAGAGTATCTTATACAACTCTGGCTAATGACTCACCAGGGGGTTTTATGCCTGATATCAAGTTTTTTTAGATGGCTTTTCATTGTTGCAGAAGACATTGTGAGCCCAGTTCGTAAATTTTCATTGTGTGTTTGTTTGTGTTTGTGTGTATATGTATGAATGCATGTGTGTGTTTGAGTGGGAGGGCATGTATGTATGTGTATGTTTGTATATGTGTTTGCATATATATATATGTGTGTGTGTGTATATGTGTGTCTATGTATATATATATGTGTGTGTGTGTGTGTTTGTGTGAATGTATGTGTGTGTACGTTTGCAAGTGTGTATATATGTGCATATTCCTATGTGTGTGCATGCATGTATTTGAGTGTGTATGGGTGTGTGTGTGTGTGTGTGTGTGTGTGTGTGTGTGTGAGTCTGTGTGTATGTGTATTACAGGGTTTCTTAAAGTGGGTAGTTACTAATATCCCTTATGACTTCTTCTCCCTACATCAGTTTTTTTTTTTAACACAAGTTATTACTATCTTCCCAGAGGTGGGCCAAACCCCTGTGTGCTGGACCTGGCCATATCAATCAATCAATCATCAATTAATTAAGGAAATTCGCAACAGACTTACAGGCAATCTGGATCAAGGCATTTTACCAGTTGATGTTCCTCTTCCCAGATCACTCCAGCTTGTGTCAAGTCGACAAAAACAAACAAAAACAGGACAGCTGTATAGCTAGTCACAATTTTCTCCTTTCTGTAACTTTTCTCTTTCACTCAAATGATGGTGTCCTTTGTTGTCCAGATTTTTTTCTTAGTTTCATGAGGTCCTTTTTATTAATCGTTGATCTTAATGCATGTGGTACTGGAGTCCTGTTCATAAAGTCCTTTCCTGTGACCATGTTTTCAAGTTTATTCATTACTTTCTCCTCTATCAAATTTAGATGATCAAGTCTTACATTGAGGTCCTTGATCCATTTGGAGTTGAGTTTTATGAAGGGTGAGAGATAAGGATCCAGTTTGACTCTTCTACATGTAGCTGTTCAGCTTGACCAGCACCACTACTTAAAGATACTGTCTTTTATCAATGTATATTGGTGGCCTCTGTGTCAATATCAGTGGCCTCTTTGTCATATATCAGGTGGCTGTAAGAATGTGGGTTTGTGCTTGTCTTCTCTATTCTACTGATCAGTCCGTATGTTTTTATGTCAGTACAGTGCTGGCTTTACTCTAACAGTTCTACAGTACAACTTGGAATCTGGGATGGTGATACCTCTAGCAGTTTTGTTTTTTCAGGATTGTTTTGATTGTGCTGGGTCACTTATGTTTGCATATGAAACTTGAGATGATTTTTCAATTTGTGCATGGAAATCAGTGTGTAGAATCCTCAAAAACCTAAAAATAGATAATAGCACTCTTAGGCATATACCCAAAGGATTCTGTATCATATTATAATTATATTTAGACATCAATGTTTAATATGTTAATTTCACAACAGCAAGGAAATGGAAACAACCTATACACTCATCTATACACCCGTCAACTGACTAATGGATAATGAAAATGTGCTATTTTATACAATAAAAAAATTATTCACCTATTAAGAACAAAATTATGAATCTGTAAGTCAATGGATGGACTTGCACACAATTATCAAAGAACAAATACAGGAAGAAAAATTTAAAAATCTGGAAATCAAACTGGTGAATACCCTAACTGTCATCATAGAGCCTTCATCCAGTAACTAATGGAAGCAGATGCAGAGATCCCAGCCAAGCACCAGGCCAAGCTCCAGGAGTCCGTCAAAGAGAGTGAAGCGGGATTCTATGTGCAAAGGGCATCAAGATCATAACGGGAAAACATACAGAGACAGCCAAACCAAACTAGTGGGAACTCATGAACTGTGGACCAATATCTGTGGAGCCTCCATGGGACTGAACTAGGCCCTCTTCATAGGCAAGACAGTTCTGTAGCTTGATCTGCTCAAGGGGTCCCCTGACAGCAGGATCAAAATCCCTCCCTAGTGTATAAGCAGCCTTTTTGGAGCCCACTGCCTATGGTGGGACACTTTACACAGCCTTGGTGCTGAGGAAGGGGCTTGGACTTGCCTCACCTGAATGTATTAGGCTCTGCTGACTCCCCATGGGAGGCCTGGCCTTGGAGGATGTGGGAATGGGGCGTGGTTTGGAGGGAAAGGTTGGGGGACAGGAGGGAAGGGAGGGGGAATCTGTGGTTGGTATGTAAAGTGAATAGAAAATTTCTTAATAATAATAATAATAATAAAGAAAAAAAGAAATTTCTTAATGTGTGTCTTATGAATTCCTCTACCATATCACTGTATAGGATATCTATTTGAATAATAAAGAGAAGCAGTTAGAGTGTGCATACTTGCTATATACATCAGTTGTATATACAGTCAACATTGGAAGTACTCAACTTCTACACAATATTAAAGGATGATTATAAGACTTAAACGTGTGTACATTACACCTTTAAAATTATAGTACCAAATATATTTAATAACTCTGAATGAGCCATGAGGGGACATTTAGATTAATAACTTATGTGTGTGTATAACACAACACTAGAATTTACATGAGCTAACTTATGCATGTATATGACACATCATTAGACTTTGTTTTACCAAACAACTATTATAAGAAGTTTTCCAGGAAACAGAGCAACAAAGAAAACTAAAATCATACTTTTATAAGATAAAAAATAAATTTAAGTGAGGATAATAATTTTAGGAACACCTCTAATAATTCTTACTGACTATGAAGTCTATATTGTTTCAAATGAAAGTATCAGGACTATTAGTTTTACAACAATGTGAATATACTTAGTATGGATATCTATAAAATATGAAGTTTATAAGATGGAATATTTCGTCTTCTGTGCCTTTTACCTGGTATAATCCTCTAATAATTTGTAACCTTTTATATTTAATACAAACATTTTCATAATAACCTGTTCAGTTGTATTTATTATTGTTATTTCCTGATGAAACAAATTCTTTAGAAGAAGTGGAAAACTTCATTTAGAGCTCTGGAGAGTATGGTGTGAAGGTGTTTTCTCTGGGGTCAATGACAGAAATTTGACAGAAGAAAAGGCTAAGGAAATTGCATCATCCTTTGCACAGATTCCCCAAAAGGTGGAGGTAATGGGCTCCCATGGAATGCACTATATATCAAGTCTGTTAAAATCTGGGAAAGGCTAACTACAGATGTTTAGTATGTAATATATTAAAATTATGATAGCTCTAAGTAAAAGTTATACATGGTAAATTATCCAATAATACAGAATGAGTTTTTGATTGACAGTGGCACTGATAAAAAAAGTTTCATGAATACAGAGAAGAGTGGTTAATGGACACAGTGAGGAATTCTGGTATTCTGACGGTATTGCTAGCAAGAGTACAGAAAAACAACCAATTCTGCCCAGTCACTTGCTGCTTTCTCTTGAGGTTGAGATACCAAATATATATGAAAGACAATTCAAGTATTTAGTATGTGAGAGATAAAAAACATTATACTCTAAATTACATTAAGTAGTTTAGACGTGAGACACTATGTTGATCTGGAGATAACACTAGCAGGAGTACAGAGAACAAAAGTACTCTGCCAACTCACTTGCTCCTTTTTCTTGAAGATTATCTGAGGATTATGTGTAAGCTAAAGATAGTTCAGGGAAGAGGTAAATTTTACTTAATAACTGCACTAGCACAATAATATTAATTTGTATTGAAAGATTTTAATGTAGCATGAACTTTAGACATCTCATGTAAACGTAATTTCTTCATCTTAGCTGTTATAGTAAATATATGCAAAATATGAATCATTGGTAATTTGTTACACTTCATTACAGAGTTTTTGAGACAAAACAGTATCTAAATATAGCCATGAAACATTATTTATCTCATTTGTCTAACATGTCTGGGAAAATGTGACTACATTCAACCTGAATGAATATGAAAATAAGCTTATACTGTCTGTTGCATTCTTTTTTTATAATTCTAAATACTCAATTTCTCTTCTTCCACTTCCTCATCTGTCCTATGAAAGGTATTTAGTTATACAATCTCTGAATTTTAAATACTACATTGAAAACCCTGACTCCTGTAATAAAGCATTGTCCTACAACTAACAGGTTCTATGGAGATTTGAGGGCAAGGAACCAAAAAATTTAGGA
Organism: Peromyscus eremicus; assembly: GCF_949786415.1. Classification (NCBI taxonomy): domain Eukaryota; kingdom Metazoa; phylum Chordata; class Mammalia; order Rodentia; family Cricetidae; genus Peromyscus; species Peromyscus eremicus. The sequence goes on along the minus strand of NC_081426.1, from coordinate 78,445,284 downwards.
CCAAATACTCATATGTACAAGTGGATCCCCCAGAACGACCTTCTGGGTAAGGCTGGAACACTGAATGATGAGTGAAAGGCAATCTCTCATAGATAGATAGCACAAAGAAAAACAACTGAGATTTTAGTCATGGAAAATTCAAAGGAATATCGCTGTTTAAATGTCTTTTGAGTTTTAATGGGAATCTTTTGATTATAATAATATTTCTGATTGGACATAAAGTATGTTTTAATTGAAACTGCTCCTGAAAGAGAATTTTCTATAATTACTTGAGTTTAACTTTCTTTTTCCAGTTCAGTTATCACATTTTTTTCTGAATGAAGCTGTTTCCCAAATACCATTAAGAAACATTCTTCATTCTGTTTTATTATTAGTTATTCTATTGTAAGTGCTTAAAGATTCACAGTCTTTATCATGAAGTGATCACATACTTCCTGTGATTCACATATGCTCTCCTGATTCTCTTAAACACTTTTATGCCCAATAGAGTGAACCCACTGTTTCTGTAGGAAAACCAGTTCTGACACGTCCTTGGACTCTTCTCACAGTGCTTCACTTGACCTATTAAATGATTTCAGTGTGTTCAGCTGACAATCAGGTGTAGTGGGTAGCCATTCCAGCTTTGATCTGGAAGTTCCAACCCCCACTGAGACTTCAGTAACTGTCATGCCTACAAGGCGGGGCCAAGAGAGGACCCTGAAGACCCGAGATCCAGATGCACCAGCTCTCTTGGTTCCTGGACCCTGGATTCTGGAGGTAGACCGTGCAGAGTTCTCCAGAGAACAGCGCCAGACTGCGCTACACCTTTCTCAGACCCTGCAACCTATCCCTTCACTTGTGAGTTATCCCATAAAATAAACCTCCGTTTAACTACGTGGAGTTGCCTTAATAATTTCAACAATAATCAGGTTTTCTTTTTCAGGTCTCAGGTCAAATGCAACAGGTGCTATGTGATCTTCCATTGTGTTATATGTAAGCTTGGGTGCTTGTTGCTCTGATATACAAAAGCAATTTAAATGCAATTACAAGACATAATACCTACAGAAAGTCCTTCCACTTTCTATGTTCTGTTTTATGCTTTCTCAGGGTATTTACTGTCTGTCATCTGATGTTAGGTAATGCCCAAATTACAAAGCTTTTGAAATTCATGATGGAGCCAATGGGGTCTATGAGGAGATCCATCATGGGATCCCCATGGTCGGCATCCCTTTATTTGGGGGAACAACGTGATAACGTTGCTCACATGAAAGCCAAAGGAGCCGCTGTTGGGTTGGAATTCAGCACGATGTCCAGTTCAGATTTGCGTAATGCACTGAAGGCAGTCATTAACAATCCTGTGTGAGTATAACCTCTTCCATATGTGCTTATGTGTCTACTGATTTATTTGTCCTACCTTTGAACAGGATTTTACACAAGATGGGCATGTGCTTTACCAGTGAGCTCTGTCTTCATCTGATTTTATGAATAGTTACCTATTCATTTATACATTCATTATTCAGTATTTATTTCTTAGCTATTTGTTGTATAGCAGAGGTGCCGTTATAAGAGTAAAGGCAAAAATAAATAGGGCAAAGATAAATCAGTATGATTGTCACAGTGGAATTACTTTTGCTGTTTTCTGGGTTTTTGACAAGGTAGGTCTGACTATATATAGAGATGAGATATGTTTTTAAAATTTCAATTTTCTTGTTTCATCTTCAGAGTGCTGAGACTATAGGCATGTGCTACCACCCTGAACAATTTCCCTTTTCCTTCTTTCAGTGGAAAACCATTGACAGAATTTGAAGGACAGTACATCATTTTGGAAAAAGTCATTAGTGTAATGCAAATAATCAAACTATCACTTATTAGAACTATCATTTTTAGCATTAGACTTCACTAGGGAGGTTAATGTAAAAATTCAGAGCTTGATTTGTGGCTCAGTGGTTAAAAAAACCTGCTGTTGTGGCTGAAGACTGGGCCTCGGTCTCCAGCACCCACATGGTTCTTCACAGGCTTACATAATCCCATTTACAGAAGATTGGATTCCTTCTTCTTGTCTCCAGGCACAACAGGAATTCACATAGTGAACAAACATTAATGCATGCAAAATATTCAGAAACATTAACAAAATAAACCTTAAACATAAATAAATGAATTGTAGATATTTAAAGTATAGAACCTTTAATTGAGAATAATTTTATGTTTTAAAAACATTATTTTAGTGAAACAAATGATCAAAATACTTCTTTTGCATATAATTCTTTGCTTTTTAAAATTCTTCTATAATGACTTATGTTATTAATAATAATCAACCGGACATAATCAAGCTCTCCTTTGAATAGTAATTAATGCTCCCCGAGGATTTTGAGCAAGTATTTTGACTCCATTGCTGACAAATGGCAAAGAACTAGGGCTTTATATTTGACCCATTTAACACCAGTGGGGAGAGATGAGGCTGCTTTTTACATCTGTGCAGATTCTCAGGAGTCAGAGCTGTGTTTGTCTTATTTTGGATAATAATAATAATAATAATAATAATAATAATAATAATAAAAGTTTCCTCTCAAAATTACAACTTGGAAAACATTTATTTAAAACCTAAGCTATGCAAAGTACAAAAATTCACCTTTCAAATCTTCAGTATATACATCAATATTAGTTGTATTATATCATCTCTCTTCTCATCAGAAATATTCTCTGTATTTTTCCTTTTCTTTACTGACTTTAAATAACAAGAAAACACTTTTGTTTGTACAGAGGTGATTAAAAAAACACACATTTATACACAACGTTTCTAGGATTTTAGGAGATATAGGTTATTTAAACCAGCACTTTCTGGAACATGGTTTGTTTTATTTTATTTGAAAAATAATGTATTATGTTATAAAACTCATTAAGATAAGCACTCTCACATGAGAAACAGTCTTCTCACTATGATATTTATAATAGCAGGGAAGGATGTTACCTCCACTGCCGTTCTACTGTGTTATGGTATAGCACACATCAGAATTCAGGCTGGATTAGCCATGTCCTCAACTGCAAAAGGAAAAAATTTTCTAGAGGACATTAATAATTTATCAAAAGGCTCAAATTCACAGAGAGGTATATAAAGGGCAGAAAGGAACAATCAGGGTCGTTAAGTAAAAGAAATGACCCACAATGATAGTTATAATCAATCGCTGATAAATGGTCAATACAAAGTCCAAAACAATTCCAGTTCCCTCTCAGCTTTGCCTACATAGGCACCACAACCATAACTTGACAGAGATTTGTCCCTGTCTCTAAACTGTGGTACTGGCATGAACTTTGTACACCTACGAAACTAATAATTACTTACTAGATAACTCAAGTTTCATAAACACAAATGACAATTCAGTTCTATTTATTTTTCTGTTTGTATTTAGGGTGTTAGAGGTCCAGTCTGTTGCTTAGAAATATTTGTCCTTGTCTTCTTTTCATGTGTGTTCAATTTTTTGTGGGCAATTTTTTGCCTGAATATTAAGATCTCTTTAATGATGAGTGAAAAAATAATTTATTTTGTTCTACATTTATTGTAATCACTTCTACTACCTGTGGAAAAACAAACATGTATGTTTTTAATTTGTTCTCTGAGTTTATTTGCATGGTATTTTCCTTTAGCTATAAAGAGAAAGCTATGTGGCTGACAGCCAATCACCACGACCAGCCTATGAAGCCCCTGGACAGAGCAGTCTTCTGGATTGAGTTTGTCATGCACCACAAAGGGGCCAAGCATCTGAAGCCATTTGCCTTTAACCTCACCTGGTACCAGTACCACTCTCTGGATGTGGTTGGATTCCTACTCACCTGTGTGGCAGCCATGGCTTTCCTTGCTGTAAAATGCTGCTTGACTGTTTACTGACTCTTTGTAAAGATGAGAAAGAAAAAAAAATAGGGCTCTTTAATCACATGGATAATATCTACAGCCATAATGGGGAAGACTATTCCATTCAGTTCTAACACTGTGTATTCAGTGCAGCAAGATTATCCTCCTTAATTTAGAAGATATTTGGCTACTTAGTTTATCTATGTATTTTACAGTTTAAAACTTAAAAGATTAACAATTCCAAATCTTTATTTTATCACATAATTATATTTCAAACTAATTTATTGATATAATAATCTTGAGAATAATGACAATCACAGAAACATCAACCTGTTACCAGAGGAAAAAATAGAAGGTCAGTCATTTTATTGAGAATTTTCAGATATATCATTTTTTTAAAGTAAAATGGAAGGAAATGGACATTCAGTATCTGTCAAAGAAAACCAAAGCATGATCTGTTTAAAAAGTGACAAAGCAGATTTTCTTTAAACCAGCAAAGCAGAGGGAAGAGAATTCAGGATACATTGAACCTAACTCTATAAGAAAAAGACAGCTGTTCTGACTCCATTTTGTATTTGGTTAGACATTTCTCCATTCTATCCCTTCCTCTCCCAATAGTCATAGCAGCCCAGGCCACACGTTTGAGATTATCATGCCCTTGACCATCATCCAGATGTATTAACTAAAATAATTGACAAATTAGGTCTAAAATAACTACCATGCTCTGCCAGGAGTAAAGATTTCAAGGTTACTCTGACCCTCATCTAATGTTGATGTATCTTTGTGAGATTTGCCTGTTAAAAGTCTGGATCTCTGAAGTTGGGCATGAGGATAATTTTTGGTGGATAAAGCATACTTTTGGTCTAGCCACCAATAAAAAGGCCTTAAAATAAATATTCAGATACCAATAGAAGGTATTGTCCTAAACTTTTAAATAAATTATTTAATATTTTAAAATATGTACTCCACTGCTTCTTGTTAATGAAGATTAACATTAAGCCATCTGAGAAAGTAGAAGCATTTGTAGGATACAATATTTAGAAAAACAAAATTTTGGAGCTGAAAGAAAATAGAAATTGGTAAGCCATATAATATTACTCAAAACTGCATTTGTTAGTATCCCAAATGTTGTAAGTCTAGTACCCTAGACAATAGCTGTGGTAATATCACATGAAATAGAAATATAGAGAGAAAATAATTCCTCTTCTAGTAGTTGAAAAGAAGAGTGAGCCCAAATTTGAATTTTCCACATCTCTCCCATGATTTCAGTGTGTCTATAGTTTGTGCTTTGTAGCTTGTTTATTATATGTCTGATCTGTGTCTGCCTCTGTTGCCTGTCCATATTTCTTATTTCCTGTTTGTCTCTTACAAAGGTTGTTGTCTATATTTACTGAACAAAATAGAAAACATGGTATGGGAAAGGAGCAGAGATACTTTTATATACATCTTTACTGGGGTTTAACAAAGGAAGAAGTTACTTTACTGACACCAAATGACTTAAAACAACACCCAAAGCCACACACAGGGTTAATAACTTATGTCCAAGTGCTGCCTTCGAAATTTATATTTTTGTCTCTTAAGGGTCATATCAGTATAGATTCTGTTTGCAGAAAATTATTACCACCACATACATATGCACACGTATAATACTCTGGGTCACAAGCATGGCATAACACATAGCTTAAAGCTACACACTTCTCTTAGGTGTGAAAGGTAGTGACTGGAAGATATGATGAGGTTGGTGTCATTGCTTTCTTAATCGCAGGTTAAACTTAAGCAGGCTAAGCACACAGTAGGACAGCAGATTGAGTACATAGTTCTAAATAATCTCAAGGTACATTTTTTTTCTTTTTTTATTGATAGTTCATACGATATATTCTGACCATCATTTCCTTCTCTCATCTATCCCAAGATCATCCCTATTTCCCCACACAACCAATTCCATGCCTTCCTAGTTTACAAAAGTTATCAACAAATAGTATAAGAAATGTACACCTAGAATCCTTAAAAACACAAAATCAGAAACCCTAATGTATAAGCAAAAGACCAATAAGACAAAAAGTGCCCAAACAAAGCAATATGAGACATAAATCTACAAAAATACCATTGGGTTTGTATTGTGTCAACAGTCTACAGCTAGACATGAGGCTTATACTTAAATGTGGTTTATATATCCCATAAAATTCCATTCGGAATAAAAAAATAAAATTTTCCTTTGCAGCAGTTGTTAACAGGACATATCTTCTTGTTTAGATATGAGAACTGGTGTTCCCCTCTTAGTACTTTGACCCCATTGGCTTGAACATGTTCAAGTCCTGTACATGCGGCCACAGTCTCTGTGAATTCATGCATGTGTTGGTCCCATTGTGTCTTGAAGAAACTGTTTACTTGATGCCATTCATCCCTCCTGACTCCTACAATATTTCTGCATCCTCCTCCAACATGTTCCCTGAGCCCTGAGGGTAGTGGTTTGATGAAGACATCTCATTTAGGACTGAGTTTTCAAAATTTGTCATTCTGTATACATTGTCCCGTTGTGCATCTGTGTATTAGCTCCCCTGTACTGCAAGAGGAAGCTTCTCTAATGATGGCTGAATGAGACACTGATCTAGGGATATAGCAGGATATCATTATGAGTCATTCTATTTGAATTCAAGAGACATTTTTGGAAAAATATATTGTACATTTACCCTAGTTCTCTAGCACCATTACTACTTAGGTACAGATCATGGCAATATACCATAAAAAAGGGGGCATGGAGTTCTTTTAGAAATGAAGTGCTTAAAAAGGAATATAAGATGCAGACATTCATAGAAAGATAAATATAGAGTTGGACATCATATTAAAACAACACTGATAGTTATTTATGAGCTTTCCAGAAATATATTTACAATTGACATGTAAGCATAGTTGTTGTTTAATTACTGAAATAATTATGTCAATGTTGAATAGAGGAGTCAATGTTGGAGGGCTATTAGTTTCCATCTAATATCACGATTCTGTCAAACAGGAACCAAAATAGGAAGTCCTTTAAAGAATTAGGTGTGGTGGATACTTATCTCTACTAATTCAAGATATAAGAAAATATAAAATTGGTTTTAATTGCATCTGTCTTCATTCAGAAGTTTTCTATTTGCATACTTTTCTTGTAGGTACAAATAGGGTAATTTTTATATTACTCAAACATGTAAACTAAATCATGAGTCATGATTTCAGTGAAGCAACATCACTGGAGAAGAAATGAGGTCAGTCATTGTGTGGTATCCTGGTATAAATTAACCAATAGCTGTTTGTTTAATACGATGACATTTAGAAACAACCAACCCATCTCAATGAGTAGATACGATGTGAATTACGAAAGAAAGAGAAATTGAGATCAGTTTAAAAATGAAGAGGCCCCTTGTGTAAAGTATTAAGAAAAGTCATAACTGTTATGCAATTTGTGGGTACCTTCTAGAATACTTAGGAAACACCCATTTCAAGGACAATCAGTCAAGATTCACTAAGAAAATAGGAAGTTCACTAATTCTTTCCCATGCTGTTTGTATCTATTATTTTTTAAAAATTCATCCACTTCCATAGTATTTAAAATATGTAATCACATCACAAATAAACATTGAATTTACTTATGATTTGTTTCATTTATAAAATTATACATCTTTAATAACCCAGGCATATGTGTTTAATTTGAATATAAATCTTAAAGGTAGAAATACCAACCACCATGGAGATTGGTGAAAATCTTAGAGAAGCATGAGTTTAATTTTGAAAACACATGAAATTGAGTCAACTACTTCAGGAACACATTGTATGACTAATAGTATTCTGAACTGAAACATGCAGAAATCTTTAGGTATTAAAGGATAAGTCTTGCAGACATACTATTATGTTTCTTTATACATTATGTATGTAAAATGTATAATATTTTAAATTATACACACAAGGTCCCAGGTTCATAAAGATCCATGTTAAGCTATTTGGGAAAAGAATAATATGTCAAGATTTTCATTTGATATTTAGCAAAGAAAATTTAGAAAGTGAGAGAAAATTAGAAATCGATTTAGCAATTAATATGATTTAAAAATTTTTATTTGTTTGCATTGCAAATATTAGCAATCTAGTAGCATATTGTTAGCTATGTATTGCCTCATGTTGAGATAACCATAAGTAAGCAGTTTGGAATTCTATTGGAAATAAAATATTTGAGCAAGAGAACATCCAGGAATTCTAACAAAGGTGAATTTGGAGCTTGATGTTGTTCTGTGGCCACAACAGTGGTCATTCACCTGACATCAAGTGTAAAATGAGAATGAAAGTAAATTGAATTTTCTTTCTACAGTAGTTAGATCAGTGGAGTCAGGTAGATAGAGGACTTAATATTCTTGGGCCCACTAGTTTCCCTTAAATATCATCATTCCTTATGCACAACTGTCAAGCAGGAAACAGAAGCAGTAGTTGTTTTGCCGCTATAATTATGGTAGATAGACATTTGTCCTTATTAAATCAATGTGTAAGAAAAAATATTAATGGAAATAGCATATGTCTAATAATATAACTGAACGTTTTTCCAAAGATATGCTATATTCAAGTTTTATTTCTTGATATATTTATATTACATATAAAGAGCATGTATAGTAAATATCTATATCTTTTGAAATTTTTACATTTATATACTTCTCCTCTTAGGTACAGAGAGTAATGTTCATTTTGCTGAGTTATTTAAGATAAACTGATGAGTCGAGTTGAAAGTGACTCAGCATTATTATAGAAGAAATGAGGTCGACCAATGTGAGATGACTAATAGTCTAGATGACTAATAAAGATTTATGAGTTTGATTAGAGACATTTTAAAAAAATTATCTATTGTAATGAGTAAAACTATGGTGTAAGTTAGGAAAGAGATAAATTGAAACAACATTGAATGAATTCACAAAATAGTTAAGTTTAATAAATCAGCTAAAGCAAAGAGAATGTTAACATACAATTTAGGGACAAAGAAACACTGTAGAGTATTAAGATAAATTTACAACTATTTGGTTTACTGATGACTTCTAGAACAATCAGAAGTGACCTATTGGTAACATTACAAATCAGTTTCATTCAAGAAATCAGAAAACCTACCAATTCTGATCCATGCTGATAGTAGCCATTTTATTATTTACTCATTCACAAATATTACATTTTAATTATATTACTTATACAAAAAGGAATGTTCTTATTATTTCCAGAATTTATTAGTTCTTTGCTTTATATCCATCCTTCTCTCTTCATAATATGCTGGTCTTCAATTAACAACTCATTCATCACTGGGCATTTACATTATGCATATTCTAACACTTTTACTGTCAGCTCCACTTGTTAATACAGCCCTTGGGTGCACTTTCCTCAGGGACTTTCATGAATGAATCTTATTCTAATTTCTTCTGTTTTAATTACTTTCGCTTGTCTGGGGACCTGAATTAAACAATTTGAGTTTATTTAAACATTGTCTGGTTTTATGTAGGCATGTGCGCTGTAAAATTTCCCCTTTCATCTTCTGCCCTACCTCATAGGATTTGGTGGACTGTACTTCCATCCTTCATTGATTTCAAGAAACTGTTTTACTTCCTTTTAAATTTCTTCCTTGGATTCCTGGAAATATAAAATAATGTTTTCAAATTCTCTGTTTTTACAACTTGCAATGTTTCTAATGTTGAATTATTGTTTTATTATGCTATGATCATAAACTGTGCTTTCATTTGTATCAGTTTATTGAGAATTGTTTCTGTGGTCCTATTCATGATATTTCCAAGGCAGTGTGCCATGTGCTGTTGAGATGAATGTGTATCCTGTACCGGTTGAATAAAATTTTCTGTAACAGTCTGTTTAACCAGTTGAGTTTATATTAAATTCTTATGCTGAATTTTTGCCTGAGTGATCTTCCCATTGATTTTAAATGAGGGGTTCACACTCCAATTCTTACCATGGTAGAGTCTTTTATTCATATCCAAGGTTTGTGGAATATAATTGGATGTGCATCATTATAGTGATTTCCATTTGTCAAACTGACATTTTTGTAAATATGTAGTGATCTTAGAAGTTATATTTTTCACGCTATAAGTTGATTCTATTTTTGACACTTATAAGTGTATCTGCTACTTAGAGTATGCTTTTGTATATTTATTTTTCCAATATTCAATGCAAGTGTTTCTTACCTATGAAGTAATTTTCTTATATATAGAATCTCATGATTAGATGCTTGTTTGAATTAGATAGTCTGTTCGATTTACTTAAAGAATTTGACATGTTAACATTAATTATATTTCTTGTTTGCGTATCTATCAGGCCTTTCTTCACTCTTATTGCTTATTTTTTTTGAGTTGATGGTTAAGTTGACTGGTAAAAGCACTACTGAAAGAAATATTTGGGTATATCTGTGAAGGAATTTCCAGAAAAGATTAACTTCTCAGTTCTCCATGATATGGGGTCTCCCTCTCCCATGCTCCCCTCACATTCACTCCTACAGACTTTGCTTGCACTGATGGATATGACCCCTTCAAATCACAGGACAAAATACATCTATAATATCAAAATTTGGATTTGGTTAAATACTCCATCAATGTGATGAAACATTAAATACCACAGGTAGCTTTTATAATGAAAGAAGTTCTCTAGATGATGCCTTCTAGAGTTATTTGAAAATTTAGAGCTTCAGCAGAATACTAAGACACACAAGAAGACACAGGCAGCTCACATGTCAGTATCCAAGACCTGTGTGGGCAACCTTACAGAGATTGCTGATCTCAGGAAGGGTGGTCATGGTGTTTCCTTGAGAGCAAGGAATGCATACATACATGTTTCCATCTATTTCTCAAGGCCTTTGTGGACTAAGATTAAGATTTCAAGCTATTCAGCTTCTTCTTGGGCTCATGAAAAGCCAGTGCCAGATAAGTTGAAGCAACTGGATGCCTTATGAGAGAACATCCCTCAGGCAAGTCTGTTTAATTGTTTCCCTAAGGACATGTGTAGGAGGAGGCACTTACCTATCTGCTTCTCAGGGCTTCTGTCAGTCAAGTTAGTTAGGTGCACTGTCAAGCTATTTTAGAAATTATATATAAATGAATACATTAATTGACATTCTCACCAAAAAAAATCTTAAAAAAATGATACACATGAAATACTTACAAACTGTGTAATTACTGCATCTTGGGTTCTGTGTTGAGAAAAAAGTTCAGACTAACCTTGCACTAAATCAGTGTTTTTGCTACTACTCAAATCTCTTACAAACAGAAAAGTTATGCAAACAGTTAACTGACACCTAAATTTGCTTTATTGCAAAATGTGACATTAAACACTCATATGTAAATATGAAATAATTAATATTTGCTTTTACTATCTCCAGTCAGTTCCCAAGTTCAAGGCGGTCATTTACTATATTTGCTTTAACCAACTTGGGTTATATTTTAACTCATGGCTTTTTCATCTTAGATATAAGGATGAGCAATGACAAAAGGGAACACACTGTGAACAGAAGATCTGATTTCCCAAGATGTTTGTGAAGTGGATGTCAGTTCTGCTGCTCCTGCAGATGAGTTGCTACTTCAGATCTGGAAATTGTGGGAAGGTGTTGGTATGGCCGATGGAATTCAGTCATTGGCTGAATCTGAAGATAATACTGGATGAACTTGCACAGAGGGGTCATGAAGTGACAGTTCTGAGACCTGCATCTTCTATCTTTGTTGATCCCCAAAAATCACCTACCCTGAAGTTTGAGTCTTATCACACATCTGTCAGTAAAGATGATCTGGAAAAGTATTTCAACAAGTTTGTGGAAGTATGGACTTACGAAGTACCAAGAGATTCATGTTTATCATACTCTCCTTTGCTACAAAATGTGTTTGACGAATATTCTGATATATTTCTAAGTATTTGTAAAGACACAGTTACAAACAAACAACTTATGACAAAACTACAGAATTCCAAGTTTGATGTCCTTTTCTCAGATGCCATTGGCCCCTGTGGGGAGCTGATAGCTGAACTTCTCCAGATCCCTTTTCTGTACAGTCTTCGCTTCACTCCTGGTTATAGAATGGAAAAGTACAGTGGAGGATTAATACTCCCACCTTCCTATGTACCTATGATTGTGTCAGGATTAGGTGGTCAAATGACATTCATGGAGAGGGTGAAAAATATGATATGTATGCTTTATTTTGACTTTTGGTTCCAGACGTTTAATGAGAAGGAATGGGATCAGTTTTACAGTGAAACTTTGGGTAAGTTATGTTTCTTATCAGTAGCTCATTGACTTAAATTTCATGAGTATTTAAATGCATTCTTATGTCCATGAAATACAAAGTGAAGCTGTCTTTTATAGGTGATCCAATGTAATACGATATTAGCTACCAAAATCACAAACCCTGTAAAAGCTCACAATATTGATCAAATAGAAGCAGTCAGCAGTCCTGACACAGGACATTCTGGTGAGCTAGACAGTTGCAAAAAGATGAAAGCAGACTTCCTTAAGTGATTCTTTACTCACTTGACTGTTATTTTTCATCTATTTTAACAAGTCACTTGCTAGTTAACCAAATCTTGATAACTGTAGATTACAGGATGACATATTTTACAGTTTCAATATGTATGTGACATTCAAAAAAACACTGTCTTTTGCATAGGCCACATTCTTTATTTAAAATGATAATGTGGGATCTGAAATCATGACAAAAGTTTAAGTGTTTTCTGTTCGTGTTGAGTACCTGATTTCTGTTCCTAACACCCACCCAGACCCAGTGGCTCAAAATTGCCTGCAACTTCAGCTTCAGGGAGCTGCTGCCCTTTTATGGCATCTGCAGGCATCTGAATAATCTTAGCACCTACTCACACAGACACATAAATAAAAATATAAATCATAAAATATTTTCTAGAGAATTCCCTTATTCTTGAAAGATACTATGCTAGTTCACAGGCTTAAAAATGGAACTGAGGTTCCTGACAATGCCACATCCCTTATTGTGTACTTTCCTAAAATCCATTGTCTAAACACTACAGAAGCAGGAACACTGATGCACTCATTCTTTACTTTTTGAAGTCATGCTTTTTTCTCTTAAAAAATATGCCATAGTTAAGACTGGCCAAAAATTTCTATTCTCATAATTTCTGAAAATATTGATATTGTCTTTATAGGATTAGTACTGTTAAATTTCCTGATATGAAACAGAAGTAGAGGCTTAACCAGAAATTCAGACATTCATCAACTTTACAGCTTCTTTTGCAAAACAAGGAAGAAGGACTAGCTACAAACCACAGTGACCCTGGAGAAGTCTGGTCAGGCTACACAGTGTGGTGTGATATTTGGACCTGAAATGAGTGCTTATATTTGCACTGTTCCTCTTGAAGATGTAGAGAGAAATAAAATGTGTGCTCATTCATATGGTGGCTTAGTGGGTGATTTCAATGACTATTTATTATTTCAAATTACTGAGGAGACATGAGGTAATTCTTACAGTTTGCTTTAAAAATAAACCCACACGACATTTTTGTATATTATGTGAGCCACAAATCTATTACACATGCAAATAATGTTACATATTAATTAACACTGGTTCTTAAATGCACATGTTCTACATCAAACATTACTTCTTTTCATTTTTAAGAAAATGTATCTTATATTCAGATGACAGTCCTGTTAACTTTTCCCTTCCTTGTGTGCTAATTTTCTCCATCTAGGAAGGCCCACTACCTTCGCTGAGACATTAAGCAAAGCAGAAATGTGGCTCATTAGATCCTATTGGGATCTGGAGTTTCCTCACCCAACTTTACCGAATGTTGACTATATTGGAGGACTCCACTGCAAACCTGCAAAACCCTTGCCTAAGGTAAATATGTTTTTGTAATCTCTTTTTCATTTGATTTAATTTCTGGTGAAAGTGATTCGACACTTCTCCTTACATAGTTCTCCCTGTGATAGAGATAGGAAGTAGAATTAAACATCCGGCTAACTAGGATCAATAAACTCAGGAAAGAATGTGATAGACCTGGGAAATATTCCTATCAGTAAGTTAAATTAAGTCAGTTAGGGTACTCTGTGGTTAGCCATTGGGTAATCCTTAGCAAGCAACTATGAGGATGTAAGTTTCAATCCCAACAGCCATGTAAAAAGTTGGGTGACCCCACACATTACTATGGCATTAGTACTGAGGTTGCAGAAACAGGTTGATACTGGGAGCTTGCTGTCCACTAATCTGTTAAAAATGGTGAGATTTGTTTTCAATGTGAGACAGTCTCAAAAAACTATGTTAAAGATTGATAGAAAAAGACATCAGACTTTAACATTTGTCATCCATGTGCTAAAACAAAGGCAGCGAAGCAATCCAGTACACACACACACACACACACACACACACACACAGACACACATGCATGCATTCATGCACGCTTACACACATAAGCATATACACATACACAAACACACACATGTGCAAAATGCACAAACGCACATATAAACCCATTCACAAAAGATACAGAAAATAAATTAGCTAAACTCATCACATCAGAAACTTGTCAATCATCAAAAGCTATGATGAACATATATCCGAGGTAATTTTTTGATATCTAGAGAAACAACATAGACATAGTTTATATCTAACCAGTAAATTGTGGAAGTCATCTCTGAAAATATCCTATTTATGCACAATATCAGGAAATTATGAAGTATATGTTTACCATGAAAATATGATTATTTCACAAAGAACCAAAATGTTTTATTAATCATACTAGGAAGTTTGTGTTAACTACCACATACGTACATACTACAACATAGATATTATTTGATCAAATACTAGTTAATAATATTAAATCAGCCATTAGAGGAGAAAAATGAAATAGAAAGGGAAAAATATCACCCTTTTTGTAGGATGAAAACATGTCAATGAAGATATACTTTTATGAATACTTCATATATAATGCTTGCAATTCTGAGTTTTAATTTTGCCAGAGGAAAGTATCTAGAATGTTTGCAGCATAATGCGTGAGTACACTCTGTATTGATGCCAGTGAAACTGAACGTCTTTGACATGCCATTTTTGTCTTCTGTATGTTTTAACACCACTATTCTAAAAATTCCTAGGAACACTTCAATATTTATTTTCCTAGTTTTCATATAGGTTTTATAAGTAACTTTTCTATAATTGTTATTTAGTCATGAAGCAAATTCTCATCACAGGAAATGGAAGACTTTGTCCAGAGCTCTGGAGAGCATGGTGTTGTGGTGTTTTCTCTGGGGTCAATGGTCGGAAACATGACAGAAGAAAAGGCCAATGCAATTGCGTGGGCCCTTGCCCAGATTCCACAAAAGGTGAGGTAAAGTGCTCCATGGGAGGCAACTGTATACTAAGTCTGTGAAAAATCCTTGAAGGTCTGATTATGGAAATGAATGTGTGAAAGGTAAAATTTTAAGAGAGCTCTAATCTACCTTAGCCACATTTAGGAACAGATATTCATAACAGATGCTACAAAGCTACAGAAGGTGTTTTTGACTGAGAGTGACTTGGATAAAACACTGTGACCACTGTGGGCACATTCTGAAAGGCTGGCATGATGATGACTTGCTATCCAGAGTACATAGACAGCTAAATTCTTCAGAGTCGCTTGTTGTATTTATTGAATATTTAAAGTCACTGCATACATTAGATTTTGCAGGGGAGGGGAGAAGTTTTTATTTATTATTTCTACCAGAATAACAGTAAGCTGTAGTACGAGTTTTCCTGTGACTACCCAGCTCCTGCAGTGGCTCAGACCCAAGTAAACACAGAGACTTAAAAACTGTATGGCCCTGGCAGGCTTCTTGTTATCTAGTTCTTATATGTTAAAGTAACCCATTTCTATAAATCTATACCTTGCCACGTGGCTCGTGGCTTACCGGGTATCCTTACATCTTGCTTCTCATGGCGGGGAGGGGGGGCAAGGTGGGGTGGGGGGAGTGGGGGCTGGCAGTGTCTCCTAACTCAGCCTTCCACTTCCAGAATTCTCCTCCCTGCTTATCCCGCCTATACTATACTTCTTGCCCGGCTACTGGCCAATCACCATTTTATTTATCAATCAATCAGAGCAACACATTCACAGCATACAGAAAGACATCCCCAGAAGTAAGCAGGTATTGAAAAAGTTGGGAATGTAGCATGACTCTATATCCTAACTTTGGACTAGGCCTCTTCAGTGTGCAGGTTGAGAGGGCCATTTAAAGGAAGGGATCCAAGGCTCACCAACTCTCAATCAGAGTACATTTTTGGCTAATTGAGAGAAAGAGAATTAAAAAAAAATCTTTCATTATTGCCTTGACTAGACTGCCAATATGTGTAGGAGAATCAGATAAAGGAAAGGTAGAGATGGGAGCTTCCCTCACAGTGATCTCTGTGCATCATAAAAGATGAAAGACAGGACCCTGCTTGTCACCAGTCAGAGTGAAGCTCTTACTATTCAAGAAAGAAATATGAAAATAAGAAAGAATCCAAAGGAACCTAAAATTAAAAAAAAAAGTTTCAGATGACTCACTTCATAAAGCATACCACAAAGTAATTTCCTATGAATTAAATTTATATATTTATGAACATTTTTGCCTTTTGTAGTAGAACAGCCTCTCTTTAATCATTTACATTAATTTTTCAATCCTTTACATAATTTTATCAGTAACATAGCAAATTCATGTTATCCATGTGGATAATTCTCCATTTTATGAGATTGTCTGAGAATTCTAACATTAGCTGCTATCAAAGGCTTTAGTTTGGGACTGGTTTTCCTGTCACAAAACATTTTGAACTCTGTAGGAAAATCTGCAGTTCATCATAAGGACTACATAACAATCAGTGTCATTAAATTTGGGGATATTTTTCAATACCATCACTTGGGAATAGCAAATTACAATAGACTGCAAAGAATCCTTGCAGAGATTATTATGCTCATCAATACCAAAATCAGTTCCAATTCAGGCCCCAAATAAGTTAATAATTTTAGAATGCCCTGATGAACCTCATAAAACAGAGCATTTACTACATGTTCAACATATATTTGCTACATTTAATGAACTTCTGAACTAGAGAAGTTCACTGGCTCGGTATTTTAAATGTTTTCAGTGCAGTGTGATCAGCTCAGTTTAAATCCCCAAAACCCATATCAAGTCAGAATCAATACTGTATGTCTATAATGCCAACACTCCTATCAGAGATGAAAGGCAGAAATAGGAGAATTCCTGTGGGCCAGCAGCAGAAAAAAGTATCAAACAATTTAATTAAGAGATTCTGTCTCCAATAGGAGAGACATCAGGATGAATATCTGAAGAAAGTAGTCTTCTCTATTCCACACAGTTCCATTGGAACTCTTAAATAGCATTCATACACACAAATTGGCTCGTATATACTCCAATACATACAGAACACCCAGGAAGGGAAAGAGAGAATGAGATCGAGATGGGGGAAGATATTCCAAATCTCAATATTTTCAATAATTGTGGATTCACCTTCAAAATTCTACATGCAATTTTTCTTGCCATTAGTGACTAGAGTTTGTGTACTGACGTTAAGATTCTTAGAATCCTAAGGCAAAACTGATTTCTCATAAAAAAACAATGATTACTTAGATTTGAATTGATGTGAATCAAAAATGTGAACAAAACTTGTGCAGCTAAAAACAGAGCAAATCTGAGCATGGAAAGGGGAGGTGGGTATACAATCCCACCCAAGCTCATGGAACTATTGACAATGATTAGCTTGTAAGAGAGGAAGAGAGTAGCTCCTGATAAGTCCATTGTTCTCTACTGGAAGACCAAACATCCAGGTATATTTAGAGTGCACAATTGACCAATTGTGTTGGAAGATTCTTTTTTTAAGGACACCAAGTGGAGTGGATAGGCACAGGGGTGCTTTAGGGAAGATTTGGGTAGGGGAGTAAATATGATAAAAACATATTACATGAAACTCCCAGAGAAATGAAAAAAATGAAATGTTAGTCTCACTGGATATGATCATAGTCATTATATGGACAGCAGACAGAGTTTCAAAGTACAGATAATGCAGGCATGTTCTGAGCCTGTTTGTCCACAGAAATTGCTCTATAAAGAACATGTGTCGTTTTGGGTGAAAATGATACAGTAGGTTTAATGTCTTGTTTTAAAACCTGAACTGTCACCATTCCAAAGGTAGTGGCACTTGGAAGAATGGAGCCAATAAAATGAAGCAGACTAAAGTCTCATGCAATAGCCAACTTCATTCAGAGAACTCGACAACATATACTCTGAGAGTTAAAAAACCTGAGTTAAGATCACATGAGTTGAAGCTGTATACAATCATAATGACAAGCCATGTGTGGCAAAAACATGTTTTCCACAGAGGCACCTAAAGGACAGTTTAAACATTCTCTAGATGACAATGGCAAGCAGTCGTAGCTAACCTGAAGTACACTCACTCCTGTCTGCTACACCTGGGAGGAGAGCAAAAACACATTCCAGGAAATAATAGGATAGAAGATGAAATTAAAACAGTTTCCTATCCTTCCATAGTAATGCATAAATGAAATTTGAAAATCCATAGAGTTCAGTAACTCTCTTTAAAACTTATTGTTATTTAGGGGTAATATAATACATCAAGACTCAAATCCATATAAGTGTTGACATTGGGTCCTCCCCTCATTTACTAATTGAGCGAGAAGAGTAATGTAAACAGTTAGTATTTTACAGCCCTTATGGTGTAAACAAACCCATCCCAATGGCTCATTCTCTTGTGCTATATTACCTGTGGGAGACAATTTAGTTGTGAAAATAAGTAGCTTTAAGGTAGCAAAGGATCCACACGATACACAAATGTCTCCTTCAGTTTCAATTCAAAAGCTGTAATTCTTCCTTTGCCTCTCTAGATAAAGAAAGGACTATCTAATGCTGTCTCTCCTGTCAGTGATTTAATAGATTGGTAATTTAATAGTATGCAATTAATATTCCCTAATAATGGCTGAAAGTCATTGTTGAGCATTTTTAAATTGTCGAGTCTAATGGACATTTGCGGGGGCAGGGGTGTTAGTTCTTAGCACTTGTTCTAGTAACTAGTTACCCCGAATATTACACAGTGCATGATCTTTGTACTTTTTGTGGTGTAATAATAAGCCCATTTTTATGTAGCACATCCTGAGCGATGTCGTATAAGGATCACAGCTCTTTCTCTTTGATGGTGAATAACTATAATGAATAATATTGAATGAACAAAAAAAAGAAATAAAAAGAAAGGGAAGAACATGGCTGTTCCTAAGTATGGTGGAGGAGAAGGTTTAGTATAGATATATGATAGCATAGCCAGAGGCAGGGACAGGGACAGGGAGAGTCCAGAGTGGTCGTGAACAGACTGAGCTGTGCCATGTGAGAAGGGAGAGGGAAAGGTAGAGGGGAGAGAGGGGACCAGATGGCCAAAGGTACAAAAAATAGCGGGCATAAAAAATGGTTGGATTATCTAGGGAAGACCAGCACAGCCCTCTGGGCTGGAGAGTTCAGGAAAGGGGGCAGTATATGCCAGCCAGAAGGTCCCTGTGACAGGTAGGGTCTGAGGGATTGAAGGGAAAACAGACAGCCAGGTCAGCCTTGAAATGTGAAATAGGCACCTCAGCCATTTGTCCCAGGTTTAAAACCTAACAAACACAAGCCTGAAGGAGGGCCTCACTCACAAGCTCTAAAAGCTTTCCTACATAATATTGACACTTAATAGAGGATTTGTCATGCCTTGAGGTAATACAGTCCATTGATATCAGAGCTGAGGTTCTTTATGATTGAATGAGGAACAGAAAGGGCCAAATATACCTTATTATCAGGATGAATATGTATAAATTAAAAGCAATCTTTTAAATGTCAAACTATATTAAAGGCCAATCTTTAACAATAGCTGTCTGCAGGTAAAACAGGCTGTAAAGCTCCCATTGGCCACATGGTGGCATTAACATTTCAGAAGTCAATCAACTATCTCCATTTACCAGATTATGTTTTAATTACAAAAACCGGAGAACTCCAGGGAGAAAAAAGAGGGCTCTATGTACCCATTCTCCACTGTTCTCTGTCTAACTTGTGAAGACCCCATAACTTTTCTCTTAGAAACAGGCCATTAGGTATCCAGACAGAGTCACTAGATTTTCATATAATTTTGTTTCCTATGAAAAATCCAAGCCATGCTTATGATCTTATCCATGTGGAAATATAGGTTCACTAATCCCTTGTAACTCTTTTCATAGTCCTTTTCATTTTTGATAACTCAATCTTTTCATCAGCAATTGCGATTGTGAAGAATGGGCAGCCTTAAAGGTGGGCATATAGATTTATTTCTTCATGAGTTTGTTATAGAAAGTCTCTCAATCAGAATATGAGTAACATAAGGTTGGAGAACTTCCATTATGCCTCATGGGCCCATCCACTGTAATTTGTAGCATTTTATTTAATCTTGCTAGAGTTCATAGTTCCCAACTTTATCAGGGTTGAATTTACAAACCCATAACAGGCCAGTCAGGAGGCCATTATTCCACGGTTATAAGAGAAACATCAGTTCGATGACCAATTAATCCTGTAAACATTTTTCCTCTTATTTTTAAATCTAATAATGTTTTATCATTTTCCTTTAATATGGTGCTTAATGCTACAGTCTTATCTGTACTACTGAATCCTCAATCACACAGCTAGGTTTTTTTTTTTTTCATGTAGAAACTATAGACAGTAAAATAACTGCAATTTTTTCTCCTGCTTTAAATGGCCAATTAGTAGGCACTGTGATCAAGATGGCAATTTTACCGGTATAATCTTCATCAATGACTCTTGTATGAACTATGATTCCTTTCATGGATAAACTATTGCAACCCGATAAAAGTCTAACCCGATAAAAGTCTAACTGTTTGAGGCAGGATAGAACCCTCAACATGTTTCCCTATTGTTGACTGGTACTGTTATTGTTGTCAGGCAATTGTATTGCCATCCTTATCTTATTTAGATCAGCATTTCTTAAGCCAATGTTTTAATTTCTTTCATATAGGGCATACCAGGAGCTCATTGATTCTGAACATTCAGTTTTTATATGGGCAATTTACATTGCTTCTTTAAGTGTACACTTAGTTAACATCTGTTTTTGTGTAGCATAGATTACTATAGCAGCTAATTTTGCTCTACGTTTATAGATCCATAACTTAAGAAAGTCCATAACATTTTCTATCTCTCTTTGAGGCTTGATTAATCCTTGGCAATCCTCATTGGCACTGATCAGAAGCAAACTGTTTTAATAATAACTCTTGAATTTGTTCTGCCTTTATTGATTTTTGAATAGCGACTTTGAGTCTCCCTGTGAAGTTATCATAAGACTCAGAGGGACCATGCATTTTTTTTTTAAAAACTAGACCCGAAGTCAGATTCCATATCAGTGTCCAGGCTGCCATGACTATGACCAAAAATTGTGGAAGAGCTGCAGGAGGCATATTATGCAGCTAATTATCTGTTATTATTTAATAAGCCTGTCATTATTTCACATGCGACATTTCTAGGATTACCCCTCAGTCCTAGCTGTAGAACTTTTTTATGGACTTTATCTGCAGGCCACACTTGCCACTGAAGAAGCTTGAAAGGTCCAAGAACCATTTTAACAATTATATGAAAATCATATGGCAACCACTGTGCATTATTGTTCCAACCAAAAATATATTCACAAGTACATAGAGCAGTAGGTATATAGGAAGTACAAGCCTTCTTAAAATCTTTCATTGTATCCATTCTAGTCCCTGATAAACATTTTGATTTTCTTGAAATTTCACTGGGAGTACCAAGCTCAGCTTGTGATGCCGGAGAAGAATTGCTGAATAAATTCTTTTTTGATGCCATACCCTAGGTTGTCTAGATTGTAAAGTTAGCTTTCTCATAGGCTCTCCTAAATCCTCATCAAAACAACTGAGAGAATCCAAGATTAGATTTATTATCAGACCTCACCAGATGATTCAGGATACTCTTTAGGCAACACAGGAAACATCTTTAAAGGAGACTCCAATAAGGGAGCTGAGGGAGCCACACCTGCACAGTTATCAGTGGTGCGATTTATCTACACTGGGAAATTTTTTTTTTGTTTTTTTCCTTTACCTTCTTTACTGATTTTCTGATGTGATCATCCAGTTTATATTCATGCAAGGAATTAGCCATCTCTTCCTCATGGTTAATGACTTCCTTATTTCTTATCTTCCTTAAGTATTTTAGTAATAGTCAAAATCAATGCCCACGTGACCCAAAATTGAATGGGAATCTTTTCTCCTTATTTATATGCCTTTTATATTCATTCACACTCTGTCCCACACTTCTTCATCTGAAGAACCTTCTTCTGGAAACTAGGAATTAGAGTCACAAGAAATTTGTACAGACTAATAGCTGTGATTTTGATACCTATGCTCCTCCTTTCTTAAAAAAAAATGCACAAGCCTCAACATGAGGCAAAGCCTTCCCCGGTTCCTGCCCCATTTTTCTCATTCACCTCCTTCTGTGAGGGTCCCCCCCTCTCCTATCACGTAGCCAATTTCAGCTCCCTGTTCAGAAGT
Organism: Peromyscus eremicus; assembly: GCF_949786415.1. NCBI lineage: Eukaryota > Metazoa > Chordata > Mammalia > Rodentia > Cricetidae > Peromyscus > Peromyscus eremicus. The sequence goes on along the minus strand of NC_081426.1, from coordinate 78,422,900 downwards.
CCCTTGTCACAGCTCCAGAGACAGTGGGTCTTGGGAGAATGGAGCTGATAAATGGGGCAGACTAAAGTCTCATGTCATAGCCAATTTTATTCAGAGAATCAGACAATGCATCCTCTGAGGGTTAAGAAAGGTCAAATGAGCAAAGATCACATGAGTTGAAGCTGTATATAATCAAAAGGACAAGTCATGTGTGACAAAAAAAATCAAAAACAAACAAACTAACTAACAAACATGTTATTCCATAGAGGCTGTCTTAGTTGGGTTTTTATTGCTGTGAAGAGACAGCATGACCACGGCAACACTTATAAAGAAAACATTTAATTATGCTGACTCAATGACAGTTTCAGGGAATCAGTTCATTATCATCATGAAGGGGAGCATGGCAGCATGCAGGAAGATGCTGTGGATATCACTCTATATAAATAAAGCACTGATTGGCCAGTGACCAGACAGGAAGTATAGGTGGGACAAGGAGAGAAGAGAATTGAGGAAGGAGGAAGGAAGGAGGGACCGGCTGGAGCCACCGCCAAGACAAGGAAGATGTAAAGTACCGGTAAGCCACGAGCCACGTGGCAAAGTAAAGATTAATAGAAATGGGCTAAATATAAGAGTGAGAGCTAGACAATGATAGGTCTGAGCTAATGGCAAAGCAGTTTAAATAATGTAAGATTCTGTGTGTTTATTTTATAAGTGGGCTCCGGGACTGGCGGGACTTGGCGGTGGGAGCTGGAGAAAAGTCCTCCAGCTACAGGAAGACATGGTGATAGAGGTGAAAGTGTTACATTCACAGGCAACAGGAACTCCACTGACAGTCAAACTGAGGAAAGCTTGAGCAAAAGAGACCTCAAAGCCCACCCCCTCAGTGACACACTTCCTCCAACACAGCCACACCTCCTAATAGTGCCACCTACTTAGGGGGCCATTTTCTTGCAAACCACCACAGAGTCACAAAAAGGACAGTTTAAACATTCTCTGGATAACAATAGCAAGCAGCAGTGGTTAACCTGAAGTAGACCCACTCCTCTCTGCTACATCTGGGAGGAGGGTAAAAACACATACCAAGAACAATCATGTGTTTTGAAGAAATTGAGGTCACAAGACTCTTGTTCTGTTTTCTTAGAGTGTTCTCTAAAGCACTCAGAATTCTCACGTGACTCCATTCCAGGAAAATGTTCCATCTCTACACTATGCAAGGTTACTTCAGGATGGGTCAGAAGATTCCATATTTATTGGCCAACATGATGGCATTTTTTTAAAGAACTACAGACCAGAGAGAATTGTGGAACAGAAATATTTGTCATGAATGAATAATCAAGGACAAAAACTTGAAATTCATTAAAAATAACATGGAAAAAATGAATAAAAGTAAACTCTAAAGCATTTACAATATAATGATATTAAAACTAGACTATTCAAACTATCAAAATATATTTATATAAAATATAAATTATTAGTAATGTGGTACTCTTTCCTGAAATTGAATTATATCAACATGGCAGTGTATTAAATATTTTCATGCATCATCAACCATCACATTTGTCTAAAGATCTCTACTTGGAAAATAATGATGATGTTCATCCTGTCTGGATGGAAAAATAATCACAGAGACTGCTGACACATTCTTCGTCTCAGTCTCTCAATAGTTCTCATTTCTCACCTCCTCTGATTTCTCCATCCCTCCTATGGGAGGTATTCAGCTATGTTATATCTAAATTTAAAAGGTTCTATTTTGATTATTTCTGTTTTTGAAATTATAATACAATTACATCATTTTCCCTTTTTATTCCTCTCTCCAAACCCTCTCTTATCCATGTTCCCTGCTCTCTTTCAGATTCATAAATATTTTTTCATTATTTTGGTTACATACATACATGCATATGTATACTCACACATTCCTAAATATAACCTGCTCAGTCTGTATAATATTAAATTTTTCTCCAGCAATAAAGATTTTCTAACACTTAACAGGTTCTTTGGAGATTTGATGGTAAAACACCGGACACCTTAGGACCAAATACCAGAGTCTACAATTGGCTCCCCCAGAATGACCTTCTAGGTAAGACTCTGGAAAACAAACCTATCCTAGTTGACTTCAAAATTCCTTATACTACACTTAGTGAATGTATTGTTTATTTAAGATAACAAGTTCTGGTGTGCACTTGGTTTTTTTTAACACCCATTTCCTCTTATTTACCATGTGCTCCATGTGTTTAACTAGAAATCAGTATTTCATAGTTCAAGTCTCAAGTCACAAGCCAATCTGCAAACATCTCTCTGTAAATTTAGTATCTTCTTGATCTAAACAGGAAAACATTTCACTCAGGTTACGAGTATAGGAATCTTCATGTAGGTTTTCTTGTGATAAGGAGAGAGCAAACTAAATAAAAGATGTAAACTAAATAAACAAATTTAATTAATTTAAAAAAATCTTCATGCAGAAAATCTCCTTTCAGTTCCTGATAGTACACATTTCTCATTTCATGTCTAAGTCAGCTAATTAATGCTAACCAGAATTCATCTTATTCTAGGTCATCCAAAAACCAAAGCCTTTGTAACTCATGGTGGAGCTAATGGCCTCTATGAGGCGATCCATTTTGGAATCCCTATGATTGGCATTCCTTTGTTTGGAGAACAACGTGATAATATTGCCTACATGGTGGCCAAAGGAGCAGCTGTTGCATTAAATATTAGAACGATGTCAGGGTCAGATTTGCTCAATGCACTGAAGGCAGTTATAAACAATCCTTCGTGAGTATAAAATTTTAACATGTGCATATGTTATTTATTTATTATTCATTGTCCTTCTTACTGAAGACTAAAGGAGCAACAATTTTCCTGAAGGCAAAAATAATGGTAGGTACAGTGACAAATTAGGGCATGATTCAGTGCATTGGTGTTTCTCTTTCTGCTTTACACAAATACATACCACCAGGGATTTTTTTCTACTAACACCTCCCAACACTAGTATGCACTTTGTACACAAAGTTATTAATAATTGCTTATGGATAACTGAAGTTTTATATAATCAAATAATATCTCATTTTGATATATTTTGTATTTAAGGCTTAGCTGTCCCCAAACTCTACTTTAGGAATATTTGATCTTTTCCCATTTCTTTCTCTATGTTTAATCATACATGCTCAAGGAGCTCACACATGCCTCTGAAGATCTTCCTAGTCATGGACAGAAAACATAAGTCATTTTCCTTCTACTTTTGTGTAATTATCTTTATTATCTACACAAAAATTACACATGTGGATTTTCATTCATTATGTAAATTGATGTAAATTTTACTTCTTTCAGCTATAAAGAGAAAGTTATGTGGTTATCAGCCATTCACCATGACCAGCCCATAAAGCCCCTGGACAGAGCCATCTTCTGGATTGAGTTTGTCATGCGCCACAAAGGAGCCAAGCACCTGAGGCCACTTGCCTATAACCTCACATGGTACCAGTATCATTCTCTGGATGTGATTGGATTCCTACTAGCCTGTGTGGCAGCCATGGCTTTCTTTACCATAAAATCCTGCTTATTCTTTTATCAAAGGTTTGCGAAGATGGGAAAGAAAATGAAGAATGAGTAGCGCTCATTGAGAATGTACTACATGAACTAAATTTCAGCATCATTCTAATTTATGAACTGCCTTCTAAATATTCACTGATTAATTTATCAAGTCATATCTTCTTTGGAGAGAGGAAAGGGAAGGGGAAAATAATGTAATTATATTATAATCTCAAAAAATAAAAACCATAATTAAAAGAAAAAAGCTGGGCAAGCTATAAGGAACAATATAGTAAGCAAGTTCCTCCATTATATCTGCTTCAGTTCTGCCTTATGATTCGTGTCTTTAACCTCTGACCTACTTTTCCTCAGTAATGGAGAGGGAGCTATGAGATGAAATAAACCCTCCCCTTTCTCAAATAAAAATGAATATTAAAAAATTCAAACAAAAGAGAGGCCTGGGCCTGGGCAGGGGCAGCCACCACTGTGATGGATAAATACGTGGTGGAGAGACGGGAGAGAAAGAGAAGTGGAAACAGTTTGTGCTCTTCAAAGAGAGGCAGAACTGCAGACGTGAAGGCAGCAGGAAACAACGGGATGTCAGAGGCCTGCACTGCCATCTGAGGTCATGGTGATACCTGTGATGCCACAGAGGGCCATATCTGGGTCCGTGGCCATTCTGTATCAGAGGTCTGCGTCAATGTCCATAGTGATGTGGACCTCCTTGGTCTGGGCTGCCATTTGAGGCCATGTTAATGTCTGAGTGCTGTGCTGAGCTGGTCCAACCACTCACTACCCACCACACTGTAGCATCAGAGGTGACATGAGCACTTGCCTTTGCACTGGGGGAAAGGTGACCCCCTATGCTGGTGTAGAAGAGCTGACCTCATGACTTAGTGGGGGAGAGCTGGCCCCTATGACAGTGTAGAAGAGCTGACCTCATGACTTAGTATGAAAGAGCTGGCCCCCTATGACAGTGTAGAAGAGTTGACCTCATGACTTAGTGTGGGAGAGCTGGCCCCCTATGCTGGTGTAGAAGAGCTGAACTCATGACTTAGTGTGGGAGAGCTGGCCCCCTATGACAGTGTAGAAGAGCTGACCTCATGACTTAGTTGTGGAGAGCTGGCCCCCTATGTCGGTATAGAAGAGCTGACCTCATGGCTTAGTGGGGGAGAGCCATTCTGTCCCTCATCTTGGCAGTGCAGCAGACCTGGCCCTGTTGGCATGGATGTAGAAGAGCTGGCCCTGATGATGTGAGCACAGGAGTGGCAGCTCCATCCCTCATCTGTACATTATGGGAGACCTGGCCCTGGTGACATGGGCAAGGGAGGGCTGGTGGGCTGACCAACTCAGCCACCAACCAGGCCAAGATCTGTAGCTTTGAGCTGACCCATCCCAACACCTACCCCATCTACGAGCTGCTGGAGTTAATGAAGGGCCTGTTCCTGCAGAACCAAAGTTGGAGGAGCTCCATGACACAGGGCAACAGCAAGATTTTGTACAGGAATATCAGTAGGATCCAGCTCCAATAGTGTAGCAGAAGCCAGAGGCCTAGAACCAGACCATTGACACATTGCAATGAACATTTTCAAGTAAAGCTGTTTGTACAAAAGAGTATAAGGTGTGAGACACCATGGCACACTGCAGCTTCTCCCATGAGACCTTTTGTAATTTTTATTTTCTATTTTCTTTTATGGAGGAGGTTACAGGGGTGGAAGACAGATATGGAAGGACTGGGAAATGAGTGGGATTAGAGTGCATGATGTGAAATTTCCAAAGAATCAGTAAAAAGTTTATGGGGAAAAATTCAAACAAAGAAATAATCCTTATTCTAAAATTAAATAATAGTGTGAAAAATAATGAAATGAATAATGATCTCATTCTGACCTCTCTTCTCAAATTCATAATAGTCATGATTACAGCTGGATGTTGGGTAATTACATGTATGTGAGGTAGTTGGTTCAATGATTAGTTTAAAAACAATAACTGAAAATTCATATGTCTTTCATAATATCCTACTGATGATTGTATCAGAACAGAAAAGGCAGACAATGTTAAGTGGAGTTAAAGAAAAGAATGAAATTGTATTGTAAAAGAGGTAGAAAATGTAAATAAAATGAACTGTCTTTTTATCAGAATGCCGAACAAGACAAAGTTCTATATTTAATAAATTTGGAAATACACTATCTGACAAACACCCTTCCACAGATAGCGTTTCTTCAAAGATCAAAGTTCATGGTTAAGGTTAAATGTTGCTCTCAAAATTGCACTTTGCTCATCAGCTGTACCGTTTGAATTAGGCAACCAAATAAGAGTGAGGATTCAGAGGGCATGGCCAGTGGGCTGTAAGGACCTCAGCAACTAGCATGCCCACACAAGATTTGTCTTTTGAGTGTACTCAGCATATTCACACAAACATTTCTTTTAATATGTTAATAAAAGTCAAGCAAAAACCTCACCAAGCAGGGAACAGTTGCCAGGCAGAAAATGCTGCTGCTGGTTTCCATTGGGAAATCTCCTCCCATGAGGATGCTTAGGAAGCATGCCACGGTGAAGTCCTTCATCTGTGTCAGGCCAGCACATGTGAGGGTCCAGAAGGTCCCTGAGAGCACATGTGGACATGTGTGAGCTTGTCAACAATGCTGGAAGTGCAATGGTAACCAAAGCTAGGGTCACACACAAAGGCCAGTTTCAAAGTCCTCTTGCAGATGAGTATCAACACAAAGGCTCAATAAGCTGTTTCTCAGAGGAAGCACAGCATGTGATCCAAGGGGCCACTTTCAAAGTTCCAAGGCTTGTCTATTTTCATTTTGCCTTAGCTTTGTGCTATTAAGGGTCACAGCTTACATCTGACTCACTCACATATCAGTGCTACCTTGTGGTTAGTTCATTAGCACATTAAGGCCTATTTTTAGCTTGGCTCTATCTGGGCTGCTTAGTGGCATCTCTCCTGGGACTGGAATTACAGATGGTTATGAGCTACCACATAGTTGCTGGAAATTGATCTGGGTCTTTTGGAAGAGAAGCCAGTAATCTTAACTGCTGAGCCATCTTTTCAGCCTGATATTAACATTATTAAAAAGGAACATATTAACAAGTACAATGTAAATTTAAACATTACAGTAGTACTGCAGATAGGCATATCCTTCTAGCTTGATCTTTTGCTAGCAAAATACCTAAAGGCAGTGTGTGGCACACACTACAGATGTCGTCAGAGGATGTCAGGTTGGTTTAGTAAATGAATACGATACAAAATATATGAAACTCCAATTTGTATGATGCAGTATATATTTAATATATAATCTGACAATATTTGTATTACTTGTATATTGGAATAGTTATGTCCATATGCTTCTTAAAGAGCTATTCAGAGAGAAAGGTAGATGGGATACACTAACTATGAGTCAGGTACCTACTCAGCCAAATGTCTTTAGAGGCATCAAAAATCAACCCACAAAGGAAAGAATAGCTCTAGCTTTATTTAAAGTAGGAAGATATAAGAGAAAGAGAAAAAAAAGTAAAATCAAAGCAAGTCTATTACAGTAATAAAGTACAGATCATGTTTTAGGAAATTGCAAGATAGTATGTCATAAAGCCTCAATCTGTGGCAGTTATAATGAAGTAAGCATGTTATAAAATGATAAAAGTGTTTTAATCTGATTTAATATTGGACATTGTATTTTATCATAGATTTTGAAATTAAGCTTTTGAGCTGGTGTGTCTAGAGATAACTGACAATATTTTGTTGAGTCATGTTAACGGATGCTAACATTTACATTACAGTTTCAGTGATGTGATAAGATTTAATACTGCATAACTCGGTGACTCAGTATTTTGTGTTTCTGATTAGAGCTTAAAGTACTGAGAGGTCAAGTGGAATTAACGTCTGACTGCATGATTATGACAAGTTGGCCTTAGGATATGTTAAACCCATTGCTTCTATTTTATGCTCTTATGTATATACAAATTCTCTGTCCAGTAATTCCCTCAACTGAGCTGAAGATTTAGCAGATTAGTTAACATTACTTTCAGACATACTTCTTTATCTCCTCCTTCCTTCCTTCATCCTTCCTTTCTTTCTTCCTATCATCTATCTATCTATCTATCTGTCTGTCTATCTATCTATCTATCTATCTATCTATCTATCTACCTATCTCCATCTCTCTTTCTTTTTCTTTTTTATGCAGACACCCATAAATCACAAAATAGAATCTTAGTGGGTTCATACTAGAGAGAGGGAAAACACCAACAGCCCTACCCAGTTATAATGTCTACGAACTATAACAATAACCAACATGGCATAATAGCCTTAAGAGGACAATACTGGCACTCCTATACTGGAAATTACCAAACACCCTCTAATTGAACTTAAGACCCACTCAACAAGAGAAAAATCATACGTGATACTAGAAGAAACCTAACTATCTGGAGTAGATGGCATCATTGATCTTTGAGGAGAACTTACAATGTATTTACTAGACAAGCAAAATTCCTAGCTGTATTCTAAATATTTATTCTTATACCCACAGATAAGAGTAGCCCTTACCCCTCATTAAAAAGGAAACAAAAAAAATTAAAAAACAACAACTTTTATTTGCAACAGATGGAGACCATACAGAAAACCACAACCAATCAAAATACAGAGCACATGTGATTATCTGGTGCCCAGCCAGCCCCTGTTGACACATCTACAACACAAAACCTATACCTAAGGCTCAGGAAACATCATGGAAAGTAAACAGCAAAAAATATAAGAATCAGAGAAACAGAAAGTCTTCTGTGAGAAATTGTCTTCTAGAACTGTCAAGGAAACTGCATGCATGAAGTCTCATCAACTTGACTTCCTAAACATGATCTGAAGAAGGATCAGACCAATAGACAGGCTACCACTAAAGGGAGAAATTGCACAGGGCCCCAACCCAAAACAAAGAACTGCAGACAACTAAGAAATACTGAGATTAGGAGGAATATTCTTCCCTAGGGAATAGTCCCCAAATTGGTTATCCAATTCCAAGAAGCATGATCTGAAATCATCTATATAAAAGTAACATTATATGGCATTAGCAGATTTTATTTATATATTTAGGTGAATATATATGATGTCTGTGTGTGTATGTGTATGTGAGAGAGAGACAGAGACAGAGAGACAGGGAGAGACAAAGAGAGACAGAGAGAGACAGAGACAGAGACAGAGAATGTGTTGAGAGAAAGCAAGGAAGGGGAACACAGAAGAAGTTGGAGAGAAGAAAAGGAAGGGAGAAATATTTTAATTTCTAAAAGTAAAAATAAGAATGTAACAGAGCTATTGCAGAGGGTTTGTATGTTGCAGACAACTGAATAGGGGTGGAGAGGCTATTAAGTCTCTTTGGAGCCCATATGACCACATCACAAGCCGTGTTGTGCTACAGACATTGATGTTTTCCTTTCTAAGTGTAAATCTTGCTTGAGCCTGATCTTTCCATGCTGTACTCTTATTTACCCCTTTGAAATGGGAATGCTTATTGTGTGGCATTGTTTAGGGGGACTTTGTAACTTGGCTTTGCTTTTATACAAATTCACAGTACAATGATTGCTTCAAGTATCAGGAACATTTTGGACTTTGGTCTTTTAAACATTGCTGGAACTGTTAACCATGGTAGATTTTCAAAGTCTAAATGAATGCATTTTAGTTTATAAGTTGGTCAAGAGCCTATGGCATCAAGGAGTAAACTCATTTCTTGGAAATGACATGTTAGAGTTTCAAGTTAGTGGGGGAAAAGATACACAACAATAGAAAATATTGTCTATTTGACAGGATCTAAAATAACTTCATAGTCAAGCTTCCAGACACTTCTTTGATTAGGATAATTGAGGTAGGAGGACTGTTGTTTTAACTGTGCTGTTCGTTAGAAGATATTGTTATGTTCACAGGCTGAATCTTGCATAGGCCAATTGCAGGCCATCGAGGTGCTGGGATGTAATGACTACACAGGCTGTGCTAAGACCAGAAGAAAGTCCACAGCCTTCCTTTCAACATCTATCATGCTCCTTCACCAACAGATGTGATTGTGCAAATGTCCTGTCTTTGACTGCCACTCATTCTCAGCACACTGAGCAACCATGCTTCTCTGCATGAATAGCTGTTCACTGAAAAGATAAGCTTCTCTGATTAAGGCTAAGAGTAACATTTGCCCATGTGTAAAAACATTGTGGGCAGGAAGCTGTTATTGTTTGCTATGAGTAGCAGAATATGAAGAAGGGTAGTTTTTTTCTTCACTTGTGGAGAATGATATATGCTAAGTGATAAATTTGGCCTTCATTCCTATGTAGTGAACTTTTTCTCAGCCACTAGCCCCAAATAATGGCACAGAGGCTTTTTATTAATTATGAAAGCATGGCCTTTAGTTTAGGCTTGTCTCAACTAGCTCTTATAACTTAAAATTAATCCACTTATGTCAATCTGTGTTCTATCACATGGCATTACCTCTCTTCCATCCTGTTTCCTCTCTGTATCTCCTGGTATCTCCACTGTGCCTCAATTATCTCTTCCTGCTTCCTCTCTCTGCCTAGAAGTCCCACCTATACCTCCTGCCTAGCCATTGGCTGTTCAGCGCTTTATTAAATCAGTCACAGCAATAAATCTTCACACAGTGTACAAATATTCCACATTTCCTATGAGCTTCAATGATGTGTGAATAGTAGGAAATATGTCATATGTGCACTTACTTTTCAACAAGCTATTTATCAAAATTTTCAGCACGTTGGTTGGGGTTGCAGCACCTTGTGTGTTGGAAGAAGTTAGGATATACATTACATATACAAACCAAAGAAGGAATACTAATGACATGTGGTTACTATCTGACGCAATTTCTGGATGTACTGATTAGTTCTAGCTTCATTTTCTGACTTAAATGGTGGGTACAAGCTGCCACATAGGCTAGATGGGCTCCCTTATATACAATTTCAAGAAGCCTTAAATTGTGTATTGAATATTATTAGTGAGGGATAGGAAAAGAGGGGTTCAAGAGAAGGTTCAAAGTTGAATCATCCTTCAGACAAGAGCTTTATTAACACTGGCAGACAGATGAGCATCAGAGAACAACGGGGTCTTCAGTAAGATGATTCAGTCTCACCAGGCAGAGGGATCTGTCTACTCTTCAAAGTTTATGAGGAGTTTTCTGCACTAAAAAACTTAGTAATATGTGACCTGTGCAATATGGCAGAGGCAGGGGACAAGGACACACTTAACATAGGCTACATGGCAGGTCTCACTCTTTGGGTAGGGCATTGAAAATGTTTACAGTGTGATCTGTATGACAAACATAGTCAGGTTGTTCTTGGATCTGGGCAAGGAAGGGAACAGTGTGGATTCCTACCCTGTTTTGAATCTTATTTGTTTAGGTCTTGAAGGGGCTATGTTCTCTCACATTGTCCATTTAAGTGTGTCACTCTAATTTGGAGCAGAGAAACAATTTAAACTTTATCTGGCTTTAAATAGGTCTCTCACCAATATTAAATGTTATGTGATATTTTGATTGTGTTCTAACAAATGAAGCTTGTGTTCAGAGGGCAGAGCTATCTATTAGCTGATCATAGAGGTTTGGAGGACTGCAAGGAAAGGAGACTGGAAGTGGTAAGGTGGGCCTGAGAGAGGATCTTAGCCATTTTGGTTTGGAAGAATCAGAAGAGATGGGGAGAAGACACAGTTACTTCCAACCTTTCCAGTTCCTATGACCAAAAGTGCCGAGATCTTGTCCCAGCCCTGCCTTACTACTTCCTGTCCCTCTCTCCACAGTCCTCTAAACTTGTATGGTTAACTAGTGGCTAGCTCTGTCCCCTGACTCCAAGCAAGCTTTATTTGTCAGAACACAAACACAATATCACACAATTAGAAATTCCTTCTTAAGACAAAGCTCATCTTTCCCACTTTTCACATGGATTATGGTCAACTCTATCTTCTACATAATGCTCTGTTTGTCTCATCTAATCCCAAAGACCAGTTAATCCAAGAAATGCACATTGACCTTCTAGTAATAACATAAAATCCTGATTAGATGTGGCTCCCAAACATTTTATTAACCAGCTCTATAAGATATTTGGCAGGCCCTTTATCCAGTGGGAAACTGGTTTTCATAGCTCAGGGTGGTGACATCTTACCTACTTGACTGTCTTAGGTAAAAAATTTTTATTGGATCTTTATTTCCCAAAGTTAATAATTGTCTCTTTCTCCAAAGAGCTCCAAATTCATTGTACAATTATAAAAGTCATATTCAGAACCTGTATGGGTGTATACCTATTTTACTATCTGTAAAGATTTAGTGAGTGGAATTAATGCAATATGTGATTTGCATAAGTACCACTGGAGAAGCCATATGCTTCTATTTAGCTTACACAGCATTAAAGCAGCATACCCCATTTGGTGCTATTCTCCCATTAATTGCTCTCGCTGATATTTTCTCACATTAAACACTATCCTTTCTTACTCTATCAACATCGACACATTATATTTTTCAATTTTAGTTCTAGTTTCCCATTCTCTTTACTGAATAGAATTTCTCCATTTATTTGGAGGACATGTTTTTTAATTTATACAATATATACATATATAAATATGTTCATTTTAATGTATAAAATATATACATATGTATCCTGGGTGCTTGTGTTTGTTTTTGTTTCTGCAACCTTTAACTCTCCCTAAAGTGCCAGTATTTTTATTACAATAGCTTTATAATGAGAATGAATAAGAAGAGCTGTGCCATTGTGAAAATGTATCCACCCTGAAGTAACTGTTACTGACCTTGGACACTGACAGGAAGCCAGCTTACACATAGCTTTTCTAATGAAGTACAGTTATTGGCAACTCTGGAAATGTTTCTGTAACAACTAATCACATTTTAGGGTACCTATTAGATTACCTAGGTCATTTCAGGATAGAAGCATTCCAAAAGAACTGAATACCTCCAAAATGGAAAGTGGCCAATTCTTCCTTTTTCAAAGAGAAGGAACCAAATTTCAAACAGCATCCATATGTCTGCATTACCCAAAGGAAGGAGCAGTGTAAAAAACAAGCTTACCAAAGCAAAAATTTTCTGGCATTTCCTCTTACAAATTTCACAACTAAACTAAGATTGAAAATAAATAAACATTGTAATGCAAATTATGCCATGTTAGCTAGTTTTTAAACATTTATTATCTGTCTGATTAACTGTTGGTTAGAGCTTTGTACTGATAACATTTGCTGTGACTTGTATCCTGTCAGCTAGTAAGACAGGGTGATGGTTTATTGTACAGAAGTGAAGCCATAACTTTGGGCCCAGGGTATCCAAGGTTTGTAACAGTTATTTCAAGGTGGATCCATTCTTATCACTGAGTAGTCCAGCTGCTTCCTGGTGGATGTGAATTTATGAAAATGCTACCTTTTTTCTTTTCATGTTATTAGGCAGTGTTTCTGAGAATGAACTGTTCAACCTCTTTTGAGGTCCATATAAGAATGAGTAAGGCTACCTGAGTGCTTCAAAAGAGTTTCACCAGAGGTAAAACCATTCAGACTAACCTCTGAGACAACTACCTAGGATAAGTAATGGGTGGATGGGACTACTTTTCTGCTCCTTAGGGCCTCTCAGGGGAAATACCCTCAAGCCAGGCTTCCTGACAATTTTCCTGTGGTTGAGGTTATCATATTGCTTAAGATAAATGAGCAAAAATGTAAAATTGATACCTGGGCAACAGTTGGATGAGAAGGCACATTGTTTTCCATGAAGGCTCTCTAGAGTTTGAGCCATTTGTGGCATGAAGTGGTACTTCCTATGACAATATGGAGGTGGCAGAGCCTTATAAACATTGGCTTGTTTATAAGGCTGAATAAACTAAGTTGTTGATGCAGTTACCCAACTACTTCACAGGAACCCTACCATGTAGAGTCCCAAGATGGTGATATGGAACAGGAACCCAAGTAGAAATACACTGTTGAGTGGATTTTCCAAGTCAAATCTTCAATGTGATAACCAGTAACTCTTAAAAATGGGCTCAAAGCCTGTCTTAGTTAGGGTTTCTATTGCTGTGAAGAGACACCACGACTTTAAACGAAAACACACAATTGGGGTGGCTCACTTATAGTTCAGTGGTCCAGTCCATCATCATCATGGTGGGAAAAGGTGGCATGCAGGCAGACATGGTGCTGGAGAAGTAGCTGAGAGTTCTACATTTTAAAGACAATAGGAAGTGGTCTGAGTGTCACACTGAGTGAAGTTTGAGCAAAGGAGACTTCAAAGCCCACCCTAACAGTGACATACTACTTCCAACAAGGCCACACCTCCTAATAGTGTCACTCCCTGGGCTTATGTGAGCCAATACATTCAAACTTCCACAGAGCTTACAGGGAAGCAAGCTTCTATATCTAAAATTATGTAGGAATGATACTCTTGCTTCCCATTTTCCCTTAAGCAAAAAGCATGCTATTCATATTTTATCTTGGAATAAGCGAAAAGGTAGATTCTATTTTCTTAGCCCTCTATTTAGAAAGTCATAAGATATGTTATGACTTGAATATTCCATAGATGTATGTTTTTTAATATTTGATCCTCCATTTTAGACTTATTTTGTGAGGTGGGGAAACATGAGGAGATGGAGCCTGATTCTAGAAAATGGGTCACAGGGGTTGGGGTGCTTTACAATCTACATTATGGTCCTGTTTCATGTCCAGTTTCTTCCTGATTCACTCAAATATGAGATAAATGCTTCACACTCCTGATGCAATAGGTGTGACTGTTCCTGTCTTGTACAACCCGCAAAATAAAAACATAAACAAACCCTTCCTCTTCTAACTGAGCTTTTGTAGGTTATTTGGTTATGATGATGAGAATGGTAACCAATACAGGAAATTAGTGATGATAAATGGGCTCATTACCATGATAGCCTGGCTATAGGGTTCACAAATCATTGTCTAATGATTTTTTCAAAGAAATATGGAAAAATTTGGACATGTGAGAATGAAAGAATCCAGAATTCTGTAAGCCAATTCTGTGGGACATTTGGATTGGAGCCTAAAAGATCAGAAAGTGAAAAAGCAAGGTGTTGAAAGTATAAGCTGGGTTCATGAGGTTTCAGCAGATAATGAGGATTTTATCAGGGTCTGTGTTAGGGCCATTTATGTTGTATTCTAGTGAAGAATCTGATTGTGTTCTATCTATGTTCTGAGAACTCGAGTAACACTAAATTCAAAAATATTGGAATATGTTGCTTGGTGGAAGAAATTTCAAGAATGATTCACTTCTGACCTACTTTTAAATTCAGACACGAAATCTGAACTCTAAAATCTTATTCATTTGAACTTCAGCAATTTTGGTGAACACAGAGAATGTGGTAGTCCCAAGGAACACAGACATTCCTGCCATTATTATTTTGTAGGGGTAGTTGTTTCTGTATTGTCTTTGGAGGACTTTTGTCTCTCAGACAATCAGTTTTAAGTGTTTTTCAGACACCAATTTGTGACAATCGAAACAGTCTTCATTGTAATAGGTCTGCAGTGGTCAGAGATTCAAGTCCAATGCACTTTAAGATTTGGCACATAGAAGAATAGAAATAGAAGTGTATCTAAAAGATACTGTCATTTTTAGGGTGTGTGTGACATATACAATAAAAAGTCATCCTCTGTTGGTGCTACACTCCCCTCACCCATGGATTTCTCCAACCACTAGAATAGCACAGGAAGCAAATATAGACAAGGAAATAGAAGTCAAGATTGAAAGGAGAAAGGAAGGAAGGAAGGAAGGAAGGAAGGAAAGAAGGAAGGAAGGAAGGAAGGGAGAAAGGAAGGAAGGAAGGAAGGAAGGAAGGAAGGAAGGAAGGAAAAAAAGGAAGAAAGGAAGGAAGGAAGGAAGGAAGGAAGGAAGGAAGAAGGAAGGAAGGAAGGACCCAGGTCTCTTTAACGTGCAGTTTTAGTTACTTACACTGATTAGTAAAGAATGGTCTGTTTAAGGTACTACTCTGAAGAGTACATAGCAGCCTGATGTCACATATGTACCCCCATACAATACAATTCTAGAGGAGGTGAGGAAGGACAATGAATTTTATGTAGAGAGATACTTATAACCTGAATTGCCACCGAAGGAAAGATAATGTGCTGAGAGACCTTGAAATTATAGAAGGTTAGAATTCAGCTGCAACAGAGGTTAGAGTTCAGAAGATCTGAATTCCAAACTTTTGTTGTGTGCTTGACAAGCAATACAGCCTGTGCAGTATCTGCTGAGACCACATGTAACATTTCTGACCTCACAGGGTTCTGATTTCACGTGTTATCTTTCTCCTGGCTGTCAAACTACCAGGGTACTTCAAAAATAAAGTGAGAGTGGTCGTTTTGTTGAAATTGTAAAAGACTAAATAGTGAAAGACTGAACGTTTAGGTTTTCAGAACATACTGAGGATCGTTTTCTGAGCCTAATTTATGACTGATAGATCCTGAGAATGTGCCATGTTCTGATGGTAGAATATATATCCCACAACTATTGTGCAAAATCTGCTACCAATATTAGTTAGGTCAGTTGGGTTTTGAGAATAGTTCAATCCCAGTATTGCTTTTGTTGACTTTATTTGCCTATATATTTAACTCATTTTCTTACTTCTAATTTACTATAAGATTAATAAGGAAATATGTCTATTTGAGTTTCTTATAGGTCTGCATCTACTTTAGAGTCATATGTTGTCTTATTGTTTCATACATTTTGTATCACTGTGTTGTGATTTGCCCATAGAGCAAGTCAACTGTATTTATTTTATATGTAGGATGGCACAGTGGCTAATTTCTGTTATTAACTTTACTTGATTAAGAAATGCCTAGGGAGTTATGATATAATTCTTGGGTATTTATGTGCAAGCATTTCCAAAGAATATTAACTTTTTGGTTCTACAACATACAAGGAATCACTGTTAAGGCTCTATCACCATGAACATTTTTACAGTTTCAATGACATGATGGACACCAATTGTTTAAAATATAAGGCAACATAAACCATTCTTCCTATAACTTGCTTTTTTTGTCAGGCATTCACCTAATGATGACAAAAATAACTAATGAGTAGATCTTATTTTAAAATAATTAAAATATCTCTATGATACCTTTTACTGTGTTTAGTTAACTACATGACTATCATTCTAGGGGAGTGTTTTAGTTCAGTGTCTTTACAGCATCTTCAGCTATAGTAAACAGTGATATTGGTGTATGTTTCTCTGTCCTAGGCTGAATGGGTTGTGTACTTTTATCCTAATTTACTTTTCAACTGTTCTAGCAAGCTGGGTAACTACTAGTCTTAGCATGACATGATCAGCTCAGCATTTTCTACAGGTTATATAGAATTGGATCACCATGTTGAGTCCAGGCACGTCCATTCATGGATATAATACAGTAGATAGGATACCAACCTGAAATCTTAAGGGATTGCTGGACCACATCAAGGGCCTGGAGTAGAACATGAATCAGCATCCAATGGCTGCATAGATGCACTTGTAGGAGTTGACATTCTCAGGAATAGCAGATATGCTGTTTCCTGGAGTGAATGGTATATAGATGCGTTTATTCAATACTTACCAGTGTCTTTATGAGACACTGAGATTCTGAGAAAAAGCTAATCAGTTATTAAAGCGTGGTAGAGGTATACATGAATAAGTCAAACCAGGTAATTGGCTTGTGAGAGCCTTGGTAGAGAAAAATCACTTAGGGTGTTGTGTTTAGCTGTTTTGGTGGGGTCATGGGGCCTCCTCTGAATCAATCCATTCAGGCATTCAGCCAAGCTATTTTGTAGAGGCAAGTATGTAGAGACATGCTCTGGTGAATGCTATAATGGTAACAGAAGTGTGAGCATATTTATTAAGTTATTTTACAAGGGATTCTACTGAGTGAAACATATAGAATAGGTTTCCCATATGCTTCTCAGTTTGTGAATGTACACAGGCTATGTAACAGGATTACAGAGCAGGGTGACCTAAGATACAGAGGCCATGGGCAAGTTGGCCAGATACCTTACAACACATTTCAAGATGATCTATGCAGGAGGATCTGGTGATAGAGGGAAAAATATGTACTGGGCTATTTTACTCTGGTAATACACAATCATGTGCTAACTGTGAAGCTCACCAAACCAGCTGCAGATATTCTGAGAAACAAGGTCTTCTTCCATCCAGATCACAACAAGAAGCTCTAGGAGTCTCCTGCTTCTTTTCTTCATGCCAGTTTAAGTTCCCTGTGGTTCAGACTTGCTTTCTAAGCCAAGTCTGTAAATGCCTTGTGCTCAGTTTCCTTTTATAAGACCATCGTTTTATTTTTTGACAGTTTGAGACAAGTATATAATAAGTATTGATCAAACACCAGCTCCCCGCTCCATTTTTCCCACTACCCCACATTGTTTTTCACTCCCATCTTCCGAAGTTCATTTTTGAAACCCAGTTGAGTTCACTTACTCATATTGTCAGTATGTGGATGGGTATAAAGTGTTCTCCTGGAGCATGATTACCCCTCTCAAGACTGGAGTTTCTCACTCTTCCTCGCTAGCAGTCATCACCTACCAATAATTCCTCAGGTAGACATGAGACTTCAAGTATCCCCCATCCATTCTGAGATTATGGATATTTTAATCTTGTGTGGGTTTTGTGCATCCAGCCACAGTCTGTGATTCATATGTGTAATGGTTCTGTAATGTCCAGAGAATGTTGTTCTGCCCAAGCCATCCACTACTTCCAGCCCTTACACCCAGTGTGTGCAACCTCAACACATCCTTTTATACTTTGGCCCTTCCTAGAACATGCTAGTAGAATGGCTTGTTTCACTTTCACAGGTTTTTTGGCTTTGCTAAAGTGATGACTGAAAAAGGTTACTACTTCTCATGAAATTTTTGCAAACTTGTAGTCAAGGAGTTCATGCTTTATTGCAAATATACTATAAAACATTTCTCACACAGTTTAAGTTGGTGAATTTTATGTACATAAGTACATTTAAGAACATTATTACAAAATTTTTTGATTCATTCTATGGAAGAAATAATGATCAGCTGTGTAAATTAATATGCTTTCCATTCTGCTTAGAGGAGAATTCAGAAAGCAGCCACATTGCTCCTCTCACTGCTTTTGAGAGACATTTTATAGACTATTCTAGTATCTATGCATCGTAGATGATTGGGCATGCAGTCATCAGCTCCTGGCTTATTGAAAACACTTCATCATAAAAGAGACATTAAATACACTCATGTAAAAAGATAGCAAATACAATTAGCCTTCTCTATTTTGTCCTTCAATATGCTGATGGTCATTCAGTTACCAGCTTTAATCAATGCAAGTTATATATTAACTTCTGGGCTAATTTCTTCTTAGATAAAAGTGAAAGTAGTGACAGAAGAAAACACACTGTGAGCAGAAGGATTTTAATTTACCAGGATGCCTGTGAAGTGGATGTCTGTTCTGCTCCTGCTGCAGATGAGTTGCTACTTCAGATATGGGAACTGTGGGAAGGTGTTGGTATGGCCAATGGAATACAGTCACTGGATGAATTTAAAGATAATACTGGATGAACTTGTACAAAGGGGTCATGAAGTGACTGTTCTGAGACCTTCGTCTTCTATCTTTCTCGATCCCAAAAAACCATCTGGTCTTAAATATGAAACATTTCCTACAGCTTCCAATAATGATGAAGTAGAAAAGTTTTTTACCCAATGGGTCAATATGTGGGTATATGATGTGCCAAAAGATACATGTTGGAGATATTACCCATCGATGAACATAATGTTTGGGCAATTTTCTGATTTGTGGTTAAAGCTTTGTAGAGAAGCAGTTTCGAACAAACAGCTTATATCAAAACTACAGAAATCCAAGTTTGATGTTGTTCTTTCAGATGCTATTGGTCCCTGTGGTGAGCTGATAGCTGAGTTACTCCAAGTACCCTTTGTGTACAGTCTTCGCTTCGGTAATGGCTACGCAATAGAAAAGTACAGTGGAGGACTTATATTCCCTCCCTCCTATGTACCTATTGTTTTGTCAGGGTTAAGTGGCCAAATGACATTCATGGAGAGGGTAGAAAATATGATATGTTTGCTTTATTTTGACTTTTTCTATGAGTCATTTCCTGCTAAGGATTGGGATCCATTTTTCAGTGAAATTTTAGGTAAGTTGTGTCTCTCATCAGCGGGGTGAGGGCCTACCGTTCGTTGCTCTTAAAGATATTCTTAGGTGCAAGCATGTCTTTCATGCTGAAATAATTAAATGAAATATAATACTGCACAACAATCTCACTACAGCATCATGTCCAAACCTCCATTTTAAAGACCTAAACTACTGAAGCTTGGATCTAACTATATTTGGTTGGTATTGTTGGCAGTCATGATCTCCTAGTTTAAGAAAGAAAGCCATAATTAAGCAAGAACAAAAGTTTCTATTCTCATGCTTTCTGAAAACTTTCCAGATAATATTTGTAAATATTTCTACAAAGAAATACATATTATGTGCATTGCTAATACAAATGAAAAGTAGAGATAGATGCCAGAAATTCTTCCAGGCATAGCCCTCTTAGGAAAGGAAGAGTCAAGGGGTAGCTTATTTGTTGTAGAAACTAACATGATTCCTGCAAAAGTCGTGTCCATAATTATGGTGGGACAGCTTGACTCTAGAGCTAGAATGCTCTTTTATATTTGTATCTGCTTTTCTGAAGCTTTAGAGAAGAATAAAATGCATGGCAGATACATAGGGACTTCGCGAATTATATAATGAACAGGATTGCTGAATTATTGAGGTGATATTAGCATTTCATCTCAGTTTACCTTTAATTTACATATATTATGTAAACCACAAGTATGCATTGTACATAAAGTAAATATATTTGTTTCATAAATGATCACTTTGTTTCTTTGAGTAAAATTATTCCAACACTTTTCAGACAATATATATTTTTTTCACGTGGCAATACTTTCATTACCATTTTGCTCTTCCATCTCCAACTCATTTCTCTATTTAGGAAGACCTACTACTATGGTTGACACAATGAAGAAAGCAGAAATGTGGCTCATTCGGTCCTACTGGGATTTAGAGTTTCCTCGCCCATCTTTACCAAACATTGAGTTTGTTGGAGGACTCCACTGCAAACCTGCCAAAGCCTTGCCTAAGGTAAGTACAACCGTATAGTTTAGTTTCGTTTCATTTTACTTCATTTCAGTAAAAATGGTTCTACACCATTCTTTTAGTTTTTCTTCCAGTGAGAAAGAATCAGAAGTGGGGAAAAGCATCCTGCCAAATGGATGCTCAAGGTTAAAACAGCCACAAATCTATGCATTTCCTTCCATTTATGGAATAACAGGAGAACCTTGGGGAAACAATTCAATGCTATAAAAAAGTGATACATATTCATGAAAAAACTGTCAAGTGATTAACATACATCTCAATAAGTTCTTGATATGCAGAGAAACAACATAGAGACGTTTCTGCCTAAACCAAACCCATTTTGAAAGACAGACTATACTCAACAAAAATTGAATGGAATATATTTAAGGAAGTGATTATAATCTAAAGAGACCATTGAATAGAAATAATAAAACACATCCTAAAATCACTGATTTAAAAAACAAAACAAAAAACCCTAGGATGTGAAAGAGAGGTCAAAGGATAAGGATAAGATGATATAGGAAGATAAGTAATTAGGACTGCATGTGTGGTTTAGCAAGAAGATATAGACAACAGGGGCTTTTGATAAACATATTATTTAAAGTTCAAAATAGGTAAGTGGTTAAAATGTTAATTAGGCCATTAAGACCACAAAGAAGGGAAGTGAACTGAGGAGAAGTAAGGCCCTCCAGATAAGTGAGACAGCTGATTAGCTTGGACTGTTTGGGAGAATGTGGTAGTATTGTGTTCCCCAAAATATTGTGCACCCTAATAAACTTATCTGGGATCAGAGACAGAACAGCCACTAGATACAAAGGCTAGAAAATGGTGGCACTCACACCTTTAATCCTAGCATTTCAGAGGTAAAAATCACTCTGGATCTCTGTGAGCTCAAGGCCACATTGGAAACAGCCAAGCATGGTGACACACACCTTTAATCCCAGAAACGGAGCCTTTAATCCCAGGGAGTGATGGTAGAAAGGAAAGATATATAAGGCACGAAGACCAGAAACAAGAAGCATTTGGCTGGTTAAGCTTTCAGGCTTTCGAGCAGCACAGTTCAGCTGAGAGTCAATGGGGTATGAGGACACAGAGGCTTCCAGTCTGATGAAACAAGATCAGCTGAGAAGTTGGCCAGAACTGTTAAGATTCCTGCTACAGGGGCCACCCAGGCAGTGGCACTGGGACCTGTCCTTAGTGCATGAGCTGGCTGTTTGGAACCTGGGGCCTATGCAGGGACACTTTGCTCAGCCTGGGAGGAGGGGACTAGACCGGCCTAGACTGGACTGAATCTACCAGGTTGAGCTGAATCCCCAGGGGAGTCCTTGCCCTGGAGGAGTTGAGAATGGGAGTGGGCTGGGGAGGGGGGGCAGGAGGAGGGAGGACAGAGGAATCCATGGCTGATATGTAAAATTAAATTAAATTATAAAATAAAAAAATCAGATTTCCTTTAAAATTAAAAAAAAAAAAAGCACCTTCAAGGTGCAGTTCCCTGCATTGGGTTGCACAGAAGTAAGACTGGAAATAAAGAACCTGTAGGAGGCTGCTATTACAGTTTAGATAGCAAAAAGGTGAGCACAGAATAGAATACTCATAGATCTCAGTATATCTAATCAGAGTCTAATAGTACCAAGATCATATGGACTTTGGGAGAAAGACTGACACCACTGAAACTAAGTATCTCAGCTTCTAAGTGGGTAATGCCAAGTTAATGTTGAGTATTTTTGTCATGGGTGTATTTGTTGTTACTGTTAGACTGAGACAACATTCCTGACAGAACAAACCACAATACCAAATGATTTATATTGGTCATGAACTTGGAAGTTTCAGGACTCAGCTCTGTTGGTGTTGGTCGTAGATTAAGGCAGACCCTATTGGGGGCAGAAGTGTATGGAAGGAACTGTCCATACCATGAAGGAAGTAGAGCATTAGCTGGACTGGCCCCAACACAGAAAACAATTACCTGATGGAGTCAAGTAGGCTTCCCTTCATAAAATTTCCAAAACTCCCCAAAAAGTGTAATGACCAGCAGCCAAAGGATTTACCAGTGAGCATGAAGGGAGACATTTGCATTCAAACCATAATGATTTACAAAAACTAGTAATTACCTTACATTTGAAGAAACTTTATATTTACTTCCTCAATAATAATGAGAATTTTAACACATTCTCAGGCAGTGTCCTAAAAGATATATACCATATATACTTAGGAAAGTAAGTGTATAAATTTTGGAAACAGGATGTAAAAAGTGCAAACCTAAAATGTAACCTGTCAAGATTCTTCAACAGTATCTTAGCATAAGCAGAAGACCATTTCTCAATATCGTGAATTTTTGGCTTCAATTACTTTACAAGAAAACTCAACATTTCCTTGCTTTCAGTCTACTAAAATTAATGCACTACTCACTTGAGATCTCACATTTTTGTAGGTTAGGGTATAAAAGGGATCATTTACTCTATTGACACAGAGGTTTTTTTGTTTGTTTTTCTTTGTCATTACACACACACACACACACACACATACACACACACACACAGAGAGAGAGAGAGAGAGAGAGAGAGAGAGAGAGAGAGAGAGAGAGAGAGAGAGAGAGAACACATAATACAATGTTTGAGTCCATTGAGTGTTGCTCATATGCACACGTTTTTAAGGAGCAGATCTATATTAGATAATGAGTTTGGGGCTCATTCCTTGGGAAGCCTGATGATGGTTTTTCTGTCTTATGCCAGATTACAGGAGACCACTAAAACTTCATTGGGGAATGGAGTCCTGGCATCACAGCTCCTTGCCAGAATAACCACAGGAAAAAAAAAATACTGCACATGAACATCTAGTTATTCTTACCACCTGTGTATGAAAACAGTAACTAGATGTAAATTATCCAATCATTCTGACATAATATCTGATATGAAATGAACATCACAGTTTGTAAGACAAATTGTTAAATGGTCTTATAATTAAAAAACTCGGAGCAAGGTATTGGGGTTAAAACCGAGCAATCAGAGAAATAGGACAAGCCACAGCCAACCCCACCTTATCAGCCCTCAGCCTTCAAAGAGACCTACTTCCTGTATACCCACTCCTATGCCTTTCCATTCTGCCATATCATTTCCTCTCTCCACCCAGCTACATCACTTCCTGCCTGTCTGTACAGACCTCCAGACCTCTACGGTTTGTGCTGGGATTAAAGGCATGTATCATCATGCCTGGCTCTGTTCCCCAGTGTGGCCTTGAACTCACAGAGATCCGGATGGATCTCTGCTTCCCAAATGCTAAGAATAAATGCATGCGCTACCATTGCCTGACTTCCATGTTTAATATAGTCACTGGCTTTTTCCTCTGATCCTCAGATAAGCTTTATTAGGGTGCACAATATATTGGGGGACACAATATATCACCACAACAGTTGTAAAACAGTTATAGAGAGTAAGAATTCTTTAAAGACATATAATATGATAGCCAAAGAGTTGTTCATTTTTATATCACGAGCAAGCACATAACATTAAAGTATTTTCATTTATTTTTAATTTGTGTGTGATGTATGTGTGTGCATATATACTAGTGTGTATGCATGTGGAGGGAGGGACCTCATGGCATATGTACAAATGTTAGAGGCAAATTCAAGGAAGTCTGTTTTTTCTTCTAGCATGTGGGTTACAGGATCAAATTCAGGTCATCAGACTTGATAGCAAGAATCCTCCCAACTGAGTCACCTCACTGACCATTGAAATAGTTTTAAATAGTTAACATTCAACAGTGGTTTTGAATGTTAATCATCTAGACTATACACAGTAGTTTTCCATGATCAAAGGATGATTCCATACATGTGTAGGTTTTGTCCATTTTATACTGTACTTGAAGGATTCCTCGATTTCCATTAAGAGAAATGGGCAGTGTTATTAGTATTAGAACAAGGGAAAGCAGATGAGAAAAACAATGTGTAACAATGCAAAGATCATAATTGGTTATAACAACCGTTGTTATTATGTTTCACAAACAAGATTTTAACCTAATTTATATATTCTAAACTTTGTCTTATTCTGTGTTAAAATTTCTGTATTTAGTCTGAAAAGATGGCTCAGCAGGCAAAAGACTAAACTAAAGGCCTGATAACTTGAGTTTCACCCATGGAAATAAACATAAATGGTGGAAAGGGAAAACTTCTGATGATTGTTTTTTTGTCTTCTGCCCTTCTTGTGGTTACTGTTTTACACACACGCACGCGTGCGCACGTGCACACACACACACACACACACACACACTACATACACACACACATGAACACACACTAAGTATAAATAAACGTTAAAATTTATATTTTTCTTTTCCACAATTACCTGCATTTCCATCATTTATCAAATGCTTTTGTGAATTCTTTCCTGAAAAAAAAAATCAGAAATTTATAAATTGTATCAAGTGTCTTTGCAATACTTATACATGAATACTACATAGTATATGTATCTGAACTATATAAAGTAAAATTAATTTGTGTATAATCAATATGTATCATGATTTTATAAATAATAAAAATAACTTCTTCAAACAAAATCAAAAAATAATTATACAGATTGCATATGTAAATATTACATTTTAATTGTTTTATCAGAATCCTTTAATACCCTAAATCAACAAGGGTGCAAGCTAACTTACATACATATATGTCATAGCAATAAATTGTTTTATATCACTGTCCTTATTTACATTAAATCACCACTGGTCACAGAAAATGAAGAAAAGCGAAAAATCACATTATCTCTGGTTAAGAAATAAATGTGAGAATAGGAAGAAACAAAGTGCTAGAGAGGCCCACAGAAATCCACAAAGATACCCCCACAACAGACTGCTGGCAATGGTCGAGAGACAGCCCGAACTGACCTACTCTGGTGATGGGATGGCCAAACACCCTAATTGTCGTGCTAGAAACCTCATCCAACTACTGAGGGATCTGGATGCAGAGATCCATGACTAGGCCCCAGGTGGATCTCTGGGAGTCCAATTAGCGAGAATGAGGAGGGTTTATATGAGCGAGAATTGTTGAGACCAAGGTTGGATAAAGCACAGAGACAAATAGCCAAACGAACGGAAACACATGAAATATGAACCAATGGCTGAGGGGTCACCAACTGGATCAGGCCCTCAGAGTGGGTGAGACAGTTGATTGGCCTGATCTGTTTGGGAGGCATCCAGGCAGTGGCACCGGGTCCTGTGCTCATTGCATGAGTCGGCTGTTTGAAACCTGGGGCCTATGCAGGGTCCCTTGGCTCGGCGTGGGAGGAGGGGACTGGACCTACCTGGACTGAGTCCACCAGGTTGATCTCAGTCTGTGGGGAAGGCTTTGCCCTGGAGGAGATTGGAATGGGGGGCGGGCTGGGGGGAAGGTGAGGGGGGCGGGAGGGGGGAGAACAAGGGAATCTGTGGCTGATATGTAGAACTGAATTGTATTGCAAAATAAAAATTTAAAAAAAAAAAGAAAGAAAGAAATGTAAATGAGGATTACAACTTTCTGATCACCTCATATGATGGACATATTGCAATTTTAATTTTTTCAGAATATAATATTTGGAATACTTGTTGCTCAAAGATGGGAATATATATAGTGCTGTTCCCCATGAATGATTAAGACAGCAATGATTTTCTTTTGTGTGCTTGACCAGTAGTACTTATCAGTCCTATAATACTTCATTTTTCTCCTAGTTTAATGGCAATTTAAATAGAGTTTCATCTTCTGTTGATTTTTAGTAGTAAAACAATTTCTGTATCCACAGGAAATGGAAGAGTTTGCACAGAGCTCTGGGGAACATGGTGTGGTGGTATTTTCTCTGGGGTCGATGATCAGAAACATAACACAAGAACGAGCCAACACAATTGCATCAGCCCTGGCACAGATTCCACAAAAGGTAAGATGGTGCCCTCAAGGAAGGCAATTATCTACTGAATTTATTAACATCTGGAAAGATCTGATACTGGAAGTATCCTTTATGTAAAATGAAGTATTATGATTTGCCTGAAAATAAAGTCAGTTAAAAAATAAAGATAAGTCAGTTAAAAATAAAGATAAATATAGCAGATTCTACAGAATATGTTTTTGATTGACAATAACATTGACATAAACATCATGATCACAGAGAAGCATGGTGAGTGAGCACAGTCTAAATTTTTCTATTCTGATGATACTATAAGCAAAATTAAACAAAAAACTAAATTCTCAATATTCACTTACTCCTTTTTCTTGAGCCTTGTTCAAATCTAGACATTTAACGGAAATGAAATTTTATTTAATAACTTTATTAGCAGATATTGAAAAAATGTCTGTGGTGTAGCATATAGTAGACTTCTAGACTTGTAGTAGCATCTACACTTCCCAGGTAACCCTTCCCTCTTTATGAGATTTCTGGACTAGGGTTGCTTAGTTACCATTCAGGAGACTTTTCAGAGAAAGGGAGAAGAAGGTTAGCACCTCAGTCCTTTTGTACCATGTTCATTCAAAAAATCAAAGGAAGAATTGGCCCTTCTAGGACCTGCCAAAACCCCTAACAGGAAGATGTAAAAGAGAGGGTGGAGTGGTCCCTGTCCTTACGGTGAACCATGCATAATCAAACATCATTCATGGGACTATGTCTCTAACCCAGTAGAGTAAAATATCTATCACTTAGGAACAAATGGGGAAATAAGAGATAGTCCAATAGAAATAAGCTTGATGCCAGAAAAGGTCCAGCTGGCTCTCTTCATAAGGCATATGAAGATAATTTACCACAGAGGAACTTTAATCTGGAGTACTTAGAAACTAGACTTTAGCTTTCTATCACATGAAGTCTCCCTGAAGTTGCTTGTGCTGCTTTTCCTTGAGATCCTGAAGTTAAGTTTAAACATCTTGCAGCAAACAGACATTAAACAAGTAGGTGGAGCTCCAATTTATGAGGGTAGTTTGGGATTTCTAAAATTAGTGCCATTTGTGTGGTCTGGCTTTAGAATTGCTTTGGATTTCAAAAAGCATATTAACCTCGAAATGTTGTGCAATCTATCATATGGAACCAACGCGGCACTATTAGGATTTTGTTCTTTTTTCTACAACTACTATCACTTATGAGCAGCAAACCAGCTTCCTTTTCTATATGAAAGGAATACTCTGTCTAACTGACAGTAATGTGACTCATGTGATGAGATGCTCTACGCTTCTTATGATTCCTAAGTAAAACCAATTTCTCACCAAAAGATAAGGAATATTAGATTTTATTTCTTGTTTGTTTAAAAAAAAATATGTCAAAGTCACTCTCTGTTTTTGCTATTTTCATGGTAGTGGCAGCACCTTCTGAATATGCAGAAGGGTGCAAGCAAGCGTGTGGACCTTTATGTCCTGTGGAAATGCTCTGCCAGCAACCACATCACTGGCAGTTAGTGGACAATTTAAACATCTATACTCTGTGAGATCATTGTCAGGATAGGATGGACAGATGACTCGTTCTCTGATTCTCCATGATGACACCTTTTCCAAAAAACCTCTAAACAGAGAAAATTGTGAATATGGAATAGTCTCAAAAAATAATAATAATTAAAAAATGCCAAATTCTATTAAAATAACATAGGGCAGATAACTATAAGTAAAATCTGGGGTTATTTTAAATTGGCATGAATATAAAGTGGGAAATTAGAAGTATTATAGCAAATACACATAAAGTTTAATCATTCTTCCTTGTACCTGAATTATGACCACATGAACTTTTCTTAAATACATTCACATTTCATTAACTCTCTCATGTATGTATGTAACTGCACATGGAAAAATCATGGTGACATCCAACTGACTAAGTATAAAGAGAAATACAATCGATGATGTCATGCTCCATCTCACTTTTTTGATAGTTCTTATTGTCTAAAGTCTCTTTTCCTGGTTTCCAGCACCCGGGCTGTGAACGGTATTTAGCTAAGCACCATCTAACTTTTTAAATACTATGTTTTAAGTTTTGAATCCTGGTATAAATTATTATCCAATCTCTAACAGGTTCTTTGGAGATTTGAGGGCAAGAAGCCAGACACCTTAGGACCCAATACTAGGGTCTTCAAGTGGATGCCTCAGAATGATCTTTTAGGTAAGACTCTGGGAAACAAATATTGAAAACATGAGTCACAGACTATAGAGCAATAGGAAGCAAACTGATTCTTTTTAGAAAACACAAAAATAAAACCAATTTTAAAATATTGATTTTTAACTTGAAAGAAAATGAAATATGAGCTGACATTGTATTTTTCTATCCCAGAAACAATGTGTGCATTGTAAAAGTGACTGCCTCTTACAGAGAGCGTTTTGTACATACCTTGGATTCAATTTTACACTTGTCCCCTTTTCTAAAATAGGAATTTTTAAAAAAAATTGAAAGAAACAACTAAGAAACAATAGTCCTTTTTAATTATCAATGACAATATTTTCCACCAGAAAAAATTCACAATGTTTATTATGAAACAATATAACACTCTGATTACATGGTTGTCCTGGATGCCTTAAAAAGCCTTGTATCAGGCTTAGTAAATGTGTTAGTTATTATTGCTCTTTTGTGAAATATTTCAATGTTGAGAAAATCACATATTAGTACTATATTTACATCATTTTTCAGCCTGCTCTCTCCCTCCTTCATCTCCTGCTTTGCCCCCTACCATCTCACCATCCCACTGAGTCCATTTATTGTTCCTTGTTATATACATGTGCTTAGGGCTGACAATGGAGTATTGGATAATACATCAGGGGCTTCACACTGGAGAAACCTGGCTCTTCCATCATGGCAGCCATTGATTGTCCATATCTTTTTCTCTAGGAATAGGACTCTGTGAAACTTCCCCCAACTATGTTGGCAGGTCCACTGGTACTGTCATTGTGCAGGTCCTATTTAGGCAACCACTTTGTTAAGATTTCATGGATGCACCATCCCTATAATATCTCCAAAACACTTTCTTCCACCAGGTATCCTGGTCCTCTGGCTCTTACACTCTTCTCACACCTTTTCCAAAATGTTTCCACAGCCTTTGATTTAGAAGTTTAGCTGCTGTAAGTATACTGATTGATCTTGGGCATCCAATGTTCATTTATTCTCTTCATTTTGACCAGCTGTGGATCTCTGCAATACTGTCCACTTGCTGCAATGGAAGCATTTGAATGAGGTGTGAGAGCTACACTTATTTTGGTTATAAGGATAAGTGTTTAGAATGTAGTTAGAAATTATACTTGTTTTGGAAAATGGCAGTAGAAGGTTTTCCTTTGGGGTCTATGATCTCTCCAGACATGGATAGTTGGTTAGGTTTACAATACCACACATGAATTTCTTACTACTGAGCTGACCTCAAACCTAATTAAACAACCCTTGGTTAATCCTAAGATAAAAGTGCCAATATTTGGCCATTATTGATATCTTGCCATGCTAGTCATTGTTAAAATTCATAGACTTAAAAGCTGATAGGACTATTGATTACATTTCTCCCTAGAGATCTTATGTAGCATGCTCTAATACTATGAAAGTCCTAAGAGAGGAAGTTTCTAAGTCAATTGCATGTCAATTCCTCCAGGTCCTATGTCTGAAGAGTATAATGTCTTCATCAATAGGTGCTGTGGGATGTTGTTTTGTATGCTGTGAATATGTGTTGCTCTGAATAGTTGATAAATAAAATGCTGATTGACCAGTAGCCAGGCAGAAAGTATAGGCGGGGCAAGCAGAGAGGAGAATTCTGGAAAGAAGAACAGCAGAGTCAGGAGTTGCCAGTCAGACACAGAGGAAGCAAGATGACAAGGCAGAACTGAGAAAAGGTACCAAGCCACATGGCTAGACATATTTAAAAATTATGGGTTAACTTATGTGTAAGAGCTAGTCAGTAATAAGCCTAAGCAAATGGCCAAGCAGTTATTATTAATATAAGCCTCTGTGTGTTTACTTGGAGGATGTGAGTGGGAGAATTTGTCCTGACCACCGGCCGGCCAGGACACAGAAATCTTCCAATTACAAATAGGGTCTTATCTTCCAGTTCTGGAAAGCAGTCAAGGACAATGGCTAGGGTCTATATAGTTTGGGAAGAGTCTTGGACACAGACCATCCCCCCCCCCCACAACCAACAACTGATAGTGAAGTTTTCCATTTCTGGCACTGGATGTTTTGATAACAGTCTATGGTTCCTGAGACTGCCAGCATCACCACACTCGGCAAAACTTCTTCCAGCCCTACCCTCTCCACACACACATGCGCACACATGAGTATGTATGTACTGATAAGCAAGCCTACACAATAATGTCTCCTGTTGATTCCTCAAGCACCTTTGGTTCCATTTGTTACCCCGGGAAGAGGTAATGGAAAGAAGAAGCAAGAGAGAGATAGGTGGCACTAAGAACATATGAACTCCTTAGGTCAGTAAGTTATAACAAACACATGGCATCCTTAGACATTTATTTCCTTCCATTTGGTATGTACTCTGTGTGTTCAACTGAAAATCACTTCCCATTGTTCTAGTGTCATCTCATGCCACATCTGTCATTAATCTCTCAACTAATTCTTCTGTAAACCCTAGCATCACATTTAAAAGAAAACAGTAGTTGCAACTCTCTCTGTTACACTACCGTGTACCTGGGTGATTTTTGCTCTGAGATATTAAAGGAATTTAAGGAATTCAATTTAATTTTTATGTTAAAAAATGTCCTGCCCCTTTGATCACTTTATTATAGATTTTTACTTATATCTAAGAGTTGCATTTAATATGTTTTCTGATCCTAGGTCATCCAAAAACTAAAGCTTTTGTAACTCATGGTGGAGCCAACGGTATTTATGAGGCAATCCATCATGGGATTCCCATGGTTGGCATTCCTTTATTTGCAGAACAACATGATAATGTTGCTCACATGGTGGCCAAAGGAGCAGCTGTTGCAGTTGACTTTCATACAATGACAAGTGCAGATTTGCTTAATGCACTGAAGACAGTCGTTAACAACCCTTCGTGAGTATAACCATGTATCTATTTATTTGTCTTGTATCAGAACCCAGGACTTTACACATGCATGCTGAGCAACTATCCTGTCACTGAGCTATGCCACTAGCCTATTTAATATAGATAACTTCTCACCAGAAGGTCCAGAGAGCAGCAATTAACCTAAAGAAACAATGATACATACAAAGACCTACATTGGATGGTGAGGGAATGTCAATGTGTTTTCTCATTATTTTATTTTAGACAGAGTCTGGATTTAACTTGATGTCTTCCTCTTTCATCCTATAAAGTTCTAGAATAAAAAATACATGCCAACACCCTAGACCAAAGTACTTCAAAATTGTTTTACTAAAAAAAATTATAAGAGATTTAATTTATAATAAACACAGTTTTATTTGTTAAAATACCCACTGATAGTTGAAATTGTAGTATAGTGAAGCAAATGAACAGAGCCACTATTTTTCGTTTACTTAAAAAAATCTCCTCAAAATGGCTTTTTGTTAACCAGTAAGATAACATTAATCTCTGATTCCAATTATATTTAATTTTACAAATTTGTATTCGCCAATATTTGATTCTATTGCTGATCTGTGGTTAAAAAATAGAGCTTTGATTTTTATCCAATTAATAACATCAAAAAAGAGGATTGTAGTTATAAATAGTTCATATCCTTAGATTTTTAAGTTGTGGTTGCCTTGTTTAGAAGAATTATGTAATTTTTAAAAATTGATTTGAAAGAAAGAATTTGGCAAATTGCTGTTCAATTGCCAAATATCTTACACAATAATGATTTTCTTTCCAAAATACTTCAGAACCTTAAATCAAATTATGCTTCTTCATTATAGTCTTTCTTTCACCAAAAATATTATACATTTATTTCATGCATAAAAATTTTGTTTAGAACTGTAATGGGGAAGAAAGAAAGAAAGAAAGAAAGAAAGAAAGAAAGAAAGAGAGAAAGAAAGAAAGAAAAAAATGAAAAAAGGAAGGAAGGAAGAAAGAAAAAGAAAGGAAGGAAGAAAGAAAGGGAGGAAGGTAGGGAGGAAGGAAGGAGAGAGAAAAAGAGAGAGGAGAGGAAAGAAAGAAAGAAATTATAACTGGGCAGAGGTGGTGTATGCCTTTAATCCCAGCACTCAGGAGGCAGAGGCAGGTGGATTTCTGTGAGTTTGGGGCCTGCCTGGTCTACAAAGCAAGTTTAAGGACAGCTAGGCCTGCTACACAGAGGAACCCTGTCTTAAAACCCCCCAAGGAGAGAGAGACAGACAGACAGAGACAGAGACAGAGAGAGACAGAAAGAGAGACAGAGACAGAGAGAGAGACAAAGAGAAAGAATGATGACAAAAGAACAACAGATACATTTTAAAGCAAGTTAACTCAATTGAAACAAATTTTAGTTATTCTAATAAGCATTCTGTGAAACAAATTTTCTTTTTACGGTTTTTGAAAATATTTTTCTTGATGATTAGGTAAAAATCCTCTTGTGTGTATACTTACCTATATTTCTAATCCTTAATAGACATAATGATGGTACTAGATGAAGTTGATTTCTTAAATAGATGATACATTTTAAAGGCTTATGACACATACTGTATTAGTCTTGAGTAAACTGTGCAACATCCTTATTGTAGGCCTCATATCCTGTATAACAAAAAATACATTACTATTTCTGACTTTGTATGAAAAACATTGTCTTCTCTCTGTGTATATAAGGGTTGCATTTCTCTAATATATTATAAAAAACAAGAAAGGAGGTTGCCTCCATTACCATTGGTACTCTGTTATGATACAGCGTGTTAAGCTTTAAACTTGATGAGACATGTCCTTAAATAGACACCTTTCCCATGTATCCTGGTCTGAAATCATTTCACCACTAGAATCAAATACCTAATGTTTCAGTGTAAAATATTGAATATACTCAATATTGAAAAGTCACAACACATAAAAGAAAAGCATGAACAGTAATTGCAATAATTTACTCTAATTCTAGTTTACAGTAAGAATGATTCATAGTGTTCCTAGAGTCAAAAACATTTTCCTACAAATAAAGGAAAATATAATTTTATTATTTTCATCTAACAGTTAACAACTAGAATAAGAAATTTATGAAAAGAAATTAGTAAATTTCTTTTACTAAGAAGAAGCTAGTAAATGAACAATCATTGCATATCTATGTTTATAATCAATAAGCACTGATAAGTGGTCAATGCCAGTTCCTCATCAATCCCAATGCCTTATCAACTTTGCTCAGATATGGATCACAGTTAAAATGGCATGCATTGGTTGTGCATCTCCAAATTGTTCTACTGTTCTGAATTCTTCATACCAGCTACACTAGTATTTGCTTTCTAAGTGACTCATGTTTCAAAACTTCAAAGCATAGCTCATTTTGATTTTGTACATTTTGCTTTGGGATGTTAACTGGGTCCAATCTCTTATTTATGAATATTTACTTTTCCTAGCATTTCTCTTATTGTTTAAATCCTGTGTGTTGAAGAAGTTCTAGGTGATACATTATTTAATAAGAGCTTTACTGTGATGAATACATACTTTTCTTTATACTTCCATATGATCTTTATGATACACAGAAATTTATACACATATGTTTTCATCTTCATTCTGTAAGTCAATGCCCATCATATCTCCCTTTAGCTATAAAGAGAATGTGATGTGGTTGTCAACCATTCACCATGACCAGCCTATAAAGCCCCTGGACAGAGCCGTCTTCTGGATTGAGTTTGTCATGCGCCACAAAGGGGCCAAGCATCTGAAGCCACTTGCCTATAACCTCAGCTGGTACCAGTACCACTCTCTGGATGTGGTTGGATTCCTACTCGTCTGTGTGGCAGCCTTGGCTTTCCTTGCTGTAAAGTGCTGCTTGATTGTTTACCGATTCTTTGTAAAGACTGGGAAGAAGAAAAAGGAGTAGAGTTCTTTAAGAACGAAGGCAAGACTCTTCCATTCAGTTCTAGCACTGTGTATCAGGTGCTTCTTGTTTTAGGAGATATAGGGATACTTGACTTATCTATATATTTTACTCTTTAAAAATTAAGAAATTAACCATTTAAAATACTTATTTCATCATATAACTCATTTTGTGCTGATTTACTGATGTGATAATCCTGAGAACAATGATAACCATGGACACACCATCTTGTTTATGGGAGAAGATTAGGAAGCCTGAAGTTTTTATTGTGAATTTTTCAGAGATATCATTTTTTAAATAAAGTGGAATGAAATCGACTACCAATGTCTGTCAAAAGAATGATCTATTTAAAAAGTGACAAGGCAGATTTTATTTAAACTACCAAAGTAGAGGACAGAGGCTTTGAGATATAACGAACCCAATTCTATAAGAAAAAAAGATGATATTATAGAAACAAACATGAAGGGCAGCAAGATGTTTCAGCTGGTAGGCGCATGGGTCACACAAACCTGTCAACCTGAGTTCAAGCCCCAGAACCCACAGATTGTGAAAGGAGAGATTCAACATCACAGAACTGTTCTGTGCCTTAAATCTGTGTCTCTGCACACACATGGCCATGTGCCTATATACACACATAGCATACACACACATACACACTCATACACCGCCACCACCATCAACAACAGTACCAACAATAACAATGAATATAAAGTGAATTTTAAAGAACATTAAAACATGAGTAGAGGGGGATAAAGAAGTATGAATTAAAAAAGAGTCCTGGAGTTCGTGGAGAATTACAAAAGTAGGTGGAAAATTAATTTATGTGTCCTGGTAAGAGGGAAAAAGAATGTACAATTCACAGTTTCACATAAATACAAATGCATGCACATAAACATTGAAAATTAAATCACCTTTAAAAACAGAATACAACTGGAATGCAGGACAACTTGCTCTAGGTACATTGTTAATCAAGTCCTGTGTGCTACGTGAGCCTGGAAATACATCTTTCATAAAAACAAAATACTTTGTTAAGAATTTTTGTTATTTATTTCACCAGCTCAAGATTTTTCCTAATGCATTTTTCGCAGCTCTTCACAGTTGATGGCTTCTGGCAGGAGTGTGGGGAATGACTCAGTTACCTTCAGAGAGTAGGTCACCGGGAGTGTGACCATGCCCCAATGAGTGAATAGACAGCACAGACTGCACTTGGTGTATTTTGGGGGGTAGAACACTGGGGAGGGTGCGTGGACCTGGGCGGACTGGGAGGAGAGTGTGATAGGGACGTCTTGCGTGAAATTCCCAAATAATCAATAAAAATATTACACTGGAAAAAAATTAGATCACCTGATACATTTTTGGTTAAATAAATGGAAGCCATTATGCTGCATGGTGCCTTGACTATTCTTTTCATTGAATAGCTCTGTGCCATTGGACAGTACGAAAAGGCACAGTGGAAGATGGCCTGCTTAGCTCAGGACAATAGCTGAGTACCCCATGCTTAATTGAGTCTGCTTAGTGTTATAGCACATTTCTGTTCTGTGGCAACAAGGTGACCTGTGCCTTCCCATTATTCACCTAGCTAGTCATTTCTAGCTGCTTTGCTACCCAGAACAAGTATGTGAAAAACACAAACTTTTACACTTTTACTTGTTTTGCTTTAACAACATATAAGATAATAATTGCAGAAGGAATAAATTGTCAAGATTGAATGGAAAATTTTGATATCATAGCATCTTTGCCAGAGAGAATAGCTTAAATAGTAAAAGGTTCTCAAGACCTGACCTGCAATATCTCCAATTAGAATTTTCCTTCTCAGGGCATAGTATGCAAAGCAGAGCACAGTGAAGACAGACTACAACTAAACAGCATTTCTTTTGCTCAATAAAGGTCATAAAGTTGGATAGGGGATGTAATTATAACTTTTGATACATGGAAAAGATTTCTACAGTATTCTTCAATGCAAAACTTGACATGATTATTAATAATATTAGATGTGATAATAATGTAAGGAAATAAGTAAAGGATTTTTTTTTACTGAACTCAAAATATAAGAGAATCAATTAGATACAGCCTTCTTGTAATTACTGTGCAAAATCAAAGTTGAAGCTACTTTCAATATTTACACAGCAAATTAATGTTAAATGGTGCTCTTTTCCATTACCTTACTTTAAGAATGAGACTGAGCATGGAAATCTTTGTTTACAGAAGCCCATAATAATCTTTGTTTTACATACTTTATAATTCACCTCAACCTTCCCATTGCTGTGATCCTTTAATACAGTTCTCATGTTGTAGCAACACCAACCATAATTCATTGCTACTTCATTTTCACAGCTCTGCATTTTGGAAGTTTTTCAATAACATAAACATTTCCCGTCATAGCAACACGAGTAATGTTGAAAACTTCACTTATAGGTTTCCCAGTAGTGCTTACATAGTTGTTATTAATTTGTTATTAATATTTAATTTTATCTTATCATTATCTCACATGTGTTATTGAACAAACTTAAGGAGATAACATTTTGACTATTCTGGCAAGGGGGACGATATTCCAACGACATACACCCCTGCTCCTTCTTTTGGCTATTAAAACTCTTCAAACAATAGACTCCAAGAAAGTCTGCTTCCCCAGGAATCTCATGCTGAGAGAAAGAAAAGGCTGAGTCCTTGATGTCAGCTAATGGGCAAGCTTTTCTCTTGGGAAGAAACTTCACAGAGTTCTGGCAAATTATCAGACAACCTTACAAAAGAGACTAGAGCCAGTGAGACAATGATCAAAGATGAGCAAAGGACTCCATTGGAAGGTTCCTATTGGATGTTTGTTTCATGCCCTGTATATACCTAAATCTCTTAAGTACTCCCAGATGGACTGGGCAGGTAGGGTAGAGGCCACTGGAACTATATGCTCATCTTTCCAGTGTGACCACATCAAATAAAGTTCCTTCCTCTTCTCATCATTACTTTTCTCTTTCATTGGTTTACATAGGACAGGTTGCTAAGCTTAGATTTTTCAGATAGCAGGGGCCCAATCTTTGTGCCTAACCACTTTTGTAACAGTTTCTGAAACTCAGTGAAATTTAAAAGTGCTGCAGTTGAAACCATAGAAAAATATACTTTCATTACATAGTGAGTTTTACAGAAATTTGAGGGTAAGATGCTGTGGGATGGTCTGTATGTCAAATGTGTTGCTGATTGGTCAATAAATAAATCACTGATTGGCCAGTGGCCAGGCAGGAAGCATAGGCAGGACTAACAGAGAACAGGAAGGCGGAAGAAAGGCACTGCCAGCCACCGCCATGACAAGCAGCATGTGAAGATGCCGGTAAGCCATGAGCCATGTGGCAAGGTATAGATTTATAGAAATGAATTAATTTAAGATGTAAGAACAAGATAGCTAGAAGCCTGAGCCATTAGGCCAAACAGTTTAAATAATATAAGTGTGTGTGTGTTTATTTTATGAGTGGGCTGTCGGACTGCCGGGGTTTGGTGGGATCCAGAGAGAAAACTCTCCAGCTACAGTAAGAAATCAGGAAAATTAAGACCAAGCAGCCAAGTATATAAATGGATAGCCCACAACGACCTGCTTAGTGAGACACTGGAGAACAAATGGTTGTTATAAGGTTGATAAGACTCAGTAGGTATTATATACACATATGTTCAATGACAATAATTATTAAAAAAAAGATTATGAATTCCAGGTGGATTGGGAGGAGGGAGAAAAGGTTGGAGGAGGAAAATGAAGAGCTGGAGATGATTCCAAAACACTATATACATAAATGAAGTTTTCAAAAAATAAAAAAATCCCTAAAAACAAATTTAAAGAATTAATTGAAGAGTTTTGACTCAAATATTTTGTTTTATTTTTATTGTACTTTATTGCAATAAAATTTATTGTACTTTTGAAATAATGCTATAATTATATAATTTCTACCTTTCCTCTCCTCCCACCAAGCAAGCCCTCCTATAGAACCTTCCCTACTATCCTTCAAATTCATGGGCTCTTTTTCACTAATTGTGTGTGTGTGTGTGTGTGTGTGTGTGTGTGTGTGTGTATGTGTATATGTGTGTGTACACATATTCCTAAATATAACCAGTTCAATTCATATAATGGTGTTTGTATTTATGTTTTCAGTACTAACCTTCTGACACTGGACAATCAATTGGTGTGCTCTTCCTTGGGAAGACCACCTTCTCCCACTCCCAGCTTTCTTTGGGTTCCTATAATTATTCGTGCAGGATGTGGACTTTTCTCCAGACACTTTGGCATGTCCGTTAGTGTCCTTGTTCAGCCCACACTTGAGCAGTCATGTTAGTAAAACTTTATTGGTGTAGCTTCTGATATTACTAGTTGACACAATCTCACAGTAAACTCGCTGCCCCCATATGTAATACTGTTTAGACTTTACAGGATAGAGTAAAATCTTAAAATTTTGCACTATCTTCAAATACCTGCTGTCATTATTTCATAGCTGAGAATACTTTGCAAAATGAATGAAGAACAAGGAAACTAAATTAAGAAGACCTCTTCTGTAGAAAGAGGTATGTTTTAATAACTCAATGAAAGACTGGAGTATCACTCTTTACAAATCAAGAGGACATTTAGGTAGGCAAATAATACTTAAAACTAATTGATGTAAGAATTCATAACACTAGCATCAAGGAAAAAGCAGACAATGCTGATTTATTTGGATTGTATATTGAATATTTTATCATATAACTAAATTGGCAAATTCAAATAAACAATAGACCAAAAGAACAAAAATAATTAATTACATGTTCTTTCACTATGTTGAAGTATTTTTTAATTATTTTATTATGTTAATGTATGATGCATGCATTTCTGTTCCCCATTTATGTGCAGTATCCAAAGAAGCCAGAAGATCCCCTGGAACTGGAGTTACAGACAGGCATAAGCTGCAACGTGAATACAAGGGATTGAACTCAGGACCTCTGGAAGAAAAGCCAGTGCTCTTAACTGCCAAGCCATCTCTCCAAGTCCTATAGATGCATTTTTAAAGAGGGAAGAAACCTATCAAACTACAGTGTCCAGAGGCAAAATAAGATTTTTAAAGGTCTAAAAGCTAAATTTCCAGCATATATTTATTTTACTTTTAATTAAAATATAATTACATCATTACCTCCAACCCTTCCCATGTTCTCCTCTAAGATCCATGACCCATTAGGCACAAAATATTTTTTTTCTTTACAGCTAAATAGTATTTCACAGTGTATATGTACCACATTTTCATTATTCATTCAACAGTTGAAGGACATTTAGGCTGTTTTTATTCCCTATTATAAATAGAGTGGCAATGGACACAGCTGAACAAGTATCTGTGGAGTAGGATATCACTTTTCTATTGCTGTGACAAAACTTACAGAGGCAACTTATATGTAAAAGAGCTTATTTTGATTTATAGTTCCAGGAGGTCAAAGTCTATAATGGTGGGACACCATGGAAAGGCAGCAGGCATGGTGGCCAAAACAGGAAGCTGAAAGCTCTTATTTTGAACTACAAGTACAAGCAAAGAGAGAAAATTCAAAGTAAGGCGAAGTTTTAAGCTCTCAAAGCCCACCTCTAATAACATACTTCCTCCAGCAAAGCTACACATTTTAAGTCTCCCCAAATGGCACCACCAACTAGGGGACAAGTTTTCAAAGACATGAGTTTGTGAGGGGTGGGGGATCATTCTCCTTCAAACCACCAGAAATGTGGAATCCTTTGAACACATAGGAAGGAGCAGTATGACTGGGTCATGTGATGTATTTTTAGCTTTTTGAGAATTCTCCACGCTGATTTCCAGAGTGATTATAAGTTTGCAATCCCAGCATTGAACATGGGTTTCCCTTTCCTCACATGCTTACCAGTGTTTGTTGTCTGTTGTTTTCTAAGATGAAAACCCAGGGGAGCTTTAATTTGCATTTCCCTAATTGTTAAGGACAGTGAACATTTCTTGAGAGACTTTCACTTTGTCATTTGAAAACTCTCTGTATGGTAATGGATTATTATGAAAGTGTATCTCACATTCTAAGAGACTGGGACTTTTGCTGGACCTCACAGCCAGAGTTGTTAATGCTCCTTGAGGTCACCTAAGACTCAAGACAGATATTGTGCTGTCTCCTCAACCTGTTTGTCTAACCTGCCTTTATGAGAACAGTGTACCAACTGATCTTAACTGCCTTGGATTTTCCATGCAATCAGCTTTTACAACCTAAGGTAAAGTGTAGCTGTGATTTTGTATTATGTACTTTTCCACGGCCTAAACCAAAAGTAATGCATGTATATATGTGTGTCACGGCAGTAATGCCAGAAACCACAAATAGGTTGAAAGAAACCATATGAAATGAATATCCAGAATAAATGCTGGAATGCAACATTCAGATAATACTCAACAGTGTTTGTTTGTTATTTTGGTTATGTGGGGTCATTTGGAGTCACTGACTTAATCTCTATGTTGAAGATTTCTGTGAAGTACCCCTCATTTCTTTTCCCATGTGATGCTTTCTATGGTGTTTAATAAATATGGAGCAAAAGCCCTTTGTTAGGTACCCAGAGACACACACACAAGTACAGACACAGGGGCAGATTCACAAGAGAACTTTCAGGTAGACACAGATATTTCATCATATACGATAAAATAATTCATTTATTATAATTTTGAAGTCTTTACACAGAAAGCAGTATATATATATATATATATATATATATATATATATATATAATACTTACATATATACATATACATACATACATACTTACTTGTTGCAGGAATCTTAAAGGAGCTTATTAATAAAAACAAACCTGGAGCCAGTTATTGGGGTGAATGTTGGAAGATCACAGAAGCAAAACAAGCCACAGCCACCTCACCTTGGCAATTCCTCAGCTGATCCTGTTTCCTCAGACTGGAAGCCTTTTGAAAGACCCCCGATGGCAGTCTTCCCTCAGGAGAGACCCTTGCCCAAGGAACACACCGAAACCACGAATCAGATGCAAACAGCAAGAGGCTTTATTCCGGAACACGGGTACCCGGGGCGACACAGTCTCTCAAGAAGCTCAAGGGACTGGCGCGCCCATGGGCTGGAGCAGAGGGTTTTTATAGGGTCGGGCACGGGTACAGAAGCAAGAAGCCTGGTTACAGGGTTTTGATTGGATGATGCAAATGAGGCCAGTTCTGATTGGATGATGCAAATGAGGCCAGGTTCAAACCCAGGTCAGCTCGTGGTTTCTCCCCGAGCTCGCCCACGCCTAGCTTCTGTCTAGGGTACAGGGTGTTTTTCTGACCTTTTTCTGACCTTTTAGTTCCTCGCTCTGGGGCCAGGTGGCTAACTGAGCTCCTCAGTACCTCTCAGGCTTTATTCAAAAACAGCCGGGCTAAGCTATGTTAGGCGGGGAGGCTGGGTGTCTTTCACTTTGAGTCCTTATCCAAATGGACCTCAGCCGAATTGCTTCTTGAAAGCCTGAAAGCTTAACCATCCAAAAGCTTCTAGTTTCTGGTCTTCAAGCCTTATATACCTTTCTGCTTTCTGCCATCACTCCCTGGGATTAAAGGCTCACTCTCTAGGATTAAAAGTGTGAGTCACCATGCCTGGCTGTTTCTAATGTGGCTTTAAACTCAGAGATTCAGAGGGATTTCTGCCTCTGGAATGCTAGGATTAAAGGCGTGTGTGCCACCATTTTCTGGCCTCTGTATCTAGTGGCTGTTCTGTTCTCTGACCCCAGATAAGTTTATTAGGGTGTACAATATTTTGGGGAACACAATACCACCACACTTACATACATGCAAACATACATACATAGAAAAAATACATGCACATGAGGATAAATATTACATGCTCTGGAAAATTCAATTATATACTAAATGTTTTGAGTTTAACTATTACCCAAAATTGTTTCAAAACTGACTGTAGAATATTCCAAGTGTGTCATCTATTAAAAGTATTTTAGTATGGAAAGCTGTAATATTGTAAAAGCTGTAATATATATTGTCATATATAAGGCCAGAAATGATGTAACCTTACTCATCAAATTTCTGGGCAGCATTATTTTTCTTTTTGAAAGCAATGCTTAAAGACAGGATTATACCAGTAACTACAGATTTGAAACAAAATTAAAGTAATCATGTGTTGGAAACCTTGCTTCGATGACCGGAAGGGATGTGTGAAGTTGGAGCCAAGAAGAGACTGTCACCACCTGCTGTTGTTCAGTGGCCCTGGATAGTCTGGGCTGTCTTTATTTATGCAATTTCAATATCAGTTTTACAATCAGTTTTGCTTCCTGAGTTTCTAAAAATGGTTATAATAATTACCAGTTTGATCCTTGCTGCTTTCCCCTTCCATCCCCCAAGTCTCCCACCAGTAGCCATTACATTTTTACCTATGTCTCTACTGTTAGAAGCATAAGCAGTCTTGTAAGCTACAAAGGAACTTCTCTAACTAGGCACATCTACAGGTAGAACAGTGTGCCCAGTTGGCAGCATGTATGGTTACTGTGTCATGCGGGGTGAGAGACAGTTTTGTCTCTTGGGGTTAATATTTACATCTGATAGAGTCTGGGTTCTCATGAACAACTCACTAACCAAAGCTGGATCACTCTATTCTACATTTTGTACTACTCTATCTCCTCTGAGGGCATACCAGGTTTTTCTATTTATCCTATAGGAAACATAACTTGGAACCATACTCTTAATAGCTGGCACTGTTCATCCCTTGTTCTTATGTCTACCTCCCTTAATTTCTTGGGGTATTGGCACAGTTATTAGGAATGAGGGAACTCTGGGTTTCTATGATTCTGCTTCATTCCCTGTTCCTAGACTATTTCCATTAACTCCTGATACCATCTATTTAATAACATTTTTCAAAGACTCTTGTGGTAAAATCATTCTTTCCAGAATATTACAGCAAATATGTGATACTAAACTTCATGACCTACTGTGACTCATTCAGGCCAGCAGTATGGCTAGCATAGGGAAAGCAAGGAGAGCATGTAGGACAAACATTCCCAAGGTAATTCCCAGAATCATGCAGCAAACTGTTCACAGGCCTTTGGCAAGTGCATCAGGGTCGCCAGGATCTTGCCACAAGGAGATCCATTTATACTATTCTCAGGCCTTGTTTCCCAAAGAAGTCACATGGCTCCTGCCAATCATGGATTCATATCTGAAGATGGCACGTGAAACTGAGACATCAACGTGAGGGTGTACAACTGTTAAGTGAGAGTTTCCTGCACTAGGTTACAGAATGAATGCAATATGAATATGAAAGAATAAATGATAAGAATGTGCTAACTGGGTGTCTGCTTCCTAACACTCTTTAAGCACAAAATCCAGCATTAAACATCTACCACAGAAAAGATAATCTTAAACTGAGCAAGAGCTAGAAGCATTACTACAGAGCAAAGAAGATTGGCTGTTAGAACAAATATGTCTTCCCCAGAGTTACTGGAAATCTGCTAGTGATAAAACATTCAGCCATCAGGAAAAATAAAAAAGATGAATGTTTGCATACCAGATTGAATTCAACAAAATGATACCAAGACCTAGAAGATGATACACAAAATATCAATATTTCATCTGTTAGTACCCTAAGCATTTTTGTCTCCTTGGGTATTTGGGAATGTGTGGAATATATATATATATATATATATATATATATATATATATATATATATATATATATATAATTATGTTTATAACTGGGGACAGTGTACTCTTGAAAGATGAAGTTATTGAACAAGGGATCAAATAGAGAATCTGGCAGAGGTGAATTTAGTCAGCCATTGGTTCTGCATTTCTGGTGGTGGGCCCTGATGCATTCACCTAGTGGCCTGACATGTGATCAGACTTAATTTTTATCAACAGATTTTCTTGGATTTTGGCTCCAGTACTACTTACCTCCATTCTGGTTAGAAAGGGCCAGTGCAGATGACCTCAACTGTGCACTTCATATACAGTGATCTTTA
Source organism: Peromyscus eremicus (assembly GCF_949786415.1). Lineage (NCBI taxonomy): Eukaryota > Metazoa > Chordata > Mammalia > Rodentia > Cricetidae > Peromyscus > Peromyscus eremicus. The sequence goes on along the minus strand of NC_081426.1, from coordinate 78,378,450 downwards.
TGTACACTCATAAGCCATCGTTTTGGGGCCAAATAACAGTTACCATCACTATGGTATCTATTTTTCTAAACATAAGACCTATGAAAATCTTTCAGATGATCTGAATAATCATCTTTCTAAGTTTACTATACCTTCATGCACTTTTGTTTACATCCTGCACTCATATACTGTGGATTGTTCTGTTGGATGTGTTTTGGTGAAGTTAGAATGATCTTGGCTTTGTTCAAGCTGCTGAGTCATAGTGACATTTCTAATAGTCACATGCTGAGAAATGACACCAGTTAAGGTTTGATAAAAGGGTAATATTTAACAACAAATTATTGGTCATATAAGGTGAGACCTAGGAATGATTAACTAATGATGGTGAATACATGCAGGTTACAAGTATTAAAAACAGTTTTCTTTTTCCTTCACTGCTCTATTTCCTTCACTTGGCAATATTATGCTTTGTTCTTTTTGTCAAGGTTTCTTCTATGATCTTTCAGAGGTTAATTATGCAGAATATATCATGCATCCCTGAAAACTACGAATGTATTCTCACACATTTCTTTGTGTCTTTGACAGACAACTTATGCTGCTTGGCTGTAATATACTCAAGTCATATTATCCCCTTTGCCTAAATGGCATAAATGACAACTTTTTTCCTCTTTCATTTTAATCAATATCTTATAGAATGTATATGAAATTAGAATTACAGCTGTTTCATCTTTTTATTGCACTGAGCTATTATGAAAAGTCTTTATTTTCACTAACTGGTTTTCTGTTTCTCCACAGCCTTTCAAAATAGTTTCCAGTTTATTTTACATACGTTTTGAGATTGTATCTCAGTCTGTAACTCAGTCTACAGGCACAAGAACCAAAGACCTACTCATTCATACAACCACAAGTCCTATAAAAATACTAATCTGAAAGCTATAATACATATTCAGAGGAAGTGGAGCAGATCTGTGTGGGTCCTGTGCTTGCTTCTTCAGTCTCTGTGAGTTCATATGAGTCTTGCTCAGTTGATTCAGAGGGCCTTGTTTTCCTGGTGTTCTCCATCCTCTCTTACACTCTTTCCTCCTCCTCTTCCTTGAAATTCCCTGAACTCTAAGGGGGGAAGGATTTAATGGAGACATGCCATTTAAGACTGTTTTAAACTCTCTCTCTCTCTCTCTCTCTCTCTCTCTCTCTCTCTCTCTCTCTCTCTCTCTCATAGTGTCTGGCTGTGGGTTTCTACTTCTGTTCCTGTCTGGTCCAGAAGGAAACGATTCTGATGATGACTTAATAGGCACTGACCTATGATTATAGCAGAATATTATTCAGAGTCATTTTATTGATACTTTTTTTTCTTTAGATAGTACAGTTTGGTTTTACCCTGGGTCTCTGGGCTCTCAAGTTTCTGGTTCTTAGTAACCAAACTGTCTTGTGGAGTGGACCTTAAGTCAAACCAAACCTTTGTTGGCTACTCCAACAGGTTCTATGTTGCCCTAGCATATCTTGAAGACAGAATAGATAGTAAGTCAAAGGTTTTGTGACTAAATTGGTATTTATATTTCTCTTTTGTTAGCCTACAGAATATATTGTCATATATTCTGTAACATGTATTCTCATGTATTCTGTAACATATCTCATATATTCTCATAACAAAGACATTAGAGCATAGGGATGAACGCTCCATGTAAGCACCAGATCGACTACCCCAGTTCAGTGAGTTGTGTGGGTGTTGTCCTCAGCAATGGAGCTCTGCAGTCAGTCTCCAGAGAGCAACCCATTATCTTAGCAATGATCTGGGTTCTTTGGCCATTTCCGAAAACTCAACTTAATGCAACCCAGTTCAGATACTGAAAACTTCCTTTGGTGACAAGAGATGGTCAGTTTGAACTCTGTCACTCTCATTATTAGGAGTCCTCATTTGGATCATCTTCATATGCTTTAGGGAATTTCCACTGCACTAGGTTTCCATACCATTCCTCAAATGCCTCTCAATTCTAGTTGTCTCTTCCTGCATTCCCTCCCTCAATGCTATCTCTCCTTCCCCTCCTCACATGATCCTCCTTATTCCCTGCCCCCATCTCCAGTCCACTGACAAATCTATTCTATTTTCCCCCTTCTAGGGAGATCTAAGTGCCCTCCACACCCAGTACCTTATTCTATCCCTAACCTCTCTGTGTCTATGGATTGTAGGTTGGTTACCATTTATTTAATGACTAGTATCCACATACGATCAAGTACATACCATATTTCTCTTTCTCAGTCTGGGTTACCTCACTCAGGATGATTTTTTTTCTAGTTCCATTCACTTGCCTGCAGATTTAATGAAGTCATTAACAGGGCCAGCTGGGAGACTGTTAATGACAGCTTCTATTTCTCTACAGGTTGTTTGTCTATTTAAATTGCTTATCTGATCTTGATGTAATTTTGGGAAGTGGTACCTATAGAGAAAATTTTCAGTTTCTTCTAGATTTTACAATTTGGTGGAGTACAGAGTTTGTTTGTTTGTTTGTTTTGTTAGTTTGGTGTGGGTTTTTGAGGGGGTGGTAAGGGGGTGGTAAGTATTTTATTTGTTATTTATTTATTTATTTATTTATTTATTTATTTATTTATATGATCTTCTCTCATACAATTTAGTGTCTGTTGTTATGTTATTGAAAGCTTTTGGTGGGTATAGTAGTCTGGGCTGGCATCTTTGGTCTCTTAGACTCTGCAGCACATCTGTCCAGGCCTTTCTGGCTTTTAGATAGTATTTACTGTTATTAATTAATCATTCCTAGGTCTCGTCTTATCAAAGCAAGAATTTGTAGTTAATTATTACCCTTTTGTCAAACCTTAATTGACCTCATTTCTCAGAGTGTGACTATGAGAAGTGTCACCATGACTCAGCAGTTTGAGCAAAGCTAAGGTTATTCTAACTTCAAAACAGATCCAACAGAAAAATCACGCAGAATATGAGTGAAGGATGTAAACAAAAGTACATGAAGGTATCATAAACTTAGAATGATGATTATTCAGATCATTAAGTATAGATTTTCTACTTATACCTGAAGGATTTTTGTAAGTCTTACATTTAGAAAAATAAATACCATAGTGGACCTCCAACTAATACTTGGCCACCAAAGTGATGGCTTGTGAATGTGCACGGAGAACTGCTTTTCCTTCATTGCTTTTGACTACAAGAAACCAAAGTCTTGTTATGCTTTGTTCTTTCTGGTCATTGTTAAAAGAGATAACCACTTACTATATAAATAAGTACATTAATTAATACCTCCAACTTAAAGTCCATCAATCATTTAGATTCAAAGCAAAACCCACTTTTTATATAATACAGTCATGGAATACTCTAGTGTGCTAAGAAACAGTAGATATCATCTGTTCTTTATAGATATGACTGAATGTGTTGTTCATTGTTGATTTTTCTTTATGGTGTGTATATATTTGAAGAAGTGGGAAAGGGTACCGTCCATATTGATCATCTCACTCTATTAGACCAATGAGACTGTAAAATATGTTTCAGATTAAGTGATATTCCTGCTCTTTTTTCTCATCAATCTCTTCATTTATTTCCCTGCAGACTTATGTCATATAAGCATGTTAAAATTTGCCAAGGTTTCGTCTATGATCTTTCAGAGGCTAACTATGCAAAATATATCATACACTCCTGAAAACTACACATGTATTCTCATACATTTCTCTGTGTCTTTGACAGACAAATTATGCTGCTTGGCTGTAATATACTCAAGTCGTATTATCCTCTTTGCCTAAATGCATAAAATGACAACTTTTTTCCTCTTTCATTTTAATCAACATTTGTGGAATGCATATGAAGTTAGAATTACAGCTGTTTCAATCTTTTTATTGCACTGAGCTATTATGAAAAGTCTTTATTTTCACTAACTGGTTTTCTGTTTCTCCACAGCCTTTCAAAATAGTTTCCAGTTTATTTTACATACGTTTTGAGATTGTATCTCAGTCTGTAACTCAGTCTACAGGCACAAGAACCAAAGACCTACTCATTCATACAACCACAAGTCCTATAAAGACACTAATCTGAAAGCTATAATATATATACAGAGGAAGTGGAGCAGATCTCTGTGGGCCCTGTGCTTGCTTCTTCAGTCTCTGTGAATTCATGTGAGCTTTGCTCAGTTGATTCAGAGGACCTTGTTCTGCTGGTGTCCTCCATCCTCTCTGACTCTTACACTCTTTCCTCTTCCTCTTCTTTTGAGTTCCCTGAGCTCTAAGTGGGGGGAGGGGATTTAATGGAGACATCTTATTTTAGAATGACCTGTTTCAAGGACTTGCTCTCTCTCTCTCCCTCCCTCCTTTCTTTGGCCCTCTCTCTGCATGTCTGGCTATGGGTTACTGGATCTGTTCCTGTTGGCTCCAGAAGAAAGTATCTCTGATGATGACTGAATAGACACTGACTTATGAGTACAGCAGAATATTATTAAGAGTCATTTTATTGATACTTTTTTTTTTTTAGGCAGTAGTTTGATTTTGCCCTAGGTCTCTGGGCTATCAAGTCTTTGGTTATTGTTCACCAAGCAGTGCTGGGTGTGGTTTCTGTCTTGTGGAAATGGCATTAAGTCAAATCAAACATTGGTTAGCTACTCCCACAGGGTCAGTGTCACCATTGCCCTAATATATCTTGAAGGCAGCACAGATAGTAAGTCAAAGGTTTTGTGACTAGGTAGGTATTTATATTTCTCTTTTGCTTTATATTTCTCTTTTGGTAGCATGCAGAGTATATACTTTTTTATTATTAAGAAATTTTCTACTCATTTTACATACCAACCATAGATTACCCTCTCTTCCCTCCTCCTGCCCCCTAACCTTGCTCCCCAACCCACTACCTATTCCCACCTCCTTCAAGGCAAGGCCTCCCACGAGGAGTCAGCAGTATATTCTTAAAGTGGGATATGGAAGTCTTGGATCAGGTCAGGCTTATTAAAGGATGAAATCAATATGGTATACACACGAATATGGAATGAAGTGGCACCACTGCCTCTTTGTTCCCAAGGGAGACATGGGGAAGGTCTGGAGGTCACCAAGCCCTGGCTTCAGCAAGCCCTCCGCAGTCCAAGAGAGGGGGTGCCTCTTCTCCCAGGCTCTCACCCAGTCAAGTATCTCCAGAGAAGATCACGCCCATTGGGCGAAGCTGCTCCAATACAATTGGCTCTTGGACCAAATTCCTACAACATATTCTCACACGAAAGACATTAGAATATAAGAATGAATGCTCCATGTAAGCATCAGCTCAACTACTCCAGTTCAATGAGTTGTGTGGGTGTTGTCCTCAGCAATGGAGCCCAGCAGTCAGTCTCCAGAGAGCAACCTGGGTTGTTTGGCCATTTCCAACAACTCAATTTAATGTAACCCAGTTCAGATAATGGAAACTTCCTTTGGTGACAAGAGATGGTCAGTTTGAACTCTGTCACTCTCATTATTAGGAGTCCTCATTTGGATCACCTTCATATGCTTTAGGGAATTTCTACTGCACTAGGTTTCCATACCATTCCTCAAATTCCTCTCAATTCCAGCTGTCTCTTCCTGCATTCCCTCCCTCAATGCTATCTCTCCTTCCCCTCCTCACATGATCCTCCCTACCCGCTTCCCCCATCTCCAGTCCACTGACAAATCTATTCTGTTTTTCCCCTTCCAGGGAGATCCAAGTGCCCCCCCCACACCCGGTCCCTTATGCTATCCCTAACCTCTCTGTGTCTATGGATTGTAGGTTGGTTACCATTTATTTAATGACTAATATCCACATATAAGCAAAATACATACCATATTCTTCTTTCTTGGTCATCACTCAGGATGATTTTTTCTAGTTCCATCCATTTGCCTGCAAGTTTAATGAAGTCCTTTTTTTTTTTTTTTGGCTTGGAGACTGTTAGTGACAGCTTCTATTTCTCTACAGGTTGTCTGTCTATTTAAATTACTTCTCTGATATTGATGTAAGTTTGGGAAGTGGTACCTATAGAGAAAATTTTCAGTTTCTTTTAGATTTTACAATTTTGTGGGGTACAGAGTTTTTTGTTTGGTTGGTTGGTTTTGTTTGGGTTTTTGAGGGGGTGGGAAGGGGTGGCAAGTATTTTACTTATTTATTTGTTCTTCTCTCATAGAATACATCCCAAGCACAATTTCCCCCCTTCCACTCCTTCCAGTTGGTTTTTAAAGTATGTCTTTATGATTTTCTGGATTTCTTCAGTGTCTGTTGTGTTACATCTGTTGGTGTGTTATTGAAAGTTTGGTGGGTATAGTAATCTGGGCTGGCATCTATGGTCTCGTAGAGTCTGCAGCACATCTGTCCCAACACTTCTGGTTTTTAGAGTCTCCACTGGGAAGTCATGTGTGAGTCTAATAGGTCTGCTTTATATGTATTTTTCCTTTGTAGCTTTTAGTAGACCTTCTTTGTTCGGTACTTTTAGAGTTTGATTATTATTTGGGTCCACTTATTTGGTGTTCTTTATGTTTCTTGTATTTTGATCAATATTCCCTTCCTTAGGTTGGGAAATATTTGTATACAATTTTGTTGAAATATTTTCTGGCCTCTGAGCTGCATTTCTTAACTTTCCTGCATTGCTATCATTCATAGATTTGATATTTTCATTGTGTTGTTTCAGGATGTTTTGTTTCAGGAAATTTTTAGAGTTAACATTTTCTTTTATCAGTGTATCCATTTCTTCTATTGTATCTTTAATGCCTGAGGTTCTCTCTTCCATCTCTTGTACTCCTTGGTGAAATTTGCCTCTGTAATTCTGTTCAAATCCCTAAATTTCCCGTTTCCTCAGTTTGGATTTTCTTTATTGATTTTATTTCCATTTTCAGGTCTTCAAAAGCTTGTGTCCTCCCAAATGTTTGCTTGTGTTTTCCTTGATCTCTTTAAGGGATTCATTCATTTCCTCTTTAAGGACCCCTGTCATCTGGATACAGACTGTTTTAAGGTCTTTTTCTTGTGTTTCGGTTATGTTAGAATTTTCAGGGCCTGCTGTGGTAGGATGGCGTGGTTCTAGTGGAGGCACATTGCCCTTGCTCTTGTTGATTGTGTTTTCATGCTGGCTTCTGAGCATCTGGGATTATAAAGTCTAGGTGCTGAATTTTGGATTTGACTTAGCTGGGTGGGTGTTTTGTTCCATGGCTTCTGTTTCCTCTCTAGATTTTAGGACAGTGTGAGGGCTACATGTTGTCTGGTAGGAAACTGTCTATGAATGTAATTGATGTGGTCATCCATGGAGGTTCTAAGTGAAATTTATTTCCGGAGCTGACACTTAGAAAATAGAATAGGCTAGGAGTCTCAAGGGTTTCCAGAAGGGGGAAGAGCAGGTTGTTCAGCCAGGATCTACTTATTTTGTCTCCTTGGAATAGGGATAGAGAGTGAAGAGAGGATACTTCAGAAGGTCTGATATAGGGCTGGAGATGATCTTTTGATATTTAAGTAGTTCTCATTATATCACTCATCTTATCTACATTTCTTCATGAATTTCATAAACTTTGAATCTCTACAGAATTTTAATAGATTATGATTTGACATTCTATAGTTCTTTGGAAGTTTAAGAACAAGAAACCAGATTTAACAGGAAACAATACTTACATATGCAAATTGAGTCTTCAAAATGACATTTGTGGTAAGACTAGAGAATGAGTAGAGAAAATATGAGTATCAGTCAATGAGACTAATAATAATTCAACAATGCCAGGCAGTGGTGGCGCACGCCTTTAATCCCAGCACCCGGGAGGCAGAGCCAGGTGGATCTCTGTGAGTTCGAGGCCAGCCTGGGCTACCAAGTGAGTCCCAGGAAAAGGTGCAAAGCTACACAGAGAAACCCTGTCTCGAAAAACCAAAATAATAATAATAATAATAATAATAATAATAATAATAATAATTCAACAATAATACAATGCACTAATTGAGCATTTGGTAGTGAAATTTCAGAAATAAAATAAAATTTTATTCTACCTTTTCAGCCTTTACAGAAATGAATTATATCATTTGGAATCATTATAATTAAAAAAAAACAATATTTAAATTTAGCTGTGATTCAAAATTTTCTCTAATTATCCAAGTTAATTCTTTGGCCCCTAATTCATTCATTACATTTATCTTTTTTTCTGAAGTCCAAATCTCCAAATGCACCGAGAAATAAGCCTTTGCTGTATTATGAGTAACTGTATTGTTACTGAAAAAAGAAACAACCTCTCTTTACAGTTGGCCTTTGTTATTCATAAAGGCATCTTTCCAAGTAATTCGTTTTTGCCACCCTGCCTTCACTTACTTCTAGAGCAAGAAGCACCAAAGTAATAAAAATTTAAACGAACGTCTATGCATTTAAAAGTATTTATGCAAAGAGTACTGCCCCTGCAGTGCCTTGTATTATGTTATATAACTTCTAATTAACCTTACTGAATTTGTTGAAGATACTGTTTTTTTCTCAAATGAGTATATTTGGCACCTTTAAGACACATAATTTCAAAAGTTTAATCTAGGGTTTGTTTGTGACTTTGGCTCACAAATGTGACAGAAGGTAATGGCGAAAAGCCTGGTAGATCACAGTTCTTATCTCATGACAGAAGGATTCATAAAGTAAGGAAAGAAAAAAGACAGGATCTCAATAACAATTTAAAGAGAATGGCTCCATTTCTGCTACTTTAAACCATTTCCTAATCTCCAAAAGCTTCCAGTAGGTTACCAGTGGCATGCCAAAACCTCCCAAAATGGATCACAAGACACCACTATCCAAACAGTAACAGGAGTATATTAGTAATAATAATACAAAGACTTCAACTCCAGGGACAGGCTATCATTTAACAAAGATGATATGCTTGCATAGTTTAAATGGCAAATCATGGGCAAGTTTTTGAGTACGAGTTTATTGGAAATTTCAGATTTATCAACTTTGTCCAAACATGCACCTCAGTTTTACTACATATTTTTTTTGTCTGGAAATTATGGTATTGTCTTGAACTGTGTGCATCATGGCCAATTTTGGACATCATGGTCTTTGACATTGCTTACCGGATAATTCAAGGCCTACATCCATGACATGATAATCTCTGCTGTCTCCATGTTACTGTTGGGCTTCACTGATTACAGTTTCTAGTTTAACTGTTTTATTCCTCTAGCTCTTCTCTTTGCATTTCTAAATCCTGTGCTCAAATGTTGCCTGCAGTGAAGTGAAGAGAGGAAATGATTTTATTCCATATTTATTCTCAGTTTTGTCAGCTTTGTGAGAATTCTAAATCTATCATTTCTCCTTAATTTCTTAAGTTAATGTCTAGTTTCCTTAAGCTATGAAGACAAAGTATATTAGCTGTATATTAGCTGGCAACCCATGAAAAACACCCACGAAGCCCCTTTATAGAGCAATCTTCCGGGTCACGTTTGCCACCAGGAGCCAAACACCTGCTGTCATTTGTCCACTCTCAGTGAAATAACATCGTCTCCGTGTGACTGTGTCCTGTAGGTCTCTATGGAGACCATTATTTTGCTTGCCATGAAATGTCACTTGTTTATCAGAAGATTATGAAGACAGGGAAGAAAAAAATGGAGGTAAAGCCCTTTGATACATAGTGGTGTGACTGAGGTGTGTCAAGATCATCTTCCACGTTTTACAAGACTTTGAATTCCTGATTTCCTTGTGCACTTTACTCACAGTCAAACATTAAAAATGTACAATTCTAATTAAAGATTTACTCAAATAGTTTATTTAGTGCTGACACATTCATATTATCATTACTGAACATTAGGCTCACTGAAACACCAACGTGGAGGTTTGAGAAGTTCAAGAATACTAATGTGTCTATTGTTAATTTTCAAAAGAAAAATCTATTTGAATGAAATAAAATCAAGCAAACTGTTTTGTTTTGTGTTATTTTTGTTTATACTTTGTTTATCAAAGCCACATCTTTGTGAATTGTGGCAAGACTTGCAAGTGTAGGTAGACCAATATAAACGAGTTTAACTCTTAGATACACAAAGCTGACTGAGACTTCAATATAAATGAGCAGTTAGTGAAGAGAAAGGAAAAAGTTTGTGCCAGAGGGCATTGTCAGGATTTGGAAGTGTAATGGCACACAGGCTCTTTATCATTTCCTGGTTTGTGGTGCTGTTCTGTTACTTGATGGCACCTTAGCCACCTGTAGTGTCCCTGGCAGATGTACAGCCACAGACGTAAGACTGATTGATGAGTTATAACTTGGCTGTATTTCCAGCCCACATTTCTGTTTCCCGGGCTTCTGAGATGTGAGAAACCCCTACTGCCAGGAATTTTGGTATACCCTTCTTTCCATTATGACCTGAACCGTCTGAAATTCTGAAGAACAACACAGTCTTCCTCCCTAAATGGCTTCTGTCAGATATCACTCATGGCGATGACCAAAGGAACCACCACAGAAAAGACTTTTGAGCTACATAGAAGTAGAAGATCATTAAAGAAAAATGGAAACTGAACTCAAATTCCTGGGCCTAGGGATTTAACAATGCTAGTTTTCCAGTTTCAAACAATCACATTTACAAGAGAAAAAACTTGGAGGGTGAGATCTCTTATGGAGACACAGCCCATTAATCACCATAGGCAGAATCCAGGATAAGTTGGCTCAAATCTCTTGGCACAGTATTAACACATATTCTTTATGTTACTTGAAAGATAATATTACATAAGTTTCATGAGATATGTAACATTCCATTATGGGGGCTGGAGAGAAGTTTCATTAGTTAAAAGCGCAGGCTGCTCTTCCAGAAGACCTGAATTTAATTCATCGCACCCACATGGTAACTTACAAATGCCTGTAACTCCAGTTCCGGGGGATCTGGCATCCTCACACAGACATACATGCAGGCAAACCACCAAATGCACATAAAAATAAATAAATCTCATGGTCTATGTGGATGCCTGAGGCGATGTTGATGTCCATGGTCCATGCTGCCACCGGAAATCATGTGGAAGTCCATGATCCATGCTGCTATGTGGGCATGGAAGCTGCTTTTGCAGTGCTATCGATGACAGAAAACTTATAATTGAGAATGAGAGACCATGAAGGCTTCTGTGACAACCCACCTTCCAGAGCAACAGAGGAGAGAGAGAGAGAGAGAGAGAGAGAGAGAGAGAGAGAGAGAGAGAGAGAGAGAGAGAGAGAGAGAGAAACAATCCAGGCATGAAGCTATTAAAAAGAGTCCTTAAAAATTTTGATAAAGATGCTGAAATGTACCTCTTTGTAGTTGATGTCTTCTAGCAGGGGTAAAGTGGGGAAGAACTCAGCTATCTTTAAGGGGCTGGCCACTGGGAGTTTGACCGTGCTCCAATGAGTATATGGGCAATGCAAACTGGACTTGGTGTATTTTTTTTTCTTTTGTGGGGGGAGTGCAAGGGTGGGAAGGTGGAACTGGGAGGGATGGGAATGGAGTGCTATTGGAGTGCATTGTATGAAATTTCCAAATAATCTATAAAAATATTATGTTGGGGAAAAACTTTTAAAAAAGTATTCCATTATGAATCTTTTTTATTTCACAAAATCTGTATATTTCTAACACTTTCCACTCAAAACTATGGAACTGCTGTTATCTTTAACTGAAATACCCTTTGGATGTGAGAACTTAAATGCTTTGATTTGCTGCTTTTGCTTCACTGAGTGCCTATGTGCATTTGACAACATTGTACACAGCACGGTATTATGATAAATCCATATCTACACATATTAAAATGATTAAATTAAGCTGATTGACTATTATTCTACTCCTTTTTTTACAGTTTTATGGTAAAATCTACTCAGCAATTTTTCAAACGTATAATAGGTTTTAATTATAATCACTAGGAAAAGTGGATATTTGGGTTTTATTCCTTGTGTTGAACTAAAAGTTTCTATCTTTAACCAATATCCACCCATTTCATGCCCCCCACAACCCTTGGTGGCCACGACCATTCTCTATCTATTTGGTTTGGGCTTGCTCAGTGAAATTAGGAGATATTGATGTCTCTGTACCTGCTTCTTTCATTCACAAAGTGTCCTACATATTCATCTATGTTGTCACCAATGACAGAATTTCTTCCGTGTGTGTGTGTGTGTGTGTGTGTGTGTGTGTGTGTGTGTGTGTGAGAGAGAGAGAGAGAGAGAGAGAGAGAGAGAGAGAGAGAGAGAGATGCTCTTTACCCATTCAACTTTTGAATTCTTAGGTTGATTCTGGAATTACCAGAATTATTAATTCATAACAATTATGAATAATACTTCAGTGAACAAAGAACTGTAAACATCTCTTGAATTAGCCCTAACATTTCTTTATAAAAGCATACATGCATAATTTCTTAAATGTATACTGAATTTGCATGATTTCCCTCCTCTGTCTTTTAAACCTTTCCATGCCACCATTCTCTCTCAAATTCATAGCTTTCTTTTCTCTAGTTACTAGTGTTACATATGTGTATATATGTATATATATGAATAAATAAATAAATACTATCTATTAGTCCATTTAGTGCTGCACATATATATGTATATATGTATGTTTGTACATATGTATGTATATATGTGTATGTATAAACATATATACACATGCATGTGGTTTTGGATTTGATCACTTAGATAACGAATGGGGAGGTTCTGCTATGCAGAAGACTGAATCTTCCTTAAGGGAATTTTTTCAATGAAAAAAATATTTTCAATAGCTTCTTTTTGTCTTTGAAATCATCGTCTTTGGACTCAGAACAGTTTGGAAAATAAGCCCTAGAAAACAAAGAAATTAAGCAAAGAACAGTTTCCCTACCTAAAAAGAGATATTTCAGTTAGTTTAATGGTAGACTTATATTATATCCCTATTAGGTGAAAAAATAATAAATTATTATCAATAAAACTAGTTATAGCACTATGATAATGATGCCCCGAGAAGAAATATACTGTGATTATTTTTGTTAAACTGATTATGCTTATGTGTGGTATCTACTTATGCCACAAAGAATAAAAATCACATGAGAGTAAAGTAATAAAAAGAAAATGTAGTGTGTTATTATTCTTTAACTGCATTTATTTATCAGTAGAAACCTCATGGGTAGTATCACTTAACTTATTAGCCATCTTTTTAAGTTTATGATGCAGTTTCTTTTCCTACACTGACCTCTGGTGGGCAGTTTGTGCTAATGCTCAGTTCAGGGTTGTTAAAACAGCTCAAATCCCCAGCAATGATCAGTGTGGCTCAGAGAAACTGACAAACAAATGAACTGAAACGATCGATGACATAAAAAGAAAATAATTATCTAGAAATTCTAGGTATAGAAAGAAATTTTGAAGTCAAAATCCAATTGTAACTACATTCAGTTTGCAAGAGTAATGATATGATAAAATCAAAATGGACATAAATCACAAATATTTAAATAAAACAAGATGGGTGATTGTGACTAAGGAAATAATCAGAAACAAGGGGATTGGAGGTATAAATTCAGGATAAAGATGGGCCTAATGTAAGGTGCTGTGGAATAATCCTTTTGTACACTGTGAAGATGTGTTGCTCTCCCTGTTAATAAAGAGCTGACTGGTCACTAGCCTGGCAGGAAGAGGTTAGGCAGAGGAGGCAAACTGAGAGATGCTGGGAAGGAGGGGATGGAGTCACCAGCCAGACACAGAGGAAGCAGGAGATGAACATGCTGTGCTGAAAAAAGGTACCTCCATGTGGTAGAGCATAGATAAGAATTATGGTTTAATTTCAGTTGTAAGAGGTAGTAACAAGCCTAAGTTATTGGCTGGGCATTTATAATTAATAATAAGTCTCTGTGTGGCTATTTGGGAGCTGGCTAGCAGGACAGAAAACCCTGCCAACAGTAAGGTGGTAACGATGCTTTGAATCTGTTTACTGACAATTCCAGGGCACTTAGCTGACTGCTGGGAGCTATTGAAGTTGAGATTCAGTGAGGTAGAAAATTAGTATTTCCTACTATGATCTTGTTCATTCTTTTCCTTTAAGATTTATTTTATTTTTAATTATGTGTTTGGGGTTTGTAAGTTCATGTGAGTGCAGGTGCTCACAGAGGGCAGAGACATCAGGTTCCCTGAAGCCAGAGCTACAGGCAGTTGTGAGCAGCTCAGTACTGGGAATCAAACACAATCCTCTGTAATAGCAGTACATTCTCTTAACTACTAAGCCATCTCTGCAGTTCTTGTTTATTTTTTTTTATTATTCTTTCTGTTCCCTTTGAAATCATATATTTAGTTACATCCTCTGCAATGGGTGAATGCACTTCTTATAGCAAGAACTTACCTTTTTCTTCTCATCTCCATTTTGTTTTACATAACAATGTATTCCTCTCTGAGCATTTAAATAATACTTAACTTTGATTTTATAATTTTATGTTTACTTTTATGTGCAATCTTTAGGTACAAAACTTCCTATTTTATACAGTGGGTGGCATTTTCTCAATCACAATCACCCATCTTGTTTTATTTCAGTATTTAAACACGTTGACATATTAACACAAACAATAATAAGTCCAGCCTATATTGTTTGCTCCCAGGGTCTGCGAAAGAGTCTACCAACCAGCTGAGGATTCTAATCTGAGGGATATTCAATGAATCTAAGCACACTGAATTCTTTAGTCCATTTGTTTTATTTCTCTAAGTCAATTCTACAAGTGTTTCTGGGAAACCCGTCTATATACATGAACTGTGCTGTTTTACAATGCATTGTGAGATTTGAAGTTTTCAGGGTTGCAGAGAGAGGTGATAAGGATCTGCACATAACTCAGTAATTGTCAGCTAGATTAACAACCTAAAAGTGGAGAGTGACTAAAGGAGAATTCTCTGTCAGGGTCAACTAAAGGCTAAGATCAATTAGGGAATTTATGTGCTCAAACTATAATCTAGAAATGGCTAGGTGGAATGTTAGATATCAATAAGTCACAAGAAAGTAAACTGTCTTTGGTGCAGCTTTTCCCGTTTGCTCCTCCCTGTTGCAGCTGCTTTCGGATAAAGAGGGGGAGTGTGCTGAGTTGCTAGGCAACCTATGTCAGAGCATGTAGCCTTTGGTTAGTAAAAGCACTTTTGCTCAGAGTAATTGTTGAGAAGAGGAATTAGAACTTAATTTGCATAAGAAATGAAACTTAGCATCTACTGATTGTATGGCCCATGTCAGAAATCTTCTTAGGTCGGTGGGAAATAACTATCTTAATTCAGTAACTAATAAGTGGCTAAAGCATCTCATCCCAGGAATGTGAGTAGTAAATCTCCTAAGTTACGGTCTTGTATGAATAACCCGGGGTGAAGGTAAGGAGTTGAGGATTTAATTGCTAGTGAATATTTTTTCTTACCTGTACATGGGATAAGCTAATGTTTCTCTGCATTTATCTCTGGAAAAAAGGGTATCTTATCTGAAATACTTTTGTCCGGAAAATGGCTCTGGCCAGATTTATGTTAATGAAAAGTAAACACGGTTGGGGATCCATACAATTACCCCAAATGTATAAGGAGAAATATGCCCGATTAGTGATCAATCACACTGTTATAAATTCTTGAAGGAAAAGTGGAATGGGGGAAACTCCAACAGCACACAAGAAATGAATTGCATGACACAGCTAGTACATTCAAAAGCTAATATCACCAAGACTCCTTAAGTTTTAATTTTCCTCTGGAAAAGTCCTTAACTTTTTCCAGTTGACAGCTTTGTCAATATCAGCTGAACTCCTACTTCATATTCCTGTGGCTGGCAGAAACATATGATTTTATTACTTCTGTTATCATTAAACTGTTACAGTGATGGGACATGAAATTTTGGCTACCCAAATCTGTGTTCCTGTGCTATGTTCACTAATAGATCCAGAACAAATTACCTTTTGGTGAGAGCTGGGTTTTTTTATGATGACAATGGAAACAAACATAATGGAGAAAGGAATTACAAAAATAAGAACGTGAGTCCACAGAACTAAATAATGAACATAAGCAATGGTAAATAGTATGCTTGGCCACAGGAAAAGAAATGTAAATTAAAACTACTTTGACATTCCATCTCACTCCAGTCAGAATGGTTACCATCAGGAACACAAATGATAGTATATGCTGGTGAGGACACATGGAAAGGAGAAGCCTTATATACCATGGTTGGGTTACATATTAGTGTAGCCACTGTGGAAATCAGTCTGGAGATTGCTGTACTATTTTTGGGTAGACTCCCAAAGGACTTCATGCCCTACCACAGCGATGACTGTTCAGACATGCTCATGCTGCTCTGCTCATAATAGCCAGCAAATGCAAGTAGGCTAGATGTCCTTCTGTCGAAGATTGAGTCATGAAAATGCGGTGGTGCATATATATCACAGAATTACAATCATCTGAAAAAAAATGAAATTTGTGGTAAAATGGATGGACTAGAAAACATTAAACTGAATGAGATAACCCAGGCTCACTGCCTTATGCTCTCTCTCATATGCAGAGCATAGCTTTAAATATATAGATTTATATTTAATGTGGGATGTCTATAGAAAATGGGAAATTAAAACGGAGCCATGAGATGGGAATAGTCCTGAAGTAATGTTGAAATTGTAGAACATAGGAAATATGAAAGTAGGGGACTGGAGAAGACCAGATATGGCAATTTTTCGACAAGTAGAGGGACAGAGAAAAGAAGGGGGTGAAGAGAAATCAAACAAAATTAAGTATATATGAAGAAGTCACACAGAAACCTACTACTGTACAAACTACTGGAAAAATATTTTTGAATTGAAATGTCCTGCCTGAGCTCGTATTATGAGCCATGTGGTTCATGTTACACTTGTTTACTGTGTCATGGTGTAACTAGAAGACACTCACCAACTGCCAGTGCCATGCTCTTTGAGCTTATCATGCAACAGAATAATAAGCCTCAGACATTTTATAGCAATACAAAAATATAGTAGAACAAGAAAAAAATACAAAAGGTTTTTATAATCTTGTAAACATGAAACAGAATTATCAGTTTAACTTAATGTGTTAAGGTATGTGCGTTTTTAATCATCAAAGTTTTCAAATACACAATTACTTAATGGCATCTACTTAATAACTACTGATTTACTTGCATTTATAATTTTATATACCTATACACAATACAGACCAGCCAGGAGGGCTTCCAGAGTATGCTATTTTTGACACTGTTCCAAATATGCTACACACAATGTGTATATAAAACCTATAAATGCAAAGCCATTCTCTCTTGGTTGGAAGATAGCCTTATAGAACTGAAAATGATACAAAATAAATTTTTAGAAGCTTAAAGTCATTGACGTTCTGTTTGGCCAACTACATTCCACACCATCAAAAGGTGCCTATTAATTGTGGACTTTGAAGTGTACGAGTTACACATTAACTTCTTGATTGATTTCTTATTGCATATAAACTTGGGTTCATAGGGACAACCAATGTAAAACAAGCCGTTAAATTGCACCAAGCTACCTACAAAGCTTACCTCAGTTCTGCTGATGCCAGTGACATCTTACTTCAACTCTGGAAATTGTGTAAGAGTGCTGATGTGACTGGAAGACAGCCATCAGATCACTATTGACATATCCTGAATGGATTTGTACTGAGATCATGAGGTGAATTCGATTGTTGCTGATTCCAGCAAACTGAGTTCGATATTTTTCTCTGTATATTTGATGAAACACGAGTTTGAAGATCACATCACAAAACGGATCAATTGGTGAATACACAAGTAATAAGAGTGTTGATTTGGGAACTATCAGTCCAAATAAACAAGAGACTTTGCAAAACATTTGATTATTGTGAACTAGTGCTGCAGAGACTCATGATAAAGCTACAAGATTCAAACTTTGATGTTATACTTGAAGATGCCACTTGTCAGTGTGGTGAACTGGTGGCTGAGGTTCTTAAAATATGTTTAAAAAAATACCCTCTGCACTTCCTGCTTGGCTGTACAGTAGAAAAGTATAGTGAAGACTTCCCCCTCCTGTGTACCACTGTTCTCTCAGAGCTAAGTGAGCAGATGACATTCATTGAGAAGGTTTAAAAACACAACTTATGTGCTCTGTCTTTGGCTTTTGGTTCCAATCATTTAGTGAGAAAAAAAAACGGAAATAATTTTAGAGTGAAGTTCTAGGAATGTTTTAAAATAGATGTTGTATAATCTTAGTGTTTCTGTCTCTTTGAAGGTGAACCTGTATACTTTTTTTAATCAAATGATTGGATTAGTGTAAATCAATCAGGGAATCTGTTGTAAGATTGTGTCTCCAAGAAATATCAGAAGTTGTACCCATAAAGTCTCACCAACATGGCCACCTAAACATGAGATGAACAAGGACAACAACAAGAGACATGTCAAAGTGGACAGAGAAAAAACAGAAGGGCTCAATGAACTGCATGCAGCTAGCTAAGGAATGCTGAAAGCAGGAGAAATAATCTTCTCCATCGAAGAGCATACCAGTTGGTTATCCAAAACCAAATGGTCATCCCTGAAAAAGAGATCATACACATATACATGTAGCATTTAGAGTCACCTGAGATATAGCTCAGAGGTTAAGAGCACTGGCTGCTCTTCCAGAGGTCCTGAGTTCAATTCCCAGCAATCACATGGTGGCTCATATAATTACATCTGGTGCCTTCTTCTGGAGTGCAGGCATACATGCAAGCAGAACACTGTATACACGATAGATAGACAGATAGATAGATAGATAGATAGATAGATAGATAGATAGATAGATAGATAGATAGATAGATAGACAGATAGATAGATAGATAGATAGATAGATAGATAGACAGATAGACAGACAGATAGACAGACAGATAAATAGACCTGTATCTCCATTATTTAGAGTTTGCATAAGAGAGAAAACATGTGATACTGTCTTTCTTAGATTTGCTTAACTACCCTAATACGATTAACTTCAATTATGTTTATTTTCCTGAAAATGACATAACTTCATCTTTTAAGGTTGAAAAGTCCTGTTGTGTATATAAACTACATTTTCTTTGTTGCCTGTGCTGAAACCTAATTTGGTTCCATAACTTAGCCACAGTGAATAGGGTTGCAACATTGATGCATATACATCTCTGTGATGTGCAACCTTGGAATCTTCAGAGTTCATGCTCAAGAGGGGTATAGTTGGGTCATATATAACATAATTTTAGCTCTGTTACATTGTTTGCTTATTTTCTGTATGTTTATATGGTGTGTGTGTGTGTGTGTGTGTGTGTGTGTGTGTGTGTGTGTGTGTAAAGAAACACATAAACACAACCTTCTGAAACTCAGGAAACATCATGGTAGAGGGAGTAGAAAAGTTGTAAGAGCCAAAATACCAGGAAGCCTGTTGTAAAAACAGTCTCTCCTAGAGATGGCTGTGTAAACAAGACTGGAGCAATAGCAGTATCAATGAACATGTTAACATAAAAGGGAGAAAATTTCTAGAGGTCCCTACCATAGACAAAAGAACTGCAGTCAACTAATGACTCTTGGGAGAAGGAGAATTAGCCTCTCCCAAGAATGAGTCCCTTTATTGGTTGTCCAGATCAGTGTGGTCAGCACTGAAACCTTAGACACACAAACAACTAGAATGTTCCCTTGTTCTGAGAGCAGACTGTTCATTTCATTTGCTCTCTTACTAAGTGGGCTGTCTCGTATTTTCAGTGTTCCATTTTGTGAGTTCTTCATATATTCCATCGTTTAATCCTCTCTCAGGTATGTAGTTGGCAGGGTTTTCTCTCATTCTTTAGGCTGTTTTCCCTGCATTGTACCCTTTGCTGCGCACAAGCTTTTTAAATCTTATGTAATCCCACAGGTCAGTTCCTGATTTCATTTCATTATCCATGAGAATTATTTTCTGAAAGTCCTTGCCTAACACCATGTCTTGAAATACTTTCCCTGCTTTCTTTAACAGTTCCTAAGTTCAGTTTAACATAAAGGTCTTTATACATTTTGAATTGCGTTTTGTACAGGGTGAGGAATATTAATTGAGGTTCAGCATTACACATATTGATGTCAGTTTTTCATTATTTTTTATTTTTTTTAGCTTTGAGTATGTCCTATGTGAGGATCCAGATGTTAGTTTTTCTAGCATTCTTTATTGTAGAATTTTTCTTTCCTTCAATGTATGATTTTTGCATCTTTTTTTTCCAAAAAATAATGGTGGTTGTAGTTATGCAGGTTCAATTATGATTCTACTATTCTGTCCCATTGAACTGCATGTCTCCCTTGTGCCCATATCATGCTTTTGCTACTATGAACTGGCAGTGCAATTTCAAATTGGACATGGTGATACTTTCTGCATTATTCTTTTTTTTTTAGATATTAATAGAGTTCTTTTTTATTAAGAGATTTTCTATTCATTTTACATATCAACCACAGATTCCCCTGTCTTCCCTCTTCCCACTTCCCAGTTTTCCCCAACCCACCCCTCATTCCCATCTCCTCCAAGGCAAGGTCTCCCATAGGGAGTCAGCAGAGCCTGGTACATTCAGTTTAGGCAGGTCCAAGCCCCTCCTCCCTGCACCAAGTTTGCGCAAAGTTTCTCACCATAGGCACTAGGATCCAAAAAGCCAGCTCATGCACTAGGGACAGGTCCCAGTCCCACTGCCTGGGGGCCCCCTAAACAGTTCAAGCTAAACAACTGTCTCACTTATCCAGAGGGCCTAGTCCAGTACCATGGGGGCTCCTCAGATATTGGTCCATTGTTCTTGTGTTTCCAATAGTTTGGCTAGTTGTCTCTACTTTTTCCAATCATGATCTCAATATCTCTTGCTCATAGAATCCCTCCTCTCTCTCGTCGATTGGACTCCTGGAGCTCCCCCTGGGACCTGGCCATGGATCTCTGCATCTGCTTCCATCAGTCACTGGATGAGGGTTCTATGATGTTAGTTAGGATATTCAGCCATCCAATCACCAGAGTAGGTCAGCTCAGGCACCCTCTCAACCATTGCCAGTAGTCTATGGTGGAGTCATCTTTGTGGATTCCTAGGGACCTCCCTAGCACTCTGCTGCTCCCTATTCCCATGGTGTCTTCATTTATCATGTTATCTCTTTCCTTGTTCTCCCACTCTGTTCCTGATCCAGCACAAACATCCCTCTCCCCTAAGCTCTTATTCCTACGTCCATTGTCCATTGTCCTTCATTACCCCACCACCCCCAGTTTGCTCATGTAGATCTCATCCATTTCTCCATCGCTTGGCGATCCCTGTGTCTATCCTAGGGTCTTCTTTACTAGCTCATCTCCCTGGAGTTGTGGGTTACAGTCTAGTTATACTTAGATTTACATCTAGTATCCACTTATGAGGGAACACATACCATGTTTGTCTTTCCGAGTTGGGGTTACCTCACTCAGGATGATATTTTCTAGTTCCATCCATTTGCCTGTAAACTCATGATGTCATTGTTTTTCTCTGCTGAGTAGTACTCTATTGTGTATATGTACCACATTTTCTTAATCCATTCTTCAGTTGAGGGACATATAGGTTGTTTCCAGGTTCTGGCTTATACAAATAGTGCTGCTATGAACATAGTTGAGCATATGACCTTGTGGTATGATTGAGCATTTCTTGGGTATATGCCCAAGAGCAGTATTGCTGGGTCTTGAGGAAGATTGGTTCCCAATTTTCTGAGAAACTGCTATACTGATTTCAAAAGTGGCTGTACAAGTTTGCACTCCTGCCAACAAGATAGGAGTGTTCCCCTTGCTCCACATCCTCTCCAACATAAGCTGTTTCAGTGTTTTTGATCTTAGCCATTCTGACAGGTATAAGATGATATCTCAGAATCATTTTGATTTGCATTTCCCTGATGACTAAGAGTGTTGAGCAATTCCTTAAATGTCTTTCAGCCATTTGAGATTCTTCTGTTGAGAATTCTGTGTTTAGCTTTATAGCCCATTTTTTAAATTGGACCGTTAGGTATTTTGATGTCTAGTTTCTTGAGTTCTTTATATATTCTGGAGATCAGCCCTCTGTTAGATGTGGGGTTGGTGAAAATCTTTTCCCATTCTATAGGCTGTTTTTTGTCTTATTGACTGTGTTCTTTGCCCTACAGAAGCTTCTCAGTACCAAGAGGCCCCATTTATTAATTGTTTCTCTCAGTGTCTGTACTACTGGTGTTATATTTAGGAAGTGATCTCCAGTGCCAATGCATTCAAGACTACTTTCTATTTTCTCTTCTATCAGGATCAGAGTAACTGGATTTATGTTGAGGTCTTTGATCCACTTGGACTTAAGTTTTGTGCATGGTGACAGATATGGATCTATTTGCTATCTTCTACATGTTGACATCCAGTTATGCCAGCACCATTTGTTGAAGATGCTTTCTTTTTTTTTCCATTGTATAGTTTTGGCTTCTTTGTCAAAAATTACTGTTTTTATTACTGTAGCTCTATGGTAGAGC
Organism: Peromyscus eremicus; assembly: GCF_949786415.1. Classification (NCBI taxonomy): domain Eukaryota; kingdom Metazoa; phylum Chordata; class Mammalia; order Rodentia; family Cricetidae; genus Peromyscus; species Peromyscus eremicus. Next base: position 78,356,144 of record NC_081426.1, on the reverse strand, counting down.
TTGAAGTTAGGGATCGTGATGCCTTCAGAGGTTGCTTTATTGTATAGGATTCTTTTAGCTATCCTGGGTTTTTTTTTTTTTACCTTTGAAGTTGAGTATTGTTCTTTCCAGGTCTGTGAATAATTGTGGTGTTATTTTGATGAGGATTGCACTGAATCTGTAGATTACTTTAATAAGATTGCCATTTTTACTATGGTAATCCTACCTATCCATGAGCATTGGAGATCTTTCTATTTTCTGATATCTTCTTCAATTTCTTTCTTCAGAGACTTAAAGTTCTTGTCATACAGGTTCTTCACTTGCTTAGTTAGAGTTACCCCCAAGGTATTTTATATTATTTGTGGCTATTGTAAAGGGTGATATTTGTCTGATTTCTTTCTCAACCCATTTGTCATTTGTATATAGAAGGGATAATGATTTTTTTGAGTTAATCTTGTATCCTGCCACCTTACTGAAGGTGTTTATCAGCTGTAAGAGTTCCTTGGTTGAATTTTTGGGGTCACTTATGTATACTAGCATATCATCTGCAAATAGCGAAAGTTTGACTTCTTCCTTTCCAATTTGTATCCACTTGATATCCTTTTGTTGTCTTATTGCTCTAGCTAGAACTTCAAGTACTATATTGAATAAATATGGGGAGAGCAGACACCCTTGTCTCTTTCCTGATTTTAGTGGAATCGCTTTGAGTTTCTCTCCATTTAATTTGATTGTGGCTGTTGGCTTGCTGTAAATTGCCTTTATTAGGTTTAGGTATGTTCACTGTATTCCTGATCTCTCCAAGTCCTTTATCATGAAGGGATGTTGGATTTTGTCAAAGGCCTTTTCAGCATTTAATGAAATGATCATGTATTTTTTATTCTTTTATTTTGTTTATATGGTATATTACATTGACAGACTTTTGTATGTTGAACCAACCTTGCATCTCTGGGATGAAGCTTACTTGATCATGGTGTGTAGATGTAACCAACCTTCTTATTAGATAAGAAACACAGAACCAATGCAAAGAAGAAAGCCAAGAGGTCAGAGCTAAGAGCTAAAACCTTACCCTTCCTCCTGCAGTGGTCCTACCTCTCCGAACCAGAGCTAGCTACCCCTGTGTTAAAGTCTTTATATAGAGTTCCTGTTCTGCCTTCTCATTGGTTGTAAACCCAACCACATGACCGCCTCGTCACGGCCTGTCTGTATAGGCCTCCAGGTTTTCCATGATTGGTATTGAGATTAAAGGCATGTGTATTCAATAATGGCTGTATCCCTGAACACACAGAGACTTACCCAGCTCTGCCTACCAAGTGCTGGGATTACAAGCATACGCCACCACTGCCCTGCTTTCCTATGGCTTGCTAATAGCTCTGACCCCCGGGCAACTTTATTTATTAACATACAAATAACATTTTAATACAAATAAAATATCACCATATTTTCCCTTTTCTATTTTAATAAAAAGGAAAAAAGAAAAAGCTTATAACTAACATAAGAAAAACTATATACAAAAGTACAATAACTATATACAATATATACAAGTAATAAATACCTAAACAATGTCTAGTTCATTTGTATTTGACAAATTCAGAGAAAATAATTCCATTATCTATTCTATTGTATCTAATTCACTTTCTATCCTAATTAATCTTCAACTATAACTAACTAATCTTCAACTCCCTCAGAGACCCAAGAAGGAAATAATACTGGCTAACAAAAAAAAAACAACAGGAAGTATATGCAAGCAACATCATCTTCAGCCTATAGGCTTAGTGTATCTGACAGACTCATTTGTGAAGTAGGATGTACACAAGGTCAACAGTTCAACCTCACATTGGGTGAGAGCAGTCTATATACCAGTCTGAATTCCACTAGTGTCATGTCATGATTCAGGATTTTAAATTCTGGAAATTGTTGATGTTTTTTTTTAATTCAGCTCTCCATTCTTCTTGGCTATGTGTGTATGTGGCTTCATTTCAGCATCTCGTTCTTCTCCACATCCTTCTATTAAATGCCATTCTACTGTTGAGAGGTGTGAGCCTAATTACTCTTCAAGAATAACTGTTTCAACTACCTTCCCATTGCACATCAGAAGCCATCGGCCCACTGCCTGTTAAGCTGCCTTCAAAGAAAAGGGCACTGTACCTTTCCTGGATTGCAAAGGCCACTTCAGGGATGGTGCCATATTGTCCTGGCCTCAGAAGATGCCTTTTGATAAAGCCATAACCACACTTGTTTTGACAAGAATCAGTAGTCCTTTGTTTCGTGTCCTGTCTGTCCTGTTTGTCAGCAGTTGATTTGAGGATGCTTTGTTGTAGAGTGGCTAACTTTTGCCACAATGAAAGGTAACTCCAATTGCAGTTTTTTCAATGCCCATATTTTCTCTGAAGTAGATTGGTACTGCCAGGAGCCGACATGTCTCATAGTCATAACAAAAAAGCAAAAATTTTCTAAGTTATTAAAACATTTTAAATGCCATATTCTGTAGATCTCTGAAGGGTTTGAAGATAACCTGTCTATCTAAAATATATCTACTCAATCTTGAAAACATACCTAATATAACTACAAGTTCTATTATAATGTCTAACTACTAACTTTCATTTCTTTATATCCTAATAGTTGGTAATAACAACATTCAAGGATCAGAAAATTGCATTACATTGTTAAATAAATGGTACAATTAGAAATATACATATAGCATTTTCTAACAATATCAATTTCAATATATATAATTTGTATACAATATAAAACAATCCAATCCAATGTAAAGTATTTACATTTTTCTTTTCTTTTCTTTCTTTCTTTTTTAATAAGAACCTTAAATCTAATCTTTGCTTAGCCCTTTTCCTCACCCTTGACAACAACTTGTAACCAACCCCCCTAATCAATGAAAATTATTCCAGACCCAAAACCCATTAAAAGACAAAAAAAAAAAAAACACCTGCCCCACACCACCTCTTTGGGAATGTGGGCGTCATATTCTTGAAATTGCTTCCTGCTGGGTATGGGCAAAGGTATCTTTATCCTGAAAAGAAAAATTTTAGGTTAATTGTCAAATTCTAGGAAAGGTAACTATATTCTTCGTTATCTAGTCTGTGTATAATGCCAAAGTTCAGGGTTTATCTCAAATCCTTATTCAAGTAGTCTTTGAGACAGGATCATCTCAGCTAGCTCTCTCAAAATTGCTCTGAGCACTTTGTAGTTCAAAGCTGATCTGTAGATGATGTTTGTCAGCTTAATGATGTTATTATTGTCCATGTGGAATTGTTGTTGTTGTGGGGCCCCATCTTCTTCCTGGAGACTTCAGTTGATGTTAGGCCTGACCGTGATTTCCTGCAAAAAACTGATAAGAGACTCGAACACAAAGACTATATATGCAGCTTTTTAGAATTAGTACTCTATATGACCATTTATATCTTAACAAAGTTTAAAATGTATATATATATATTAATCTTGTAAATTTTGATATAAAATTCATACTTTAAGAAAAGTTTAAAGAATCAGAATAGAATCAAAGAGTTGAGATTAGTAATAGAATAGTCCCTTAATTAATTTGGCTTTTCTCCTGTCCCATAGCAGAAGATGGCTCTTTTCTTCTGGCGTGATACAGGGAGTTTGCATTTTCCTTTTAACAACATGCTTGAGTTTAAAGAAGGAGAGAGCCATTCTCCAACTCCAAAGTCAGCTTTAAATTTTAATTGAACTGGGACTATTAGAAGTTAAATAGTGTTAAATCTTTAAAGAAAAGCAGAAACAAACATTTAGGAAGACATAAAATTTTTTAGATAACATACCCATATGCCATTTCACTCTGTTTCTTAGGATAGACGATTTGTCCCTTTTCTTCAGTTGTCTCATTTGCCTAGTGTTCTTCAAATTCCTTAACCTTCATTCTCCTAAAAGACAAAAACAAAAACCTTTCCCCAAGGTTTTTTGGGGATGTTCCTTTTTGGCAAGTTATTATCTGATTAAATGAAAAGGCATGTATTACTGGTATAACTTAGTTTAAATTGGGTATTCATGATAGTTGATAAACTATCACCTCCTCTAATTAAGAGGTCTCTCTTGTTCAAATCGAACCTTTATCAATTTTTATGGCACCCACAGCTTATCTTCTCCTGTAGAAATAAAAGCAAAACCTCGTCCCCAATGTCACACATATCCTGGTTTCCATTCTGAGGTCAGCACATCCTTAAAGTATATAGGTTGCTTTAATTCTGTAGTTTTTTCTATTATCCAATGTCTCTCTGCAGCTGTTGTTCCTTTCTCATTGGCATTGAGAAAATTCAAAGTTAATAGAGCATTATGTAGTCTATTTCTGGGGGGTTTTGTTACTCCTTTTTGTTTATTTAGCATATCCTTTAGAGTTCTGTTTGATCTTTCTATAACTGCTTGACCTGTAGGATTATGTGGTATACCTGTAATATGGTTTATATTATAATAAGCAAAAAACTGTTTCATTTTAACAGAGACGTATGATGGGGCATTATCAGTTTTGATTTGTGCAGGTATACCTATAATGGCCATAACTTCTAGCAAATGAGTGATTACAGAATCAGCTTTTTCAGAACTCAAAGCAGTTGCCCATTGAAATCTTGAATAAGTATCGATAGTGTGGTGTACATATTTCAATTTTCCAAATTCTGCAAAGTAAAACACGTCCATCTGCCAGATTTCATTCCTCTGAGTATCCTTTGGGTTACATCCTGCTGGTAGTGGCATTTGATTGTAGAAGGAACAAGTAGGACATTTCTTTACTATTTCTTTGGCTTGTTGCCAGGTTATGGAAAAATCCTTTTTTAAACCTTTACTATTTACATGATGTTTTTTTATGAAATTCTGAGGCCTCCAGCATATTTCCTATCAATAATTTATCAATCTCATCATTGCCTTGTGCTAGAGGGCCTGGCAGACCAGTATGGGATCAGATGTGAGTTATATATAAAGGATGACTCCTTTTTCTGATTGTATCTTGTAATTGAATAAATAGTGAAGTTAATTCTGAAGCATCGTGGATAAATTCTGCAGTCTCAATATGTAATACTACTCTTTCAGCATACTGAGAGTCAGTTACTACATTGAGAGGTTCTGAAAAATCCATTAATACCAACAGAATAGCATACAATTCTGATTTTTGAACTGAATTATAAGGACTTTGAACCACTTTACTTAAATTTTCTGAATTGTAACTTGCCTTTCCTTGTTTGTTGGCATCTGTATAAAATGTATGAACTCCAGATATGTTTTTTTCCCTCACAATTCGAGGCAAGATCCAATCAGCTCTCTTTATAAGATCAATTCTATTACTTTTGGGATATTTGCTGTTAATTTCTCCCAAAAAAATTACTACAAGCTTTTTGCCAAGCTTCATTTTCTATCCATAATTTTTTAATGTCCTCCTCAGTTAAAGGTACGACAATTTCTGCTGGGTCTATTCCTGCTAATTGACGAAGTCTCAATTTTCCTTTCCAAATCAAGTCAGAGATTTTTTCCACATAAGTTTTTAATTTTTTATTTGATTTATTTGGTAAAAATATCCATTCCAATATAATATCTTCCCTTTGCATTAATATTCCTGTTGGGGAATGCCTAGAAGGTAAAATAACCAAAATGCAATCAAGCTTTGGATCAATACGATCTACATGCCCTTCATGTACTTTCTTTTCTGCCAAGGCCAATTCTTTCTCAGCTTCAGGTAATAATTCTCTTGGACTATTTAAGTCCTTGTCACCTTCTAAGGTTTTAAACAAATTATTCAGTTCATCATTTTTTACCCCAACAATAGTTCTTAGATGAGAAATGTTTCCAAATAATCTTTGAAAGTCATTAAGAGTCTGTAGTCGATCTCTCTTAATTTGCACCTTTTGAGGTCTAATTTTTTGAAGTTCTATTTTATATCCTAAATAATTAATAGAATCTCCTCTTTATATCTTTTCAGGAGCAATTTGTAATCCCCAGCAAGGCAAAATTTTCTTTACTTCTTCAAACATTCTTTCTAAAGTATCTGCATTTGAGTCAGCTAATAAAATATCATCCATATAATGATAAATTATAGATTTAGGAAATTTTTAAGTACCATTTCTAATGGTTGTTGTACAAAATATTGGCACAAAGTTGGGCTATTCAACATTCTCTGTGGGAGAACCCTCCATTGAAATCTTTTAACCGGTTGAGAATTATTATAAGTAGGCACTGTGAAAGCAAATCTTTCTCTGTCTTTTTCTTATAAGGGTATTGAAAAGAAACAGTCTTTTAAATCAATAACTATGAGAGGCCATCCTTTTGGTAACAGAGTAGGCAAAGGAATTCCAGATTGTAAAGAGCCCATTGGCTGAATTACTTTGTTAATTGCTCTAAGGTCTGTTACCATTCTCCATTTACCAGATTTCTTTTTAACAACAAATACAGGAGAATTCCAAGGGCTGGTTGATTCTTCAATATGATGAGCATTTAACTGTTCTTCTACCAGCTTTTCTAAAGCCTGGAGTTTCTCTGTTGTTAAAGGCCATTGCTGAACCCATACAGGCTTGTCTGTTGACCATTTTAAAGGTAGAGCTGTTAGTGTTTTTGGAAGATTATCAGTTGTTGTGCCCTGTTCTTGTATGACATGGATGGCTGGTGAGCACTCATTAGAATAATATCTTTTAATATTTCTCTCAGAAACATGTACTAATTTATGATTTGTTTCTGAGATTGGAGGGATATTAATCTGAGTATTCCATTGTTGTAACAAGTCTCGACCCCACAGGTTCATAGCTATGTTAGCCATATATGGTTTTAATTTTCCTTTCTGTCCTTCTGGACCTATACATTCAAGCCATCTTGCACTTTGTTTCACTCAAGATAATGTCCCAGTTCCTAACAGTTGAATGTTTACCTCTTGAAGAGGCCAAGTTGGATGCCAAAATTCTGGTGCAATTATGGTAATGTCCGCACCTGTGTCTACCAGACCAGACAACAAAACACTATTTATTTTTATTGTTAGTTTTGGTCTTTGTTCATTAATAGAAGTTTGCCAAAAAATTTTCTTTATGTTTTTTCCTGAATTTCCTATTTTCTCTGTTTCATCATCTCGACCAACATGATTTATTCCAATAGACATTTGGTTATTTAGTTGCTTTGAGTAGGGGTTTCCTCTACAACTGCAGGAAAGGTTTGAACTGGATTTACTGTGGGGACCTGCCTGAGGCCCCTCTGGAAGTTTCCTGAAGCTCGAGGCAGAGGATTACCCTGTCTATCCCTTGTTGATCTACATTCGTTGGTCCAGTGTTTTCCTTTACCACACCTTCTGCATACTCCAGAAGGAAGGGGCATTCTGTTGCCATTGTTCCTTGAAGAAACATTATTTCTAGGAATGACCTGTTTATAATCCCTTTTCAAATGTCCTTGCTTTCCACATCCAAAACATCTAACATTTCTCAAACCTTTTGAAATTGCTTTTCCTACCCACATATCATCATGGTCATAAGCCTCAACATTAACTGTGTCTCTAATCCAATCTTTCAAAGGTGCAGATCTTGCCTTTAATGGCCTGATTATTCTTTTGCATGCTGCATTTGCATTCTCAAAGGCCAAAGATTCAATTATTATTTGACTAGCCTCTGAATTCGGGACCATTTTCTGTAAGAAATCTGTGAAAGATTCTTTTGGGCCCTGTATAACCTTTGTAAATGACTCAGGTTTTTTTCCTGGTTCTTCAACTCTGTCCCATGCATTCAAAGCTGACGTTCGATATAGAACTAGGGTTTGGACATCATATGAACATTGTGTTTGTACTGAAGCATATTGGCCTTCTCCAATAAGCTGATCCTGGCAGACTTGTATTCCGTTATCCCTCCATTGTTTTCTATATTTTTAGCCTCATTATTGAACCACATTTTCCACTGGAGATTTTTTCCGGGTTCAAGAACAGCCTGTGCCAAATCCCGCCAGTCCTTTGGTATAATCCTATTACAAGTTGACCAGTTGTTTAACATTTGCTTTACATATGGGGAATGCATGCCATAAGATGCTATTGCCTCCTTAAATCTTTGTAAGTCTAACATTTTAACTGGAACCCAAGTATTTTGTTCATTGTCTTCATCAGGTAGCTGCTGTATAGCTACCGCTTAAATTAAGTGTGATTGTGTGAAAACTGGCTTTCTTTCTGTAACCTTATGATGCAATTTTGAAACAACTTCACTATTTATTTCTTCTGTCTGAATTTGAATTTCTCTATAATTCATTTTTACCAGTTTAACAAGTTTTTCTAAGACTGTTATCCTGGCACTTAAATTGACTATCTTTTTAAATAGTAAAATGAGGATCAGAAAAGTAATAAACTGAATAATTCGATCAATATTAATATTCTCATATAGTTGTTCCATTGTCAGAGTGCCTAAAATTTCAAAAAAAGCCCAATTTTCTTCCAATGTACACATAAAGCCAATTTTTTTAATGTAGAAAAAAATTCTCTTTTAAATAGATATGTTAATTGACTTACCAAGTCTGGGTAGAACAGTAGAATCCCAGGGAATTTCAAAACAGCCACCTGGTGTTCGAAGTGTGAATCCAGAGAGAGATAGAGAGAGACAGAGACAGAGACAGAGACAGAGAGAAAGAAAGAAAGAAAGAAAGAGTAGCCGCTTGAGCCCAGTCAAGCCTTGGCTGTACAGGCAGGGGCCCTGTTAGGGAGGGCAGGCCTGAGTTGTTTGTAGCAGTTGCAAGTAGCTCCAGCTGCGGGTCAGTCAGGCCTGGGCCTGAGCTAGGGAGCCGGGCCGCCCAGGCCAGAAACCGGACCTGCCGCCAAGCCAAACCAAGCAGTTTTTAATGGATTTTTGTCATGTTGGGCGCCAAATGTAGATGCAACCAACCTTCTTATTAAATAAGAAACACAGAACCAATGCAAAGAAGAAAGCCAAGAGGTCAGAGCTAAGAGCTAAAACCTTACCCTTCCTCCTGCAGTGGTCCTACCTCTCCGAACCAGAGCTACCCCTGTGTTAAAGTCTTTATATAGAGTTCCTTTCTGCCTTCTCATTGGTTGTAAACCCAACCACATGACCGCCTCGTCATGGTCTGTCTGTATAGGCCTCCAGGTTTTCCATGATTGGTATTGAGATTAAAGGCATGTGTATCCAATAATGGCTGTATCCCTGAACACACAGAGACTTACCCAGCTCTGCCTACCAAGTGCTGGGATTACAAGCATACGCCACCACTGCCCTGCTTTCCTATGGCTTGCTAATAGCTCTGACCCCCGGGCAACTTTATTTATTAACATACAAATAACATTTTAATACAAATAAAATATCACCATAATGGTGTATAATTTTTTTGATGTGTCCTTGGAGTCTGTTTGCCAATATTTTATTGAGTATTTTTGCATCAATGTTCATGAGGGAGATTGGTCTGTAATTCTCTGCTGTGGGATGTTCTGTATGGCAAATGTGTTGCTGATTAGTCAATAAATAAAACACTGATTGGCTGTTGGCTAGGCAGGAAGTGTAGGCAGGACAAGGAGGAGAATAAAGCTGGGAAGTGGAAGGCTGAGTCAGAGAGACACTGCCAGCTGCCACGATGACAAACAGCATGTGAAGATGCCGGTAAGCCACGAGCCATGTGGCAAGGTATAGATTAATGGAAATGGATTAATTTAAGCTGTAAGAACAGTTAGCAAGAAGCCTGCCACAGCCATACAGTTTGTAACCAATATAAGTCTCTGTGTTTACTTGGTCGGGTTTGAGCGGCTGTGGGACAGGCAGGTGAGAGAGATTTGTCCTGACTGTGGGCCAGGCAGGAAAACTCAAGCTACAATTCTCTTTCTTTGTTGCATCTTTCTTTGGCTTGGGAAACAGAGTAACTGTAGCCTCATAAAAGGAGTTTGGAAATGTTCCTTCTATTGCTATTGTGTGGAACAATTTAAAGAGTATTGGTATTAACTCTTCTCTGAAGATATGGTAGAATTCTGTGTTGAAACTGTCTGGTCCTAGGCTTTTTTTTTTGGTTGGGAGACTTTTAATGACTGTTTCCATTTCCTTAGGGATTATTGGTCTATTTAAATAGTTTATCTGGTCTTGATTTAACTGAGGAATGTGGTACCTATCCATAAAATTGTCTATTTTTTTAGATTTTCCAGTTTTGTGGAGTACAGGTTTTTGAAGTATGACCTGATAATTCTATGGATTTACTCATTGTCTGTTGTTATGCCTCCCTTCTCATTTCTGATTTTGTTGATTTGGATGCTCTCTCTGCCTTTTGGTTAGTTTGGATAAGGGCTTGTCTATCTTGTTGATTTTCTCAAAGAACCAACTCTTTGTTTCATTGATTCTTTGTATTGTTCTTTTTGTTTCTATTTTATTGATTTCAGCTCTCAATTTGATTATTTTCTAGCATCTATTCTTTCTGGTTGACTTTGCTTCTTCTTGTTCTAGAGCTTTCAGGTGTGCTGTTAAGTCACTAGTGTGAGATTTCTCCAACTTCTTTATGTGGGCATTTAGTGCTTTGAATTTTCCTCTTAGCACTGCTTTCATAGTGTCCCATAAGTTTGGGTATATAATACATTCATTTCCATTGATCCCTAGGAAGTCTTTAATTTCTTTATTTATTTCTTCCTTGACCCATTGGTGATTCAGTTGGACATTATTCAGTTTCCATGACATTGTAGGCTTTCTGTAATTCTTGTTGAAATCTAACCTTAAACCATGGTGGTCTGATAGAATGCAGGAGGTTATTCCAATTTTTTTGTATCTGTTGAGAGTTGCTTTGTGACTGAGTATGTGGTCAGTTTTAGAGAAGGTTCCATGAGGTGCTGAGAAGAAGGTATATTCTTTTTTGTTAGGGGGGGGAATGTTCTGTACATATCGATTAAGTCCATTTGAGTCATAACATCAGTGAAGCCCCTTATTTCTCTGTTAAGTTTCAGTCTGGCAATCTGTCCATTGGTGAGAGTGGGGTGTTGAAGTCTCCCACTATTAATGTGTGTGATTTTGTGTGTGATTTAAGCTTTAGTAATGTTTCTTTTACATATGTGGGTGCCCTCGTATTTGGGGCATAAATGTTCCGAATTAAAACTTTATCTTGGTGGATTTTTCCTGTGATGAATATGTAATGTCCTTGCTGATCTCTTTTGATTGATTTTAGTTTGAAGTATATTTTGTTAGATATTAGGATAGCTACACCAGATTGCTTCTTAAGACCATCTGATTGGAAAGACTTTTCCCAGTCTTTTACTCTAAGGTAGTGTATATCTTTGAAGTTGAGTTGTGTTTCTTGTATGCAGCAGAAAGATAGGTCCTATTTTTGTATCCATACTGTTAGCATGTATCTTTTTATAGGTGAATTAAGTCCATTGATATTAAGGGATATTAGTGACCAGTTATTGTTAATTCCTGTTATCTTTTGGTGGAAGTGTGTGTGTGTTTCTCTTCTTTGGGATTTACTGCTGTGTGGTTATCTATTGCCTGTGTTTTCATGGGTGTATCTGACTTCCTTAGGTTGGAATTTTCCTTCTAGTGCTTTCTGTAG